>NC_080064.1:184217381-184966296 GCF_949987535.1 Balaenoptera acutorostrata
TTATTTATGAAAAGCTAAATATCAATGAAAGCCACAAATTATAATTCAGTACAACACAAGTGAGAGGTGCCAAATAGCTTGATATGATTGTCTAAAAGAAATATAGAAAACCATTTATAAAAGATTCAAGGAATTAGAGGCCGATCCCCTGCCCTCCAGAGCCGCCTCCAGGTAGCGTGGGTCCTTGGGGGCATAGGAAGGAGGCTGAGGAGAGAACAGGAGAGGCAGGGGCCCTCCAGGAGGAGCGGAGGAGGAGGGGAGGGCAATTGCCCCACCCACTCTGGCCTGGGGAGCCTGCTGGGCTCCCAGCTGAGGCCCCCTGCCCTCTGAGACCAGGGGTTGGGGGCACGCCTGGGCCCCTTCTGTTCCTTGAGCCTAAGCCCCACCCCCCACAGCCCCCAGGGCCTTTTCCAGACGTGTGGGTCCTGAGCATTGGCCCCGCTCACCCCCCCAAACCTCACACTTGCTTAGGCCCTGGCTTCCACAGCCAAGGCCTTTCCCCTCTCCCTTTTTTTTTTTTTTTTCCTTTCCCCAGCTCCTCTTATTTACTATTGTGGTACTGATGTACCTTCCAGTTGTTGATTCATCATCTATATTTTTATTTTTACATTCTTTCTAACATATCTGTTAGTTTCCTAGTCTAATTTTATTTTTTACTTTGTTATTGTTCTTTTTATTTATTCATATATATATATATTTTTTGCCACCCCACATGGTTTGCGGTATCTTGGTTCATGAGCCCAGGGTTGGGCAGAAGCTCCAGTGGTGGGAACTCCAAGTCCAAACCACTGGACTAACAGAGAACCACAGACCCCAGGGAATATTCATTGGAGTGAGGTCTCACAGAGTTCCTCATCTCAGCACCAAGACCCAGCTCTACCCAATAGCGTACAAACTCCAGTGTTGGAAGCCTCAGGCCAAACAACCAGTAAAACAGGAACACAATCCCACTCATAAAAAAAAAAAAAAAAAAAAAAACTGAGATGGCAAAAAAATATGTCAGAGATGAAGGAGCAAGGTAAAAACCTAAAAGACCAAATAAATGGAGAGGAAATAGGCAATCTACCTGAAAAAGAATTCAGAGTAATGATAGTAAAGATGATCCAGAATCTCAGAAATAGAATGGAAGCATGATGAGAAAATACAAGAAATGTTTAACAAAGATCTAGAAGAACTAAAGAACAAACAAACAGAGATGAACAACACAATAACTGAAATGAAAAATACACTAGAAGCAAACAATAACATAATAACTGAGGCAGAAGAATGAATAAGTAAGCTGGAAGACAAAATGGTGGAAATAACTGACAAGGAGCAGAATAAAGAAAAAAGAATGAAAAGAATTGAAGACAATCTCAGAGACCTCTGGGACAACACTAAATGCACCAACATTCGAATTATAGAGGTCCCAGAAGAAGAGAAAAAGAAAGGGTCTGAGAAAATATCTGCAGAGATTATAGTGGAAAACTTCCCTAACATGGGAAAGGAAATAGTCACCCAAGTCCAGGAAACACAGAGAGTCTCATACAGGATAAAGCCTGGGAAAAACACAACAAGACACATTTAATCAAACTAACAAAAATTAAATTCAAAGAAACAATATTAAAAGCAGCAAGGGAAAAAACCAAAAAATAACATAAAAAGGAATCCCCATAAGGTTATCAGCTTATTTTTCAGTGGAAACTCTTCAGGCCAGAAGGGAGTGGCAGGACATACTTAAAGTGATGAAAGAGAAAAACCTACAACCAAGATTACTCTACCCAGCAAGGATCTCATTCAGATTCGATGGAGAAGTCAAAAGCTTTTCAGACAAGCAAAAGCTAAGAGAATTCAGCACCACCAAACCAGCTTTACAACAACTGCTAAAGAAACTTCTCTAAGTGGGAAACACAAGAGTAGAAAACGGCCCACAAAAACAAACCCAAAACAATTAAGATAATGGTAATAGGAACATACATATCGATGATAACCTTGAATGTAAGTGGATTAAATGCCCCAACCAAAAGACACAGACTGGCTGAATAGATACAAAAACAAGACCCACATATATGCTGTCTACAAGAGACCCACTTCAGACCTAGGGACACATACAGACTGAAAGTGAAGGGATGGAAAAAGATATTCCATGAAAATGAAAATCAAAAGAAAGCTGGAGTAGCAATACTCGTATCACATAAAATAGGCTTTAAAATAAAAACTGTTACAAGAGATAAGGAGGGACACTACATAATGATCAAAGGATCAATCCAATAAGAAGATATAACAATTATAAATTGCACCCAACATAGGAGCACCTCAATATATAAGGCAAATGCTAACAACCATGAAAGGAGAAATCAACAGTAACACAATAATAGTAGGGGACTTTTAACACCCCACTTACACCAATGGACAGATAATCCAAACAGAAAATAAATAAGAAAACACAAGCTTTAAATGACACAATAGACCAGATAGTCTAATTGATGTTTATACAACATTCCAACCAAAAGTGGCAGAATACACTTTCTTCTCAAGTGCACATGGAACATTCTCCAGGATAGATCACATCTTGGATCACAAATCAAGCCTCAGAAAATTTAAGAAAATTGAAATCGTATCAAGCATCTTTTCTGACCACAACGCTATGAGATTGGAAATCAATTACAGAAAAAAAAACTGTAAAAAACACAAATACATGGAGGCTAAACAGCACACTACTAAATAACCAAGAGATCACTGAAGAAATCAAAGAAGAAATAATAACATACATAGAAACAAATGACAGTGAAAACACGATGACCCAAAACCTATGGGATGCAGCAAAAGCAGTTCTAAGAGGGAAGTTTATAGCAATTCAATCTCACCTCAAGAAACAAGAAAAATCTCAAATAAGCAATCTAACCCTACACTTAAAACAACTAGAGAGGGGTTTCCCCGGTGGCACAGTGGTTAAGAATCCGCATGCCAATTCAGGGGACACAGGTTCGAGCCCTGGTGCAGGAAGATCCCGCATGCCACGGAGCAACTAAGCCTGTGCACCGCAACTACTGAGCCTGCACTCTAGAGCCTGTGAGCCACAACTACTGAAGCCCGCGAGCCTAGAGCCCATGCTCTGCAGCAAGAAAAGCCACTGCAATGAGAAGCTCACGCACTGCAATGAAGAGTAGCCCACGCTTGCCGCAACTAGAGAAGGCCCATGCTCAACAACAAAGACCCAATGCAGCCAAAAATAAATAAATAAAAATTAAAAAAAAACAACTAGAGAAAGCAGAACAAAGAAAATCCAAAGTCAGTAGAAAGAAAGAAATCATAAATATCAGAGCAGAAATAAATGAAATAGAAATGAGGAAAACAATAGCAAAGATCAATAAAACTGAAAGCTGGTTCTTTCAGAAGATAAACCAGATTGATAAACCCTTAGCCAGATTCATCAAGATAAAAAGGGAGAGGACTCAAATCAATAAAATTAGAAATGAAAAAGGAGAAATCACAACTGACACTGCAGAAACACAAAGGATTATAAGAGACTACTACAAACAACTATATTCCAATAAAATGGACAGCCATGAAGAAATGGACAAATTCTTGGAAAGGTACAATTTTCCAAGACTGAACCAGGAAGAATTAGAAAATATAAACAGACCTGTCACAAGTACTGAATTTGAACCCATAATTAAAAACCTTCCAATAAATAAAAGTCCAGGACCAGATCGCTTCACAGGCAAATTCTATCAGACATTTAGAGAAGAGCTAACACCCATCCTTCTCAAAGTCTTCCAAAAAATTGCAGAAGGAGAAACACTCCCAAGTTCATTCTACGAAGCCACCATCACCCTGATACCAAAACCAGAAAAAGATGTCACAAAAAAAGAAAATTATAAAACAATATCACTGATGAAAATAGATGCAAAAATCCTGAATAAAATACTAGCAAATAGAATCCAACAGCACATTAAAAGAATCATACACCATGATGAAGTGGGATTTATCCCAGGTATGCAAGGATTCTTCAATATACGCAAATCAATCAATGTGATACACCACATTAACAAGTTAAGGAATAAAAACAATATGATCATCTCAATAGATGCAGAAAAAGCTTTTGACAAAATTCAACACCGATTTATGTTAAAAACTCTCCAGAAAATGGGCATAGAGGGAACCTACCTCAACATAATAAAGGCCATATATGACAAACCCACAGCAAGCATCATACTTGATGGTGAAAAACTAAAAGCATTTCCACTAGGGTCAGGAACAAGACAGGGATGTCCACTCTCACCACTCTTATTCAACATAGTTTTGGAAGTCCTAGCCACAGTAATCAGAGAAGAAAAAGAAATAAAAGAAATACAAATTGGAAAAGAAGAAGAAAAACTGCCACTATTAGCCAATGACATGGTACTATACATAGAAAATCCTAAAGATGCCACCAGAAAACTACTAGAACTAATCAATGAATTTAGTAAGGTTGCAGGATACAAAATTAATGCACAGAAATCTCTGGCATTCCTATACACCAACAAAGGAAAATCAGAAAGAGAAATTAAGGAAACACTCCCATTTACCACTGCAACAAAAAGAATAAACTACCTAGGAATAAACCTACCTAAGGAGGTGAAAGACTTATACTCAGAAAACTATAAAACACTGATGAAAGAAATCAAAGATGACATAAACAGATGGAGAAATATACCATGTTCTTAGATTGGAAGAATCAATATTGTGAAAATGACTCTACTGCGCAAAGAAATCTACAGATTCAATGTAATCCCTATCAAACTACCAATGACATTCTTCACAGAATTAGAGCAAAAAATCTTACAATTCATATGGGAACACGAAAGACCCCAAATAGCCAAAGCAATCTTGAGAAAGAAAAACGGAGTTGGAGGAATCAGGCTCCCCAACTTCAAGCTATACCACAAAGCTACAATAATCAAGACAGTATGGTACTGGTACAAAAACAGAAATATAGATCAATGATACAAGACAGAATGCCCAGAGATAAACCCACGCACCTATGGTCACCTTATCTTTGATAAAGGAGGCAAGAATATACAGTGGAGAAAAGACAGCCTCTTCAATAAGTGGTGCTGGGAAAACTGGACAGCTACATGTAAAAGAATGAAATTAGAACACTCCCTAACACCATACACAAAAATAAACTCCAAATGGATTAAAGACTTAAATGTAAGACCAGACACTATAAAACTTTTAGAGGAAAACACAGGAAAAACACTCTTTCACATAATCCACAACAAGATCTTTTTTGACCCACCTACTAGAGTAACAGGAATAAAAACAAAAATTAACAAATGGGACTTAATTAAACTTAAAAGCTTTTGCACAGCAAAGGAAACCATAAACAAGACAAAAAGACAACCCTCAGAATGGGAGAAAATATTTGCAAATGAAACAACAGACAAAGGATTAATCTCCAAAACATACAAACAGCTCATGGAGCTCAATATTAAAAAAACAAACAATCCAGTTAAAAAAATGGGCGGAAGACCTAAACAGACATTTCACCAAGGAAGACATACAGATGTCCAAGAGGCACATGAAAAGATGCTCAACATCACTAATTATTAGAGAAATGCAAATCAAAACTACAGTGAGGTATCACCTCACGTTTGTCAGAATGGCCATTATCTAAAAAGCTAGAAAAAATAAATGCTGGAAAGGGTGTGGTTAAAAAGGAACCCTCCTACACTGTTGGTGGGAATGTAAATTGATACAACCACTATGGAAAACAGTACAGAGGTTCCTTAAAAAACTAAAAACAGAACTACCATATGACCCAACAATCCCAATACTGGGCATATACCCTGAGAAAACCATAATTCGAAAAGAGACATGCACCACAATGTTCACTGCAGCACTATTTACAATAGCCAGGACATGGAAGCAACCTAAAAGACCACTGACAGATGAATGGATAAAGAAGATGTGGTACATATATGCAATGGAATATTACTTAGCCATTAAAAGAAACGAAATTGAGTTATTTGTAGTGAGGTGGTATGCTAACACATATATATGGAATCAAAATAAACAATTGGTTCTGAAGAATCTAGGGACAGGATAGGAATAAAGACGTAGACGTAGAGAATGGACTTGAGGACATGGGTAGGGGGAGGGGGAAGCTGGGGCAAAGTGAGATTAGCATCGACATATATACACTATCAAATGGAAAATAGATAGCTAGTGGGAAGCAACCGCATAGCACAGGGAGATCAGCTCGGTGCTTTGCGATGACCTAGAGATGTGGCATAGGGAGGGTAGGAGGGACGCTCAAGAGGGAGGGGATATGAGGACATGCATACGCGTATGGCTGATTCGCTTTGTTGTGCAACAGAAACGAACATGGTATTGTGAAGCAGTTATAATCAATAACCAATGAAGATCTATTAAAAAAAAAAGATTCAAAGAATTAAAGGATCCCTTGGACTGAGAAGTTTAGACTTTGGGGAGAGGTCTGTGCCTTAAACAATGGGTTGGATTCAAACAGAAGGAGAGGAGAGAAACTGACATTTCCTTATTCAGGCAAAGAAGCAGAAGACTGGTTTATAAACATCCAATGGCACGTGTCTGTTTCAGGAGGCTGAGAGGGAAATATTTTTCCAATCTGTCCCCATTTGCTGGGCTGATACTTTTATTCAAAACACTCCCAGCAAATGCCTAGCAAAGCTGTCGAGTGAGGTGGTCAGTGGCTTGGGTCTAGGGGTCCAAGCATGTGTGGATTAGCGACTGTCTTGGCATTTTCCAAGGTGTGCTTTGGGGAGGTTAGGCGTGGTGATGTCTCCCTCAGAGGGGCAGCTCCTCATAGAGTAGCAGGAACAGAGTAAATAACCCAGAGAATGGTGGTTATTATGATCTGAAGTAGATTGATGGAGAGAAAAATCAGTACATGAAGATGTCATTGTGCTCATATATTGAGAGGGTTCTGTCTGGACTCAAGCAGAATATTTTTAAAGGAAAAAAAAAAATCTTTTCTCTCTTTATTCCCTCTTCCTTCCCTAACAACTCTTTCCCAGAAGCATGTGCCACTTAACAAATCACATTAGTAACAGAATGGTCTTGTGACAGTTGACCTAAGAGTCCAGGTGGGGAAGGAAAAGGCAGGCTACTGGTTGGGAAAATTAGAATAGGCTTTGTCTCCAAAGCTGACTTGCGATACTGAACTCATTTAAAATATCACGTAAAGTTCACAGTGTTCAGGTGATGCCTCACTGAGCCAAGGACAGTGCTGGGTCCCAAACCAAACCTCATCAGGTAAGCCTGTGAGGTCTTCACTGGCTTTGGGGCACTGCCTGGGGCCACCTCCCCAGCATTCAAATCTGGAGCACTGACCATAGCCAATGGGTGAGGACACAGCCCCGAGGCCTGCCCTTGAGATGCCACAGAGCCGCTTAAAGAACGAGGGGAAGGAAGAACCAATCACTCTTCTGAGATTGTCTTCTAGGCTTTCTCTATGTAGGACCTGTGCCACCATCTTTTCTTACCTTATCCTGTGTCGTTTCTGATTTACAAAAAAATCTTAATGTATACCTAAAATTAGCTTCCTAAGTATTGCTGTGTACATTAAACCGTGACTAATGTTCTTCCTTTGTGACCGACCATATTCTAGAAATACAATAATAACACGTTTAGGTTGAGCATAGTAAGGGCCTCAGGAGGGCCCGCCGATTTGTCCTTTCTGCCCAGAAGTACCTGGTCATCATACCTCATGCCTTGGCATCCTTTTCTTAACAGAGTGATAATTATTTATTAGTGGAATATATGCTTATTATATCCAGAAATTAAAGTTGTGAGGGGTATTGTGCATCCAGGTCCCTGCGGCTGGATGGTCACATCTGTTAGAAATAAATCACTTTAAAAAATTATATTAGCCTCACAGACGGTCAAGAAATGGAGGGAGGCGAGGGAGGGGCGACTGGGGCAAGGAAGCTTGATTTTAAATCTTGTGAAATAGAGTGTGGTCAGTCTGCTGTCAGCATATTACAGCATTCAGACACCAACTCTGTATTTCTGCTCTTTGAACCCCAGGTGGCCAATTAACGGTATGTGCTATTTATTCATTACAAAATAAGCAGGATAAATTGAATGGTTAGATTGGCTGATAAGAATTCTTAGCAAGGAGTGGAATAAAAGATGATAGATGACGAGAGACCCCTCCTCCCCCAAAAATAAAAAAATTCTTTGGGAAATTCCAGAAAAAAATCTGGAGTAATTTTCCTCTTAAATGTATCTGGAGTTTCAACTGGAAACAAGGAAATTTAAATGGAAAGATTCTCTTTGGTAAATTTTCTTCCTAAAATGTATTCTCTTTAATTCTCTCATTTGTGTTTCCTTAGAGTTTCTTTCCTTCCTAAGGCAGAAAGACAGTCTTAAATTCTTCCCAATTATTAGTTTCATTAGGATGTTTTGGTGCCTCTTTTTACGATAAGCAATGCCATCTTGCAGACTCTCTGTTCATCAAGCTGCAAGTCAGCAAATGAGCCTGTGAGTTTACCTGATGCTGTGAATACTCATTTTTGCAAATGTGAATGAACTTAAGCAGGGATTATAAAACAATCTATCTACATAATTAAAATTCCATTTAAATATAGGTATTAAACATATTAACTTATGCATTTTCATTTTGTGGCCAAAGAGTAACGCTTCTACATAGCTGACATTTATTCCTATAAATAATGTTCTCTCTCTCTCTTATTTCAAAGGGTACATCAGAAGAATAAACTAGAAGAGAGTGAAGTTTCGAGGGTTTTCTTTTAACTGATGCAGTAGTGACGTACCATGCAGTGTTACTAGATTGTATGCCTTGGGATCTATAGAAGCTTGTAGAGGTTCCCAGAAATGATAAATCCTGACCTCACCTTCAAGATCCAAAAAGATAGTATTAATGCTCTTTGTTTCCTAACTTTTAAATAACTTAGTAATTCTAATAGTTCAGAAAGATAAAGGTTTCCATCTGACAGCATCTAGAAAAAAAACGATTCAATTGGGTACACCTTTGAAAGCCAAATATATCATTTTAGAAGTCAGTATTTGTCTCAGCAATGACTGTCTTTGACTATTTTAGGGTGTGTGGTCCACTGAGTATTTTCATTTTTGAGCCCTCCCTCTGGGTACTCCGTGGAAAATGGTCTGACCCTTTTCTTTCCATGAGGAGAGTGCCCTCTGCTGGTTATGTGTATGTGCCACGTGCCGCTGCTAAGACAAGAAGCCGCCTGTGCATCAAACGGGTGAGCAGTTAAGATGCACCTGAGCATCTTAGGAAGGTTTTTGGAAAATCCTTGCGTCTTCTTGTACTAGAATGATTGCAAGTGTGAAAGTGGCCATAGTTCACATAGTTTTCTTTTTACTGGTGTATTATTGCACCCTGTTGGGGGATACATCTGAGCATTTCATGTGTCCTGCTTTTAAAATGCCCAGATGGTGACTACGTGCTCTGGTTTGAATTGGGCAGGCGTCATCTTTCATGCTCTGTAGTCTGCCTAGTTATCAGAGAGACACGAGACAAGGAAAATTCTTCCATTTTTTCAGCTCCTCTTCATCTGTTTCGAGTCACCCACAGTGAATGATGCACTTGCACAATTGTTAAGATGACAGTCACCATGATAACTGAACATCGCTTCCCTGGGATGGGGAGTGCCCTGTGTACCCGGAGCTCCCTGCTTCCCTCCCAGCCCAGTACCTTTTGCGGTGTAACTGATTACTTGCAATCTTGTAAGTAACACGGGAGTGAGAGGCGGTGTAAATATTTTATACCTTGCCGAAACCACTTACATTTGCACTGGTCTTCTTCACTCTAGACTTTAAGCTTAACAGAGAATTTAAATCAAATCATTCAACCTGAGAAATAGTCAAAAGAACTAATAAAATAAATGTAACAGTGTAACTGGTTAAAATAGCCCAAGTGCATAATAGAGGTTTAGGATGATTTTGTGACATGCACATTTTACAGGGCTTTCATCTCCAACTATATTCTTCAAAGTGCCATCTGGGCAATGACCATCGGTATCATTTTTATCAGTAATAGTCAGCACTTCCCACTGGGAAATTAGTCAAGGGGATGAGATTTTTTTTACAAATCATCCTTAAGCATTTATCTTCCAAAAAGCATTGTAGGACTTTGTCCATTACAAGGCCGGGACCTAAATGAGTTCCTTGTTCTTATTTTAGAACTTTATTCATGATAAGCTAGTGATTGGATTCCATTTGATTTTTCAGAGAAGAAAATGATACTGCTTTGTTTTCCTTCTTAGTAATAGCTTTTCTGAAGGCAGAATGTTAATATAGTCCAGTTGTCTCCAAACTTTTTAGAATGTGCACTCCTATAAATAACAATTTTGGGAGTACACATCCCCATTATATGTATGTTTACTTATTTATAAATTATAAAATATGTACTAGTGAACAAATATTATTTACACTATGAAAGTAGAAATTTTTTTCTCATAATTTTATTTTATTTTATTTTTTAACATCTTTATTGGAGTATAATTGTTTTACAATGGTGTGTTAGTTAATGCTTTATAACAAAGTGAATCAGTTATACATATACATATATCCACATATCTCTTCCCTCTTGCATCTCCCTCCCTCCCACCCTCACTATCCCACCCCTCTAGGTGGTCACAAAGCACCGAGCTGATCTCCCTGTGCTATGCGGCTGCTTCCCACTAGCTATCTATTTTACATTTGGTAGTGTATATATGTCCATGCCACTCTCTCACTTTGTCCCAGCTTACCCTTCGCCCTCCCTGTATCCTCAAGTCCATTCTCTAGTAGGTCTGCATCTTTATTCCCTTCTTGCCCCTAGGTTCTTCATGACCATTTTGTTTGTTTGTTTTTTAGATTCCATATATATGTGTTAGCATGTGGTATTTGTTTTTCTCTTTCTGACTTACTTCACTCTGTATGACAGACTCTAACTCCATCCACCTCATTACAAATACCTCCATTTCGTTTCTTTTTATGGCTGAGTAATATTCCATTGTATATATGTGCCACATCTTCTTTATCCATTCATCTGTGGATGGACACCTAGGTTGCTTCCATGTCCTGGCTATTGTAAATAGAGCTGCAATGAACATTGTGGTACATGACACCTTTGAATTATGGTTTTCTCAGGGTATATTCCCAGTAGTGGGATTGCTGGGTCGTCTGGTAGTTCTATTTTTAGTTTTTTAAGAAACCTCCATACTGTTCTCCAAAGTGGCTGTATCAATTTACATTCCCACCAACAGTGCAAGAGGGTTCCCTTTTCTCCACACCCTCTCCAGCATTTATTGTTTGTAGATTTTTTGATGATGGCCATTCTGACCGGTGTGAGATGATATCTCATTGCACTTTTGATTTGCATTTCCCTAATGATTAATGATGTTGAGCATTCTTTCATGTGTTTGTTGGCAATCTGTATATCTTCTTTGGAGAAATGTCTATTTAAGTTTTCTGCCCATTTTTGGGTTGGGTTGTTTGTTTTTCTGATATTGAGCTGCATGAGCTGCTTGTAAATTTTGGAGATTAATCCTTTGTCAGTTGCTTCATTTGCAAATATTTTCTCTAATTCTGAGGGTTGTCTTTTCGTTTTGTTTATGGTTTCCTTTGCTGTGCAAAAGCTTTTAAGTTTCATTAGGTCCCATTTGTTTATTTGTGTTTTTATTTCCATTTCTCTAGGAGCTGGGTCAAAAAGGATCTAGCTGTGATTTATGTCATAGAGTGTTCTTCCTATGTTTTTCTCTAAGAGTTTGATAGTGTCTGGCCTTACATTTAGGTCTTGAATCCATTTTGAGTTTATTTTTGTGTATGATGTTAGGGAGTGTTCTAATTTCATTCTTTTACATGTAGCTGTCCAGTTTTCCCAGCACCACTTATTGAAGAGGCTGTCTTTTCTCCACTGTATATTCTTGCCTCCTTTATCAAAGATAAGGTGACCATACGTGCATGGGTTTATCTCTGGGCTTTCTATCCTGTTCCATTGAGCTATATTTCTGTTTTTGTGCCAGTGCCATACTGTCTTGATTACTGTAGCTTTGTGGTATAGCTTGAAGTTGGGGAGCCTGATTCCTCCAGCTCCATTTTTCTTTCTGAAGATTGCTTTGACTATTCAGGGTCTTTTGTGTTTCCATACAAATTGTGAAATTTTTTGTTCTAGTTCTGTGAAAAATGCCAGTGGTAGTTTGATAGGGATTGCATTCAATCTGTAGATTGCTTTGGGTAGTATAGTCATTTTCACAGTGTTGATTCTTCCAATCCAAGAACATGGTATATCTCTCCATCTATTTGTATCATCTTTAATTTCTTTCATCAGTGTCTTATATTTTCTGCATACAAGTCTTTGTCTCCTTAGGTAGGTTTATTCCTAGATATTTTATTCTTTTTGTTGCATTGGTAAATGGGAGTGTTTTCTTAATTTTACTTTCAGATTTTTCATTGAAAGTAGAAATTTTAAAAGCAGTAGACATAGATAAAATCATCAGAATATTAGAATATTTGCTTAATCAGGAAATACCATCATTAGCTAGTACTTCAAGACACAATATACACTTATTAAAAGATTCATTGTTAAATACTGGATGTCAATCCATTTTCCATGTGGTCTCCTTGACAATATCAAATTTTTTTGTAAATCTCTGCTCAACTATGATTGGACTATCAGTGCTTATATCTCATACTATGGCTGGCAAAGAGCTTGTCTCCTAGGTAAGAAATATCAAACTGGACTTTTACTTGTTCTTTATTAATTGTGAATTTAAGTATTATATCTGAACGATGGTTTTTCATTCTTTCAGGAATCTTGAAAGTCACCCATGTTTCCAAACTTAGTATAGTTAAAACCAGATAATATAATTCATGAACCCACTTAGCATGGAACCATAAACTGTAATATAGCATGATGTGCTGAAAGCAAATAAATGAGATAAATATTTCCAGCTCCTCCACATTGTAAAACACCCATTCTTCCCTTTCCAGGGACTGATCCAGAACTTCATTTATTCATTCACTTATCCAATCAATATGCCACCTGGGTATGCAGCAGTGAATACACTTTCTTCTTGAGGCTTTTATTCTAGTGGGGAAAGACAATAAACAGGATAAGTAAGCAAGTTAAATATATATATGTATATGTGTGTGTGTGTGTGTGTGTGTGTGTATATATATATATTGATATGGTATGATAAGGGCAATGGAAAAAAATAAATCATAGATGAGGGATCAGAGGTTCTGCACTGGCCTATCAGGGGAGTATTATATTGGCCAAGCATGGGACTGGGAAAAGTGTTGGCCTGTTGGGATAGGGAGGGTGGTATTTAACGTAAGGAGTCCAGGGAAAACCTCACAAGAAGGTAACATTAGAGCAGAGATTTGAAGGAGAAAACCATGCAGTTTACTGGAAGAAGAATCTTAGTTCAGGAATGGGGATGCATATTCATATTCTGGGCTTCAGATGTCTGGGTTTGGTCCCTGGGTGTTCCTTTAATTCCCAGGATCCATCATATGTGCATTGACCTTCAGCCTAGGATTCCGAAAGGTCAGGTTCAACCACTGACATCCCTTTGACAGGTAAATGCTTCATTGCTTGGGGACTTAAGGCTAAACCACCAGGTGAGTTGTGTAATGTAGACATTTTCCCAGTTTCCAAATCTGCTCTTTGGGTCCATAACATTCACATACTAGTAATGAAGTCTTCCTTGAATGCCAGTCCTTCCTCTGGCTATCTAACAACCTTCATTTCTTGCCATACACTCTTCCAAAATGTCCTCATATTCCAGGTAAACCAGAATAAGACACACTCGTTGCAAAATAGAGAGAAGTTCTTTCCAATTACTATATCCAGCTTCAAGCCCAGGAACTCTTAACAATGTTCCATATCTTTCTCTAGTTTTTTTCCTAATCCCGTTTTAATAATCTATAGCCCCAAAAATAAATGGTAAGTGTAACCACCCCAAAACATCATATATACAATATTGGGCTAAAAGAAGAGAATGCATATTTATATACATGACACAACAAAAAACAAAAACAGTACAGTCCATAGACTTCACTTCTGTAATAGGTCATGAGGCCAGTAGTGATATTTATGACTTCCCTTTCTCATCTCCCTAATGAACTGGGGTTATTCGGCTGATGAGCTCAATCAACCAAACTCATTTCTGAAGGATCTGAGTTCTTGGTGGTCTTGCATCCATAAGCTTGCAGTGATCTTCCATTAGCCTGGCGAGGTGGTCAAAAAAAGGGAGGGAGGTTTCTGTTTTATCCTATCAATCACCCCAGCCACTGCTTTTTTTTTTTTTTTTTTTTTTTTTTTTTTTGCCTCCTTGCCTAGTGGCAGAAGGTAATCCAAATGACGAGGCAACAAATTTCTAACTTCAATTCAGTGAAATCATTATAGAAGCATTTCTCTTCCAAATTAGCAGATTCCAGAGTCTCAGTTACAGTAAATAAAACTTTTGCAAATTGATCTTTAATCTTATTATATTTGAAAGGATGCCTCCCCTCCCTGCCTTTCTACCCTCAGTCTTCTGGGATTTCTGCATCATATATGAAGGTCAAATGGTTAACTGTAAATTCTCTTCTGACTCCAAGATTCTAAGAATTTTTAATTTGTTTTGATTTGCTTAAATCTTGCATTGAATGATACTGTGCTACTCTTCTATCAAATATACTTAGTACACTTCCTACCTATTGATATTTAAAGCCCATCCTGTCTGTGGAGTTTTTTGTGACTGCTTGATTTAAGCCCATGATACACTTCTTACATGTATACCTTTAGTGCTAGTTTCCATGTGTTTTTACAGTGTTTTCACAAATGTGAGTCTTGCACTCCTAATGGCTTGCAGTTCCAGAAATCCAAGACTTGCATGCTTTGTACTTGTTTTCCACTCCCTTTAGTGCCTAGCACCATGCTAGAAAGGAGTAGTTGTTAAATCAGTATTTGACTGTGGATTTGACTCTCAGACCATAAACCAATCTCAGCATTTTTCTTTGCTGAGACTTTTTTAAACAAAGCATAAAATCAAATTTATAAATAAATCAACTATACTTCAATTATAAATAAATAAACAAATAAACAAGTGCCCTTTGAAATCCATGTACCCCCTCCCCTCCATTTCCTTAGCTGCTTCTATTAGCAAGGGTCTGATTCAGAGCACTTTTATTGAGTGCCACTATGTACCAGGCACTTTCAGAAAGGTCATCTGGTTTAATCCTCACAAAAGTCCATGAGAAATAGATTAACTGTTAGAAACCAAGACTCAGAAAAAGTAGGTAATTTGCCAAAGGTCCCTCTAGTATGAGTGACAGAGCTGTAACTTGAACTCCAGTCTTCTACACTGACTGCTTTTTTATTAAAGCACCTCGACTCTCAGAGTTTACCTCATTCCCCAGACATTAGTCACAGGGCTTCTCAGAGAATTTCCTCCTGCACTAAAGACATCATTTTTGGCTTTTTGCTAAGACAAGCCAAGCAAAATGATAGATTGTAGAATAATTTTAATAATGTGTTAAAAATACCAAACTCACAGCACACTGTCTATCCTCAGTGAGAAAATTTTTTTTCTGTTTTGTCCAAGGGTCTAATAAAATTGATTATGCAAAATTAAAAACAATCTTTGATTTGCCTAAATGAAAATAAGAACCACAACTTCTAGCTCTCAGAACCAATAAAAGTTGTTTTTACTTTTAATTAAGTATGCTTAGCTTACGTACATTTTCTCTTAAGGTGTAATGACTAAACCGTGATCACTTCTTTTTGTTTATTCATTTAAAGTGCAAATAAAAGCAGATAATCAATAGATCATAGTCTAAAACTAGAGGATTTACAAGTTAATAAGCTTGAGTCAATAGATATTCCATAACGAAGCCCTCAGTGCTGAACCTGACATAATTTGCTTTGCACTAAGCTGGTTGACTTAATGCTTTAATTTAATTCCAATATTACCCGAAAAATCCAAAGAAAAGGGGAAATTTTAAATCCTATTAAAATGTTTTCAAAACAACAACACAATCATACCACAACTACTTCAGTGTGCCGCCAACGTCTACCGAAAACACCTGGGCTCTGATTGTTGATAACAGTTAACCCCTTTGGAGCCTGGCACAAATGAATTGTGGAAGATGGTCTACCTTTACCATATCTTTTCTTAGCCTCAAGTGTTATCAATTTTTAGTCTTATAACATCTGCTTTTCCTGACTTTCAGGCAAACTATTGGCGTTGTGTTTATTTGGAAGCAATTTTTCTATTCCCCTTGATTCCTCTTGAGATTATCATTCAGTCTGACATCCCATAAAGCAGAACAATAAACAGGTCAGAGAGCAGAGGATGCCTTTCCTGGGTCCCTGGAAGGAATAAATGAGACCCTCTCCATATCAAGGAGTAGCATAGGCTGGCTTCCACCTTCCAAAGTCTGGTGGGACTAATGGGGGTACATTCAAGGTTATAAGCCCAGACTCTATAGTCAGAAGGCCTCCACTCAAATCCTGGTTCTGTCCCTTATAATTACATGACCATGGACAATTTGCTTCAACTGTCTTTACATCCATTTCCTTATCTGAAAATGAGGATAAGAGCAGTGTCTATCTCATGAGGTTGTTTTAAGGATTAAACAATGTAATATACATTATGCACTTGGAAAATGCCTGCTGTATAGCAAGCTCTCAGTGTTATTAACCTTTGAGAAACTCTTTAGGAAAAGGATGAAAAAGTACACAGAACATATGCTAAGAATAACTTTGAAAGCAGCAGCTGTGCTGAATGTAGTGGTCAGATGTGTCTTTTGGCACTGTTTTGTGTGCCCAGCCAAAGTCCTAATGTATTCCATTTGTTACCATCCTCACAACATCGTCTGTGAGTTCCCAGTCTGGTTTTCTTTTTGTTTTATCACTGGTCCCATTGTAACCAGAGTGGCAGTATGTTTCGGCTGGCCTTTAACTAGACCAGCTTCAGCTTTCTGGTCCCATCGTTGTCGCCAAGAACAAGTCAGTTCACTTTGCTAAAATAAACGGACTAGACGTTGTGCACTGGCTTTTTACCATAGGGTACACTTTTCTATTCAGGAAGGATGCTCAGAAAAGGGAGAACAGAAAGCTCATTGATTTTTATGGTGAACATTTTTTCACATTTCTCCATCTCTCTCTGAAATCCCATGCATCTAAGTCTTACCATCAATGTAGGTGGCAGTTGTTACCTACTTGTTGTTTCCTGTGCCTGCACGAACTTGATCAATGCCGTTCATGCTCCTGTCACTTCAGTTGAGCTATGTATGCTGTCGGTACTACACACGTTGAGTTTAATTGCCACTGAAAATGTCTTCAAAAAGATTACACCATGATTTGGCATTAAACTGAAAAGTTATTGTATAAACAGAAAGGCACAGAAGCAGCAGCTTAATATATAATTTAAAAAAAAAGAAAAACCTATACCCACGCAAGTCTAAAGGTGTCTTTCCACAAATGTAAAACAAAAATTCCAAGTGATAAAAAAGCATTGTATCTTCATTCCGTTGGAAGTATTTTTTTCCTTTCTTAGGTATACATAAAATAACAGTGTGTCTTGGATTCCTTCAAATTCAAGGATTCAAAGAAATGAGGTCTATTCCATGACGAATATTTTTTTAATTTATTTTACTGAAGTACAGTTGATTCACAATGTTGTGTTAATTTCTGCTGTACAGCAAAGTGATTCAGTTATACATATATATATATATATATATACATTCTTTTTCATATTCTTTTCCATTGGTTTATCACAGGATATTAGATATAGTTCCCTGTGTTATGCAGTAGGACCTTGTCGTTTATCCATTCCATATATAATAGTTTGCACCTGCTAATCCCAAACTCCCAGTCCATCCCTCCCCAACCCCCTCACCCTTGGCAACCACAAGTCTGTTCTCTATGTCTGTGAGTCTATTTCTATTTTGTAGATAAGTTCATTTGTGTCATATTTTAGATTCCACATATAAGTGATATTATATGATATTTGTGTTTCTCTTTCTGACTTACTTCACTTAGTATGATAATCTCTAGGTCTATCCATGTTGCTGCAATGGCATTATTTCATTCTTTTTCATGGCTCAGTAATATTCCATTGTGTATATATACCACATCTTCCTTATCAATTTATCTGTCGATGGATACTTAGGTTGCTTCCGTGTCTTGGCTATTGTAAACAATGCTGCTATGAACACTGGGGTACATGTATCTTTTCGAATTATAGTATTCTCCAGATATATGCCCAGAAGTGCGATTGCTAGAGCATATGGCAACTCATTATTTAAGGAACCTCCATACTGTTTTCCATAGTGGTTACACCAATTTATATTCCCATCAACAGTGTAGGAGGGTTCCCTTTTCTCCACACCCTCTCCAGCATTTGTTATTTGTAGATCTTTTAGTGATGGTCATTCTGACCGGTGTGAGGTAGTACCTCATTGTCGTTTTGATTTGCACTTCTCTAACAATTAGCAATGATAACCATTCTTTCATGTGCCTATTGGCCATCTGTATGCCTTCCTTGGAGAAATGTTTGTTTAGTTCTTCTGCCCATTTTTCTATTGGGTTGTTTTTTGTTGTTGTTGTTATTGAGTTGTATGAGCTGTTTATATATTTTGGAAATTAAGCCCTTACTGGTCACATCATTTGCAAATATTTTCTCCCATTCTGTGGGTTGTCTTTTCATTTTGTTTATGCTTTCCTTTGCTGTGCAAAAGCTTATAAGTTTGATTAGGTCCCGTTTGTTTACTTTTGCTTTTATTTCTATTACCTTGGGAAACTGACCTGAGAAAACCTTGGTATTATTTATGTCAGAGAATCGTTTTGGTTTTTTTTTTGGCGTGACATTGCCTAGGATTATCAGTACAATAATGAATGGAGGGAATTCTGCCTTACCTGATTGTTATATTAATGGGAAGATTTCTAAGGCTTTAATATTAAATATGGGTTGGCCAAAAATTTCGTTAGGGTTTTTTCGTAAGCTGTTATGGGAAAACTCAAACAAAATTTTTGGCTAACCCAACATAATTTACTGTATGATTTTAGTAAATTTTTTTTATCAGATTAAGGATAATTTCTTCCATTTTCACTTGGCTAAGAGGTTTTATCATGAACGGGTGTTGAATTTTGTTAATTCTATTAAGATGATCATATGGAAATCAACTTTTCTAAGGGCTAAATCCTATACAGTCATGATATCTCTTTTAAATATACTGTTGGACTCTATTTGCTGATATTATGACTTTTTCATCTCATCTCAAGTGATTTTGGTCAACAAAAACACATTTTTCTTGTTATGTTCTTGTCCAATTTTGATATTTTCTTAATGACATGTCATGACTTTGGTATGTGGCCCAGTTTACCTATTTTCTGGAACCCTTTGTCTATACACAATATCAATTATCTGTTACTTGCAGATTTAGTTAAAAGCAATAAGAAAAAACTTCACTGGTAAAACTCTCTGGACCTGGGCCTTTTTGAAGTAAGGGGCTGATTTAGGGCTTTATTTATTTTTATTTTAAGACCGATTAATATATTTGAGTGCATTTGTTTAAGTTCTCCTGTTTTTCTCGAATTGCCCACTTTATGTACACTTTCACATTTACTATTATAAAATTGTTCACATTTTCCTGTTTCCAAGGATAACCTGGCCCATGAGGACTAAATGAGTATCTGCCATCCTAATAATTACCAAGACCCTCTGAAAAATATCATTTTGAGTTTATTAGCACCAACCTCCCTTTGTAAATGTCCCATACTACCTAATAGTATTATTTATTCTTCATTGGAGAAAGGCATTATCTTTTTCAGCTCAGCCCCCAAAGTCAGGGTATGTAAGAGCACAAAAACTGTATCATATTCCATGCCCTATAGGTAAAAGCAAAAAATCATGCTCATTATTATATGATCCAGTTTATATATATATATATATATATATATATATATATATACACACATATATGAATATACATATATATGTAAATACATTTCTAAAGACCAAATAGCTGACGTCAATAACAAGGAAGAGTTTACTCAATTATTCAATGCATATTTATCCAGTACCTACTAGGTCTTCACAGCAAACATATACAAAGGTAGTGTTTATGAATTTAACTTAAAAGCTGTACTTACATTCATAAGATGCTATGCCATTTTTCAAAGTATCATTCTCCATATATTCTCCATATAAGCCAGGGTACTATGCACTAAAAATACCTTGTGAGTTATTCAGTGCTTTAGACTCAACCTTTTATTTATGCATAGCTTCCAGAATATCTATTGAATATCTTATGCATAGAAGCATCTCTTAGATGCTTAGGATAATAATAAAATCTAGCACTTATTAAATTCCTGCTGCATATCAGAAACTATTCTACGAGTTAACTCGCTAAAATTTACAAACTGAAAAAGATAGATACTATTACTATTTCTTTTTTACATATGAAGAAACCAGGGTAAAGCAAGGTTAGGAAACAGTCCTGACGTAAAACGTTTCGTTCACTTTGCAGTGGGAAGACAAACAAGTGAACAGACAGATATAATACAGTAGAAGATCCATTAATAAAGGAAGTACATCTATGAATAAATTCAAACCCATTCTCTCTCACATGGAGCAATGCTTTTGACAAAGAAATTTGGGACAACTTGTTTCAAACAAATAATTTTAATTTTAATTGAAAAGAGTGTGTACATATGAGTTGGGAATCTCAAGTTCAATTGCAAATCTAGTGTTGATGAATTGTAGAATCTTGTACAGGTGATTTAGACCATTTGGATTTTAGTTTCAACTACAAAATTAGGCTTTTGGAGTAGAGTCCAGTTATAATTTTTTGACTCTTTACCCTAATTAAAAGTTTTACTAATAGGACTTATGTATACATGGATATTTCATATTTAATCACCAGTACTATGAGTGTGTCTATCAAAAGTTGGAAATATAAGACTCCTTTCTTCGTTGCATAAAAGTTCAAACAAATCTTTGATTAATCTTTAATTGGAACTGTCAGTTAAAGCCAAGTATAATGAAGTTAAGTGGTACAGTATAGTTCGTGAACCCCTTAGAGTCCCAGAAACTTTTTCAGGGATCTGCCAGGTCAAAAATATTTTCATAATAATATAAAGACATTATGTGTGTTTTTCACTCTCATCCCCTCACAAGTGTACAGTGGAGTTTTCCAGAGGCTACATTATGTGTGATGATGCTTTTTCTCTGCTGGCTAATAGAATATGTGCTTCTGTGTTCTTTTCCTTTAATATTTTCTCAATTTTAATTTTTTATATAGCAAATATTGGTAGATATAAATCACAGAAACAAAAGCTTTTGGGGATCTTCTATTATTTTTAAGAAGTAGGGCTCCTGAGACCAAAACATTAGGACCACTGATGCAGTTGACAAGAACATTTGAACTCAATATAGTACAGGAATAAAAGCATAACCCTGCCACTTACTAGAACTGTGACTCTGGGCAAGTTACTTATCTCAGCCTCAGTTTCCTTATCTGTAATATTACCACCCTCAGAGCTTTGTTGTAAAGATGAAATGAGATTATGCATGTAAATTCCTTTTTACGCCAGATCTGACACAGTAAAAGCAAAAACTTTGATCAAAAATAATGATCCTGTCTTAGGAAGGATACACAAGAAAATGGTAAACTGATTAACTTTTGTCACCATTGGGCAGGGAACTTGTCATTGTATCCTCTTCACATGGACGTCACAATTTATCAAAAGTAATGATTTAATGAAAACTCTAAAAAAATGTTTTAATTACCTTGTTCCTAAGAGATAAAGGCCTTGTTCATTTCTGATGAAACTTTACGGTTCCAAATTTTATCTCTGAAAAGAGCTTGACGTACAATGATGGTAGCTCTTAGTATAAACATTGTTTTGCTGTGGAGGCTACAGCCAACTCCAAGTTAGTTGGCTGATACCCAAGCATACTCGTATCACTTTGCCGCACACAGAATTTTAGCTAACCTAGTTTCCACATGCAAAGTGAAAAGGAAGTCCTGATTTCTAAAAAATAGTATACCTCTCCTACATCATCAATCTCTCTCTTGTTATCGGAGAATTCCCATCAGTATACACACATGCTCTAGCATCTCCCTTGTTTTTTAAATGTGATCCCACAGGCACCTCCAGCTACCATCCTATTTCCCTGTTCTCCTTCACAGCCAAACTTCTCAGAAGACTTATGTTACTATTCTGTTTCTACTTCTACACATCTGGTTGTCCCTTCCTCCCACTCCATTGGATTTCTGTTGGCTCTACTTCCAAAGTATAAGTCCACTCAGTTAGTTTCATCTCTGTCATTATCACACCACTCCAAGCCACTATCAGCCCTCCCTGGACTTCTGCAAAAGCCACTCCCTCTTGACCCCCATTATCTACTGAATTGTGTTCCCTCAAAATTCATATGTTGATTCCCTAACCCCCAATGTGACGTTATTTAGAAATAAGGACTATAGGGAAGCAATTAAGGTTAAATGAGGTTGTAAGAGTGGGACCCTGGGCTTCCCTGGTGGCGCAGTGGTTGAGAATCTGCCTGCTAATGCAGGGGACACGGGTTCGAGCCCTGGTCTGGGAAGATCCCACATGCCGCGGAGCAGCTGGGCCCGTGAGCCACAATTGCTGAGCCTGCGCGTCTGGAGCCTGTGCCCCGTGACGGGAGGGGCCGCGATAGAGAAAGGCCCGCGCACCGCGATGAAGAGCGGTCCCCGCACCGCGATGAAGAGTGGCCCCCGCTTGCCGCAACTGGAGAAAGCCCTCGCACGAACCGAAGACCCAACACAGCCAAAAAAATAAATAAATAAATAAATAAATAAATAAGAAAATCCTTTAAAAAAAAAAAAAAAAAAGAGTGGGACCCTAATCTGATAGGACTGGTGTCCTTATAAGAAGAGGAAGAGACACAAGAGATCTCTCCCTCTCTCCATGTGCACAGAGAGCAAAGCCATGTGAGGACACAGTGAGAAGGCAGCTGTCTACAACCAGGAAGAGAGGCCTCACCGGAAACCCTGATGGCACCGTGATCTGGGTGTTCTAGCCTCCAGACTGCAAGAATATAAATTTCTGTTTTTAAGCCAGTCTGGTATTTTTGTTATGGCAGCCTGAGTAGACTAATACAACCCGCTACATATATTTTTCACACAGCAGCCATAATGATCTTTATTTATTTATTTATTTTTATTGAAGTACACTTGATTTACAATATTGTGTTAGTTTCAGGTGTACAGCAAAGTGATTCAGATATATATAGATATACATATATAGATAGATAGATATGCCTTTTCAGATTCTTTTCCATTGTAGGTTATTACAAGATATTGAATATATTTCCCCATGCTATAGAGTACGTCGTTGCTGATTATCAATTTTATATATAGTAGTGTGTATATTTTAATCCCAAACTCCTAATTTATCCCTCCTCACTACCTTTCCCCTTTGGTAACCATAAGTTTGTTTTCTATGTCTGTGAGTCTATTTCTGTTTTGTAAATAAGTTCAGTTGTACCATTTTTTAGATTCCACATATGTGATATCATATAATATTTGTCTTTGTCTGACTTACTTCACTTAGTATGATAATCTCTAGGTCCATCCATGTTGCTGCAAGTGACATTATTTCATTCTTTTTTTATGGCTGAGTAATATTCCATTGTGTGTGTGTGTGTGTGTGTGTGTGTGTGTGTGTTTGTGTGTGTGTGTGTGTGTGTGTGTATACCACATCTTCTTTATCCATTCATCTGTCCATGGACATTTAGGTTGCTTCTGTGTCTTGGCTATTGTAAATAGTGCTGCTATGAACACTGGGGTGCATGTAGATTTTTGAATTAGAGTTTTCTCCAGATGAATGTGTGAGAGTGGGATTGCTGGATCATATGGTAACTCTATTTTTAGTTTTTGAAGGAAGAATGATCTCTTTAAAACCTAAATCAAATTGTGTCACTCCCTTGCTTAAAGGCCTTCAATAATTTTCCACTGAAATTAGCATCAGACTCTAACTCTTACCTTGGCCTAAAAGATATCCACCATCTGGCACCTGCCCATCACTTTGACCGTACCTCGGGCCATCTTGCCTCTCACTCACAGGCCTCACTCACACCAGCTTCTCTCTGCCAGCAAAAATCTCAACCTCATCCTTCTGCCTAAAAGTTCCCCCCTGGTTTTTCACATGGTTTCTTCTGTAGTCTTGCCTACATGGAACTTCCTCAAGGATCTTCACCCACCTTTCTTAAACCAAGACTCAGTCTTCCCCACCACCTAAAAAACACTAGTTCATCACTCTAATTATTTCCTTCATAATTTGTCACAGCTTCTAATTCTCTCTCTCTCTGTCTCTCTCTCTCTCGCCCACTCACTCCCTCTCTCACCATTTTGCCTGTATAAATGTAGGATTCCTTACATTTTTCCTCCTTACAATGTAAGACTCAGGAGGGCATGTCCTTGTCTCCCGTGCTTTCTGCTGTGTCCTCAGAGCTTAGGAGGGTGCCTGGTACACAGGAAACCTTCAATAAATATGTGTTTAATCAAGGATTGAATAAACATAAGACTGGCTGGAATGAATGAAATTCTGTTCAATGCAGTTTAGTACAGTTTTACTAGTATTGCCATAAAATAGATTGCCAGAGTGGAATTGCTGGGTCACAGAGTATGCACATTTTTAATTTTGATAGATCAGAAGGACTGCTTTTTAATATTTAGTGTGACTGATTTGCCACTTTAAAATTTAATTATCACAAATTTAATTTTTTTTTCCTCTTCTCCTTTGAAAAATGAGCCATTTCAAAACCTTTCTTTTTTCTCCCCAATGTTTTTCTGGTAATTGAGGCTTCATCATTCATTTTGCAAGAACCCTAGCTTTTGTTTTATATTGATAGATTAAATTGATAGAGCCCATTTATCTATAAAGAAAACTTCTGTGAGTTGAATATTCTTTTTGCATTGACCCCCGCATTACAAAATGAATGATGTACTTCAATGAGGAAAAAAAAATACCCCCTTTTTCACATGTCATTCTTCTTCTCTGAATGTGGATATTTGTGGAAGACACAAAAGTACACACAGCACTAACACATGAAAACTCTAAGCTGAACGTTTTAAATTTGAAATTTACAATTGTTACAACAAATGACCCCTGACTAATCAGTTATATAACAATACATATCACAATTACTTAACAGGAGGATATGCATTTATACTTTCTTGAAATCTTTCCAATTGAGCCCTCTGACATTAGTTAGAACCCATAGCTAGGAATGCTTTCACACTTGTTTGAACTTTTGGATTAGCTTCATTCTATTTTGTTGTCATCAACAGTATCCCTAAACTTTTCCAGCTGCCTTCTAGCTGTTTAATGTGTATAAAGTATAAGGGTATGGATGGTTCCACACAAACATGTCCCCACTACCAGCAAAAACCAAAAACCAGGTACATGTGATTCAGGACAGAGGACAGTATAATTGTCTTCAATTCAGTCCAGCTGTTGTAATCCCCACCTTGACTTCAATCAAAACATAAACACTGTGTAAAGAATAATTTCAAATTTTGAAATGGAGCAAATATTCAATAACATTTTTTTAAATCTTATTCCTTTTTTAAAATGTTATCATATTTTAATTTATAGGAGCAGAAATTTTGTCTCTGAAGATTATGAGCTGAACAGGCACACATTTGGCCTATTTATATACAGTTGAGGAATAATGGCTTCCACCTCTTTGTACAACTGCCGTAGTCACTCATGTATAATATCTGTGACCATGGGCATTTTTATGTCAACACTATTTACAATGTTCCCATTGTAAATTTACAATGTATAGCATATCTCTTTTCTCTCTTTTTTTAATTGAAGTGTAGTTGATTTATAATGTTGTGTTAGTTTAAGATATGCAGCAAAGTGATTCAGATATATATACATGTATTCTTATACATATATATATTTATTCTTTTCAGATTCTTTTCCCTTATAGGTTATTTAAAAATATTGAGTAGATTTCCCTGTGCTATACAGTAGGTCCTTGCTGATTATCTATTTTATATACAGTAGTGTGTATATTTTAATCCCAAACTCCTAATTTACCCTTGTTGTGCATCTATTTTATATTTAGTAATTTGTATCTGCTAATCCCAAACTCCTAATTTATCCTTCCCTGCCTCCCTTTCCCCTTTGGTAACTATAAGTTTGTTTCCTCTGTCTGCGAGTTTATTTATGTTTTAAGTTCATTTGTATCTTTTTTTTAAGATTCCACATATAAGTGATACCGTATGATATTTGTCTTTCTCTGTCTGGTGTACATCACTTAGTATGATAATCTCTAGGTCCCTCCATGTTGCTGCAAAATCTTATTCCTAAGAAAATACTCTCCTATTACCTTTTACATGGCAGTCTATACTTTATTGGCTGAATAATAATTAAATGAATGAATGAATTCATCTTAACAGATGTATTATTTTATCAGTCACTAACCATGACCTACACCATGACAGGCAAAATTTAAACGTTCTTCCATTATTCCTTCAAATTGCATGGTAGAGTTCTGTTGTTCATTGTTTCCTAACAAATGTAGTCCAGAACCTTTAGGGTGACATTCACAGCCCTCTCCAATCTTACAACCAGTCTCTTCCCTTCCTTAATCCCCACTATTGCCCTATATCCACAACCCTTCAGCTACGTTCAACTCTTAGCTCTTTTCCAAATGTATCCTGCATTTTTTCCTTCTGTTCTTTCTTCCAATCCCTCACACATTTTCATCTACTCAAACTCTACATCTTTGCTGTCCTATATCAGATGCCAACGAAGTTTTCCCCAGCTCCTCACCTCCTTCTTTCCCAATTAGAAGTATCTATCTCTTCAGTATTTCCCTGATTTCCCTGGCACTCAGTATAGCATCTACTACACTCTGTAATTGTGTGCATCTGTATATATTGTTGATCTGCTCTGTTAGATTATAAGCTCCTAAGCGTCAAAAGCCTGTGCTCTCCATCTCGTATCCCCACACCAACTTTACCGAATCTTGTACATATCAGATGCTCAAAAGGATTTAAAGAATTGAATGGAGCTGCTGGCCAACAATACTAAATGTTTCCCCTGACCATTTTGGCAGCTCTGTTTGCCACTTAGCAATGCCACCTAACATAGACACACTGTTCACACACATGACAATAGATCATGAACCCAAAGGGTATTTTCTTCTACCTTTCTTGTACTGTCAGTCGATCTTTCATTCTGGAGCAACTCTGCATGTATGTGTGTGTCATCAAAAAATGTCTTCTTTGTCCCACCAGCCAGAAGCTCTGTAGACAGGGATGGCACCCATAAAGTCTGTATACATGTGAAATCAGTGGAAATTTTCTGACTATGTTAACATTTTGCAGGCTTGGAAGTCCATGCTTAGATAACCATGGATAAGCACTCAAGGTTGATATTTGGAGATGGGTAACAAAGAGGGCATTTCTGTATTAAGACTGATTGGATTTTTACAAAATAAGTACTAGATAGAAATATGTTGATGAACTTGTGGAGAACTCAAAAATTAACTTTATGAATGGGAAGGAATATAGATTAACAATGCCTCAAATTATCTGGCTTTCAGAAATCTAGAAAAGTATTTTGTGTTGATTTTTTATGCACTAAAATATATAAAAGTCATCCAATTGACTGGATGTACTTGGCTCAAAGCCATGAATTTCAGGTGATGCTAAATGAGAACTTTTCTTATTTCTCATGTTTCAGTTGTAACTAAACCAGAAGCTTGTCAATAACCATTCCTTTATTTTATCATTATGACAAGATAAACTGTAACTTATGATAAAACTGAGAAGCAGCATCCAAGTGGTTCAACTGAAGAAAACAAAAGTTAATATATTTAAATCTAGATTTCCCTGAAGCTCTCTGTGCAAAATAAGCAAACTTTCAATATGAGGTATTCTCTGGGTCTTGGCATTCATGAGAATTAAGGAGGCAAAGGAATCCTACAACCAGGTTAGGATTTATAAGCAAATAGTCACCCATTTTTAAATACAGAGCCCAAGATAAGGGGTGAAGCCAGAAGAAACCCCATTGGCTGGAAATGAAGTTGATGGTGACAAGGAAGATTAACCCCTTCCAAAATGCAATAAGCACACATAAGACTCTGTTGATGAACACAACAGTGCCGAGACATCACTCTTTTAGTTCATTACCAGGAGCAGGGTAAAAAGAGTCCTTAGGGCCAAGGTAAATGGGTTCAGTGAAAATGCACCTTAAAGACCAGAGGGAAGGCTCTGGAAACTGCTGGATCATCAGATCAATGGACTCAAAGATGACTAAGTTAGGTTGCTTTATGCAGTTTAAACATTTGTGCAGGGAGTCTCCCCACGCAGCCTTTTATTGACAGCTACAGATCAATGGTAATTTTTGATCATCTTCAACCTACATAAACCTATTGACCCCATGGCCACCTTTGGGGCACTTCAAGTAATCAAAAATAATCAGAGGAGATGGTGTAAAATTGTCTGACTGCCGAAGACTCCAAGTAGTTTCACATGCCCCCAGGAGCAGAGTTGAGAGGTTAAAGTGTAGTTCAAATTGCCAGCAGAACCTCAACTGGCAGAGTGTTCCAGAGAGTCTTGTCTTTGTGTCTCATAAAAGGACTCACTGATTTGTATCCAGACTCTGACTCTTATGCATATCAGTTTAAAGACAAAAAGCTTAATTCTCATTGGAAGTATTAGATTTCAGAGAACGGATTATTCCTGTTTTCCTTTGTTGAGTCATTCTTTTCTTCGGCTGCCTAACAGAAGTGGCTAATATACTTTTCGAATTAAAAAAAAAATTAGGGATATTGTGTGGCTGTAGACATGGACAGGACAAAGACAAAAGGGAAGAAGGTATAAGTAGGTAGCCCAAAGGTCAGGGATAACAACAACAACAACAACAACAACAAAAATATATATATATATATATATATATATCTCAAAAGAATCAGTAGGACAGAAAAGGGAAATAACAAACAAAACAATGACAATGAAAAGAAAAAAGTAAGAGTATTGAATTAAGATAATCTCCAGAGGGAAGGAAGAAAAGGGGCAGCAGCAGAGCGAAAAGAAGGAAAAGTTTTTTATGAGGACTTCTCCCAGTCACTGGGACAGAATGCTCCATCCCCAAAGGAAGGAATGGAATCCAAATCAGGTAAGGTCAACAGTGCTCAAGCAAATATTCTGAATTTAAGGAAAATCACAAGTAACTGAGTAAACAAACAAGACTCAACCCAATCCATAGAGTGAACTGTGCCCAGATTTTACAGGTGGATTCTAAAATAGTGAACTCGGGTTAGAAATCCATTCAGGGAAGAATAATATAAAAGATTTCCTAAAATGTCAAAGAATAAATCGGTTAGGGATTGTCTTGCCATTTTGAAGTTTTCTTTATTTTTTATATGGACTTAACTAAATATTGACAAAAAGTATGGCTGTCACTGAGGTTTATTTAAAGCATGTGTGTGTGTGTTGTAGTTTTGCAGAAATGACATGTTGACATAATATGAGAACTTGTCTCCGTATAAATTTATGATATAAAAATTCTCCTTCACGTTTCCTGTACATTTATGATATGTGATTATTTCTATTTTTTAAGAAGCTATATAGACCAAATTAAGCAAAACAACTGTTGTAATCACCTTTTGTAGGCGTCTACATGTAAACATTTCTGTGTCAGGCATGCATGAACTTCAACTTGAGACCTGCAGGTCATATTTCCACATTAGTTGGTGGAGGTTTTGAAGCCAGAGCATTTTCAATACTTCTGCTTTCAAGGATCTGGCTATAAATGTTTATTAAAAGAATCTATAATGAAATCAGTTTTGTTATTTTTTAAATGGTTGCCTGGAGTGTGTTGGATGACTGAATGTCAGTTGTTAATCATTGAGCGCTCATGGTATCGAAAGTGCTTGATAGTATTGCCATCTAGGGGCTGAATGGAATTCTCAGCTCTGAAATAAACTGTAATTGAGCAGGTGCTGCTATTGACAATATACATATGTTTTTGCTTTATAGCCCACATGCTTTTCGTGTTTCTTATGACAAAAGCTATCTCTAAATGTCCCCCAGCAGCCTACCTATTTTTATATAAAATCTGTTAGAGGTGATTACTATTTGCTTTGGAGCTGATGCTTTTTTGGCATCTATTACTGAATATTCTGAACAAAGAATTGTTCTTTTTTGCATTATTAATCTTGCCCATGTTTGCCCTATTTCCACAGAAAAGGAATCATTTATCAGAAAAGAATGTTTGTAATCGGGACTTGTAGCATATTCAGCTTTAATATTCATTATGGTCATTCTATTTCTGTGCTATATTTATCTAAAAGACCAATCCAGTGTTGTTGGAGAAATAAGTTTTAAATATTTATGATCTAACTTTTAATATTTTAAAAAAGAGAAATTAGTATTTCTGTAAAATTTTTTTCAGAGTCTGGTCGCTTAGCAAATGTTTAAATATTAAAAGATTTCAAGAGTTCAGCATGTAATATCATAATAGGACCTTACTGAAACAGGAAAATTGACTTTACAAGTTTTTGATAAGTAAAGGAAATTATATTTCCTCTGCTTGTGTTTAACACATAATAAGAAACATTAACTAATAGAAACTTATAAAACTTATAACCAAGAATGTGGGGAAATGGTGTCAAAAATTATTTCTACGGTGTGTTTTGGTTTTGTCTAACCAGTTTTTTTGGAAAGTGGTTCAGTTGGATTTTGCCACCTGGTTTTAGATTTTATTCAAAATGAGATTTGGATGCCCTCAAATTAAAAAGAATTTCCATACGCATAACTTTGTCTGGTGCTTTCGGGTACCTACTCTCAGAAATAACTTCCTCTTCTTCATCTCATATTCCTCTTCCTGTGCCCACCAAGAAAAGGACAATTGAAGACTATCTGTCACATTTAAGCATCAAATAAACCAAAGCTGACCTCACATACCATTAAGTGTATATATCCTATTAAACCAGTAAAAACTTCTTCGTGATTATTCACGTCCAATGGGTATGGTACACAACAGAAAGTGTCTGTGTGTGTGTGTTTACCTATATACACATTACTGGTCCACTTGCAGACATAATTCCTATCTGTAAACAGACACTTCCATCCAACCCAGATGTAGAAAGAGCACCCTGGGCTCTTCCAAAACATTAGGATTCTTAGGTCCAGTTTAATTACGCAAAATATGGTTAATGCTGCTGTCCAAGCAGGAAAAAAACTAATTATGCTATCCCTTATTTTTTTTTTCTTTTAAATTCACAAAGACCAAATACTCAAAGCCCAGCTAACAATTCCTTTTGGTAAATTTCAGAGTTTTAGGTAGGGTGTTTTTAACAAATGAGAATATTTTCACATTGATATTAATAGTAGACTGCTCTCAGGGTGCTTGTGCATTTATAGTTCAGTTGGTTTATTGTTATTTTCTTGTGTTTGTTTTATTGTCTTTGTAAAATGTAAATACACACCAAGAGAATGAGAGAGGGGGGAGATGGGGAGAGTCTTACTTAAAAAATAGTGTCGGGGTTTAATGAGAGAGAATTAGCGTTGTTCAGGTTCAATTTCCAAATCCTTAAGACTATTCCATTCTCTGCCACTCAACTTGGTACCACTGATTTCCATCATGAGCTGGATGCTACACTGACCTGAGACATCATAGATTTTTTAAATTGTTTTTGTAATATATTGCATCCCTTGGGTCGCAAGCTCTGAAAAGGCAAGGATCCTATCTGATCCAAGCTGTGTGTGTGTGTCTGAAATCACACAACATTAGGTAATATATTTAGCATGTGAAGAACAAGAAAAAACCATATTGTTTTCTTAATAATTCAAAACTCTGTTGTGATATTTGTGCTGCCATTGGTGAGGCATCTTGGCCAAAGAATGACCTTCCAGCAATTGGCAGAAGTTTCCAAAAGGAAACTAAACTGTTCATTTTCTTCCAGGGAACAAGCCATGAAGCCCACCTGTTCGGGTTAGAACCCTTCACCACATATCACATTGGTGTTGTGGCCACAAACCAGGCAGGAGAAGTTTCAAGCCCCTGGACTCTAGTTCGAACCCTAGAATCTTCCCCCAGTGGACTGAGCTACTTTACAGTGGAGCAGAAAGAGAACGGCAGGGCATTGCTACTGCAGTGGTCAGAGCCTGTAAGAACCAATGGTGTGATTAAGGTAATGTCTACCCTGAATATGCGATCATGTTTGGTATTCCACAGATAAATAGATGAGCCCTGACATGCCATCAGGTCACTGTAGGAAAACTCCCTTCACAGTCTGGTTAATTCTTCCTGATAGTTCCTCCGGGCACTTAATCATAGATCAGAGAAAACTAGCTCACATGTGTTAAGCTTCCTATGAACCCAACGCTGTCTAAGCACTCTCTATGGATCATCTCATTTAATCTGCACATCAGCCCTACTCTGTAGGTACCACTAAACCTCACTGGGCACATAAAGGCTAAATCACTGTCCGAGGCTAAATAACATTGCGACGATCGAATCGGGATTTGAAGCCAGGAAGTCACGCCAAAACAGAACTCTAAATGACCATGTTCCTATTGCCTCCTGAATTGTCCTGCCCAGCTCTTTGCTTAAGCTTTGCCTAATTTGCACTTTGAGCAGAGCTCACTCAGCAGGAAACAGGAAGCCCCACATGTCTGCTAAGCCCACGATGTCCCTACGTAGCCATGAGAAGCAGTGTTATTAATGCCACATCTAACCCCAGCTTCACCAGTCTGTGAACGCCCAAATAAGGTTTCCATTATTATCCACATTTTGATGCTTTGAACCATCACCCACATAAGAGGCAACATCGTCACCCTTCTGATGTTCTTCTCAAAGGCTGGTGGCAACTCAGCTGTCCATCTATTACTGCCTCTGCCTCTAGTCTCCTCTGGCCCTGGACCACCACTCAGGCCCTCTCAATCGCCTCGTGCAGGCTGGGACTGCAGAATTCCCACCCCCTGCAGATGCTGTAGATACTCTGCCTCTCCTTTACCACTCCCTCTCAAGGTGGCAAAGACTCCCCCACTAATTCCACATAGAACATCTAAGACTAAGCTGTGACTTTTGATAAACCTTCCCTGAAAACCCCATAGTGGGATGCTGGCAGGAAATTACCTACAGCAGTGACTTAGATCTGTAACTAGAGCTCACAGGCCCAGGTCCATCCTCATGGACCTCCCTGTAGACTGCCTCACTGTCTGGTACGGTGGCCATCTCTCTGCCCACCTCCAGGTATGCTACAAGTAGCAGAAGCAAGCTGCTTTCTACCAGCCCCTGACATGTGACCAAGCCAAACTTTGCCTACTCTAGGACAGGAGGCCGGAGCCTTAGGAACCATGGCCTTAAAATCCAAGCCTCAGCCCTAAGTTCCCCATCAGAGAAAAGAGTATCTCTTTCACACCCATCAAAGCACCCCTACTTGTGAGTGTTTATTTCCCATCCCAGTGTCTGCCTCTTCATGGAATGATTGACAATAGAAATATCTACTCCTTTTATGTGCATTTGTGTTTCACCAAATATTTACTGAGGCTTTTACTAAGTGCCAGGCAAGTATTCAGGAGTGAACAAGACAGGCAAGGTCCCTGCTGTCACAGACCTTGTGTGTGTGTGTGAAAATATGAACAGTGGGGCTACAGAGAGGCAAACAAAAAGCTAGTACACAAACCAGAGAATTTCAGAGAGTGGTGAACGCTATAAAGAAAATTAAACAGAATAATGTAATTATGCCTGCTCGGGCTATTTTAGCATGGATGATCATTTGAATTGAGTTGACATTTGAGCTGAGCCCTGAATGACAAGACAGAGTCAGTCATGTGAAGATACGAGAGCAAAATGTTTGGACAAAGTGAACAGCAAATGCAAGGCCTGAAGCCAGGGATGAACTTGGTTTCTTCACATCAAGGGAAGAAAGCCAGTGTGGTTGAAGCTTGGGAGGGTTGGGGAGGAAAGATGATACTAGAAGAGATTCAAGGGATTGGTAAAAGGTGGATTGTGCTCAACCTTGTGGGCTGTGATCAGGAGCTTGGGATTTATTCTGAGTGTGATGAAAAACTACGGAAGGGTTTAGGCAAAGGAATAGGACAATCAAATTTGTTTTTCCAAATCACTCTGGCTCCTATGTAGGAAATGGGTTATAAGGAGACCAGTGGAGTTTGGAATCTGTTAAAGAAGTCAGGGTAGAATTGACTGTGGCTTGAATTAGAGTGGGAGTTGAGAAGGTCGAGAAATGTGAGTGGATTGGGGATGTATCCAGAAGGTAGAGATGACAAGATTTGTTAATGGACTGAATGTGATACATGAAGGAAAAGTAGTACTTCAGAATGACTTCTGGATTTTGACCTTGAGTCATTGACTGGGAAGGGAAGGCTGGAAGATGTACAGGTTTGAGGGGATAAGTAGGCAGTTGGAAGTACAAGTCTAGAACACTCGAGAGAGTTCTTCATGAAGTTATATGTATTTGGAATTCATTAGCAAATGAGTAGTATTCAAACCCATGGGCCTGGAGGACATCACCTATGGAGAGAATATAACTAGAGATGAAGAGAGCCTGGGATCAAGCCCTGGGGAATACACAAATTTGGAGGTCAAGAGTATGGAGAGGAGCTGTCAAGGCACATGAGGTAGAAGGAAAAGTAGATGAGAGGGATGTCCCAGAAGGGAACAGAAAATGTGCCAATGGTGTTGAGAGATCCAGTAACATGAGGGCAGAGATGTGACCCTGTATTTGGAAACCAGGAGGTCACTGTGATCTTGACAAGGAAATCAAGTGTTGAAATGGGAAACCCAGTTGGGATGGTTTGAGGGAATAGGATGGCAACTCTTCAAAGAAGTATAGATGGAAAGAAAAAGAGAAATGGGGCAGGAGCCAGGGGACTACGGTGTCAAGAAGTTTTATTCAAAAATCAATGAAAGATCCTAGAGTACATTTAAATGCTAATGGAAATAACCCAGTAGAGGGAGATAAATCAGTGAAGCAAGAGATAATGAGAATAATTGCGAGAGTGAAATCTGTAGGAAGGAGGAGAGGACAGGATCCAGAGCTCAGGAGGACTTCAGTGGGGGCAGAGATACTTCATACATAGGAAAAGGAAGGGAGGCAAATAGGGTACTCTAGATTCACATGCAAATGGCAGTGATAATCTATAACATGAGAACATTCTTATCTGACTGCCTCTACTTTCCTCAGTCAAATACCTGGTTATGTCAACAACCACTTGTGAGGGAGAGAAGGGGGTGTTGGCCGTTAGTGGGGAAAGGAGAAGATGTTTCTTACTTTGGAAAATGAGAGAGAAAACATATGGTTTTATAGTTGGTAATCATCTATTTAAAAGTTATGGTAAGAAATTTAAACTGAGACCAGTCAATATATTTGAGAGTTTTTCTCCAAACCCAGTTAGAAGCTAAGGTCCAGAGGGAGAGCTGAATTTAACACTAGTTAGAGATTTGCCAGGTGAATATGGGGCAGGGGACAGAGAGTCATAGAGACTTTCAAATTGATTGTGGAATCTAGGCTGTCTTCAGAAAATACTCTATTCCCCTTCCCTCAGGGATATGATCTTGCCCTGAGACCCCAACAAGAAAATCACACCAAAATACAATAGTCCAACATAAATAGATTTCCAGATCTAGGCTATTTAATCTTAAATAACATTAAAGTATATCAACAATCCAGGAACAACCTGTGGGAAGATTTGCCTCTCAAGGGACTCTGGTATTTGTCCTTCTCATCTTAGGAGACATAATCATAGGGTCACGACCATGTACAAGAAGGTCTCCTGTCTCTCAGGTACATTGAAACGTGAAAAGATGGGGAACCATCATTCAAAAACATCTACATTCAAGTTAAGTTACTTCTCATCTTCCCCAAAGAACAATGAATAATATGGGTTGGAAAATTGCTCTACATTTGTATCATGAGCATTCGGATGGTTTTCCCTGGAACAAAAGAATACTTTGCTCCAAAGAAGCCATCTATTCTTCTATAACTGGTAAGAGAAAACAGGGTGGTTTTTCCATTTTCTGGTCATCAGTTTGTACCTATGTTTTTGTATACGTGTATAACATATATATGTACCTATGTACATGTATGTGTGCCCACACCAGACACTCACACATTTTTCCACCCTGGCACCCCGGTACAAATGATTAAGCATTATAATTCCATTTCCCAGTAAATGCTGTGGCAATAGACAATGTGGATAGGCCCTATTTAGCCTACTCAGGATGAAATCAGAAGCACTTAATTTTTATAAAATAGGGAATTTGAATACTATTCCCCACTTCTAAAAAATAAAAATGGGAGGAAACCCCGTGAGCACTCTTTAAGTCAACGAATTAATTTCAGTAACTCTTAGCTTTTAGATATATGCTTATATGATATCCAACCTTAAAAAAAGAAAAAACAAAGATCACATTCCCAAAATTCATATCAGAATGCTTCTTCTGGGTTCGGATCATCAAGGTGAGGAATAGGGGGCAGAAGGGGTTAAAAGGGACAAAATAGTGACACCAAGAAATCATACGCTTTGTTTCCCATCTTCCTGCAGACATACAATGTCTTCAGTGATGGTGTCCTGGAGTACGCTGGCCTGAATCGTCAATTTCTCTTCCGACGCCTGGACCCCTTCACGCTCTACACGCTGACGCTGGAGGCCTGCACGAGGGCGGGCTGTGCACACTCAGCACCCCAGCCTCTGTGGACAGAAGAAGCCGCACCCCAGTCTCAGCTGGCTCCCACCATCCAGTCTGTGGGGTCCACCAGCGTTGAGCTGAGCTGGTCAGAGCCCGTTAACCCAAACGGAAAGATAATTCGCTATGAAGTGATTCGCAGATGCTTCAAGGGAAAAACTTGGGGGAATCAGACAATCCAGGACGATGAGAAAATTGTTTTCACAGAATATAATACTGAAAGGAATACATTTATGTATAATGACACAGGTCTGCAGCCATGGATGCGGTGTGAATATAAAATCCGCACTTGGAATTCAGCAGGCCATACCTGCAGCTCTTGGAGTGTGGTAAGGACCAGGCAAGCACCTCCAGAAGGCCTCTCTCCACCTGAGATAGCCCAGGTATCTGTGAATCCCCCCAAACTGATGATTTCCTGGATCCCGCCAGCACAGCCTAATGGCATTATCCAGTCCTATAGGCTTCAAAGGAACGAAGTGCTCTATCCTTTCAGCTTTGATGCTGTGACTTTCAATTACACTGATGAAGCGCTGCTTCCTTTTTCCACGTACAGGTATGTAGTCAGAGCCTGCACCAGTGAGGGCTGTTCCACCAGCACACCTACCAGCATCACAACCCTTGAGGCTGCCCCTGCAGGGGTCAGCCCTCCAGCCCTTTGGACCATCAGTGCCACTCAAATCAATGTATCTTGGTCACCGCCATCAATTCAAAATGGAGAGATCACTCAGTATTTACTCAGATTGGATGGTAAGGAGTACCTTGCTGGGCAGAACCTGTCCTTGTTGGTTTCCCACCTGCAGCCTTCCACGCAGTATAATCTCTCCCTAGTGGCCTGCACCAATGGAGGTTGCACAGCTAGTGTGGCAGAGTCTGCCTGGACAATGGAGGCCCCGCCACAGAACATGGACCCTCCAAGACTACAAGTCACGGGCTCAGAATCCATAGAAATCACCTGGAAACCACCAGGAACCCCAAATGGCCAGATCAGAAGCTATGAACTTAGGAGGGATGGAACCATTGTCTATACCGGCCTGGAAACTCGCTATCATGATTTTACTCTCGCCCCAGGTGTGGAGTATGGCTACACAGTGATGGCCAACAACAGCCAAGGGGGTGTTTTGAGTCCACTTGTCAAAGATCGAACCAGCCCCTCAGCGCCTTCAGGGATGCAGCCTCCAAAATTGCTGGCCAAGGGCCCTCAGGAGATCTTAGTGAGCTGGGACCCCCCAGTAAGGACAAACGGTCATATCGTCAACTACACCCTCTTCATCCGTGAGCTGTTTGAAAGAGAAACAAAAATCGTACACATAAACACAACTCATAATTCTTTTGGTACACGGTCATTCATAGTAAACCAGCTGAAGCCATTTCACAGGTAGGTAACTGACTCTGGGTTTCCTGATAACAAGCCACTGCCCCTTTCTATTGCGTGAGCCCTCGGTCAGTCCCAGTGAAGACTCTAACAGCAAGATGTGTGACATGCCCAAGCCCCATCCATTTAATCATCCCAGTGGGCTGACTACATCCTCATCCAGCCCAAACCTGCTTGATTACTTCTGGAGAGCAAAATTCTTGCAGGTGACATGTTGAGAGTCAGTTTTTTAGAAATGTTTGCAATTCATCACAATGCCTGGAACCAAGTAGTGGAGAGATAGGGCCACTTCCCTGAGTCTGGTCCCTCCTGGAAACATGCCAGCCCCTGGTCAGTTCTGAGAACCCCAGTGCGGTTATCTGAACTAGGCTGTGAGGAAAAGGAGTATTATTTTAAAGAATGAAAAAAGGGGCCGTCATTGAGAGCTATTGCCAGCCAGAGTTGGACTGATCCAAAATTTGTTCTGGGGCCAGCACGTCTTCCAGGGATAATGAGGCTCCTCTGACTATTTCCCCAGCCCTTCAGTCAGCTCTGATCTCATGGTTTCTTGGGACGGCGCCACTTTGCCAGCTCCTGTTTCCTTAGTGGTCCCCTCTGAGCTCTCTGATGAGCAAGGGTGTGTGTTGTTTTCCACACAAAGGAATCTGACCACCTGCCCTCTTCCCATACCTTAGAGAATTGCTTGGCTTTTTTCCCCATCACATTTTAACTAACATACATCCCCAGAGAGAAGAGTAATAAAGGACATTTTATTCTTAAAATTTAGTAAAATGAACAGAACCACTTTAAAAGAATTAAAGGCTGAGTGTTGATTACCAACCACCATTGATAAAATTCATCTATTATTGTAATGTACTGATGTGTAGATTAGATCTCTCCTATAATTATCTCTGATATATAGTGCTGTTGAAATGAAACATTCGCAGTCTTATGCATCTCCTAGTGACAATTATTTAGGGTTGCATTAAATATTAAACAGTAATTAAAACTTCCGCAAGTATCTTCCATAGCTAATCCACATGCTCTGTGAGTTGGCTGTTATCTTACTCTGATGCAGGGCATAAAAAAAGCCCATGTTAGCTGCAGAGCTGTACATTTTATCCCGGCTTCCTCTTTACCTGACTGGTACTTGCACGTTTTAAAGATCATATCAGCTTGCTCCCTTCCAAAACTCTTATTCAAAAAGATTTCTAGGGAAAAAAAAAGTTTCTGGATGTGAGAGAGGCACTTTTCCCAGGTTGAAAAAAGAAAGTCTGATTTTTCTGAGAAACTTAGCCATGGGATTTAAGGCAATGAGAGATGTCCCTTCCCTGTCCACTCTCATCGAAGATGTAAGTGACATTAATGACTTAGAATATCAATGGAATATTACTCAGCCATAAATAAGAATGAAAATTTTGTCATTTGCAACAATATGAGTAGAGCTGGAGGGTATTATGCTTAGTGAAATAAGTCAGACAGAGAAAGACAAATACTGTATGTATTCGCTTATATGTGGAATTTGAAAAATAAAACAAATGAATGGATATAACAAAAGAGAAACCGACAGTTACAGAGAATAAACTAGTGTTACCAGTGAGGAGAGGAGGAGGGGAGGGCAAGACAGGTGAGGGGGATTAAGACATACAAACTACTGGGTATAAAATAAATAAGGTATGTGCATGTAATGTACAGCACAGGGAATATAGCCAATATTTTATAATAACTTTATATAGAGTATAAACAATAAAAACATCAAATCACACACACAAAAATAAAACCAGAATATGACTTCTATATGAAGTTGGGATTCATGTCATTTGGGGTTTTTCCAGCAGATTAATGTTTACTGAGTACTGCAAATTATTGTGTCCTCCTTGGGGTACCCCCCAGATGGTCAGTAGGAAGAAGGATCCTGAGAATACCCTAAGAAGCAGGAGGAATCTGACCCAGAATTTTAAAACCACCAGAGAGAATCCAGAAAACAAATAATCCAGGTGTGGAAAATCAAAACTGACTTCTCAGAATCGCTTAGAAGGCAGATCTGCCATTCACAGCTGTGGATCTGTTCACCAATAAACTGGCAGCCCATCGTGGTGAAAATGGGTGTGGGAGGAGAGGGAGGGAAGGGGAAGCAGAAAAGGGAACTGGGAAACTCCCCCAAAGGGAGAGAGAGGTGTAATTAAGAAGAGGGGAAGGGGAACAGAAAGAAAGCGAGGAAGTGGGCAGAAGGCAGTGATTATCTGGAAGAGAGAAAGCAGAAAGTAGAAGAGGGAAAAGGCTGGAAGCAAAAGAAATAAAGGGAGAAAGGGAGGTGGTTGGGGCTTGGGAAATTCGGGGTATCATATCATAAAAATTAGGGGCATGGAAAAGAAGGGGAAAGCGCTTATTTGCAGCCATAGGCACTTAAGACTAACAAAAGCCCCTTTTGTTGGAAGGGAAAAGTCCCTGTTATGTAAATAGACCTTTCCCAGTGGCAGGAGACCCGCTATGAAGCAAAACATAATTGATTGGTTGAGTTTAACTGGATGGTGATAAGGTGTCTCCATGATTGATAATCTGGTGTGTAGCTGGATTAACTTTGGCCCCAGAAGTTCCCCATGTGGTGTAACGGAGCCTGTTTTAAGATGTCAGGTATCAGGTGAGGGGATTTATTACCACAGAGACCTTGACTCCATGACGTTCCTTCCTGACCTGGAAACGTTCCTGGGGAATCATTTAGCTCCAGCTGCAGAGAGAGAAGGAGCCCAGGGCTGCTGAAAACTCGTTCAAACTCGCAAGATCTGTATTCTCCCTCGCTGTGTTAAGGAACTCTACAGAGTACCAGAATTTTCCTGCTGGAGAGCATCTTGAAAGCGTACTGATTCTATACATTCCTGTTTAGGGAAGAATCGCGCCCACCCTTTCCAGACAGGTGAGTATCTTTCTTTAGTTTGGAAAGCCAGGAGGCTTGAAAATGTTCTAAAATTTCCGTGGAAACATGACTTTGTTGTCCTTGAAAAGGGTTCGTGGTAGGTAAGAATAAATATAAACGTATCTGTCTTTTTGTCAGAAAACACTTGGTCTTTTAAAGATTCTTCCCACGAAAATCGACTTTGCCAAAAATGGGTCATTTCTGCCTTGTGTCCTGAAGGTATGAAGTTCGAATTCAAGCCTGCACCAGGCTGGGATGTGCATCAGGTGACTGGACATCCATAGAGACCCCTGAGGTTGCACCTCGGAAGCAACCGCCTCCACATCTAGAGGTACAGATGGCTCCAGGGGGGTTCCAGCCCACGGTTTCCCTTCTGTGGACAGGACCACTCCAGCCAAATGGACAAGTTTTATATTATGAATTGTACAGAAGACAAATAGCAACTCAGCCTGGAAAATCAAACCCAGTGCTAACCTACAATGGAAGCTCAAGCTCTTTTATGGACATGGAACTATCGCCTTTCACAGAGTATGAATACCAGGTAAGAAATGTGTGTTACCAACAACTCACACTGAGATGGGTGTGGGTACACATCAGCGTCTGTCTGGAAAAAAATTGCTTGCAATCTAAAAAGCCACTTAAAGAAACATGGGATTTATGTAGTTTAATAATATTCTTTAAAAAAAAATTTAAGCAGTAAATGAGGGAGGAAAGGACGTATTCATTTGCCTTCTTCATTTTCTTGGTTCTTGATCCGTGTGATTTAGGCTTGTTATTCCTATGCAGATTTCTGGTGAAGTATCTGCATTTCTTATTAATGAAGTGGTTTCTACCATTAAGCTTCTCTCTGTCAGTGTTGCCTTGGCTGGAAATACTCCTTGTGAAAAGATTACTTTGAAAATAACTCAGGAATTGTACCGAGAGAAAATAAAATCTAATGGGCAAGCATCTCCAGCCCCTGTGCTCAAGAAAGACATAGACTGCTGAGAAAAGTCTAGAGGAAAACAACTAACCTGTGCATGGAGATGAAGTAAGTTTTGTAGGAGGACAGCCTAAAAAAGAGGACTTTGCATATCCCTAAGAAGTCAGGAATTAACACTATTCTGAAGGTATTTTGAAATCAATAGAAGACTTCCGTTAGGTTCGTTTTGCTTTGCCATCTGGGTGCATTTGCAGTTTTCTTGTAACAAGCAGCTCCAGTTCCTGTCGGGGAATGATTCCTCCACCCTGTGCTCAGGCTTGGTGGGAGTGTCAATCAATGTGTCAGGCTGTCACCTAGCCAAGTGTTGGGCACCCGAGCGCTGCTCTGCCCCTCAGACTTGCCTGGGGCCTGATCTTCAGCAAAGTGACTCAGAATTTTAAAAGGTGGAGCTAAGTCCTGATAAAATATCTCTGACATCAATCCAAAAGCTTTTCTTATCCTCACCATTTCCAAGCCTGGTTCCTCAACTGTTCTTTTAATTACATGTATAGTTGTCCCTCGGTATCCAAGGGGGGTTGTTTCCAGGACCCCTGCAGATACCAGAATCCTCAGATGCTCAAGTATCTTGTATAAAATGGTATAGTATTTGCATATAACCTACGCACATCCTTCCCTATACTTTAATTCATCTCTAGATTATTTATAATACCTAATACAATGTAAGTGCCACGTAAATAGCTGTAAATACAATGGAAACGCGATGTCAGTAGTTGCAGGCATGCAGCAAATTCAAGTTTTGCTTTTTGGAACTTTCTGGAATCCTTTTTTCAAATATTTTTGATCCACAGTTGGTTGAATCCACGGATACAGAAGTCATGGAGAAGGAGGGCTGACTGTACCCCCAATAAATTCCCTTTTGCTTAAGTCAGGACCAGCTTCTCTTGCTTGCAGTATCAAAGGAAACTTCCTGAATGATGCAAGCACCACGTGCCAGGCACAAGACCAAGTGCAATTTCGTAGAAGAGGAAACTGAACCTTGAAAAGCTTACCATAACCAGAAACAATAAGATCACGAAGTCACCAGGAATATGGTGACCAAATCAATGAGGACAGTTATTAGAGGTAACAGTTTAAATGTGAAAGGAATATGTTTTAGGCCAGCAATGTATAGGACAAATTTCCCAATGAAGTTAGTAAGAATTGAAAATATAAACTGATTCTTGAATGGTTTGGAGAAATACATAGATATAAATCCATAATCCCTTGTTTGCAATTCCAAATCTAAAAATCTCTTTAAAAGAAGTTGTTGGGTTTTCTTCTCTCTTTTTGTTTTCGGCCAAGTTGCGCGGCTTGTGGGATCTTAGTTCCCCGACCATGGATTGAACCCAAGCCCACGGCAGTGAAAGCGCCACATCCTAACCACTGGACTGCCAGGGAATTCCCAAAAACAAGTTTTTGTCTAGGTTTGGTACAACTCATTCAGCAGCAAAACCCAATCTAAACAAACCAGACTATTTACAGCATTTATTTATCTCATTTAATATGAATAGTTATATATTTTGCTACAGAAATATTGTATTCTATTACAAGGGCATTCTGTGGATATTACAAAATATACAGTATACGCATTTTATTAACTTTCCCAGATCTGAAAAAATAAGAAATTATTTAAAAACACTTCAGGTCCCAAGGGTTTAGGGTGAGGATTGTGGCTTATGTCATGAAGGAACAAAATATCTATTGATGCCACAGTTGGAGAAAGAATACTGTTAGAAACAGCCAGAACCTATGTGGCCATCCTTTTGTTCTTTATCATTATCTTTACAGAAAAGTATCAAGTTATCAAAGACCCTTCTATTCTCAATTATCTAGTCCCCTTTAGGAATAAAAGTGCACCTTTGTAAGAGAGCTGGATGGAATCAGCATGAAATATTTGACCTCGAACTACACAAAACTAAGTGACCTGTGGATACTGAAAGCAAACCAGTGATTGTAGCTTCTTTGGCATCATACTGTGTCATTGGGTTAAACAATTGGCCATATCATCTGTAAAGTCTTACCTAAGTTTTCTAAGGAATGGTAAACTCCAAGCATGTGTCTTAGCTCTGTCAGTTTTCTTACTGTTGGAGCATGGAGAGAATGAAAAGTGCCCACCAAACTGAGAAGGTACCTTGAGACCAAAAATTGAGGCAAGCAGCTCCATATAATCAATGGATCAGTTTATTATACTTACGCACAGGGTAGGATTGAGTGGACAATAATCGAGAAACACTGGCAGCTGCACTCTGCACCGTCAAGGGACCAATGGGACAGTTTTATAGTTAACCTAGGGTAGGGGGTACATGCTTGGAAACAGGACGTGCATTCCTAAGTCAAGATTTATGAATCGGTAACTAGTTTTGTGGGCACTGGGAACACGTCAGCGAAGGTCTTCATCGTTGTTTGGGGACTAACAGAGCATAGAGGCCACCTGGTCCTAATGATTATTAAAGAATATCTACTAACTACAAAGCCCTTGAGGCAGAGGAGTGATTCACTGCACAGTTCAGTCCTGGGTAGGGTCAATGGAAGGCCAGGAGGAAACGTACGAACCCAATATGGCATCCGTGACGCTAACAGCTATACACTCACCAGAAGCTAAGGACGACCAGTTACCAAGGGACCCACATTTCAGAGGGGAGACAAGTTAAGGACCTCAGGCTATGCTGTCTCTTTTGTAACTGTTACTATCAGCCCTGTGTCAGGTTCCTCCTCCATACTCACATCACCCAAATGAAATTACTTAACTTGGTTTGCACAACAGACTGATCTCAAATTTGCATTTACTAGCTAATCCCATGTTGTTACAACATAAGAAGGATAGAGAGCAGAAAAAAAAAAAAATCTAGCCTATCAGCCCCAAAACCAAGATCTTACAGGAAATATTTTGAAAAATATAGATTAAATGCTGAAATAAATGAACTAAAATATTGGATTTATTTAGCCTGTGCAAATGCTAGGTCTTTATAGATCCTGAGTTATCTTCCAGAAGTCATTTAGGAAGTAATGTACTATAAGAATTGATTTCCTTTTAACAAAAGAACATTTTGTCTTTGAGATGAATTTGAATTGCTCTCAAACCTGTCTGAGGGTTACTTTATCTGCAGGCTACTTTTCAGAAAACACCTTTATTGTCCTAGAGTCATTGGTTCACCCACCATATCTGTGATTTGACCCTCCTACAGAGGATTGTGTTTTTGAGATAATCCATATATTCGTAGGGGATGAAAGCAAAGAACTGAGAAACTGCCCAGAGATGGAAACCTATTCATCAGAAGGATGGTCAGGACCCATGGTCGGGTAGGTGGCCATCCACGTGGTGTGCCTGGAGGGTGTCAGATGTCCCTCCCCACACCCCACTACCTGGCCCTACGTCATTGTACTCATTTCCGGTTTTGAGTTAAATCATTGAAGGTAGCTTCCAAACGTTCCCTATGTTATCGAATGGGGGAGGGTGTCCTGTTGCTCGCGGCTAACAAAATCAATTACATACAAATGTAAATAAAACGGAAAGGTGCCTTTAATCAGAATGCCGGCCATCTGGGGATGGTGGACTTAGTGTCCCCCAAAAACCACCTCCGAAGATTCTGCTCGGCCATGAAAGCTTTTAAAGGGAAACAGAGAAGTAATCTCAGTTAATCACTGACGTAAGGGGTCAGAGTCTCCACCATCCCCCACCGCACGCAGTTTGTTTGGGAGATTACTGAAGGGGAAGGTAGGGAAGAGATCTGGTCATCTGTTACTTATTCTTCATTTCTACTTCTTTGATCTATGGAAGACGAGTTAGGCCAGGTATTGTGTGATTAAAAGATTTGAAAGGTGTGCTTGGGCCGGAGATGAGTAGAGCACGGGGGCGCCTGGTTTAAAAGTTAGTTACAATATAGCTTTGCTAAAGTGACAAGAAAAGGGGCTTCTTGCTGAGGGCGGTTTCCTGCAAAGAGCTGCTTACAAATCCCCGCTTGTCAGACATCATTCCGTTTCTATGGGATTAGGGGCAGAGGTCTATCTTCCGTAACTTTTTCATGCTGACATAGGCACCATATTCTTTTTTTTTTTCTTAATTAATTTTTATTGGAGTATAGTTGCTTTACAATGTTGTGTTAGCTTCTACTGTATAACAAAGTGAACCAGCTATATGTATACATATATCCCCTCTTTTTTTGGATTTCCTTCCCATTTAGGTCACCACAGAGCATTGAGTAGAGTTCCCTGTGCTATACAGTAGGTTCTCATTAGTTATCTATTTTATACATAGTATCAATAGTGTATATACGTCAATCCCAATCTCCCAAATCATCCCCCCCTTCCCCCCTTGGTGTCCATACATTTAGGCACTGTATTTTCAGAGTGGAAGATGTCAACATGGGTCTGTAACATCTCTTTGCTGACAATTTTAGTTGTCTGCTTACATATACGGGCAGAGCAAGCTACAATTATTTTGATGCCCACAAAGATATAGATTATTATGAGCAATAATGTTAATCCCATTGTCTTGAGGCCAGTTCTTGGAATTGTGCTAGCCATAGATTCAGTTCTACTCAAGATGGAGCAGTTATGTCATGGCTACAGTCTGGTCATCATGCAGTTAGCTTTTTTCCTCTGGCGGCAGTTACAGTTATCTATAAAACAACTCAGGAATGTGCATCAGACGCTGAGTCTATGACTCTCTTGTCCTCATCATTAACTGCTCGGTTTTGTAGTTGGAGGGGTGAGGAGGCCCTGCAGGATTCTGCTCGGTTCCACCTAGTCTAAATTAATTCATCAATCTGATGACCAGTGATAGAGCTCTGGGGAAAAGAACACAGCGTGGATAAATTCTGATAAACAGGAGGGTCAAGAAATACCCGGAGAAAGAGATTCTTACTGAGAGAGGGGAGAATCATTTGCTACAGAAGATCTTGGAGGCAAGGACCAGCAGATGTCACCTCACAATGACTCACACATCAGTATGGGAACCGGCATGTTTGAAGGTGGGCAGAAGCTGTGTGATTTTACAAGCACCTTCTAAGTTTTCAGTGATATACCTCAAAATTGAACGCCCTAAGGGTAGTCGCTCTCGGTGTTTATAGGACAAAAGGATTGCCCAAAGAGTGCATTCAAAATGCAGATGCAGCGGGGTGGGATGGCAATTCCCAGAAATCTGCATTTTTAACCAGCAGCTTAGGTGGTCCACAACCTACTTTTTTGAGAAATACTGTCCCGGAGGGTACAGCGATGTTGCTATGCTACTTAAGCCTGATTTTCTGGTGCCGCTTTCCTAAATCAGGGTTCTCAGCCCTGACTGCACATTAGAATCACCTGGGGAACTTTAACAACATTCTCGATGCCAAGGCCCCATTTGCCTGTAGTTCTGCTTATGGGGTGGGTCCAGGCATCAGTGCATTTCAAAAGGTCCCTAGGTGATTCTAATGTACAGCCAGGGTTGAGAATCACACAGTCCTAAACCATCGTAAACTGATTGCCTAAGTGAAGCCAGCTCCCCTCAAGTGCCTAATTTACATGATGATAATTGATGACCAACCTATTTACCTTGGTCTGTCCATGGCTCTCCTGAATCAGAGTTGTATTTATTGTTTTGGTATGAAGCTGGAAAGGTAGACAGAATATATTACCTGCTAAGCTCATGTCTTCGATTAATCAAATAATTTCTTTGACTCTTCCTCCTGGATTTTATTTGGTTTTGGTTGTCGTTGTTTCATTTTGTTTTGTTTCTCACTTGGGAGGCCTGGATTTTGGTTGGAAGAGTAACGTTCACCATCATTTAAAACAGGAACTTTCTAGTTTTGATCCATTTCAACACAGCTTCTACAATTCTGGGATTCTGAAGGATCAGCTTTCATAAAACGAGTAAAGATCTGAAATTGAAATCACAGAAATTTGGAATTTTTACAAAAATATTTCACAAGGATGAATGGGCTGGCTTTGCAGAGTGATGCAGTGCAGGGTCTCATCAGAGAACAAACATTTGTGAATTTCAGATATAATTTTACTTACCAAAATCCTATTTTCAAACAAGTCTATAAATGTGTGATTCATACATAAATGAGGTGCATCTTTACTAAATGAAATTCTTCCCATGCACAGACCTTTTCGTTAAATGAAGATTACAGGCTTGCTGTGCTACAGAATACACATCCAGCAGAGCTTTTTATTCACAGACAGTACTCATTTCTATTATCAACCCTCTCAAAATTGGGGTATACTAATATATATGATATAAAGCTCCAAGTTCTGTGTGGGGAAGTTCCTAATTGTTCAGCAAGCAGATTAAGACAGTAGTCTCTGCAGGTTTCAGAGACGGACCTGGGTGTGAGTCTGCTTTTATAAGAAGCTTCAGTTTTGACCTGCGGGGAGAGAGCTGAGGCCGCCGAGCAGTGCTCAGTAATTGTGCATTCATATTCATACTCTCGCTGAAGGCGGTGACTCACCACGGATCTGCTCGGGCCGCCATGGCCCCCCTTTCATTGAATCCTGCTGTCAGTGACTTAATCCGTTTTCCTGAAACTGCCCCACTTTGACAGATTTTTTTCGATAAGCACCCACGCACACGCAGAGTCTCCGAAGGCTTCTGGGGCCTCCCCGGGACTGGACCACTGAGACCCGACAAGTCAGCCTTGGAGGAAACCCCACGTGTGACTCACTCGAGTGTGGGTCTGATCTCGGGGCTGCTGCTACGGCAGCTGCCCAGGACAGCAGCCTGCTACTTACTAACAGACCAACGCTGGCCCCGAACGATTCAGTCTGAAGGTTCATGCGGGAGAGGATGGAGGACTGGTTGGAGGGCAGACAGTCAAGTGGATCCTTTCTGTTCCTGCCAAAAGCAGCTGTGTGGCGACTCCAGGAGGGGACAGCGGAGACGTTCTCTGTGCCAGCCCCACGAAAGGCTGCAAGAGTGTGGACGACGAGCTAGAAAGGAGAAGCAGAAAAGACAGCAGCTTTTAGTCCTTTCCCCCTATTTCTGGATCCTTGAGTAAATTAACCTCCTTCGGCCTTTCCTCACCTGGAAATAGTTCACTTCAGGGCTAGATTCTGGGGGCGTAAGTGAGGGTCATCTACAACCATACGCTTTTAAAAATTCTCATCAAACATTGGCTTCTCTTGATTGGCCTTGGTCATCTATGATTTGTAAAATCTCACAGAATATTTCTGATCCTAAGTGATTTGATTTTCTAGCAGTATTTAGTTTTACGTTGTATCAAAGCAAGTGACTATATAAACAACAAGGTCCTACTGTATAGCACAGGGAACTATGTTCAATGTCATGTGGTAAACCATAATGGAAAAGAATATGAAAAAGAACACATATATGTATAACTGAGTCACTTGGCGGTACAGCAGAAATGAACACAACATTGGAAATCAACTGTACTTTGATAAAATTTTTTTTATAAAAAACAAGTGAGGATATGAGACCAGCTTCATACACTAATAGTCGTGTCATTATCCAGCACCAAAATGGATATATGGAAGGCTCAATAGCGGTGTTCTGAAACCTAATTTATTTATGTACTAATAAATTTATCAAATGAATTAGAAGTATATTATAAAATATAAATGTAAATAAATAATAAACCTAATTTTTTTAGTTTACTAAATAAGAGTCCCACTTAGGCCCTCAAGAAAATCTACATCATCAGTAAGGTGTCAGGACTATTTCACTCCAAGTGATAGAAAGCCAACTTTCCCTTAAACGGAAGAGAATTGTTTCTGCTCACCTGTCTGGGAAAGGGACTAAAGAAGTTCCTTGAAACCAAGGAAAAGGTGCAAACACTTTTTTCTCTCTCAAGAATCCCTCTGGGAGCCTGAGATGCAGGATTTGATACTGTTGGATTCATTCCTTCTCTCCTTCCTTCACCTCAGGTTGCCTTGATTTGGCTTCATTTTTCTTTTTTTACATCTTTATTGGATTATAATTGCTTTACAGTGTTGTGTTTGTTTCTGCTGTACAACAAAGTGAATCTGCTATATGTATACATATATCCCCATATCCCCTCCCACTTGAGCCTCCCTCCCACCCTCCCTATCCCACCCCTCTAGGTGGTCACAAAGCACCAAGCTGATCTCCCTGTGCTATATAGCAGCTTCCCACTAGCTACCTATTTTACACATGGTAGTGTATATATGTCAATGCTACTCTCTCAATTTGTCCCATCCTCCCCTTCCCCACCTATGTCCACAAGTCCATTCTCTTCATCTGCGTCTCTATTCCTGCTCTACCACTAGGTTCATCAGTACCATTTTTCTAGATTCCATATATATGCGTTAATATACGGTATTTATTTTTCTCTTTCTGACTTACTTCACTCTGTATGACAGTCTCTAGGTCCATCCACATCACTACAAATGACCCAATTTCGTTCCTTTCTATGGGTGAGTAATATTCCATTGTATATATGTACCACATCTTCTTTATCCATTCATCTGTCGATAGACATTTTGGTTGCTTCCATGTCCTGGCTATTGTAAGTAGTGCTGCCTCATTCTATACCAGACTCCCTCCAGGCATCGGAGAAAATCACTACCCCAGCACTGCGTGATTCCAACCTTCTCTGTGCTTTGGTTTCCTTGTCTTTAAAATGTCGATAGGAGCACCACTGTACTCCTGGGCTCGCTTTGGGACGAAATGTGTTGATACGTGAATGTGCTTAGGACAGTACCTCATACATAGAGGCTATTCAACTAGCATAATAATAACAGGTGTTATTATTATTACCCTCCCACCTTAGAGTGGAAAGAGGACTTCTGTCATCCAATATCCATAAACCAACCAAGGGCAGGACTCTTACTGACATCCTAGCACCATGTACGTTCCTGTGAGCAAGAGAATAAAGGACCATGATTGATAGGCCTGGGCATAGGGCCCCCTCCTTCAGTCAGGGTTTCTTGGGTATGTGGGAAACACCTTCAGCCAGAAACCAGAGCTGCCCCTGCAACTGCACACAGCAGCCGTGCTACTGTGAAATCTTTAGAATCCTGTTCTTTCCCATTTGATGCTCACAACCATTCTGTTCTCCAGATGAAAAAACTGAGTGAAAATCATGCAGTTTGGGCAAGATACTTAATTTCTTATAGCCTCACTTGCTCATTAAAAAATGGGTATATTGGGGACTTCGCTGGCTGTTCAGTGGTTAAGACTTTGCCTTCCAATGCAAGGGGTGCAGGTTCGATCCCTGGTCGGGGAGCTAAGATTCCACATGCCTCGCAGCCAAAAAACCAAACTATAAAACAGAAGCAATAGTGTAACAAATTCAATAAAGGCTTTAAACATGGTCCACATTAAAAAAAAATCTTTTTAAAAAAAGCGTGTATTATGAGAACTAAGAAATTTTGTGTGTCCAGCAGGATGCCTGCTACACAGTAGGACTACCTCCCCACTCTACCCTCAGCCTCCCACTAAATAAAAGAAGGAAGTGCTTTCTTCCAAGAGGGAAAAGAGCCAGGTTAACAAAATTCTTATGTCACTAACAGTCATTAATCCGGTGTTAGAAGGTAAACATCTCTAACCAAGAGCACAGTTGGCTCTGAAGGTGTGATGCCCCTTTGATGAGACAGTTCAGCCTTTCTGGTCCTTGCTACTCTCCTCCCAGGAAAAGAAGAACTTGCCCGTGTTCCCACGGCTAAGATTCTCTCGAACTCTGGTAGTCTGATTCTACATTTCTGTGACTGGCAACTTGCTTCAGATTGCTTGTTTTCTCTTGCCATCACCCTTACCTCGTTCCTTTCCTAAGAGTCTTTTGGTATCATATTTAGAGAAAATTCATAGAGCATGTTTGCTGTTTGGCTTTGGGCTTGCATTTAATCAGGTATGAATCCCCCTAATGTATTTCTGACCGGCGTGGAGGCTGTTGTCTGGTTAGTTTCTCCTACACGATCTAAGCTGCTCCCACCCACGACTCCCACAGCTCAAGGTTTTAAATGATTTATAGATATTGGCTGACTCAAGCCGTGCATGCGTTCTAACACCTTAGAGCCTGAGCGCCACAGCTTAGACTGAAGGCCATCAGGACATTTCATGAATGGAAATCTGAATTCTGGCACTCGGGCCAGGGACCATGTCCTTTTTGGCCATCAGGTCTTTTGTTGCAACAGGAGGTCATCTCTACCTGTGGGTGTGTGAGGGCACACAGGAGCACGTCTGTTCTTTTTCTGTCCCTCATGGCATCCCCTAGGGCTCTACTCCTAAGCCCCTTTTGTCAGCATTCTCTACGTTGCCTTTGAGACAAGTTACTCGTCTGAAGATGGGTTGCTTCTCACCTTCCTGTTGACCCAACTCACTTAAGCCATGATTGATCCTCCTGTCTCTGTGTTGGAAGCTTGTTTGCTGGACACAAAACATTCAATGCAACCAAATTTTCTCCGGGTGAATGTAGGTAATGTAGAATTCCAAGCTGCCCTCATGGCTTTTCACAAACGGTTCCTGCTTAGCGAGGTAGCCATAAAAATGACGGTTCTCCAAAGTCACCTGAAACTTAGGAAAGGGTGGGACATGTTTTCCCTCTTTCCCTTTATCCTCTAAGTTGAGGATTTAATAACTTGTAGTTATTAAGCAGCCATCAAGTTCAGAGTGTATGTCTAGTTGCTAGGATTGGCGCAAGAGGCTAAAAACCATGGACTCTACCCCTCAGGGGCTTAAAGTGTAGTTGATAAGACAAAGAAACACACCCATGAACAATGTATTCGTAAAAACATACGGATAGTAGTGTAAGCTGTGAACAGAGAGATCTGAATGATGGCACGACAGACCTAGGGAGAAACAGACAACTCCTCATCTTCAGGGACAGCCCGGTCCCCACACCAAACTCTCCTGGACACTCTCATTCCACTCTCTGGCCAGATGGTCTTGAGGAGCATGGGTGGTTCCTTGATATTAAAGACGAGAATCATTCCATAGAGACATGAGGAGGGACTATTTCTCTATTTCTGCAGTCTCACAAAAAATGCTCTTCCAAATCTCTCCACCCTTATGAGCAAATGCATCTCTCAGCCTACACACTGTTATTGGTACCTTGGAAGGGTTCAAAATGTTCTCCCCTCCAGCAGTCAGAATCTCAGCAGGAAGTAGTATACTCAAAAGGGCATTTAAAGAGAATTTAATGAAAAGACTTTATGGAGGTATGGGCAGGATTAAGAGAATCAACAAGAGATATGAACGTATTCTGGGACTAGCCATAGCCAGAAGCCATTACCTCTAGACCTAAAAGGACAAGAGGAGGAAGCTGTTTCCGGAACCCAGTAAATGCTATAGCCAGTGGGGTGGGGCTGCCATGTAGAAGCTGTGCCCATAGAGAAGGAACGCAGCCTGTTGCCAAACTAAGATGCCAAAGAGAGAGAGAAGGAGAAAACAAAACCTTTCTCCTTCTTTTGTAAAGCAGTTTGCAGAACCAGCTTCGTGGGCTACGGAGCGGAGCAGGGAAGGGCAGAGAATGGATCTGGGGACAAACAGAGAATACCCAGCACATCCCCTGTACCCCAGATTGGCGCTGCTTCTCACCCACGTTGTGACAGTACCTTCTCCAGTAGAATTCTTTTTGGGCTAGAGGATCACCTGGCAAGTTTTGGCTTGCCACTCTGTGATTATTGATAAAACACTAAGTAACTCTGAAGGCTTTAGGAGGATTGCACTTAAGTACTTGGGCTAATGGTGTATTTCCATTAAATTCCAAGTAAATGTCTTGGTCTCTATGAAGCAATCAAATCTACAGATGGTGACAAAAACGTTAACATATTGAAGTAAATCAGATGCCGTCGATGAAAATCTTTAAGAAGATGGTCGAGGCTTTCTCTGGTAAATTGATTTAACTATCTGTTGATGGATCTGATCATTACTAAGATGCCTATAAGTGTCTAGGAAACTGTACAGTTCTCTCCCAAAGGCGTATTTTCAATGGAAATTGGAAACAAAATTCTTCACTTTGAAGAATCCATTGAATTGCTCCACCATTTTCTTTTTACATACTTTGGGGTGCTTTTGAGAAATTTTAATTAATAATAATGTAAAATGGAGGATGCCATCCAATCAACAGATTTTGATGCAGCAGCAATATTTCTGAAAAGCCAGGCTTTTATTTATTCTAACCCTTAGAGTTCTAGAGTGGAGAAGTACCCAGAGACAGAGTCACAGAGAGATGAGGGCTGACCTCAGAATGCAGTGAGGGTTTTCAAATCTATTGTTGATCCATAACAGCTAAATGGACCCAGAAGTGAGTTACAGAATTGCTATTTAGTCTCACTTTCTCTTCCAAGGGGTCATATCCTGACTTTTCACACAAATAATATAATAATAACCATCGTTATGTATTTAGTGCTTGCTATGTGCTAAAGACTATGTTAAAAATTTTACATACATTAACTTATAATAATCATTTGAGACAAGGATTATTCTGAATAATTACCCTTAGAAATCTGAGGCACTGCGAGGTTAGTTAACATATCCAAGGATGCAGCTGGTAAGCAGGAGAACTTGAATTTGAACATAGAAATTCAAGTTCTAAAGACTGTGTTCTTAAATTCACCCTCCGGTTACCCCAAATTGTGTTTGTGTACAGCTCTGGGGCTTTCAAAATCTTAATAAAATATTTATAAATGTACTTATCCACCGCCGCATTCCTCAAAATTTATAGCAACTTTATTGCATGTAAATCTCAGAATAGTCCTGTGAGGTAGAGATTATTTTTTCCTTATAATCAGGAAACTGAATGACCCAGTGAGGTGCCCAGTCAGAAAATGTTAGAGTCAGAACTTGGGTCCAGATGTTCTGACCCCAAATCCCGTCATCATTCTGCTGAAGCACAGTGTCCTCAAGTCACACCCATCAGGAGTGTGAACTCCTGACTCTGCAAAGATAAACTGACTCGAGTTGTAATCTAGGCTGCATGACTTATTGGTTCTGTGTCCTCAGCCAGTAATTTACTCTCTAAGCCTCAGTTTCCTTACCTGTAAAATTGGGAATGAAAAAGCCTACCTTAGTAGTTTTACTGACCAGCGTTCTTAGCCTCCTTAATCAATATAAATTGATCAGAGGCCAGACAAGAAATTCAGTCAAGGCTTTACTGAGGCCCCTGCTGCAGCAGGAGGGGAGCGAGAACAAGCAACAGGTTTCCTCACTTGCTCGCCAAGGCAGCGGGGAGCTGGCTCATTACATGGGGTGAGGTTAGGGATGTGTCCATGGGTCGGGTCGGAGGGGGGGGTTAGGTGATCTGTCCACCCCTTTGGTGATGTTGAGTACAGGGGGCATGTGCAGTACCCCACTTTTGCTCCTGGCTCTTCAGAAGTGGCAGTTGGCTTTTTTTGGTCATCTTGTATCTTGTTGTCCATAATTTTGCCCCAAACTTGCATGCACATAGTTATTTTCAGTCCCTTATAGTTTCTTTGTATTTTGTAGCTTGAGGAGACGTCCATATGCAAGCACTGCAGCAAAGTGTCCCAGGTCCCAGCCTGTTTCAGTAGGATTGCTGTGAGCTTTAAATAAGTTAATTTAAAGGCCAGGACAGTGTCACTCACATATAAAAGTAAAATTTAAGATATAAATATATAAGAATTAGTCAATATCCAGTTATCCCTCTACAATGTAAATCAGATTGTCGCTCCTTTACGGGGAACCCTCCTTTGGCCTCCCATGAAATGCACACTCCTCTCTGGCTCAGTGAGGTCTTTCATGGTCTGACTTTTGTCCACATCTGTCCTCATCCTGTCGCTCTCTGGCCCTTACTCTCCAAGTCCAGCTGCACCAAACTGTTTTGAGACTCCAGCCTCGTGGCCTTTTGCACTTGCCCTCCCTTTGCCTAGAATGTTCTTCCCCCAGGTCTTCATATGGTGGCCTCCTTCTTGTCCTTAGTATCCCAGCTTGATTATCACCTCCTGAGAGCACCTCCTGGACAACTCAACCATTCTCCACTCCATTGCTATATGCTGTAAGTTGCTTCCTTTCTAGCATGTATCATCACCTTCTTGTTTTGTGTTTATTGGCTGGCTCTCCCTAACAGGGTGTTAACTCCAGCCTTGTTCACTGTTGTCTCCCCAGCTCATAGAATAGTGCCTGGCACATAGAATGGCTCAGTGAGTATGGATGATAAGTAATCTTACCTAGTTAACTATACTATCACTTCTTGAGATGTTAGTCATGATTGGTGATTGTGAGCTTAGCTTACTCTAGCAACTAATGGTGGAGAAAGGATATGTTTCCAGTGTTACGTTAGTAGGGTATAGTTATGATCTCAGTTAACACGGTGGAATTTACGTGCATTTACACATGTTTGGAACAGTAGGGAAAGTATTTGAGTAGTATTTTCCTCTGTATAACATGCAATATTGTTTAAAGCATGACACGTGGCAGCAGGTATGGATGCCGTGATGTTTGCGGTCATTGTCACCACCTCACTTTGGGGCTGTTCTCTGCAGAAACAGCCAGTCCGTGCAGGGGTCAATGACAGCTCTAGGGCAGGATCTCAAACACTTACAAGATGTGTCCAGACCCTCCTTCAATAGAAAAAAGTAGAGAGTTCAGGCTTTAACGTCACATACCTGCATTAGAAGGCTGGCCCTACCACATACCAAGGTGCATAAACTTCTCTGTGCCTCTGTTTCCCTGTGTGTAAACTGGTTATGATGCTAATACCAGCCTCATAGGATTGCTGAGAGGATGAAATAAATTAGTACACGTAATACCCTTATAAAAGTATAAGTGCTCAATAAACCCATGACCTACTTATACATATCCTCCATGAGAGCTAGATGGGACTGGGTTCCTATTTTCTCTCAGGGAGAGCAGACACAAGCAATAAAAAGGAGTATGATAAATTCCAAATTTTCATTATCATTACGAACATCACATGGAAACTAGTTTCAGCATTCCCCACTAATACTGAAGCCAATTTTCCCCTCCTTATATTTTAGAAGAGAGCCATTAATATTTATTGCGCACCCACACAGGGCAAGGCTGTGTGCTCAGCAGTAGTGACAGAAGACACCCATTTCTAGCAAGGAAAATGTCTTGTAATCTCTTTACTAGCTTCACATCTCTGAATTTCAAAAGCACCAGTAGAAAGGAATACAATGTTCTGCTGTACCCTTCGTCCCCTGGGTCCGAGAATTCAATTAAAACTGTGTTCCATCTTGCCTGATCCAAAGTGTTTTAGATTAAAGAAGCCTGGAACGCAAGCACCATATCTGTAAAAGCATAACTATTAATGGACTCAGCAAAGCACCATGCAAACAGAGATGCTGAAAAAAGTCCATTTGATGATGAAAGAAAATCAGATAGGTAGATGGTTAAACAGATAGCTACACAGAGCTTTTCAGCAAGTTATTCCTTTATGACTGCAGCCTACAGGACTGTTCATGAAATTTTTTTTTAATCTTGTTATCATATCATTTCAGATTTATTGCCTTCTCTTTTTAGCCATGAGTCTCTCTTAACCACGGTTCTGGCAAAGCCCATTTTGGCACGTTGCTCTTCGAACATATTCAAAACCCACGGCACGCTACCCTTTAAAAAGACATTAGCGTGAGTGCCATGGGAAAATATACTCCAAGGTTGTAGATGAATTGATATGATTTCCTTGATTGTATCTTTTTATTTATGAGGCATAATTTATGAGCGCTGGAGCGCAAACTGCAGTGAGTGATGACTAACTACAGCCCAAGTCATAAATCAGGAGCAGTGAAAGAAGAGGTGATTTTGATCGAATCTATTGAATTAGCTGTTGGCCTCAGCCAATACAGGTATCGGAAAGACCTTTTTAATATCTATTTGTCTCTCTTCTGGGAGTGTGATAACAATCTCATTACATGCCCCTAAGAAACAGATAATTTAATTGTTTGCCTGTTAACATGCAACCTATTTACTCTTCTTATTAATTACTGGCATGGTTGTTCATGTTGGATTTTTGTTTACTTCTGATGTGAATCGTCACGATAATGTATTCACATTCTCCAGTTTTCATAATGATGTTGCCTCCCTAATGCTGCTTGATATGAAACAATATTGTGCAAATGTCTCTGTTTCATCAAAAATTATCATTATTCCACAAGGAAGTGTGTTTTAGAATATCACAGAAGTTGCAGAGAACTGAAAAATCCCTCCATGTATTAATCCTCTGAGAGTAGCAGTTATACTACAACTCATAATAAACAGCCTGGAAAAAAGAGCAAAATCTCAAATTGCTTCAAGGACAAGGATAGCCACTGTCACTTACATTAGGAGTCAACAGATTAGTGGGGTTTTGTGAAAGATCACTGGCTGAATTTGGTTATTCCTGTGATCCATTTTTCTTTTTTTTTTTTTTTTTTGAAAGTATGCTTTTTTTTTTTAATTTTTATTTATTTATTTATGGCTGTGTTGGGTCTTCGTTTCTGTGCGAGGGCTTTCTCTAGCTGCGGCAAGCGGGGGCCACTCTTCATCGCGGTGCGCGGGCCTCTCACTATCGCGGCCTCTCTTGTTGCAGAGCACAGGCTCCAGACGCGCAGGCTCAGTAATTGTGGCTCACGGGCCCAGTTGCTCCGCGGCATGTGGGATCCTCCCAGACCAGGGCTCGAACCCATGTCCCCTGCATTGGCAGGCAGACTCTCAACCACTGCGCCACCAGGGAAGCCCCCTGTGATCCATTTTTATATGGAATATGATAGCAAATACAAGACCAAGTAGACATCAGCTGGATGCTAACCGTATAGAAAGCATCACTAGGTATGTTCTCTTGGTCTTATCAAGACTTGTAGCGTTTCCTCAGCCAAAAGAATCATAAGGTATTTTTACCATTAAGGACTTTTTTATTCCATGATAAAGGAAAAACGCATCAAGAAACCCTGGAAATGTGGAAATGTACATTAAGAGTTTCTCTTTGTAGTGAGACTACACTTGGAAAATATCAGTCCTGGGGAATGTTATTTTAGAAAGCTATGAGCCATTGAGTGAAACAATGCATTAAAATGAAAACTACTTTACAGTTAAGTGTGGAAATTGTGCTAAAGCATAACTAGGTCAGTAACATAAGCACCCAATGGGCCACCACTCTAAGAGAATTTCTGAAGCATCTCCCCTTCTCCCATCCTTGGCAGAGTCGTGGGTCCTTCTCTTTCTCTTTTACAAAATTTATTACAACTGTTTCCATTCACAAATTCTTGCTTTCCTTCTGGAATAAAATTAGAAGGAGAAATGTTGGGTGAGAGGAATTAGGAGCATTTTAGAATAGTTAATAATATTCATCTGGGCTGTAAGGAAAAAGTAGACCCAACAAGTTCCAGAAAGATCAGTGTTTCAAGAAATTTGCACCTGGAGTGAAAACTAGGCAGCAAATGGTTGTTCTCCAAAGCTAGTGAACTCTGGTTCTGCTTGGAACCACTGTAATAAACTTGGTGGTGATCATTGCAATTGTAACATATGCAACCAGATACATGCTGTGTGCTTATTTGAATGGCTGAAGGTAATGACAAAAGTAATGCAAAGTACAACTCTAAATAGACAACACATGAACAGAAATTGAAAAAATGTATGGTGCCTAGATTTGTGTACCTGGTTCTATAGAGAAGAGCTCTCTCTGTTTCTCAAATAAGACTAGACAGAAGAATCACTTGGAAATCTGTTAAAAAGGCAGGTTCTGAGATCTTTTCAATATAAATTATCTTACAAGAACGCAAGATGATTTTGATGATTGTAACCAAGGAACACATTTTGACAAAGACTCCTCTGAAGGAAGATTTCTAAGAGGCAATTTTCAACAGAGGACAAACAACTGAGCCCATTGTTTCCACAGCAATGAGATCTGGGCAGCGTGGTGACAGATGCTGACATTTCATGTAATTAAAACTTTATAAAACAAAATACATTGATTAGACCTGGGGGATGGGGAGGGGAGCAAACTAAATAAAAGAACAATTTTCTTTTTTAATGGAAAACAGCATAAAGATGGTAATAGTCACTAGTTAGATATCAAAAATTAGACTGAAAACAAATAGATCTATTCTTCACTAGTTAGTTATAGAATTTATGGTTAGATCATTTTAGTTATTTTTAATTTATTCAAATAGTTAACCTGTGTTTTCTATGACATCGTAACTCCTTTCGCTGTTTCATTCAAAACGTTAGAGAGGAAAACACCCCAACTTGGCCAGTCCTAACTTCTTCTCATTTTTAACAGCTCTGCATTGGGAAGTTCCTAACTCTTATAATGTCTGTGTGTGTGTGTGTATACACACACATGTGCAAGTGTTCATTACACCCAAATAATAAGTTACTTTAGTGGAAATTTTAATCATCTAATTTTTTTATTATAAAAAAATATGTTCAATTCCACTGATGCTGTGGGTTTAAGGATATTCTGAATAAATGAAAGATAAAAGTATCCTTACTTTTTTTTCTCTTGGCCATGGAATTCATAAGCTGTACTTCTGTTTCCAGCTCTTAAAATGTCCCTTCGTTTTTGTGAGTAGCTCACACACTGTTTATATACTCAATGATCGTGTGAGGGAATCTTGGGATACAAAGCAGATGGATTGGCTTATCAGTTAGGTAACAAGTAGATAGATAGGTGATAGATGATAGATAGATAGATAGTTAGATAAGATAGATAGATAGGATAGATTGAGATAGACAAAGTAGGCAACTCTATGTCTGTTCTCAAGATATTTAATTTCTTGATTCGTTAAAAATAAAAGATCAGGGCATATTACTCAAATTTTCCCACTCAAGATCTCTGCTTTTTCTTTCTCTACCATATAAAGATGGACCAAAATCTTGGGGCCATTATTTCTCAGTAGAAATAAACCATAAGCATAATCTGTTAGTATTTTTATCCTGAACCTTGAACTATACTTTAGTTCCTGTATCTTTTTAAAATAAATTTATTTATTTTATTTTATTGTTTTACTCTATTTATTCTTTTTGGCTGCGTTGGGTCTTTGTTGCTGAGCACGGGCTTTCTCTAGTTGCAGCAAGCAGGGGCTGCTCTTCGTTGCGGTGCGTGGGCTTCTCATTGCGGTGGCTTCTCTTGTTGCGGAGCACGGGCTCTCGGCGCGCGGGCTTCAGTAGTTGTGGCTCGTGGGCTCTAGAGCGTAGTCTCAGTAGTTGTGGTGCACGGGCTTAGTTGCTCCACGGCATGTGGGATCTTCCCGGACCAGGGCTTGAACCCGTGTCCCCAGCATTGGCAGGCGGTTTCTTAACCACTGAGCCACCAGGAAAGCCCTAGTTCCTTTACCTCTTGTTTAGCTGGGCATAGACAAAAATCTACAGCGATTTTTGGATAAAGGACTTTTTACCTTGAGAGAGAGAGACAGAGAGAGAAAGAAAGAATATCACTGACAGTTTCTTTTTGACTTTTCTTCTGGTGGTTTGGTATAAGAGACAATGCATTGTTGGTGTAAGATTTGTGAAATCCATAATGCTTCATTAGCACAGCTTTCTCTTCATTGTAACAGCTTTCATTTTCAGAGGAGCTCATGTAAATAGGCTGCTCCTGCTTTGCATAAGCATGTTGATTTATATGAATGCTATTTTGATCTCAAATTGATTGAATACTAAAAAGAAAGACTAGGAAAAAAGCACTGTATTATGAAGGTCTCCTGTCAAAGACAAAAGACACTAGATCCTACATATATTTCCACTTACTGATGGGGAATTCTGTATTGCCTAGGTTTTAGAAGAGAATATTTCTAAAGATACATAACAAAATACCACACTATTGAGATGCAAGTATTTTAAAATACCGTGGATTAAATTACATTTTGGAACTAGGACTCCTCCACCCCCATTTGCCCATGTAACGCAGAAAGGCATGAGGTCTAGTCCTATCTGCCAACAGCAGCATTAAAAAGCCTTAATAGATTGGATGCCCAGTAATTAATTGGCAACTTGCTGAATTTTTATTTTGTCAAGCCCAGTTGCATTTTCTTCCTTGTGTTCTTCTCTATCCTTTGTGGCCCCCACTAAAATTCTGTATACCCTTAAATCACCAAGCAAAACCCTTCTCTTGGCAAAGAATTTGATATCAATATGTGCACCTTATTTTGCATCCCTTTCTCAAGAATATTTTCCTTTCAATCTTTGTTACTCGTCGTGTAATCAAAAATACTCCCCTTACCCCACAGCAAGACATTTGCAGTAAAAGAGGTTAGTCTGGAGCAGACTCAGGAGTCCACGACTCTTTCTCATCAGCCCTGAAATCTGACCTCCTCATCAATTACCTCCTAAAGCTACCCTCCCTGTTGTAAGACTGACCATGGCCATTCCAGAGCGGATGCTAAGAGCAGCTACAGTTGTGTTCTGCCCTGTACTCTGGTTTCCATGGAGCCTAGCTTTCCCATTGCTAAGACAGTTTCCTGCTCCTTACTTCCCTGGGCCTATCAAAACAAACCACTATCATTTGAGACAACCTGGGCATGTCTATTTACCCTTGCAAGCTAAGAGACTTTACCTAATCCAGAATTGCAGGTAGGTAATTGTCTATAGAAAAGTCATTTAATATTCATGATCCTGAGTATCTTATTTATGTGTATGGATGACATACAGAATCAAAAGCACAGTTTACTGGGAAGAACAATAAAATTTATTGGCAAGTAGAATTCTAGTTTCAGCTCTAAGTGACTTCTGTCACCTTGAACAAGAGAGTCACATTTCAGAGCCTTGATTTCCTCATCTGTAAAAGGGGCTAATAATACATTGTCCAGCCACCTTACAAGGTTGTGTTGTGAGGACCAAGTCAGCGAACGTTTGTTAAAGTGCTTTGTAAAGTATAGAATTTATACAAATGTTAGTGGTTATTATGCAAACTATGAGAGAAATGGATCAGAGCTCTGAAAAGAACAGGTTCTGCTCTGTAAGTAGGTTAGTTACCTCTTTTTTAAAATGTGGCATGTATGTCAACTATTTCTCAATAAAACCAGGGAAAAATACGGGGCTTCTGGCAATCCTATCAGCAAGAGGCTGGAGATTTGCATTTGACAGCAATCCAAGAGCAATTCAACATCAGAAATTTTACTTTTACAAAGAAATCTGCAAAAAAAAAAAAAGTACAGAAACACTGATAGAAGTTAGCCTAACTACTGAAAATCTCTCCAATATTTATTTATTCTCTTAAAATTATTATTGATGCGAAAGCAAAATAAACAAAAATGAAACTAAACTCTCACTGCAAAGTATTCTCCTACAGTGTTTTCTAAATATCTCGTATTTTTTGAACATTCTGCATGCTCTTTTAACACCGCACACCTAGAACGTGTGTACTATGGAATCAAACAAGTTTTCCAGACTTGTCTTTAAAAGCTCAGAACAAATTTATATATATATATATATATATATATATATATATACACACCTATATAATTATATAAAACATGTATATATCATATAATGGTATATATTGTAATTATTTTATATAGCGTATATATTGTATATATTGTAATACTTGTGTGTGTATGTTTACATATATAAATACCCAAAGACACCAAATGAGGGAAAAATTTCCTGAGGTCAGACTTGCACAACATGAAAGCTTGCTAAGGAAGACTCCTACTCCTAAACATGCAGACAGTCTGCTCGTATTGCCGTTTAGATCTATCATCCTGATTGATCACTGTGTAGTTGGCTATTATTGAGCCTAATTTAACCCTATCCACTCACACATCCATCTACTCTGTCTATTGTACCTGACATTCTACAAATTACTTACTCATGCAAATGATGACCTAAGGCAACCTTTTAGGATATTCGTGTTTAATTATACAAATGGTGCTTGATAAATAAGATTACACCTCCTTCCATATGTTTATTCCCTCCTTGATGAAAGGAAAATTCAATTTTCATGCAGATTCGGTGGGGATGGGGTTTAAGAATTGCTGAGTTTTATGGAGTCTGCAGATCCATTCAGGTTGCAGAAGCTGACAAAATCACTCCACACCCCGCACAGAGATGAGCATTTTTTCATTAGGCTTAAATCAGCCATCAGCCAGCTTGCGTTCAGAAATCGGGACTCTAATAGGACCCCCTCTGTGTTCACAGGGTCAAAGGCTAAAAACAGGAAGGACCTGCCCTCCTTTGCAATTACAAAGTTGCAAGATCAAAGTTTATCTCATTCTGTTGTTTTCAGGTGCTCTGAGTTGCCAACTTCTCTGCAGCCTGAGGTTATCTGGCTTTTGACTGGTCTTAATTGATTTCTTTTTGGAGGTCTGGGCCGTGAATTCAGCAGGAAAAGCCCCCAGTAGCTGGACGCGGTGTAGAACTGGGCCCGCCCCCCCGGAAGGTCTCAGGGCCCCCAAGTTCCATGCGGTCTCTGCCACCCAAGCAGTGGTCAACATCAGCGCCCCCCGGAAGCCCAACGGGATTGTCAGTCTCTACAGATTGTTCTCCAACGATACCAGCGGGGCCCAGATGGTGGTGAGCAGCAGCATTCTGATTGGTTTATTTAAAACAAATCATAAACCATGGTGTCCTTGCTTTTCTTCCCCTTGATCCTTCTTTCTTATCCATCTGTTCTCAATTGCCCTGTGATGATCTTAGGGGCACAAAGATCCCTCTGCAAAGAAACAGCGTTAGGAAATGTACAGAATATACAGAAATGCTCAGGGAAAGGAGGGCTAAATGCGATATTAAAGACTCCACAGATCTTGTAAGGAACCTAAGACTTTAGAGATAATCAAATTAGTTGAATTAATTTAATTAGAAAACACATGTCAAGCACTCAACGTAGTAGTGGCTTATAGTAAGGGGCCAACAAAGGGTCTCTGTTGGTGGTGTAAACCTTAATATGAAAAAGGAAAAAGTAGAGCAAAGGGTATCCTCGGAATCCCCATTTTGGCACGAGCAAATCTCTAAGAGCACACTGAAATCTCAGACTTTGTTTTGGTGACTTCTAGAAAGTCCTAGGTCTTTGGAAGAAACAACAGCTCAGCTCAGCCCTACTCCACTGTTCGTGTATTAACACATTTGGGGCACATCGAGGAGACAAGATGGTCTGTGGAGGGAAATCATCTTTCACACTGTGTTTTAGCCAAGCCATTCACTGAAAGGGATACTAAATAATCAACTAGACCAGTTTCTGCATTATTTAAATGAAGAGACTACCTGCCAGGGGATGAAGTCTCTTTTCTCCGCAGGACAGCTGGTGTCACTCTCACATTTCTCATAAATAAGTATAGATTAGAATACTTTGTTCACACAAACCTCATAGAGAAATTGCGCAGATCCTGGTATGACATGATAAATTATTTAGACCAATTGAGGGAACAATTTTGGCAAGTGTGGAGAAATCCTCTGAGGCCAGCGTAGCAGGTATTGAAACACAATTTCAAAAGATAACTCACATGCAAGGAAGTCTTGTATGGAATGTTAAAGAAATATTAGCATATTTTCTACAAGGCTTCCGATTCAATAAATATAGATGATGTAAATACAATCAACCCTTGATTATCCATGCTTATAAAATGATAATATTAATAAACTAAAATAATTTCTATTTGGAGTGCCTTGTATGCATTTTTTTAAACAACAGGTAGCTCTTCTTAATTAAATGTTGCTTATGTCAATGTGAAAATGAGTTTCCAGTTTCTGAGCTCTTCTATTCCAAAGAGCACTTAATAAAACCACAATAAGGTAAAAATATTTGCTCCAGATAAACCAAAAACTTTATAATGCAACAAAGATGATTGAGGAAAAAACTATATTTCATACAGATCAATACCCTTACAGGAAGATATGGACTTTCAAACTCTTAAATATATGTAAATATACAAATATATATATAATATATATTTCAAGCTCTTAAATACTCAACTCTAAGATTTGAGGGGATTTGAGGGGAGTTTTGACCCCAAAATTACATGCAAGTAACAATGGCAGAATATGGACCTTAGTGAATGTTGACTTAGAAATATAATTCAAATATAGATTTTGTTTTTCAAAAAGGCATCATTCTGAGGGTCACAGAACTTGGTCAGTATTTTGTGAGTTTTGAGCCATTTTCTAATATCTCTTTATGGTAATAGACAACATTGTTCCCTGTGATTTCTATCCTGTTGCCTCAAACTTATATCAAACTGTTATCTCATTGCATGTTTTTGCATGTTTAAGCCATGCCTCTCCAGCTGGATTGGTCATTCCTAAGGGTAAATATTGTGATAGATGCCAGGGTGCATCTCCCAGAGTAACTAGCGCGGCACTCTATTCATAGAACGCGTGGTACAGGATAAAAGTGAACCAACTGTCCATGACTTGCAACTGGGCCTCATCTAGTCTTCTCTCTCCTCCTACAGCTGGCTGAAGGCCTGGCCACCCAGCAGACGCTTCATGGCCTGCAGCCCTTCACGACCTACTCCATTGGGGTGGAGGCCTGCACTTGCTTCAATTGTTGCAGCCAAGGGCCAACAGCAGAGCTGAGAACTCATCCTGCTCCACCATCAGGACTGTCCTCTCCCCAAATCCAGACACTGGCCTCGAGGACAGCCTCCTTCCAGTGGAGTCCCCCGCTGTTCCCCAACGGTGTCATTCAAAGGTAGTGTGGGAGAGCCAAAAGGACAAATAAACCGAAATAAGACATGAACACAGATACGCAGCTACCCAGCCCTCCCCAAGGAAGACTTGCTGATTGAACAGACACCTAGAGCAAAATAGACAAATCAATTGATTTGAGTGGTCACATTCCCCACAAAGTGTTTCAATCATAAATCAGCTAAGGGTAGAAGGGCGAACAACAAAATTTTCTTTAAATAAGAAAGACGAGGCAAGGATTTCCCTGGCGATCCAGTGGCTAAGACTCAGCACTTCCACTGCAAGGGGCACGGGATCGATCCCTGGTCCCTCATGACGCGCAGTGCAGCCAAAAAAAAGGACAAGGCAATGTGTTCCTATTCATTGAAAGGATGTGCTCTTCCTTATGGTTCCCTGGAATTTTTCATTCTACAGGGCTCAGCTAGAACATAAGGAACTTCTGTGACTAAATCAGAATTTCCTTGATCCAATTTAAAATGTCATAATGAACCACTGTTTGAAAGACCAAAGAAGTTATTTCACTCAAGATAATCTGGAGGAAAAAAAAAGATATTCTTTACTTTCAACAGAGAAGAACAGTTTTATCACTCTCTTCTAAAAAGAGAGAAATATCTTATCTCTACCAACAAGGATTCCTGGCTGCTGGGGGGACAGCAACATGTGTATACATGTGACTTCTCTTATCATTTCTCTGGTTCCATCTGCTGCCCATTTCCAACGGCATTAAATTAAGTGTTTCTGAGAGCAGTCTCCCACAAATGGGAATCTGAAAGAGCTGGCAGTTCAGTGAAAACAAAATATCAACAGGTTTAAAAGAGAGTTAGACTAATTCCTTTGCCTGTTTTCTCTTTATGTGTCCATTCTCATTCCAGCTATGAGCTCCAACTCTACATGGCTTGCCCTCCGGATTCAGACACCCCCTGTACTCCCAGCCAAACCGAGACAAAGTACACTGGGCCAGGGCCGAGAGCCAGCCTCGGGGGTCTCCAGCCCTACACCACCTACAAGCTGAGGGTGGTGGCCCGCAATGAGGTGGGCAGCACGGCCTCTGAATGGATCAGCTTCGTCACCCAAAAAGAGTGTGAGTAGAAGTGGCCGCCACCATAAGCCATAAAGGCAGGAGGGCAGGCGGAGGGGAAGCTTGTCCTGGAAGGTAGGGGGAAAACAGGTTGCTAAAAGGACTGAGTGTTCAGTTCCTTTGAATGCTACTGAGACATCAGTGAAGATGACTATTGGGGAAAAATGCCCATTGGATTAAATAATATGGAGATCAAGAGTGAGTTTAGGAAGATTTTTCATGTAGCAATGGGATGAAAACCAATGAAGAGAAAGCTACTACATGGGTAAGACGAAAACAAACACTTAAGATGACTTTTCTTTTTTTCTTTATTTATTTTGAGATAACTTTTTAGAGAAGTTTGCCATTCCTTTTCTTTTCAAATGACGTGGTGTCATAGCTCGCATTTCTGGAAAGCTTTGATATACGGCACTGCCAGGAAAAGCAAAAGGGCTACTGAGTGCAGAAAAGGGCAATTAGCTAATCAGTTGGGGCCTCCTTACATTTCTATAAAATAAGTCCTTTTCAGATTTTATAAGGTATATATGTCTACTGTTTAAAAATGGCAAATACAAAAGGTATTAAGAATAAAATAAGTATTTATAATTAAAGCCAGCTACGTAATTTGTGGGTTCCACTGGAAAATGAAAATATGGGGCCCCTTGTTCAAAAATCATTAACAATTTCAAGATGATGACAGCAGAGCATCAAACTAAGTCCATAATTCTTCTACATGAGGGATCCTGGGCAGCTGCACAGGTCACACAACCATGAAGCCAGTCCTGCTAATAATCCCACCACACCCAGAGGCAACCGCCATTAATATTTTGGCATAATTCATTCCTTTAATCCCTTGTTTATGCAGAGTTTTTATTACCTGGCTGAGATCATACTCTAATGAAAATTTCAGAGTCTGCTTTTTATACTTGGCATTATTTTATTTGCATTTCCCATGGCATTAAAAACTCTTTAGCCACCAAGGTTAATGGCTATATAACATTCCATCCTATGAACAAATTGGGCATTTCAGTTGTTTCTAATATTTTCCTTTTATAAATGTGGTGAGAAAGTTTGTGAACAAATCTTTGTGTGAATGTCTGGTTATCTTCTTAAATGGCAACAAATGGAATTTACTACATCAGGAATTTTAAGCATTTTAAGGCATTGCACACTTATTGCAAATTTGCTTTCCAGAAACATTATATCAGATTATAACCTCATCTTCGGTATCTGGCACTGACATTTTTAAAAGTAAGAGTTATGCATTCGTGAATGTTCCCTGCCTCATACGAAGACTTTAATGTACCTGAGCAATAACTTGGCAGGATGTCAGCAAGCGGTCATTTTTAGAGAGCCCTTGCTCGTTCCTGGCACTGTTCAAGCATTTTACAAATCATCCTTACCACAAACCTATGAAGTTAAGTACTATTATTAACCGAATTTATAGATGAGAAAACTGAGGCAGGGCTATGGACTGTGTACTACAATTCCAGGAAGCCATTCACATTGATCAGAATCTGAACTGAGGCTCCTGGAGCTATATGATGAGCTAAAGCCAGAGCTTAAGTCCCTCCAGTTTCCACGCCTAGAAGGTAGAAGTGTTACTCTAAGTTCAGGACCACCCAGCTCAGCAGCACCCTCGGTACTGCTGTGTTAACCTGGTCAACTCTACCTACTTTCTGTAACAGAGATTTCAGACCTTCTCCACCCTCCTCAAACCTTCCACTTCTTCCCCTCCTCTTCCCACAAGCCTATACAATCCTCACCCACCTCTCCCTAGAGTCTTGGCAGAACTCCTTGCCTCGTAATTCACCAGGAAAGGAAATGTCGTCAGTCAGTAATTTGCTCCCTTCCCACCCCAGACAGCCACGCGTCCTGCATCTGCATCATTCCTGCCAGGGACACGGCAGGAAGGGGTGGTCCTTCCATCTGAAATAAACCTGCCTCTTGTGCTTTGAGTACCACCTCCTTCACTACTATTCATCCTTTTTCTATCCTTAATCTTCAGTGTAACACTGTTGCTTCTATCTTTCTAATGTGTAAGCAAACAGGCTCCATTTCCCCTCTGGTTCCTGCCCCAGCTCCTCCCCACAGAGCACAGCCCTTCTAAAGAATGGTCTTCAAGTGCTTCCCCATTTTCTTTCTTCCCACATGTTCTTTAACTTCCTCCACACTGAATTCCACCTCATCCCTGCACGAAAATCTCTTCCTAAATTTGCCTTTGACATCCACACTGATAATCCAGTGGGCTTTTTTCACCAGTAATCATGTTGACTTCTTGGGAACATTCAATGTGATTGAAGCCTCAATCCTTGGTAAAAAGTGGCTCCCCTTAGTTTTCATGACAAGTCTCTCCTGGGAAACCTGCGTCTTTGGATGTTCAGCGTTAGTCAACTTTGTTGGTTGATCTTCCACCAACCAAGGTTTCTAAGCCTCAACCCTAAACTTTCTCTGCTCACACTTTCCCTTTTATCCCCTTCCCTCTTTTTTCCTCTCCTTCCTGCCTCACTTCTTGCCTCTTCAGGTGAGTTCATCTCCTCCAAGCCTTCAGTTCTGAAGGCTGACTCCCAAATGGTCACCTCTTCCCCGAGCTCCCTGCTTGAAATCCAGACCCTCACACCCAGCCTCCTCGCCTCCCTTTGAACATCTCATAACCAGCTTGAGTTGGGCAGACCCCCGACAGAGGGCGCATCTTTCCCCTTAAATGTGCGCTTCCTTTGGCTCTCATTCTCTCCATTTTATCTCCAGCACTGGGCAGAGTGTCTTAGATACCCAAAATGTGTTGTTTAGTGAGTGAGTGAATGCATCCAGAACGTCTCACGTTTATTGTTGGCCCCACACAATCAGTGTCCTTTGTCACCCAAGCTATAATCAAAGCAAAGTGTAATCGTTCTTCATAGCGTCTACTGCCTAATTGTGTAACCTCCTTTACCTTTTTGCCTATTCCTCTCACTACCCTCCCTTCACAAACCCAAAAAGAACTGTGAGAAACATTTATTCCTGAAATGAAAGTGTAGTCAGACGAATTCTGACTTAATAAAAAACGCTACTCCATACGAGGAATGGGACAAAACACCACCACCATCTTTGAGAAGCAATTACCGTTTACAATACAGACTGTCCCTTATGTACAATAGTTTGACTTCACGATGGTGTCAAAGTGATACACGTTCAGTAGAAACTATACTTCAAACTTTGAATTTTGATCTTTGTCAGGCTAGCGATCTGTAGGATGATTCTCTCTCGTGATGCTAGGGCAGCTCCCAGTCAGCCATGCCATCAAAAGGGTAAACAACCAATACACTTACAACCATTCTGTACCCGACACCCATTCTGTTTTTCACTTTCAGTACAGTTTTCAATAAATCATAGGAGATACTCAACCGTTTATTATAAAATAGACTTTGCGTTAAATGATTTCTGCCCAGTAGGCTAATGTAAGTGTTCTGAGCACATTTAAGGTAGGCTAGGCTAAGCTATGATGTTTGGTAGCTTAGGTGTATTAAATGCATTTTCAACTTAGGATATTTTCAATTTATGATGGGTTTATCGGGCGTAACCCCATCCTAAGTCAAGGGAGATCTGTGTATTTATAAGCCAATTTTGCTAATTATTCCAGGTTTTGTGTGTGTATCACCAGAAGGCCAGGCCAAAACAGCTATGTGAGGTTTGCAGGTTATCACCAATTCTCTTTTTCAACATGAAACTCAGTTTTTGCCAGACATTTTCCCCTTATGCTGGAAGAACAGAATGAACAGACTTAAGATGTCCTGGCTTTCTATTCTTCTTGACATTGAAGAAGTGGCTGAAGGTTGCAGTAGCGCTGAAGGAGAAAGGGTTCTCTTAATCTGTTTACTGGATCCACAGAAATGGAAAAACACAATAGTTGACTGGCTATTGTATGAGGTTTAAATACCATTTATGTTCCTTTTAACTCATTATACAAAGTAGCAGAAAATGTGGATCGAAGAATACAAACCAGAAGATGCTTTGAAAATAGTATTTGCAATTGTATATAAACGTGATCAGAAAAGGGTCTAGAGAAGCATTAGCAACATATTCTGCCCCCTCTGCCTGAATTACACCTGCAGTGGAAGAGCAGAAGTGAGGTGTAAATGTTTAACAACTGGCCTCCATGAAAGAAAAATGTCCTGATTTGAAGTGCTCACCAATTTCCATGGTGTAAGTACTCCTACTTGGCTGATTTCAAGTTGCCAACGTGACAGCACTGAACACAGAGTTGGGAAAAGATCGTGTACCATTATATAATATTTCCACCATCCAGATACAATAGATTTAAACAGCATGAGAGCACAGATAATAAAAGGTAGTGAAATAATTAAGAAGTTACAGAGTTTTAATATTTATTACCTTTGTTTTAATATAATTTATTTAGGTTTATATGATTTAATTTTTAATAGTGGCTGGGTTTAATAACCAACTCACAGAATTCCTGAATATTTAACAATGAGGATGAACCACTAACCACTGAAGGGCACCCATAAAGTGAATTAGTAAATCATGCTCCTTTAAATAAATGTGTACTGATTATAAAAAAACAAGGGCTTTGGCGTTAAGCAGGCCTGGGTTCAGATCCTTTGTCCCCTACCAGCTACTGACATTAAGCAGATTATTTGATCTCTCTAAACCTTAGTCTCCTCACATGAAAAATTAGGAACTAATTCTTACAAGATTGTTTTGAGGATTAAATGAAATAAAGTACATTAAATACTTTATTGTACTTGCATTGTACTACTTTATTGGCATAGTAGCTGTTATCATTTTCTCAGTCTTCAAATCCGTTATTCCTGATTATTTTGATAGTTTGATCACTCTCTTTCCTCAGGAAGATCTCCAAATCCTGCAAGGCAAATAAAGCCCTACCTTTCTATTTTTCTACTATTTACAAGCCTTCTCCTTGTCTGTACTGTTATGATGTAGGGGAGAAGTGGAAATCTACCGAAATTAAGTGACAGAGGGAAGCCACAGACAAATACAATAGTATGTTCCATTGTGATATTAGGCACAATTTGTGTTAAAAAAAAAAAAGTATTTAAAGAGGGCTTGATAGCTCTTGTTTCAGTATTTGCAGAAAATTTTTCCTATGACTTTATGAAAATATCTTATTTTAAAAGATGAGAATCAAATTTGTCTTCATGGTTGAATCTTATGATCACAAAAGCATAATTATTCCTTATTTTGTTATATTTCCTCACATCAGCAACAGATGGATTTAATTTTTAAAGGAAAAAAGGGTATCCAATTTATTTCTACCACTCACTTCTTTTTTCTTTTCTTAAAAGCCAATTTCATATATAGCTGGATCTTAATGCTCTTACAAATGTATTGATTATTTTGGAGAAAATGAGATCTCATGAAATAAATCTCTTCTGACTTGACAAGATGATATGGTATCCCTTCATTTGTTCCTACAAAAATGATTCATTTAAAAGATGAGCCTCAGTTAAGGATTATTCTTCCTTTATTTTAGTAAGGAGTTGAAAAATGAAAAGGGCTCATTCCTGTTAAATGCACACAAAGTTGCTTCTCTATCTGATATAATACTTAGGAGACCTGAGCTTGATTATATACTAAGGTACTGTGTTATTGATTGATTAGTCAGGGCACTGAATTATTATACTCGAATTGCTATTTGCAAGGCTTTTTAACTATCTTAGAAAACAAACGAACGGTTCAAGAAAAAGCTTTAGAAATAAATGGGTGCCAAAAGAACATAATTCACCATCTAAGCAGTTTAGTTAGGAGAAAATAAAATATTAACTTCATCTAGTCCTTGGGGCTTTGTAGCAATAAATATTGATTTGATATGAAAAATAGCTATCCACTGTAGTTAATAGTGTTAAGGATACTTTACCTGTTAAAAGAAGGAAAATGCAACAAAATATGAGCTCCGGGGCTATGCTGATGAGCAGAACCATTGTATGTTAATAGTTGTATTTCATAAAACACCGCTCTCCATTGATTTTTTTTTTTTTGGAAAGCAGGTGCAACATTGCTGAGAAAGCATTTCACATGTGTTCCCATGGTTTTCTTTTCACCGCCAAAGCCAGGTTTTTCCTTTAAGCAGTAAGGGAAATAGGAAGGGTTCCAGCATGGACAAAAAAAATGTGTGCTCATATTTTAAAATAAAAAGCACACACACACCACACTATTTTTAGAACTTACAACCTTCTCCCACATATTTTTAGAACTTAGAACCTTCTCCCACTTATTTTTAGAACATAGAAACTTCTTCCACCTGTTTTTAGAATTTGCAACCTTCTCTCAACTATTTTTAGAACTAGAACCTTCGTCCAACTATTTTTAGAACTTACATCCTTCTCCCAACAGTGCCCCAGTACCGTGCCCCTTTCTCGGTGGACAGCAATCTATCCGTGGTATGTGTGGACTGGAGTGGCTCCTTCCTGCTGAACGGGCGGCTGAAGGAGTTCGTCTTGACTGATGGAGGGCAGCGCGTGTACAGTGGCCTCGACACCACACTCTACATCCCAAAGACCGCGGACAGAAGTGAGTTTCCCGCTCCCATTTCTCAGGGCACAAGAAGCTGGGTTTCCCAGCTTTCCGAGATGCTCAATCTGACGATCTGAAAGGCGACCTCAGATGGTCGTCATTAACATGTCCTGGGTTAAGTGGTCACTTCTCGTGGGAAAGCGACTGCTCGGCGTCAGTCAGGTTTTCCTGATGACCCTTCTGATGTGGTCCTCTGAGCACTGCCTCTGCTGACGTGCGGGTCCCCAGGAACAAGACCAGAGGGCAGGTTATGTGCACTAGAGAAATAAAACCCACAGGCAAAGAGTATCCCGAAATAATACACTTTTAGGGACTTCGGAGACTTTCTCGATGCATCCACAGCCTCCAAAGAGAGCGTAATCAGGCCATGACCATCCCCAAATCTTAGACCCTGAGTAAGGGCTTTCCTTAACCAACATCGGTATCTGTTCTTGAAATAACAACGCTCTTCCCTCTAAAACTGAATACTTTCTCCCTATTTAATTACATGTCCTTCTTCTGTTTGTCTTGTTTTTAAATTGAAATGAGAAAAAGCTTTTCAAGGTACTAAGTATTTTCTAATGATCAACATGGCCACAGGACCAATAGATGTGAGGCCGTTTTGGGCAATCTGGTTTTATACAATGAATTCATTAGTGGTTGATTTTTTTAGTTTCCTTGAAAATATGTACTATTTATTTTGGCTAAAAGGGGCAGGTAAACAATGAGCTCCAGCATTGCATTTACAGCATTTGAAACTTATCAGTAACATTTTTACAACAATTCAGCTACACATTTTCATGGTCACAGTTCTTGGTCACCTGGGCAGTTTGTTGTGATGGGGAGATGGCCTGAAAGTTGGGAAACACGGGTTCTACCCCTGGCCAGGCCTCTAATCATCTGTGTGACCTTACAAGACTCACTTCCCTCAGGCTTCTGGCTACTGTAAGAGGTATTTAGAACATTTGATTTCCCAGATCCCTGTTGAGACTTCCCGCTTAGTAGGAAACTCTGGGTTGCCTAGTGAAAGGAACACCTGTAAGTTTTAAAGGAACAGGTTCAGATTATATGCAGAACAAGATACACTCTGTGAATTAGCCTTTATTCTTCAGATAATTCTTTTCCTTTGCTATATAATCTCTAAACTTCTTTAGTTCTGTTACATATATATGTTATTATATAGGTAACATATGTAATAACATATATGTTATATATGTTATTACACTAATGATAGCTGTTTTTCTTGATAGTTTTTAAGTTAGAAATAAGTTTGCATAGTATGTAAAACCTCATAACTTGATGTGGAATCCTGTTTTCAGACTTCTTCATGCTATAATACGTTGCTTTTCTGAAACTGTGCCCATATTTGTAGATGTTGAATAACTGACTCGTTTACCTTTGTCTAGCTTTCTTTTTCCAGGTCATCTGCACTACAGATGAAGGAAGTGTTAAGACACCTTTGATTCAATATGATACCAGCACTGGATTTGGTAAACATTTAACTCAAATCATATTTAGTGTAGTATCTACTCATTTTCCTAAAGAAACATGCATGTTTGTTTATACCTATTTGTGTTTGTTTATACATACATGTTTGTTTATACATATGTATCTACACATCTTAGCATACACCATATGGAAGAAATTGTGTTAAGTGTTGTAAGAATTTTTTTAAGTCCTCCTGAAACTTACATTAAGCAAGGAGTTAGGGTAAACTCTTAAAATGCCAAATCATTGAATTGTAGATGCAGAGAGATATGACTGAAGTTCTCTCCTAACCACCAATTCTGTCAATAAAGAGCTATATGAATTTGTGCACCAAAAAAAGTGAATTTATAGAGGAAGTCAGAGGAAGGAGAAAATACTCTAATGCCAATTTGTGTTGATAATAATGATAATATTCCAGATTCAGAGTTAGGGTTAGCAAAGTGTAGCCCCCCTCTCATGGAGTTCAAATTTTAATTTTAGTCACCTTCTCTCCCTCCCTTAAACATCCTCACCCCATTGCTAAATGCTTTCCCTTTAATCAACTTCCCCTGACAATGTGGGTGTGAAGGCCAAGCAGGCCCATCCGGTCCTTGAGGGGCTGAAAAGGGGGAAGGCTGTCAACAGAGTAGGCATTTACAACTGTCTGTCCTGCTTCCTCTTGGCCATGAGCATTGGCTTTAGAAGAGCAGCTCCCTGGCCCTCTGCTGCATGCCAGCCTGCATGGCAGCTGCGTGGATCCAGAGGCTTCTGAGCTGGTGCTAGCAAAGGCCTGGGATGGAGAGGCTCGCTGAGACTTTCTCCCACTCAGATTGCCAGGCCGACGGCGATTCCACAGCTTAACGCTGTTCTGCAGTGATCCCATAAGCCTTTCCCAGTCTGCCCCGCTCATTCCAGCTTTCCCACATCCACAGACTTGACAATCCTGCTACGCCCCATCCTTCGATCCTTCATCCCTGGAAAGCCCTTACTTAGCACAGGGACTGGCACAGGGTAAATGCTCATTAAATGTGAGCTGTCTATCACCCTCATGTGCAGAGAATCACATCAACTGAACTCTCAACACCTGAATAGAAATCAAAGGTAAGTGGTCCCTTTGCTAAAGGATTTCCATCCCTAGGAAGCTCTCCCAGGGCATTTGAGTGATGACTTGCAGAGCTTTTGTTACTTAACAGGCCAGAGTACAAGAAGTACTATAAAGACCACATGTTAGTGAGCACAAGCTGTTGACATCCCAATGGAAAATGGTATCTGACGTCTCAAAATCCAGTTTGCAAGAAACTTCGCAGGAACAGGGCAGTTGCATGAAGTGAGGGGACCCTGGATCCACACAGCATTGACTGTGTATGTAATGGGGTTTCTGTAGCAATATTAGTCTGGGATCCAACCCTCACATGAGCCCAGAAAGGACTTTGCTCCCCAGGCACACAGCTGTGAAGTAAGCTTTTCCCAAGGTTACTTTGGTAACCCTCTTAAAAATCCCCTCATCCTCCCTCCAACTGTATTTCCCAGGAGGGTGCCAAGGCAGCTGCAATTTCCAACCTGAGAGGTGTCAGCAAGGTCTCCCAAGGGCTGTAAGCTTCTCCTTACACCCACCGACCCACTGCACCATTTCCCCAGCCTGAACACAAGTGCAACAAAGCACTATACATGCCTTTCTAATTTATTAAACAACAGAGCAAGAAATCACAAAATTGCCTTCTGAAATAACGTTTCCCTTTTCTGTCCCTGGGTTTTGCAGGCCTGGTGCTGACAACTCCTGGAGAAAAGAAAGGATCAGGGAGCAAAAGCACGGAGTTCTACAGCGAGTTATGGTTCATAGTGTTAATGGCAATGCTGGGCTTGATCTTGTTGGCCATTTTTCTGTCCCTGATACTACAGAGAAAAATCCACAAAGAACCATATATAAGAGAGAGGCCTCCTTTAGTGCCTCTTCCAAAGCGGATGTCTCCATTGAATGTATACCCACCGGGGGAAACCCATATGGTATGTCTCTAAAGGCGGCCTCATTTCTCTATTACTGGACTAAAATATTTGTTTGTATTTAGAAGGAAATATTTTCAGAGCCATAGTAGCAAGGGACTAGATGACACTTACGTTTGGCTAAATGTGGGGACCAAGGGAGACTAACCCTAGAAGAGCATTCTCAACTTTGGCTGCACATTAGAATCACCTGGTGTTACAGACTGAATATTTGTGTCCCCCCAAAATTCATGTGTTGAAACCCTAATCCCAAGTGTGATGGTATATGGGGGGAGGGCCTTTGGGAGGTAGTTAGGTCATGAGGGTGGAGCCCTCATGAATGGGATTAGTGCCCTTATAAAGAGACCCCAGAGAGCTCCCTTGTCCTTTCCACCATGTGAGGACAAGGAAGTGGGCCCGCACCAGACACCCAATCTGCCGGCACCTTGATCTTGGACTTCCCAGCCTCCAGAATTTAAGAAATAAATTTCTGTTGCCTCTAGGTCACCCAGCCCATGGTATTCTGTTATAGCAGCCCTAATGGGCTCAGACATCTGGGAAAGTTTTTAAAATACCGATACCTGGGCCTTATCCCAGAAATTCTGATTTCATTGGCCTTGGATGGGGCCTGGGGATTGGTATTCTTTTTTTAACTCCGAAAGTGATTCTAATGTGCACCAGGGGTGAGTATTTCTGCTTTGTAGTTGTAAGTCAGGGGATGGTGGAGGAGAGTGGTATATTGAAATCACCTGGAGAATTTATAGGTTATCTTACTGTGTAACTTGGGGAATTAGAAATAAAAGGGGAGACAGGGAAGGACCTAAGTGCCAGCAGTGCTGGGTCTGTTCTTGACCCTGACACCCTGCGCCAGTGCAGATGGATGACTCCTTGTGGCTCCAGACCACCTACTGCCAAGATAGAGGTCAGGCAAAGATCTGGGGGGTGAAGGTCACACGGAGGGTGACACAAGGCATTGCTGCACCAAGCACTTATTGAAGAGGTAAAAGGTGACTGAATCCCATGGTGCAGTCTGGCGTGGGGCTGTGTCTACCTGGGCAAGGAAAGGCTGTAATTTATAAATCCCCCAGGTACCAGTCTGCTCCCCAAACTGTGTGCCAAAATGCATCTGCCCGAGGGGACCCCTCTTCCCCAGTTTGCACAAAGGTTCTATATGAGCTAGTGGCCACCCTCTGCAGCTGAAATTCTGATCACCAATTCCAATGTGTGGGGAGGCTTTCCACAGCAACAGGCAATTCTGTGACACCAGCTGGGTGTCCTACAGTTCAACTAAATTCTGACACCGTCTACCCAGAAATAGCATCAGATTCCACAGGGGAAGGGCTCAGTCCTACAAGACTCTTGTCCCCTCTGTGTCCCCTTCCCCGCCAACCTCAGAGACCAATCACAAGTCCAGATTGTCACCTGTGCTTCTGACCTACTGGCTACAGATTGGAGGTTCCAATGACCACATCCTTGGGTTTCTTAATTTGTTAACTAATTTAATGAACAGTAACAAATTTTAAATTTGTTAACATTTTCAAGATCACAAAGCATAAATTGAGTCCAGCTCAATTGCAGGTTCAAGTGCAGGTTCTACTTGTACAGTCAGCCCTATATATCTACAGATTCCACACCCACAGACACAGAGGGCTGACCATGAGAATTGAACATCCTCGGATTTTGGTACCCATGGGAGGGAGTCCTGGAGCCAAATCCCCTTGGATATCGAGGGGCAATTGTAATTACTGGCTTGCAGATCTTTTCATTCTCTGCAATACTAAACAAATAATGCAGTATCACCTCAACACTTAGCAATTAGTTTCTACTCACTGAGTGGTTTAAATTGCCGAACTCTTATATTATGAAAATGCATCTCCAGATAGTATTAATGTGTGGGTATGATTATACTGTCCTTGGAGAAACATAAAGAATTTGGGTTTGGGGTTTTTTTTTTATTTTATTGAAGTATAGTTGATTTACAATGTTGTGTTAATGTCTGCTATAGAGCAAAGTGATTCAGTTATACATGTATATATTCTTTTTCATATTTCTTCGATTGTGGTTTATCAAAAGATATTGAATATAGTTCTCCTGCTGTACAGTAGGCACTTGTTGTTTATCCATCCTATATACAATAGTTTGAATCTGCTAATCCCAAACTTCCAATCCTTACCTCCCCCATTGCCCTGCCCCTTGGCAACCACAAGTCTGTTCTCTGTGTCCTTGAGTCTGTTTCTGTTTCTGTTTCATAGATAAGTTCATTTGTGTCATATTTTAGATTCCATCATAAGTGATACCATATGATATTTGTCTTTCTCTTCTGACTTACTTTGCTTAGTAGGTTAATCTCTAGGTCCATCCTTGTTGCTGCAAATGGCATTATTTCATTCTTGTTTATGGCTGAGTAATATTCTCTTATATAAATATAGCACTCTTCTTTATCCATGCATCTGTCAATGGACATGTAGGTTGTTTCCATGTTTTGGGTATTGGAAATAGTGCTTTTATGAACATTGGGCTGCATGTATCTTTTCGAATTAGAGTTTTGTCCTGATATATGCCCAGGAGTGGGATTGCTGGATCATATGGCAACTCTATTTTTAGTTTTTGAGGACCATCCATACTGTTTTTTACAGTGGCTGCACTGATTTACATTCCCACCAACAGTGTAGGAGGGTTCCCTTTTCTATACTCGCCCTCCAGAACTTGTTATTTTTAGACTTTTTAATGATGACTAGTCTGTCCAGTGTGAGGTGGTACCTCACTGTAGTTTTGATTTGCATTTCTCAAATAATTAGCGATGTTGAGCATCTTTTCATGTGCCTGTTGGACATGTGTATGTCTTCTTTGGAGAAATGTCTACTGCAGTCTTCAGCCCACTTTTCAGTTAGGTTGTCTGTTTTTTTTATTATTAAGTTGTATGACCTGTTTGTATATTTTGTAAATTAAGCCCTTATCATTTGCATCCTTTGCAAATATTTTCTCCCAGTCCATAGGTTGTCTTTTCATTTTATTTATGGTTTCCTTTGCCTATGCAAAAGCTTATAAGTTTGATTAGGTCCCAATTAGTGACTTTTGCTTTTATTTTTTTTAACATCTTTATTGGAGTATAATTGCTTTACAATGTTGTGTTAGTTTCTGCTGTATAACAAAGTGAATCAGCTATATGTATACATATATCCCCATATCCCCTCCCTCTCGAGGCTCCCTCCCACCCACCCTATCACACCCCTCTAAGTGGTCACAAAGCACTGAGCTGATCTCCCCATGTTATGGAGCTGCTTCCCACTAGCTATCTATTTTACATTTGGTAGTGTATATATGTCAATGCTACTCTTTCACTTCGTCCCAGCTTACCCTTCCCCCTCCCCATGTCCTCAAGTCCATTCTCTATGTCTGTGTCTTTATTTTATTTTATTTTTTTTTAGAAATTCATGTTCATTTTATTTATTTATTTATTTATTTATTTATTTATTTATTTATGACCGTGTTGAGTCTTCATTTCCGTGCGAGGGCTTTCTCCAGTTGCGGCAAGCGGGGACCACTCTTCATCGCGGTGCGTGGGCCTCTCACTATCGCGGCCTCTCCCGTTGCGGAGCACAGGCTCCAGACGTGCAGGCTCAGTAATTGTGGCTCACGGGCCCAGTTGCTCCGTGGCATGTGGGATCTTCCCAGACCAGGGCTCGAACCCGCGTCCCCTGCATTGGCAGGCAGACTCCCAACCACTGCGCCACCAGGGAAGCCCTGTGTCTTTATTTCTGTCCTGTCCCTAGGTTCATCAGAACCATATTTTTTTCTAGATTCCATATATATATATATATATATATGTTAGCATACAGTATTTGTTTTTCTGACTTACTTCACTCTGTATGACAGACTCTAGGTCCATTCACCTCACTACAAATAACTCAATTTCTTTTCTTTTTATGGCTGAGTAATATTCCATTGAATATACGTACCACATCTTCTTTATCCATTCATCTGTTGATGGACACTTAGGTTGCTTCCGTGTCCTAGCTATTGTAAATAGTGCTGAAATGAACATTGTGGTACATGACTCCTTTTGAATTATGGTTTTCTCAGGGTATATGCCCAGTAGTGGGATTGCTGGGTTGTCTGGTAGTTCTATTTTTAGTTTTTTAAGGAACCTCCATACTGTTCTCCATAGTGGCTGTATCTATTTACATTCCCACCAACAGTGCAAGAGGGTTCCCTTTTCTCCACACCCTCTCTGGTGTTTATTGTTTGTAGATTTTTCAATGCTGGCCATTCTGACTGGTGTGAGGTGATACCTCATTGTAGTTTTGATTTCCATTTCCCTAATGATTAGTGATGTTGAGCATCCTTTCATGTGTTTGTTGGCAATCTGTATATCTTCTTTGGAGAAATGTCTATTTAGGTCTTCTGCCCATTTTGGATTGGGTTATTTGTTTTTTTGATATTGAGCTGCATGAGCTGCTTCTATATTTTGGAGATTAATCCTTTGTCAGTTGACTCATTTGCAAATATTTTCTCCCATTCTGAGGGTTGTCTTTTCATCTTGTTTATGGTTTCCTTTGCTGTGCAAAAACTTTTAAGTTTCATTAGGTCCCATTTGTTTATTTTTGTATTTATTACCATTGCAACAAAAAGAATAAAATACCTAGGAATAAACCTACCTAAGGAGACAAAAGACCTGTATGCAGAAAAATCTATAAGACATTGATGAAAGAAATTAAAGATGATACAAACAGATGGAGAGATACACCATGTTCTTGGATTGGAAGAATCAACACTGTGAAAATGATGATACTACCCAAAGCAATCTACAGATTCAATGCAATCCCTATCAAACTATCAATGGCATTTTTCACAGGACTAGAACAAAAAATTTCACAATTTGTATGGAAACACAAAAGACCCCGAATAGCCAAAGCAATCTTGAGAAAGAAAAATGGAGCTGGAGGAATCAGGCTCCCTGACTTCTGACTATACTACAAAGCTACAGTAATCAAGACAGTATGGTACTGGCACAAAAACATAAATATACATCAATGGAACAGGATAGAAACCCAGAGATAAACCCACGTATATATGGTCACCTTATCTTTGATAAAGGAGGCAAGAATATACAGTGGAGAAAAGACAGCCTCTTCAGTAAGTGGTGCTGGGAAAACTGGACAGCTACATGTAAAAGAATGAAATTAGAACACTTCCTAACACAATACACGAAAATAAACTCAAAATGGATTAAAGACCTAAATGTAAGGCCAGACACTATAAAACTCTTAGAGGAAAGCATAGGAAGAACACTCTTTGACATAAATCACAGCAAGATCTGTTTTGCTTTAATTTTATTGCCCTGGGAGACTGACCTAAGAAAACGTTAGTACAATTTATGTCAGAGTATGTTTGGCTTATGTTCTCTTCTAGGAGTTTTATGGTGTCATGTCTTATATTTAAGTCTTTAAGCCATTTTGAGTTTATTTTTGTGTATGGTGTGAGGGTGTGTTCTAACTTCATTGATTTTTATGCAGTTGTCCAACTTTCCCAACAGGACTTACTGAAGAGACTCTTTTTCCCATTGTATATTCTTGCCTCCTTTGTCAAAGATTAATTGACCATAGTTGTGTGGGTTTATTTCTGGCCTCTCTATTCAGTTCCATTGATACCTATGTCTTTTTGTGCCAATACCATGCTATTTGATTACTGTAGCTTTTTAGTATTGTTCCAACAACCTACTCCTTGGGTTCAATTAATTTGCTAGAACAAGTCACAGAGCCCAGAGAAACATTTTACTTGCTGGATCACCAGTTTCTTCTAAAAGGATATAAATCAGGAACAGCTGTTCGAAGAGATGCACAGAACTACAGATGGAGGAAGGACGCAGAGCTTCCATGCCCTCTCTGATCTCTCCACTTTCCCGAATCTCCACGTGTTCGCCAACCTGGAAGCTCTCTGAATGCCATTTGGGGGGGGGTTTCTGGAGGCTTCATTACATAGGCATGATTGATTAAATTATTGGCCACTGGTCATTGATTCAACCCCATTCCTTCTCCTCTCCCTGGAGATCAGGGGGTTGGACTGAAATTTCCAACCCTCTAATCAGGGGGTTGGTTTCCCAGGCAACCAGTCGTCAACCTTAGGTGCAACCAAAAGTCACTTCATTAACATAACAAAAGACACCTGTGTCACGCTAATCATTTAGGAAATCCTAAGGATTTTTTTTTTTTAACATCTTTATTGGAGTATAATTGCTTTACAGTGGTGTGTTAGTTTCTGCTTTATAACAAAGTGAATCAGTTATACATATACATATGTTCCCATATCTCTTCCCTCTTGCATCTCCCTCCCTCCTACCCTCCCTATCCCACCCCTCTAGGTGGTCACAAAGCACCGAGCTGATCTCCCTGTGCTATGCGGTTGCTTCCCACTAGCTATCTATTTTACGTTTGGTAGTATATATATGTCCATGCCACTCTCTCACTTTGTCACATCTTACCCTTCCCCCTCCCCATATCCTCAAGTCCATTCTCTAGTAGGTCTGTGTCTTTATTCCCATCTTGCCACTAGGTTCTTCATGACCTTTTTTTTTTTTTTCCTTAGATTCCATATATATGTGTTATCATATGGTATTTGTTTTTCTCTTTCTGACTTACTTCACTCTGTATGACAGACTCTAACTCCATCCACCTCACTACAAATAACTCCATTTCATTTCTTTTTATGGCGGAGTAATATTCCATTGTATATATGTGCCACATCTTCTTTATCCATTCATCTGTCGATGGACACTTAGGTTGCTTCCATGTCCTGGCTATTGTAAATAGAGCTGCAATGAACATTTTGGTACATGACTCTTTTTGAATTATGGTTTTCTCAGGGTATATGCCCAGTACTGGGATTGCTGGGTCGTGTGGTAGTTCTATTTTTAGTTTTTTAAGGAACCTCCATACTGTTCTCCATAGTGGCTGTATCAATTTACATTCCCACCAACAGTGCAAGAGGGTTCCCTTTTCTCCACACCCTCTCCAGCATTTATTGTTTCTAGATTTTTTGATGATGGCCATTCTGACCAGTGTGAGATGATATCTCATTGTAGTTTTGATTTGCATTTCTCTAATGATTAATGATGTTAAGCATTCTTTCATGTGTTTGTTGGCAATCTGTATATCTTCTTTGGAGAACTGTCTATTTAGGTCTTCTGCCCATTTTTGGATTGGGTTGTTTGTTTTTTGTTATTGAGCTGCATGAGCTGCTTGTAAATTTTGGAGATTAGTCCTTTGTCAGTTGCTTCATTTGCAAATATTTTCTCCCATTCTGAGGGTTGTCTTTTGGTCTTGTTTATGGTTTCCTTTGCTGTGCAAAAGATTTTAAGTTTCATTAGGTCCCATTTGTTTATTTGTGTTTTTATTTCCATTTCTCTAGGAGCTGGGTCAAAAAGGATCTTGCTGTGATTTATGTCATAGAGTGTTCTGCCTATGTTTTCTTCTAAGAGTTTTATCATGTCTGGCCTTACATTTAGGTCTTTAATCCATTTTGAGTTTATTTTTGTGTATGGTGTCAGGGAGTGTTCTAATTTCATACTTTTACATGTACCTGTCCAGTTTTCCCAGCACCACTTATTGAAGAGGCTGTCTTTTCTCCACTGTATATGCTTGCCTCCTTTGTGCCAGAAACGGGATGAAGACCTAATATATATCTTTCTCATTATAAATCAGTTATCACAGCAGCACCCAAATAAAGCACAGAAACCTGGTCAAACTGCTTAAGTTTCAGTACTTCAGAAAACAGAGATGAGGGAAAGGTAGCATTGTCCACCTTCCATATCTCTTCAGTCTTCAAGGACACAGCAGTGACAGAGGTCAATGCCCTGATGAAGCTGTATTGTGGCCAAGTAGCAGACTAGGTGGGGGCACGAGAGGGCAGCCGTTCCTCATAGACCCGTGGGCTGTGGTGGACGCAGAGGCAGCCGGGGAAAAGTGACATGGTGGTGGGGAAGCAAGGAAGATGCCAGCCACATCCCCCAGCCTGGGCTCCCTCGCCGTCCACATCTCCCCCTCCACCCTCCTGGCTCCGTCCTCCAAGGCTCCTTCCTCTCTGAGCACAACAGGCTCCTCCTGCGGGGCAGCTGCTGAATGCAGGGCTGTTGAGTGGGCAGTTCAGGCGCTGGGGCCATGTGCTTCTGTTCAGGGGAGGGCCCTGAGGAGGCTCTCACTGAGGGGCTGACACTGCAGAACTTTCCCTTGTTGGAGAGGAACGTTCTCTCTCCGACGAGGCCATGCTCTTAGACAGAGGATGCACCACTGCTGGAGGGAAGTGCATGGAAGAGCCAGGCAGGCCGGAGAGGTCTGTTAGGTGATCTGGGAAATGAGTTAAATCAACCCTGCGGTGCATCGAGTGTGTGGAGAAGGTGAATGGGATCACCTGGGTTTATCGACTCTGTAACATGACGTCCAGTTACAGGAAACTTACCCACAGACCAGTAGCATCCAGGACTGGGTTCAGTGATCAGTTCTGTCCCTCCACCCATCCCTACAGGCCAGCCCCTCTGCCTCCTAGACCTTCGTGAGGAGGAATCCAGTTTTGCCTGTTTGATTAGGTTAGTGATCAAGAAACAAGCAGGTCATCCCTGTGGGCAAGTTACACTCGACGGTTCCCTTGCTTGGAATTATCCTGAGTCTTTTTAAGCTCTGTTTTGTCAAAGTGAGGCCCCTGAATATTGGTATCAGCATCACATGGGAGGCTGACCTGAGTCTCAGAGGAAGAAACCTGAGAGTCTGCCATTTCCAGCAACCTTGGAAAGGCTGATGCTCAGTGAAGTTTGAGAACAGCCCTGAATGAATGAAAAGATAACACAGTTGCTGTGAGCAGTGTGTACAGTCCGATGACCAATAAAACCCGATTGGGGGTGGTGACTGCGTGATTCCACTTATATGAGGTATTTAAATAGTCAAACTCAGGGAAGCAAAGACTAGAATGGTGGTTGCCAGGGGCTGTGGGAGGGGGAAATGGGGAGTTGATAATGAACAGGTGGAAAGTTTCAGTTATGCAAGATGAAGTTCTAGAACTCTGCTGTACCACATGGTCCTACAGAGAACAGTGCTGTATTGGTGAGAGGGTAGATCTCTTACTGCAAGACAATAAAATTAAATTAAAAAACAAACAGGTGAGACTGCTGATGAGTCCTTGCAGTCCTGACAAGATCCAGGCCCAGCCCCTTGTGGGCCCGGACATAGGCTCCAGCTGGGAGGAGCAGGCAAAGGAATTCAAATTCCCTCCTCCTCTCCTCCCCTGACCACCCAGGCAAAGCAGAACGGCACCCACCTGATTGACCTCTGCCGAGGGGCCAGGACAGAGTGAGGAGGGGAAGGGGAGGAGGCTGGCTGGCTATGGGGGCTCTGGGCCCAGAGAAGGGGCTGGTCATCAGAAGGGAGGGTGCTACTTGCAGGCCCTGGAGCATTCCCAGAGGTGAAATCTGGGGTATACCTGGGTGCCAGGCAGCGTTCCCCAACCCATTGAATCACAGTTTAACTCTACCCAGTGGACAAAAGTTACATACAAGCTTGCTTTTCTAAAACCTCTTTGAAACTAAACTGTTCTCACAATGTTGGAGAGCTGGATGATTATTAGCAAAGGTTAGTCAAACTAAAGAGAAGACACTTTGCATTAATAGAACAAATGGAAGAGCTGATGTGGATGTCCGTGGGCTCTGGAACCTGCAGGTATGAATCTGAATAGGAGCAAGCTGCATTCACCTGCTCTGTCTCCCAGACTGACTTTCTTTTCACTTGAGTAGGTCGATGCTAGCTACCCCTACAGCACACACACACACACACACACACACACACACACACACACACACACACACACACACACACACACACGTCATCTGACAAGCCCTGGTTTCAGGGCTGCTGTAAACCTGTCCCAGGCACTCCTGTCCTCTGAACAGGTAAGATACTCTTTAACATCAGAGACAAATTGGTAGAAGGCTTTTCAGCTCAACCCTGAACAGAGAAAAATGGGGCAGAGGTGCCAGAGAAAAGGAGAACTTTTTCTATTGTTTAATTCTAAATGTGTTAACATTTTCAAGATCACTCAGCATAAATTGAGTCCAGCTAAGTTTAAGTGTAGGTTTTACTTGTACAGTCAGCTCTATGAGTCTACATGTTCCACACCCACAGACACAGAAGGCTGATTATGGGACTGGAGCATCTTTGGATTCTGGTACCCATGGCGGGGTCCTGCAGCCACCCCCCCTTGGATACTGAGAGACAATTGTAATGTAATTACTGGCTTGCAGATCCTTTCATTCTCTGCAATACTAAACAAATAATGCAATGTTACCGTGGTACTAAGCACTTAGTTTCTACTCACCGAGTAGTTTAAATTGCAGAACTCTTTATATATATGAAAATGCATCTCCAGGTAGTATTAATGTGTGGGTATGATTATGCTATTCTTGGAGAAACACAAAGAATTTGTTTTCATTTTTTTTTAATTTTATTGAAGTAGAGTTGATTTATCGTGTTGTGTTCATTTCTGCTGTACAGCAAAGTGATTCAGTTTTATACACACACTCACACACACACACATTTTTTTATATTCATTTCCATTATGGCTTATCTGAGGATATTGAATATAGTTCCCTGTACTGTAAAGTAGGGCCTTGTGGTTTATTCATCACATATAAAATAGTTTGCATCTGCTAATCCCAAACTCCCCATCCATCCCTCCCCCACACCCCTCCCCATTGTCAACCACAAGTCTGTTCTCTATGTCTGTGAGTCTGTTTCTGTTTTGTATATAGGTTCATTTGTTTTGTATTTTAGATTCCACCATAAGTGATATATGGTATTTGTCTTTCACTTTTTGACTTACTTCACTTAGTATCATAATCTCTTGGCCCACCCATGTTGCTGCAAATGGCATTATTTTATTCTTTATTATGGCTGAGTAATATTCCATTGTATAAATATACCACATCTTCCTTATCCACACGTCTGTTCAGGGACATTTAGGTTGTTTCCATATCTTTGATATTGTACATAGTGCTGCTATGAACATTGTGGTGCATGTATCTTTTCGAATTAGAGTTTTGTCTGAATATATGCCCTGGAGCGGGATTGCTGGATCATATAGCAACTCTATTTTTAGGTTTTTGAGGAACCTCCATACTGTTTTCCATAGTGGCTGCACCAACTGACCTTCCCACCAAGAATGTAAGAGGGTTCCCTTTTCTCCACACCCCCTCCAGCAGTTGTTATTTGTAGACTTTTTAATGATGGCCATTCTGACCTTTGTTAGATGGTACTTCATTGTAGTTTTGATTACCATTTCTCTAATAACTAGTGAATATGAGCATCTTTTCATGTGCCTCTTGGCCAGCCGTATGTCTTCTTTGGAGATATGTCTATTTAGGTCTTCTGCCCATCTTTTGGGTTGTTTTATTTTTATTTATTTAATTATTATTATTATTATTATTTTGTGTGTGTGTGTGTGCTGCATTGTGCGGCTTTCAGGATTTTAGTTCCCTGACCAGGGATTGAAATTGGGCCACTGCAGTGAAAGCACCAATCCTAACCCCTGGACCACCAGGGAAGTTCTGGGGTTGTTTGTTTTTTCGCACTGAGTTGTATGAGCTGTTTGTACATTTTAGAAATTAAGCCCTTATCGGTCGCATCATTTGCAAATATTTTCTCCCAGATTGTAGGTTGTCTTTCTGTTTGGTTTATGATTTCATTTGCTGTGCAAAAGCTTATAAGTTTGATTAGGTCCCACTTGTTTATTTTTGCTTTTATTTCTATTGCCTTGGGAGACTGACCTAAAAAAAATCAGTATGATTTATGATTTTAGGTCAGAAAATGCTTTGCCTATGTTCCCTTCTAGGAGTTTTTTGGTGTCGTGTCTTATATTTAAGTCTATAAGCCATTTTGAGTTTATTTTTGTATATGGTGTGAGGGTGTGTTCTAACTTCATTGATTTACATGCAGCTGTCCAACTTTCCCGACACAACTAGCTGAAGAGACTGTCTTTTCCCCATTGTATATTCTTGCCTCCTTTGTCGAAGATTAATTGACCATAGGTGTGTGAGTTTATTTCTGGGCTCTCTATTCTGTTCCATTGATCCATATGTCTTTTTGTGCCAGTACCACACTGTTTTGATTACTGTTGCTTTGTTGTATTGTCTGAAGTCTTGGAGGGTTATGCCTCCTACTGTTTTCTTTTTCCTCAAGATTGCTTTGGCAAGTCTGGGTGTTTTATGGTTCCATATAAATTTTAGTATTATTTGATCTAGTTCAGTGAAAAATGTCATGGGTAATTTGATAGGGATCACATTAAATCTGTAGATTGCTTTGGATAGTATGGCCATTTTAACAATATTAATTCTTCCAATCCAAGAGCATGGAATGTCTTTCCAATTCTTTGAATCATCTTGAATTTACTTTATTAATGTTTTGTATTTCTCAGCATGTAAGTCTTTCATCTCCTTGGTGAGGTTTATTCCTAAGTTTTTTTTTTTTTTGATGCAACTTTAAAGGGTATTGTTTGTCTACATTCCCTTTCTGATATTTCATTGTTAGTGTAAAGAAATGCAACCAATTTCTGTATATTAATTTTGTATCCTGCTACCATGCTGAATTTGTTTATCAGTTCTAGTAGTTTTTCTGTGGCATCTTTAGGGTATTCTAGATATAGTATCTTGTCATCTGCTTATAATGATAATTTTACCTCCTCCCTACCAATTTGAACACGTTTTATTTCTTTTTCTTGTCTAATTGCTGTGGCTAGGACTGGCAATTCTATATTGAATAGAAGTGGTGAGAGTAGGCATCCTTGTCTTGTTCCAGATTTTAACAGGAAGGCTTTCAGCTTTTCACCATTGAATATTATACTGGTTGTGAGTTTGTCATAAACAGCTTTTATTATGTTGAGATATGTTCCCTCTATACCCACTTTTGTAAGGGGTTTTATCATGAATGGATGTTGAATTTTATCAAAGGCTTCTTCTGCATGTATTGAGATGATCCTGTGGTTTTGTCTTTTCTTTTGCTGATGAGGTGTGTCACATTGATTTGCATATGTTGAACTCTCCTTGTGACACTGGGATGAACCCAAATTGGTGTGGTGTATGATCTTTTTTATGTGTTGTTGGATTCAGTTTGCTAGTATTATATTGAGAATTTTTGCATCTATATTCATCAAAGATATTGGCCTGAAATTTTCTTTTTTGGTAGTGTCTTTGTCTGATTTTGGTATCAGGGTGGCATTGTCTTCATAGAATGTCTTTTGAAGTGTTCCTTCCTCTTCAATCTTTTGGAAGAGTTTGAGAAGGAACAGTATAAGTTCTTCTTTGTATGTTTGGTAGAATTCACATGTGAAGACATCTGGTCCTGGAGTTTTGTTTGTAAGGAGTTTTTTGAAATTACAGATTCTGTTTCACTTCTAGTGATCAGTCTGTTCAAGATATCTATTTCTTCTTGATTCAGTTTTGGTGCATTGTATGTTTCTAGAAACTTGTCCGTTTCTTCTAGTTTGTCCAATTTGTTGGCATAAATTGTTCACAGTATTCTCTTATGTTCCCCCCCACCATGGTATCAGTTGTGATTTCTACTCTTTCCTTTCTTATTTTGTTTCTTTGTGTCTCCTCTCATTTCTTCTTGGTGAGCCTGGCCAGAGGTTTGTCTATTTTGTTTACTATCTCAAAGAACCAGCTCTTGGTTTTATTGATTTTTTTCTTTTTTTTTTTTTTTTTTTTTAGTCTTTTATTTTTTTTTATTTTTTTTTTCCACACACACACACTGTATTTTATTTTTACAAGAGATAAATAGACTGACACCAAGCATTGTACATGGATGACCACAACAAAAGCAACAATGATTGCAATTACCAAACATGAAACACACTCATACTATGTCATAATATTGACGTTCAGTCCAGTAATCCTCCACTGTAACAGCTCCTTTACTTTGCAGCGAAAATTGATTTGTATATTCTTTGCCTCTGAGTCCTTGTGGGATTTTTTTTTTTTAAATTCAGACAGAAAGTCACAAAAATTATACTCATCCTCATCAGTTCACTCAGTCCCATGTAATTAATTTTTTTTTTCATCTTGATCTTTTGTTAGCACTTTTATGAGTTCATCAGTTTTTCATTAGAGTTCTGAAAATGCTTATTCATTCAATTCAGCAGTACAGTCAGTTACCAGAGACCTGTACTTGTCAGAGTCTTTTCCATGAATTTCTTGAAGATGAAACCCTTTTATAGGAACATATTTGCAAAATCATCAGAGTACACCCAGAACTGTCTGTAAATGACAAAAGACTTAAAAATGACCATGGTTAAAGATTTGATGAAAGTTCATAATAATGCAGTTGACAAGAAAATTAGTTATTTCTGAGATATACATTTTAAAGTAATAACTAGGATTATTACTTATAACATTATACCAGAACATATAAGATTTTTAGAAGTTTCCTGTAATGTCTGAAACATTTATATTAACATATTTCCATACATATTTCCATACAAATACAAATATAAGATTTTTAGAAATTTCATGTAATGTCTGAAACATTTATATTAACATATTTCCATACAAATAACCCAATGAAAGTTTAGTATTAGTTGTTTTGTTTGTTTTTTTATACTGCAGGTTCTTATTAGGCATCAGTTTTACACACATCAGTGTATACATATCAATCCCGATCGCCCAATTCAGCACACCACCATCCCCACCTCACCGCAGTTTTCCCCCCTTGGTGTCCATATGTCCATTCTCTACATCTGTGTCTCAACTTCTGCCCTGCAAACTGGCTCATCTGTACCATTTTTCTAGGTTCCACATACATGCATTAATATACGATATTTGTTTTTCTCTTTCTGACTTACTTCACTCTGTATGACAGTCTCTAGATCCATCCACGTCTCAACAAATGACTCAATTTCGTTCCTTTTTATGGCTGAGTAATATTCCATTGTATATATGTACCACAACTTCTTTATCCATTCGTCTGTTGATGGGCATTTAGGTTGCTTCCATGACCTGGCTATTGTAAATAGTGCTGCAATGAACATTCGGGTGCATGTGTCTTTTTGAATTACGGTTTTCTCTGGGTATATGCCCAGTAGTGGGATTGCTGGGTCATATGGTAATTCTATTTTTAGTTTTTTAAGGAACCTCCATATTGTTCTCCATAGTGGCTGTATCAATTTACATTCCCACCAACAGTGCAAGAGGGTTCCCTTTTCTCCACACCCTCTCCAGCATTTGTTGTTTGTAGATTTTCTGATGATGCCCATTCTAACAGGAGTGAGGTGATACCTCATTGTAGTTTTGATTTGCATTTCTCTAATAATTAGTGATGTTGAGCATCTTTTCATGTGCTTCGTGGCCGTCTGTATGTCTTCTTTGGAGACATGTCTATTTAGGTCTTCTGCCCATTTTTGGATTGGGGTGTTTGTTTCTTTGATATTGAGCTGAATGAGCTGTTTATATATTTTGGAGATTAATCCTTTGTCCGTTGATTCATTTGCAAATATTTTCTCCCATTCTGAGGGTTGTCTTTTCGTCTTGTTTATGGTTTCCTTTGCTGTGCAAAAGCTTTGAAGTTTCATTAGGTCCCACTTGTTTATTTTTGTTTTTATTTCCATTACTCTAGGAGGTGGATCAAAAAAGATCTTGCTGTGATTTATGTCAAAGAGTGTTCTTCCTATGTTTTCCTCTAAGAGTTTTATAGTGTCCAGTCTTATATTTAGGTCTCTAATCCATTTTGAGTTTATTTTTGTGTATGGTGTTAGGGAGTATTCTAATTTCATTCTTTTACATGTAGCTGTCCAGTTTTCCCAGCACCACTTATTGAAGAGACTGTCTTTTCTCCATTGTATATCTTTGCCTCCTTTGTCATAGATTAGTTGACCATAGGTGCGTGGGTTAATCTCTGGGCTTTCTATCTTGTTCCATTGATCTATGTTTCTGTTTTTGTGCCAGTACCATATTGTCTTGATTACTGTAGCTTTGTAGTATAGTCTGAAGTCAGGGAGTCTGATTCCTCCAGCTCCATTTTTTTGCCTCAAGACTGCTTTGGCTATTCGGGGTCTTTTGTGTCTCCATACAAATTTTAAGATGATTTGTTCTAGCTCCGTAAAAAATGCCATTGGTAATTTGATAGGGATTGCATTGAATCTGTAGATTGCTTTGGGTAGTATACTCATTTTCACAATGTTGATTCTTCCAATCCAAGAACATGGTATATCTCTCCATCTGTTGGTATCATCTTTAATTTCTTTCATCAGTGTCTTATAGTTTTCTGCATACAGGTCTTTTGTCTCCCTAGGTAGGTTTATTCCTAGGTATTTTATTCTTTTTGTTGCAATGGTAAATGGGAGTGTTTCCATAATTTCTCTTTCAGATTTTTCATCATTAGTGTATAGGAATGCAAGAGATTTCTGTGCATTAATTTTGTAACCTGCAACTTTACCATATTCATTAATTAGCTCTAGCAGTTTTCTGGTGGCAGTTTTAGGATTCTCTATGTATAGTATCATGTCATCTGCAAACAGTGACAGTTTTACTTCTTCTTTTCCAATTTGTATTCCTTTTATTTCTTTTTCTTCTCTGATTGCCGTGGCCAGGACTTCCAGAACTATGTTGAATAATAGTGGTGAGAGTGGACATCCTTGTCTCGTTCCTGATCTTAGAGGAAATGCTTTCAGTTTTTCACCATTGAGAATGATGTTTGCTGTGGGTTTGTCATATATGACCTTTATTATGTTGAGGTAGGTTCCCTCTATGCCCACTTTCTGGAGAGTTTTTATCAGAAATGGGTGTTGAATTTTGTCAAAAGCCTTTTCTGCAACTATTGAGATGATCATATGGTTTTTCTTCTTCAATTTGTTAATATGGTGTATCACATTGATTGATTTGCGTATATTGAAGAATCCTTGCATCCCTGGGATAAACCCCACTTGATCGTGGTGTATGATCCTTTTAATGTGTTGTTGGATTCTGTTTGCTAGTATTTTGTTGAGGATTTTTGCATCTATATTCATCAGTGATATTGGTCTGTAATTTTCTTTTTTTGTAGTGTCTTTGTCTGGTTTTGGTATCAGGGTGATGGTGGCCTCATAGAATGAGTTTGGGAGTGTTCCTTCCTCTGCAATTTTTTGGAAGAGTTTGAGAAGGATGGGTGTTAGCTCTTCTCTAAATGTTTGATAGAATTCACCTGTGAAGCCATCTGGTCCTGGACTTTTGTTTGTTGGAAGATTTTTAATCACAGTTTCAATTTCATTACTTGTGATTGGTCTGTTGATATTTTCTGTTTCTTCCTGATTCAGTCTTGGAAGGTTATACCTTTCTAAGAACTTGTCCATTTCTTCCAGGTTGTCCATTTTATTGGCATAAAGTTGCTTGTAGTAGTCTCTTAGGATGTTTTGTATTTCTGCGGTGTCTGTTGTAACTTCTCCTTTTTCATTTCTGATTTTATTGATTTGAGTCCTCTCCCTCTTTTTCTTGATGAGTCTGGCTAATGGCTTATCAATTTTGTTTATCTTCTCAAAGAACCAACTTTTAGTTTTATTGATCTTTGCTATTGTTTTCTTTGTTTCTATTTTATTTATTTCTGCTCTGATCTTTATGATTTCTTTCCTTCTGCTAACTTTGGGTTTTGTTTGTTCTTCTTTCTCTAGTTTCTTTAGGTGTAAGGTTAGATTGTTTACTTGAGATTTTTCTTGTTTCTTGAGGTAGGCTTGTATAGCTATAAACTTCCCTCTTAGAACCGCTTTTGCTGCATCCCATAGGTTTTGGGTCGTCGTGTTTTCATTGTCATTTGTCTCTAGGTATTTTTTTATTTCCTGTTTGATTTCTTCAGTGATCTCTTGGTTATTTAGTAACGTATTGTTTAGCCTCCATGTGTTTGTCTTTTTTACGTTTTTTTCCCTGTAATTCATTTCTAATCTCATAGCTTTGTGGTCAGAAAAGATGCTTGATATGATTTCAATTTTCTTAAATTTACTGAGGCTTGATTTGTGACCCAAGATGTGATCTATCCTGGAGAATGTTCCGTGCGCACTTGAGAAGAACATGTAATCTGCCATTTTTGGATGGAATGTCCTATATATATCAATTAAATCTATCTGGTCTATTGTGTCATTTAAAGCTTCTGTTTCCTTATTTATTTTCATTTTGGATGATCTGTCCATTGGTGTAAGTGAGGTGTTAAAGTCCCCCACTATTATTGTGTTACTGTTGATTTCCTCTTTTATAGCTGTTAGCAGTTGCCTTATGTATTGAGGTGCTCCTATGTTGGGTGCATATATATTTATAATTGTTATATCTTCTTCTTGGATTGATCCCTGGATCATTATGTAGTGTCCTTCCTTGTCTCTTGTAACATTCTTTATTTTAAAGTCTATTTTATCTGAAATGAGTATAGCTACTCCAGCTTTCTTTTGATTTCCATTTGCATGGAATATCTTTTTCCATCCCCTCACTTTCAGTCTGTATGTGTCCCTAGGTCTGAAGTGGGTCTCTTGTAGACAGCATATATATGGGTCTTGTTTTTGTATCCATTCAGCCAGTCTATGTCTTTTGGTTGGGGCATTTAATCCATTCACGTTTAAGGTAATTATCGATATGTATGTTCCTATGACCATTTTCTTAATTGTTTTGGGTTTGTTTTTGTAGGTCCTTTTCTTCTCTTGTGTTTCCCACTTAGAGAAGTTCCTTTAGCATTTGTTGTAGAGCTGGTTTGGTGGTGCTGAATTCTCTTCGCTTTTGCTTGTCTGTAAAGCTTTTGATTTCTCCATCAAATCTAAATGAGATCCTTGCTGGGTAGAGTAATCTTGGTTGTAGGTTCTTCCCTTTCATCACTTTAAGTATATCATGCCACTCCCTTCTGGCTTGCAGAGTTTCTGCTGAGAAATCAGCTGTTAACCTTATGGGAGTTCCCTTGTATGTTATTTGTCGTTTTTCCCTTGCTGCTTTCAGTAATTTTTCTTTGTCTTTAATTTTTGCCACTTTGATTACTATGTGTCTCGGCGTGTTTCTCCTTGGGTTTATTCTGTATGGGACTCTCTGCGCTTCCTGGACTTGGGTGGCTATTTCCTTTCCCATGTTAGGGAAGTTTTCGACTATAATCTCTTCAAATATTTTCTCTGGTCCTTTCTCTCTCTGTTCTCCTTCTGGGACCCCTATAATGCGAATGTTGTTGCGTTTAATGTTGTCCCAGAGGTCTCTTAGGCTGTCTTCATTTCTTTTCATCCTTTTTTCTTTAGTCTGTTCCGCAGCAGTGAATTCCACCATTCTGTCTTCCAGGTCACTTATCCGTTCTTCTGCCTCAGTTATTCTGCTATTGATTCCTTCTAGTGTAGTTTTCATTTCAGTTATTGTATTGGTCATCTCTGTTTGTTTGTTGTTTAATTCTTCTAGGTCTTTGTTAATCATTTCTTGCATCTTCTCAATCTTTGCCTCCATTCTTATTCCGAGGTCCTGGATCATCTTCACTATCATTATTCTGAATTCTTTTTCTGGAAGGTTGCCTATCTCCACTTCATTTAGTTGTTTTTCTGGGGTTTTTTCTTGTTCCTTCATCTGGTACATAGCCCTCTGCCTTTTCATCTTCTCTGTCTTTCTGTAACTGTGGTTTTTGGTCCACAGGCTGCAGGATTGTAGTTTTTCTTGCTTCTGTTGTCTGCCCTCTGGTGGTTGAGGCTATCTAAGAGGCTTGATGGGAGGCTCTGATGGTGGGTAGAGCTGACTGTTGCTGTGGCGGTCAGAGCTCAGTAAAACCTTAATCCACTTGACTGTTGATGGGTGGGGCTGGGTTCCCTCCCTGTTGCTGTGGCGGTCAGAGCTCAGTAAAACCTTAATCCACTTGACTGTTGATGGGTGGGGCTGGGTTCCCTCCCTGTTGGTTGTTTTGCCTGAGGCAACCCAACACTGGAGCCTACCCGTGCTCTTTGGTGGGGTTAATGGCAGACTCTGGGAGGGCTCACGCCAAGGAGAACTTCCCAGGACCTCTGCTGCCAGTGTCCTTATCCCCACGGTGAAACAGAGCCACCACTTGCCTCTGCAGGAGACCCCCCAACACCAGCAGGTACGTCTGGTTCAGTCTCCCCCAGGGTCACTGCTCCTTCCCCTGGGTCCCTATGCACACATTACTTTGTGTGTGCCCTCCAAGAGTGGGGTCTCTGTTTCCCCCAGTCCTGTCACAGTCCTGCAATCAATTCCCACTAGACTTCAGAGTCTGATTCTCTAGGAATTCCTCCTCCCGTTGCCGGACCCCCAGGTTGGGAAGCTTGACGTGGGGCTCAGAACCTTCACTCCAGTGGGTGGACTTCTGTGGTATAAGTGTTCGCCAGTCTGTGAGTCACCCACCCAGCAGTTATGGGATTTGATTTTACTCTGATTGTGCCCCTCCTACCGTCTCACTGTGGCTTCTCCTATGTCCTTGGACATGGGGTATCCTCCTTGGTGAAGTCCAGGGTCTTCCTGTCAATGATTGTCCAGCAGCCAGTTGTGATTCTGGTGCTCTCGCAAGAGGGAGTGAGAGCACGTCCTTCTACTCCGCCATCTTGGTTAATCTCCTCTATTGTTTTTTAATCTCTATTTATTTCCTCTCTGATCTTTGTTATCTCCTTCCTTCTGCTGACTTTAGGTTTTCTTTGTTCCTTTTCCCATTCTTTTAGGTGGTGGGTTTAGGTTGCTTCCTAAAGAAGGCCTCTATCACTGTGAATTTCCATGTAAGAAATGCTTTTGCTGCATCCCATAGATTTTGTATGGTTGTGTTTTCATTGTCTCATTGCTTCAAGTATTTTTTAATTTCTTCGTCTTCTTTTTTTTTTTTTGGCTTTCAGGGAAAAGTTTTTATTTTACTTATTTATTTTTTTATTTTTTATTTTATGTTGGAGTATAGTTGATATACAATGTTGTGTTTCAGGTGTATAGCAAAGTGATTTAGTTATACATATACATATATTTATGCTGTTTCAGATTCTTTTCCCATGTAGGTTCTTAGAGTATTGAGTAGAGTTCCTTGCGCTATACAGTAGGTCCTTCTTGATTATCTATTTTATATATAGTAGTGTGTATATGTTAATCCCAACCTCCTAATTTATCCCTCGCCCCACCCCCACCTTTCCCCAATGGTAACCATAACTTTCTTTTCTATGTCTGTGAGTCTGTTTCTGTTTCGTAAATAAATTCATTTGTATCATTTTTTAGATTCCACATATAAGTGATATCATATATTTCTCTGACTGACTTCACTTAGTATGATAATCTCTAAGTCCATCCATGTTGCTGCAAATGGCATTATTTCATTCTTTTTATGGCTGAGTAATATTCCATTGTATACATGTACCACATCGTCTTTTTCCATTCATCTGTTGATGGACATTTAGGTTGCTTTCATGTCTTGGCAATTGTATAGTGTTTCAATAAGCATTGGGGTGCATGTATCTTTTCAAAGTATGGTTTTCTCCAGATATATGCCCAAGAGTGAGATTTCTGTATCATATGGTAACTTTATTTTTAGTTTTTTAAGGAACCTCCATATTGTTCTCCACAGTGGCTAAACCAATTTACATTCCCACCAACAGTGTAGGAGGGTTCCCTTTTCTCCTGACCCTCTCCAGCATTTATTGTCTGTGGACTTTTTAATGAAGACCATTCTGACCAGTGTGAGGTGGTACCTCATTATAGTTTTGATTTGCAGTTCTTTAATAATTACCAATATTGAGCATCTTTTCATGTGCTTTTTGCCCATCTGTACGTCTTCTTCTGTGGAGAAGTGTTGATTTATGTCTTCTGCCCATTTTTTTTTATTGTGTTGATTGTTTTTCTTAATATTGAGCTGCATGAGCTGTTTTTATATTTTGAAGATTAATCCCTTTTTGGTCACATCATTTGCAAATATTTTTTCCCATTCGGTGGGTTATCTTTTCGTTTTGTCAGTGGCTTCCTTTGTGGTGCAAAAGCTTTTTTTTTTTTAATTTTTATTGGAGTAGAGTTGATTTACAATGTTGTGTTAGTTTCACATGAACAACAAAGTAAATCAGACTAATTATATATTTTTTTAAAATTTTTATTGGAGTAGAGTTGATTTACAATGTTGTATTAGTTTCACATGCACAGCAAAGTAAATCAGACTAATTATATATATATGTGTGTGTGTATATATATAATATATATATATTATATATATATAATATATATATATAAAATCTCCATTCTTTTTCAGATTCTTTTCCCATATAGGTTATTACAGAATATTGAGTACAATTGCCTATGCTATACAGTAGGTCCTTATTGGTTATTAATTTTATACATAGTAGTTGGTATATGTTAATCCAAATCTCCTAATTTATCACTTACCCCAGCACTTCCCCTTTGGTAACCTTAAGTTTGATTTTGAGATCTGTGAGTCTGTTTCTGTTTTGTAACTCACTTCATTTGTATCATGTTTTAATTAGATTCCACATATAAGTGATATCATATGATATTTGTCTTTATCTGACTTAATTCACTTAGTATGATAATCTCTAGGTCCATACATGTTGCTGCAACTGGCATTATTTCATTCTTTTTTAAAATTTTTATTTTATATTGCAGTATAGTTGATTTACAATGATGTGTTAGTATCAGCTGTACAGCAAAGTGATTTAATAATACATATACATATATCTATTCTTTTCCAGATTTTTTTCCAATATAGGTTGTTACATGGTATTGAGTAGAGTTCCCTGTGCTATACATTAGGTCCCTGTTGATTATCTATTTTATATATAGTAGTGTGTATATGTTAATCCCAACCTCCTAATTTATTCCTCCCCCCACCTTTCCCCTTTTTGTAACCATAAGCTTGTTTTCTAAGGCTGTGAGTTTGTTTCTGTTTTGTAAATAAGTTCATTTGTATCATTTTTAGATTCCACATATAAGTGATATCATATGATATTTGTCTTTTACTGTCTGACTTACTTCACTTAGTATGATAATCTCTAGGTCCTTCCATATTGCTGCAAATGGCATTATTTCATTCTTGTTTATGGCTGAATAATATTCCATTATATATATGTACCACATCTTCTTTATCTACTCATCTGTTGATGGACATTCACATTGCTTCCATGTCTTGGCTATTATAAATAGTACTGCTGTGAACATTGGGGTGTGTGTATCTTTCTGAATTAGAGTTTTCCTCTTTTCTGGCTATATGTCCAGGAGTGGAATTACTGGATCATATGGTAGTTCTATTTTTAGTTTTCTGAGGAACCTCCATACTGTTTTCCACAGTGACTGTACCAACTTACAATCCCACCAACAGTGGAGGAGGGTTTCCTTTTCTCCACACCCTCTCCAGCTTTTGTTATCTATAGACTTTTTAATGATGGTCATTCTGACAGGTGTGCAGTGGTACGTTGTTGTACTTTTGATTTTCATTTCTCTAATATTAGCAATGTTGAGCATCTTTTCATGTGCTTTTTGGCCATCTGTATGTCTTCTTTGGAGAAATGTCTATTTACATCTTCTGCCCGTTTTTTGATTGGGATCTTTGTTTTTTTGATATAGAGCTGCATGAGCTATTTGTAAATTTTGGAGATCTATCCCTGTCGGTCGCTTCATTTGCAGATATTTTCTCCCATTCTGTGGGTTGTCTTTTCATTTTGTTTATGGTTTCCTTTGCTATGCAAAGCTTTTAAGTTTAATTAGGTCCCATTTGTTTATTTTTGGTTTTATTTTCATTACTCTAGGGGGTGGATCCAATAAGATGCTGCAACTTAAGTCAAAGAGTGTTCTGCCTATATTTTCCTCTAAAAGTTTTACAGTATCCAGTCTTACATTTATGTATTTAATCCATTTTGAGTTTAGTTTTGTGTACAGTGTTAGAGAATGTTCTAATTTAATTCTTTTATATTTAGCTGTCCAATTTTCCCAGGACAACTTCTTGAAGAGACTGTCTTCTCTTCATTTTAAATTGTTGTCATAGATTAATTGATCATAGATTAATCTCCTTTGTCATAGATTAATTGATCATAGTTGCCTGGGTTTATTTCTGGGCCTTCTATCATATTCCCTTGATCTCTATTTCTGTTTTTGTGCCAGTACCATACTGTTTTGATTACTGTAGCTTTATAGTATAGTCTGAAGTCAGGGAGCCTCATTCCTTCAGCTCCATTTTTCTTTCTCAATGTTGTTTTGGCTATTCAGGGTCTTCTGTGTTTCCATACACATTTTAAGATTTTTTTGTTCTAGGTCTGCAAAAATACCGGTGGTAATATGATAGGGATGGCTTGAATCTGTAGACTGCCTTGAGTAGTATATTCATTTTGACCATATTGATTCTTCCAATCCAAGAACATGGTATATCTTCCTTTCTGTTTGTGTCATCGTCGATTTCTTTCATCAGTGTCTTATAGTTTTCAGAGTACAGGTCTTTTGCCTCCTTAGGTAGGTGTAATCCTAGGTATTTTATTCTTTTTGATGCGACGGTAAATGGGATTGTTTCCTTAATTTCTCTTTCTGATCTTTCGTTGTTAGCATATAGAAATTCAACAGATTTCTGTGTATTAATTTTGTATCCTGCAACATTACCAAATTCATTGATGAGCTGTAGTTATCATCTGGTAACATCTTTAGGATTTTCTATGTATAGTATCATGTCATCTGCAAACATTGACCATTTTATTTCTTCTTTTCCAATTTGGATTCATTTTATTTCCTTTTCTTCTCTGATTGCCATGGCTAGGACTTCCAAAACTATGTTGAATAAAAGTAGTGAGAGTAGACATCCTTGTCTTGTTCCTGACCTTAGAGGGAATGCTTTCAGCTTCTCACCTGAGAATTATGTTAGCTGTGGGTTTGTCATATATGGCCTTTATTATATTGAGGTATGTTCCCTCTATGCCCAGTTTCTGGAGAGTTTTTATCATAAATGGGTGTTGAATTTTGTCAAAAGCTTTCTCTGCACCTATTGAGATGATCATATGGTTTTATTCTTCAATTTGTTAATGTGGTGTATCACACTGGTTGATTTGTGGTATTGAAAAATCCTTGCATCCCTGGAATAAATCCCACTTGATCCTGGTGTATGATCCGTCTAATGTATTGTTGGGTTGGGTTTGCTAGTATTTTGTTGAGGATTTTTGTGTCTGTGTTCATCAGTGACATAGTCCTGTAATTTTCTTTTTTTGTGATACCTTTGTCTGATTTTGGTATCAGGGTGATGGTGGCCTCACAAAATGAGTTTGGGAGTATTCCTACCTCTGCAATATTTTGGAAGAGTTTCAGAAGGATAGGTGTTAACTCTTGTCTAAATGTTTGATAGAATTCGCCTGTGACACCATCTGGTCCTGGACTTTTGTTTCTTGAGAATATTTTAATCATTGTTTCAATTTCAGTGCTTGTGATTGGTCTGTTCATATTTTATATTTCTTTCTAGTTCAGTTTTGGGAGATTGCACCTTTCTAAGAATTTGTCCGTTTCTCCTAGGTTGTCCATTTTATTGGCATAGAGTTGTTTGTAGTAGTCTTTTATGATCATTTGTATTTCTGTGGTGTCAGTTGTAACTTCTCCTTTTTCATTTCTAACTTTCTTGATTTGAGCCCCCTCCCTTTTTTTCTTGATTGAATCTGCATAAGTTTTATCAATTTTATTTATCCTTTCAAAGAACCAGCTTTTAGTTTCATTGATCTTTTCTATTGTTTTCTTCTTCTCTATTTCCTTTATTTCTGCTCTGATCTTTATGATTTCTTTCCTTATATTAATTTTGGGTTTTGTTTATTCTTCTTTCTCTAGTTGCTTTAGGTATATGGTTAGATTTTTTATTAGGGATTTTTCTTGTTTCTTGAGGTAAGAATGTATTGCTATAATATTCCCTAATAAAACTGCTTTTGCTGAATCCCAGAGGTTCTGGATCATCACATTCTCGTTTTCATTTATCTCTAGGTATTTTTTTATTTCCTTCTTGATTTCTTCAATGATCCATTGGTTGTTTAGTAAGATATTGTTTAGCCTCCACGTGTTTCTGTGTTTTACAGGTTTTTTCTTGTAGTTGATTTCTAACGTAATAGTGTTGTGGTCAGAAAAGATACTTGATATGATTTCAGTTTTCTTAAATTTACCAAGGCTTGCTTTGTGGCCCAGCTTGTGATCTATCCTGGAGAATGTTCCATGTGCACTTAAAAAGAATGTATATTCTGCTGCTTTCTGATGGAATGCTCTATAAATTTCAATTAAGTCTATCTGGTCTAACGTAACATTTGAGGCCTGTGTTTTCTTATTGATTTTCTATCTGGATGATCTGTCCATTGATGTAAGTGGAGTGTTAAAGTCCCCCAGTATTATTGTGTTACTGTCAATTTCTGCTTTTATGGCTATTAGCATTTGCCTTATATATTGAGATGCTCATATATTGGGTGAATATATATTTAAAATTGTTATATATTCTTCTTGAATTGATCCTGTGATGATTCTGCAGTGTTATATTTTTGTCTCTTGTAACAGTCTTTATTTTAAAGTCCATTTTGTCTGATATGAGTATTGCTACCCAAACTTTCCTTTGATTTCCATTTACATGGAATAACTTTTCCATCCCCTCACTTTCAGTCTGTGTTTCCCTAGATCTGAAGTGGTTCTCTTGTAGACAGCATATATATGGGTTTTGTTTTTGTATCCATTCAGGCAGTCTATGTCTTTTGGTTGGAGCATTTAAACCACTTATATTTATGGTAATTACCAATATGTATTTATTGCCATTTTGTTGATTATTTTGGAGTTGTTTTTGTAGGTCTTTTTTCTCCCCTTCCTCTTTTGTTCTCTTCTTTAGTGATTCAATGACTCTCTTTAGTGTTGTGTTTGGATTCCTTTTTCTTTTTTGAGGGTATATCTATTGTAGATTTTTGATTTGCGATTACCATGAGGTTTTGATATAGCAGTCTATGTATATACGAGATTGTTTTAAGTTGCTGGACTCTTAATTTCAAATGCATTTCCAATATCCTGCATTTGTACTCTCCTCTTCTCATGATTGCTAGTTTTGACATCATATTTATCTGTGAGTGATTTCCTACCTTTCCTATATGTTTGCATTTACCAGTGAGCTTTCCCATTTCATAATTTTCTTGTTTCCAGTTGTGGCCTTTTCTTTTCCTTCTAGAAAGGTTCCTTTAGCATTTGTTTTAAAGTAGATGTTGGTGCATTTAATGTTTAAGAGATATCTTAAACTGTCCTCATTTCCTTTTTTTTAAATTAATTAATTAATTTATTTTTAATTTATTTTTGGCTGTGTTGGGTCTTTTTTTTTTTTTTAAGACTGCACCTTTCCCCTTTTTATTTTTATAAACTTTTTTTTTAAATTTTTAACATCTTTATTGGAGTATAATTGCTTTACAATGGTGTGTTAGTTTCTGCTTTATAACAAAGTGAATCAGTTATACATATACACATATCCCCATATCTCTTCCCCCTTGCGTCTCCCTCCCTCCCACCCTCCCTATCCCACCCCTCTAGGTGGTCACAAAGCACCGAGCTGATCTCCCTGTGCTGTGTGGCTGCTTCCCACTAGCTATCTATTTTACGTTTGGTAGTGTATATATGTCCATGCCACTGTCTCACTTTGTCCCAGCTTACCCATCCCCATCCCCGTATCCTCAAGTCCATCCTCTAGTAGGTCTGCATCTTTATTCCCATCTTGCCCCTAGGTTCTTCTGAGAAGTTTTTTTTTTTTTCGATTCCATATATATGTGTTAGCATACGGTATTTGTTTTGCTCTTTCTGACTTACCTCATGCTGTATGACAGTCTCTAGGTCCATCCACTCACTACAAATAACTGTTTCATTCCTTTTCATGGCTGAGTAATATTCCATTGTATATATGTGCCACATCTTCTTTATCCATTCATCTGTTGATGGACACTTAGGTTGCTTCCATATCCTGGCTATTGTAAATAGAGCTGCAGTGAACATTTTGGTACATAACTCTTTTTGAATTATGGTTTTCTCAGGGTATATGCCCAGTACTGGGATTGCTGGGTCATATGGTAGTTCTCTTTTTAGTTTTTTAAGGAGCCTGCATACTGTTCTCCATAGTGGCTGTATCAATTTACATTCCCACCAACAGTGCAAGAGGGTTCCCTTTTCTCCACACCCTCTCCAGCATTTATTGTTTGTAGATTTTTTGATGATGGCCATTCTGACTGGTGTGAGATGATATCTCATTGTAGTTTTGATTTGCATTTCTCTAATGATTAATGATGTTGAGCATCCTATCATGTGTTTGTTGGCAATCTGTATATCTTCTTTGGAGAACTGTCTATTTAGGTCTTCTGCCCATTTTTGGATTGGGTTGTTTGTTTTTTTGATATTGAGCTGCATGAGTTGCTTGTATGTTTTGGAGATTAATCCTTTATCCGTTGCTTCATTTGAAAATATTTTCTCCCATTCTGAGGATTGTCTTTTCGTCTTGTTTATGGTTTTCTTTGCTGTGCAAAAGCTTTTAAGTTTCATTAGATCCCATTTGTTTATTTTTGTTTTTATTTCCATTTCTCTAGGAGGTGGGTCAAAAGGATCTTGCTGTGATATATGTCATAGAGTGTTCTTCCTATGTTTTCCTCTAAGAGTTTGATAGTGTCTGGCCTTACATTTAGGTCTTGAATCCATTTTGAGTTTATTTTTGTGTATGGTGTTAGGGAGTGTTCTAATTTCATTCTTTTACATGTAGCTGTCCGGTTTTCCCAGCACCACTTATTGAAGAGGCTGTCTTTTTTCCACTGTATATTCCTGCCTCCTTTATCAAAGATAAGGTGACCATACGTGCGTGGGTTTATCTCTTGGCTTTCTATCCTGTTCCATTGATCTATATTTCTGTTTTTGTGCCAGTACCGTACTGTCTTGATTACTGTAGCTTTGTAGTATAGTCTGAAGTCAAGGAGCCTGATACCTCCAGCTGCATTTTTCTTTCTCAAGATTTCTTTGGCTATTCGGGGTCTTTTGTGTTTCCATACAAATTGTGAAATTTTTTGTTCTAGTTCTGTGAAAAATGCCAGTGGTAGTTTGATAGGGATTGCATTGAATCTGTAGATTGCTTTGGGTAGTATAGTCATTTTCACAGTGTTGATTCTTCCAATCCAAGAACACAGTATATCTCTCCATCTGTTTGTATCATCTTTAATTTCTTTCATCAGTGTCTTATAGTTTTCTGCATACAGGTCTTTTGTCTCCTTAGGTAGGTTTATTCCTAGATATTTTATTCTTTTTCTTGCAATGGTAAATGGGAGTGTTTTCTTAATTTCACTTTCAGATTTTTCATTATTAGTGTATAAGAATGCAAGAGATTTCTGTGCATTAATTTTGTATCCTGCTACTTTACCAAATTCATTGATTAGCTCTAGTAGTTTTCTGGTGGCATCTTTAGGATTCTCTATGTATAGTATCATGTCAACTGCAGACAGTGACAGCTTTACTTCTTCTTTTCCGATTTGGATTCCTTTTATTTCTTTTTCTTCTCTGATTGCTGTGGCTAAAACTTCCAAAAGTATGTTGAATAATAGTGGTGAGAGTGAGCAACCTTGTCTTGTTCCTGATCATAGTGGAAATGGTTTCTGTTTTTCACCATTGAGGACGATGTTGACTGTGGGTTTGTCATATATGGCCTTTATTGTGTTGAAGAAATTTCCCTCTATGCCTACTTTCTGGAGGGTTTTTATCATAAACGGGTGTTGAATTTTGTCAAAAGCTTTCTCTGCATCTATTGAGATGATCATATGGTTTTTCTCCTTCAATTTGTTAATATGGTGTATCACGTTGATCGATTTGCATATACTGAAGAATCCTTGCGTTCCTGGGATAAACCCCACTGGATCATAGTGTATGATCCTTTTAATGTGCTGTTGGATTCTATTTGGTGGTATTTTGTTGAGGATTTTTGCATCTATGTTCATCAGTGATATTGGCCTGTAGTTTTCTTTCTGTGTGAAATCTTTGTCTGGTTTTGATATCAGAGTGATGGTGGCCTCATAGAATGAGTTTGGGAATGTTCCTCCCTCTGCTATATTTTGGAAGAGCTTGAGAAGTATAGGTGTTAGCTCCTCTCTGAATGTTTGATAGAATTCGCCTGTGAAGCCATCTGGTCCTGGGCTTTTGTTTGTTGGAAGATTTTTAATCACAGTTTCAATCTCAGTGCTTGTGATTGGTCTCTTCATATTTTCTATTTCTTCCTGATTCAGCCTCAGAAAGTTGTGCCTTTCTAAGAATTTGTCCATTTCTTCCAGGTTGTCCATTTTATTGGCATATAGTTGCTTGTAGTAATCTCTCATGATCGTTTGTATTTCTGCAGTGTCAGTTATTACTTCTCCTTTTTCATTTCTAATTCTATTGATTTGAGTCTTCTCCCTTTTTTTCTTGACAAGTCTGGCTAATGGTTTATCAATTTTGTTTATCTTCTCAAAGAACGAGTTTTTAGTTTTATTGATCTTTGCTATCGTTTCCTTCATTTCTTTTTCATTTATTTCTGATCTGATCTTTATGAGTTCTTTCCTTCCGCAAACTTTGGGGTTTTTTTTGTTCTTCTTTCTCTAATTACTTTAGGTGTAAGGTTAGTTTGTTTATTTGAGATGTTTCTAGTTTCTTAAGGTAGGCTTGTATAGCTATAAACTTCCCTCTTAGAACTACTTTTGCTGCATCTCATAGGTTTTGGGTCGTTTTGTTTTCATTGTCATTTGTTTCTAGGTATTTTTTGATTTCCTCTTTGATTTCTTCAGTGATCTCTTGGTTATTAATTAGTGTGTTGTTTAGCCTCCATGTGTTTGTATTTCTTACAGATTTTTTCCTGTAATTGATATCTAGTCTCATAGCGTTGTGTTGGGAGAAGATACTTGATACGATTTCAATTTTCTTAAATTTACCAAGACTTGATTTGTGACCCAAGATATGATCTATCCTGGAGAATGTTCCATAAGCACTTGAAAAGAATGTGTATTCTGTTGTTTTTGGATGGAATGTCCTATAAATATCAATGAAGTCCATCTTGTTTAATGTATCATTTAAAGCTTGTGTTTCCTTATTTATTTTCATTTTGGATGATCTATCCATTGGTGAAAGTGGAGTGTTATTAAAGTGCCCTACTATGATTGTGTTACTGTCAATTTCCCCTTTTATGGCTGTTAGTATTTGCCTTATGTATTGAGGTGCTCCTATGTTGGGTGCATAAATATTTACAATTGTTGTATCTTCTTCTTGGATTGATCCCTTGATCATTATGTAGTGTCCTTCTTTGTCTCTTGTAATAGTCTTTGTTTTAAAGTCTGTTTTGTCTGATATGAGAATTGCTACTCCAGCTTTCTTTTGATTTCCATTTGCATGGAATATCATTTTCCATCCCCTCACTTTCAGTCTGTATGTGTCCCTAGGTCTGAAGTGGGTCTCTTGTAGACAGCATATATACGGGTCTTGTTTTTTATCCATTCAGCCAGTCTATGTCTTTTGGTTGGAGCATTTAATCCATTTACATTTAAGGTAATTATCGATATGTATGTTCCTATTACCATTTTCTTAATTGTTTTGCTTTTATTATTGTAGGTCTTTTCCTTCTCTTCTGTTTCCTGCCTAGAGAAGTTCCTTTAACATTTGTTGTAAATCTGGTTTGGTGGTGCTGAATTCTCTTAGCTTTTGCTTGTCTGTAAAGCTTTTAATTTCTCTGTCAAATCTGAATGAGATCCTTGCTGGGTAGAGTAATCTTGGTTGTAGGTTTTTCTCTTTCATCACTTTAAATATGTCCTGCCACTCCCTTCTGGCTTGCAGAGTTTCTGCTGAATGATCAGCTGTTAACCTTATGGGGATTCCCTTATGTGTTACTTGTTGTTTTTCCCTTGCTGCTTTTAATATTTGTTCTTTGTATTTAATTTTTGATAGTTTGATTAATATGTGTCTTGGCGTGTTTCTCCTTAGATTTATCCTGTATGGGACTCTGTGTTCTTCCTGGACTTGATTAACTATTTTCTTTCCCATATTAGGGAAGTTTTCAACTATAATCTCTTCAAATATTTTCTCAGTCCCTTTCTTTTCCTCTTCTTCTTCTGGGACCCCTGTAATTCGAATGTTGGTGTGTTTAATGTTGTCCCAGAGGTCTCTGAGACTGTCCTCAAATCTTTTCATTCTTTTTTCTTTATTCTGCTCTGCAGTAGTTATTTCCACTATTTTATCTTCCAGGTCACTTATCCGTTCTTCTCCCTCAGTTATTCTGCTGTTGATCCCTTCTAGAGAATTTTTAATTTCATTTATTGTGTTGTTCATCTCTGTTTGTTTGCTCTTTACTTCTTCTATATCCTTGTTAAACGTTTCTTGTATTTTCTCCATTCTATTTCCAAGATTTTCGATCATCTTTACTATCATTATTCTGAATTCTTTTTCAGGTAGACTGCCTATTTCCTCTTCATTTGTTAGGTCTGGTGGGTTTTTGCCTTGCTCCTTCATCTGCTGTGTGTTTCTCTGTCTTCTCATCTTGCTTAACTTACTGTGTTTGGGGTCTCTTTTTCGCAGGCTGCGGGTTCATAGTTTCCGTTTTTTTCGGTGTCTGTCCCCAGTGGCTAAGGTTGGTTCAGGGGGTTGTATAGGCTTCCTGGTGGAGGGGACTAGTGTCTGTGTTGTGGTGGATGAGGCTGGATCTTGTCTTTCTGGTGGGCAGGTCCACGTCTGGTGGTGTGTTTTGGGGTGTCTTATTATGATTTTAGGCATCCTCTGTGCTAATGGATGGGGTTGTGTTCCTGTCTTGCTAGTTGTTTGGCATAGGGTGTCCAGCACTGTAGCTTGCTGGTCATTGAGTGGAGCTGGGTCTTGGCTTTGAGATGGAGATCTCTGGGAGCTTTTCACCGTTTGATATTACGTGGAGCTGGAAGGTCTCTTGTGGACCAGTGTCCTGAACTTGGCTCTCCCACCTCAGAGGCACAGCCCTGATGCCTGGCTGGAGTACCAAGAGCCTGTCATCCACACGGCTCAGAATAAAAGGGAGCAAGAAAAGAAAGAAAGAACAAAGAAGATAAAATAATATAAAATAAAGTTATTAAAATACAAAATAATTATTAAGAAAAAAATTTTTTTAAGTAATTAAAAAAAAATAAATGGACAGACAGAACCCTAGGACAAATGGTAAAAGCAAAGCTATACAGACAAAATCACACACAGAAGCATACACATACACACTCACAAAAAGGGAAAAAGGGAAAAAATATATATATATTGTTGCTCCCAAAGTCCACCTCCTCAATTTGGGATGATTTGTTGTCTATTCAGGTGTTCCACAGATGCAGGGTACATCAAGTTGATTGTGGAGATTTAATCCTCTGCTCCTGAGGCTGCTGGGAGAAATTTCCCTTTCTCTTCTTTGTTCGCACAGCTCCCGGGGTTCAGCTTTGGATTTGGACCCACCTCTGCATGTAGGTCACCTGAGGGCATCTGCTCTTCGCTCAGAAAGGACAGGGTTAAAGGAGCAGATGATTTGGGGGCTCTGGTCACTCAGGCCGGGGGGAGGGAGGGGTACAGATGCGGGGCAAGCCTGTGGTAGCAGAGGCCAGCGTGACGTTGCACCAGCCTGAGGCGTGCCACGCGTTCTCCCAGGAAGTTGTCCCTGGGTCCCGGGACCCTGGCAGTGGTGGGCTGCACAGGCTCCCGGGAGGGGAGGTGTGGATAGTGACCTGTGCTTGCACACAGGCTTCTTGGTGGCGGTAGCAGCAGCCTTAGCGTCTCATGCCCGTCTCTGGGGTCCGTGCTGATAGCCACGTCTCGCGCCCGTCTCTGGAACTCCTTTAAGCAGCACTCTTAATCCCTTCTCCTCGCGCACCAGGAAACAAAGAGGCAAGAAAAAGTCTCTTGCCTCTTCGGCAGCTCCAGACTTTTTCCCAGACTCCCTCCCGGGTAGCTGTGGCGCACTAGCCCCCTTCAGGCTGTGTTCATGCCACCAACCCCAGTCTTCTCCCTGGGATCTGACCGAAGCCTGAGCCTCAGCTCCCAGCCTCCACCCATCCCAGCGGGTGAGCAGAGAAGCCTCTTGGGCTGGTGAGTGCTGGTCAGCACCGATCCTCTGTTTGGGAATCTCTCCACTTTGCCCTCCACACCCCTGTTGCTGCGCTCTCCTCCATGTCTCCGAAGCTCCCCCCTCTGCCACCCACAGTCTCTGCCCACGAAGGGGCTTCCTAGTGTGTGGACACCTTTCCTCCTTCACGGCACCCTCCCACTGGTGCAGGTCCCATCCCTATTCTTTTGTCTCTGTTTTTTCTTTTTTCTTTTGCCCTACCCAGGTACATGGGGAATTTTTTGCCTTTTGGGAGGTCTGTCTTCTGCCAGTGTTCAGTATGTGTTATGTAGGAATTGTTCCACATGTAGATGTATTTCTGTTGTATTTGTGGGGAGGAAGTTGATTTCCCCGTCTTACTCTTCTGCCATCTTGAACTCCTCCCCGCTGTTTTGGGTCTTCATTGCTGCGAGTGGGCTTTCTCTAGTTGCGGTGGGCTTTCTCTAGTTGTGGTGAGCAGGGAATACTCTTCGTTGCAGTGTGTTGGCTTTTCATTTCGGTGGCTTCTCTTGTTGTAGAGCATGGTCTCTTGGCGTGTGGGCTTCAGGAGTTGTGGCACGTGGGCTCAGTAGTTGTGGCTTGTGGGCTGTAGAGTGCAGGCTCAGTAGTTGTGGCACACGGTCTTAGTTGCTCCATGGCATGTGGGATCTTCCCGGGCCAGGGCTCGAACCCATGTCCCCTGCATTGGCAGGCAGATTCTCAACCACTGCGCCACCAGGGAAGTCCCTTAAACTGTCCTCGTTTCTTTTCATTCTTTTTTCTTTATTCTGTTGTATAGCAGTGATTTCCACTATTCTGACTTTGAGCTCACGTATCCAATCTTCTGCCTCATTCATTCTGCTATTGATTCTTTCTAGTGTATTTTTCATTTCAGTTATTGTATGTTCAACTTTGTTTGTTCTGTAGATCTTCTAGTTCTTTGTTAAACATTTCTTGTAGCTTCTCAGTCTGTTCCTCCATTTTTTTCTGAGATCTTGGAACATCTTTACTCTCATTACTCTGAAGTCTTTTTTCAGATAGATTGACTAGCTCCACTTCACTTAGTTGTTCTGCTGGGGTTTTATTTTTTTCCTTCGTCTGGAACATATTCCTCTGCCATCCTATTTTGTCTAACTTTCTGTGTTTGCGGTCCCATGAGATGCAGGATTGTAGTTTGTCTTGCTTCTGGTGTCTGTCCCCTGGTGAGTGAGGCTGGTCTAAGAGGCTTGTGCAGGCTTCCTGGTGGGAGAGACTGGTGCCTGCCTACTGGTGGTTGGAGCTGGGTCTTGTCCCTCTGTTTGGCAGGGCCATATCAACAGGTGTGTTTAGAGGTGGCTGTGGACTGAGGGAGAGTTTAAACAGCCTGTCTGCTGATGGGTGAGGCTATGTTCCTGCCCTGTTGGTTGTTTGGCCTGAGGTGACCCAGCACTGGAGCATGCAGGCTGTTGGGTGTGGCCAGTTCTTGGCATCAAAATGGAGGCCTGCAGACAGCTCATACCAATAAGTGCTCCCCAGTGCCTTGACACCAGTGTCCTTGTCCCTGCAGTGAGACACAGTTGCCCCGCTACCTCTCCAGGAGACCCTCCCAGACCAGCAGGTAGGTCTGACCCAGGCTTCTGTGAAGTCACTGCTTTTTCCCTGGGTCCCGAGGTGCACAAGACCTTGTGTGTGTCCTCCAAGAGCGGAGTTTATGGTTCCTCCAGTCCTATGGAGTTCCTGCAATCAAGTCCCACTGGCCTTCAAAACCAAGTGCTCTGGGGGCTGCTCCTCCTGATGCCAAACCCCCAGACTGGGCAGCATGAAATAGGCTCAGAACTCTCACTCCTGTGGGAGACCCTCTGTGATATAATTATTTTCCAGTTTGTGTGTCGCCCACCTGGCAGGTATGGGATTTGATTGTATCGTGAATGCACCCCTCCTACCATCTCACTGTGTCTTCTTCTTTGTCTTTGTACATAGAATATCTTTTTTGTTAGGTTCCGGTCTTTTCTGTCGATGGTTGTTCAGCAGTTAGTTGTGATTTTGGTGTTTTCTTGAGAAGAAGTGAACTCAGGTCCTTCTACTCTGCCATCTTGTCCTCCACCCAGGCATCTATTTCATTCTTTTCTATGGCTCAGTAATATTGCATTGTATAAATACACCACATCTCCCTTATCCATGCATCTGTCAATCTGTCAGTGGATGTTTAGGTTGTTTCCATGTCTTGGTTATTGTGAATATAGTGCTGCTATGAACATAGGGGTGCATGTATCTTTTTGAATTATAATTTTGTCTGGATATATGTCCAGGTGTGAGATTGCTGGATCATATAGCAACTCTATTTTTAGTTTTTTGAGGAACCTCCATACTGTTTTCCGTAGTGGCGGCACCAATTGACATTCCCACCAACAGTGTAGGAGGGTTCCCTTTTCTCCACAACCCCCTCCAGCATTTGTTATTTGTAGATGTTTTAATGATGCCCATTCTGATTGGTGTGAGGTGGTACCTCATTGTAGTTTTGATTTGCATTTCTCTAATAATTAGCGATGATGAGCATCTTTTCATGTGCCTATTGACCATCTGTATGTCTTCTTTGGAGAAATGTATATTTAGGTATTTTGCCTATTTTTCAATTGTGTTGTTTGTTTGTTTTTGTTGTTATTGGGTTGTATGAGCTATTTGTATATTTTGAAAATTAAGCCCTTTATTGGTCACATCATTTGCAAATATTTTCTTGCAGTCTGTAGGTTGTCTTTTCATTTGGTTTATGGTTTCTTTTGCTGTCAAAAGCTGATAAGTTTGATTACGTCCCATTTGTTTATTTTGTTTTTATTTTTATTGCCTTGGGAGACTGACCTATGAAAATGGTATGGTTTATGTCAGAGACTGTTTTGCCTATGTTCTTTTCTAACAGTTTTATGATGTCATGTCTAATATTTGTCTTTAAGCCATTTTGAGTTTATTTTTGTGCATGGTGTGAAGGTATGTTCTAACTTCATTGATTTGCATGTGGCTGTCCAACTTTCCCAATACCACTTACTGAAGAGACTTTTTCTTTTCCCCATTGTATGTTCTTTCCTCCTTTGTTGATGATTAATTGTCCATAGGTGTGTGAGTTTATTTTGAAGCTCTTCTATTCCATTGATCCATGTGTGATTTTTCTGCCAATACCACACTGTTTTGATAACTGTAGATTTGTAATATTGTCTGAAGTCTTGGAAGGTTATGCCTCCTGCTTTGTTCTTTTTCATGAGAATTGCTTTGGCAATTCTGGGTCTTTTTAGGTTCCATATAAATTTTAGTGTTATTTGTTCTAGTTCTGTGAAAAATGTCATGGATAATTTGATAGGGGTCGCGTTAAATCTATAGATTGCTTTGGATAGTATGGCCATTTTAACAATATTAATTCTTCCAATCCAAGAGCATGGGATATCTTTCCATTTCTTTTTATCATCTTCAGTTTCCTTTATTGATGTTTTGTAGTTCTCAGCATATAAGTATTTCACCTTCTTGGTGAGTTTTATTCCTAAGTATTTTATTTTATTTTATTTTTTGATGCAACTTTAAAGGGTATTGTTTGTCTACATTCCCTTTCTGATATTTCATTGTTAGTATAAAGAAATGCAACCGATTTCTGTATGTTAATCTTGTATCCTGCTACTTTGCTGAATTTATCAGTTCTAGTAGTTTTTGTGTGGAGTCTTTAGGGTTTTCTCTATGTAATATCATGTCATCTGCATATAATGACAATTTTACCTCTTCCCTACCAATTTGAACACATTTTATTTCTTTTTCTTGTCTAATTGTTGTGGCTAAGACTTCCAATACTATGTTGAATAGAAGTGTTGACCATGGGCATCCTTGTCTTGTTCCAGATTTTAGCAGGAACACCTTCAGCTTTTCACCATTAAGTATTATATTGGCTATGGGTTTGTCATAAATAGCTTTTATTATGTTGAGATATGTTCCCTCTCTATCCACTTTGTAAGGGTTTTTTATCATGAATCAATGTTGAATTTTATCAAATGCTTTTTCTGCATCTACTGAGATGATCATGTGGTGTTTGTCTTTTTTTTTTGATGTGGTGCATTACATTGATTGATTTACGTATGTCAAACCATCATTGTGACCCTGGGATGAAGCCAAGTTGGTTGTGGTGTATGATCTTTTTTATGTATTATTCGATTTGGTTTGCTAATATTTTGCTGAGAATTTTTGCATCTATATTCATCAAAGATATTGGCCTGTAATTTTCTTTTTTGGTGGTGTCTTTATCTCGTTTTGGTATCAGGGTGATGGTGACTTCATGGAATGTCTTTGGGAGTGTTCCCTCCTCTTCAGTCTTTTGGAAGAGTTTGAGAAGGATTGGTGTAAGTTTTTTGTATGTTTGGTAGAATTTGCCTGTGAAGCCATCTGGTCCTGGACTTTTGTTTGTAGGGAGTATTTTTATTACAAATTCTATTTCATTTCTAGTGACTGGTCTTTTCAAGTTATCTATTTCTTCTTCATTCATTTTTGGTGGACTGTATGTTTCTAGAAACTTGTCCATTTCTACTAGGTTGCCGAATTTGTTGGCATATAATTGTTCATAGTATTCTCTTATGGTTTTTTGTATCTCTGCAGTATCAGTTGTGCTTTCTCCTCTTTCCTTTCTTATTTTATTTGAGTCTTCTCTCTTTTCTTCTTGGTGAGCCTAGCCAGAGGTTTGTCAATTATGTTTACCCTTTCAAAGAACCAGCTCTTGGTTTTATTGATTTTTTCTATTTATTTTTAAGTCTCTATTTTATTTATTTCCTCGCTGATCTTTATTATTTCCTTCTTTCTGCTGACTTTAGGTTTTGTTTATTCTTTTTTTTTTTCTAATTCTTTTAGGTGGTGGGTTAGGTTTTTTTCAACTTTTCTTGTTTCATGAAGAAGGCCTGTATCACTATGAACTTCTCTCTAAGAACTTCTTTTGATGCATCCCATAGATTATGCATGGTTGTGTTTTAATTTTTTCTTTGTTTTCATCATTGACCCATTGGCTTTTTAATAGCATGTTGTTTAGTCTTCATGTAATTGTTTTTCTTTTTTCCTCATTTCTTTTTCTGTGGTTGATTTCTAGTTTCATGCCATTGTGGTCAGAAAAAATGCTTGAAATAATTTCTATACTCTTAAATTTGTTGACTGTTTTGTGCCCTTGTATGTGGTCAATCCTAGGCAATGTTCCATGTGCACTTGAAAAGAATGTGTATTCTGCTTTTTTTAGATGTAATGTCCTGAAAATATCAATTAAGTCTAACTGTTCTATTGTATCATTTCAGAGCTCTGTTGCCTTATTGATTTTCTGTCTAAAAAATCTTTCCATTGATGTGAGTGGGGTGTTAAAGTCTCCTACTATTGTTGTATTCCCATCAGTTTCTCTCTTTATGTCTTAGTATTTGTTTTATGTATTTGGGTCCTCCTATACTGGGTGCATATATGTTGACAAGTGTAATATCCTCTTCTTGTATTGATCCGTTTACCATTATATACTGTCCTTCTTTATCTTTCTTTTTAGACTTTGTTTTAATGTCTATTTTGTCTGATATGAGTATTGCGACCCCCACTTTCTTGTCATTTCTGTTTGCGTGGAATATCTTTTTGCATCCCCTCACTTTCCACCTATGTGTGTCCTTTGCCCGAAAGTGGGTCTCTTGTAGGCAGCATATTGTAGGCTCTTGTTTTTTATCCAATCTGCCACTCTCTGTCTTTTGATTGGAGCATTCTGTCCATTGACATTTAAGATAATTATTGATATTTTATTGTCATTTTAAACCTTGTTTCTCCATTGATATTGTATTTCTTCTTTGTCTCTTTCTTTTTCTTCTGTTTTTCCTCTTGTGGTTTGATGATTTTCTTTTGTATTTTTCTTGTGTTCTCTTCTTTTTGGTTTTTGTGAATTTATTGTATGTTTTTGATTTCTGGTTACCTTATTTTTCAAGTATATTAGCCCCTTCCTAAATCTACTGGTTTTAGACTGGTAGTCATGTAGTCTCAAACACATTCTGGAAAAAAAATCTACATTTTCTTACTCTTCTCTCCTGCATTTTATGATTTTGATGCCTTCTTTTACGTCTTCATGTTCATCCTTTTTTCGTCCTTTTGGTTATCATCGCTTTCACAGAAATTTTTTCTTTTAATATGTGTACTGGCTTATTTAAGTGATTTAGCTTCAAACTGAGATTTTCTGTTTCCTATAGATTCTTGCTTCTTTTCTATTTAGAGAAGACTTTTTGATATTTCCTTTAGGATAGGCTTAGTATTGCTGTATTTTTTTAGTTTTTGCTTGTTTGAGAAATTCTTTATCTCTACTTCTATTCCAAATGATAAGCTTGCAGGCTAGAATATCCTAGGTTACATATTTTTCCCTTTCAGGACTTTGAATATATCTTGCCACTCCCTCCTGGTCTGCAACATTTCTGTAGACAAAGCAGCTGATAGCCTTATGGAGGTTTGCTTGTAATTAACTCTTTGTTTTTCTCTTGCTGCCTTTAGATATTTAGCAGGCCTCCTCTTTGCTCTGTGGTTGTCACTGCCCTGTGAGGGGCAGAGTCTGCTCCTGAGTTGTTGGAGTAGAAGCCCTCAGAACGGTTTCTGAGCTGCAGTGTGAGGTAGACGGGAGTGGAGTGTTCCCGCTGGGAGAGGGGCCACTCAGTCTTCCTTTGCCGGAGCTGTCTACCAGGGAGTGCATTCTGTGGTGTCACCTGTGCAGGCTCACAAAGTACACTGTGGTTGGCACTGCCCTCGGCACCACCTCCACTGTGGGAATTCAGGCAGTTGGCCCTGGTGTCCCTCAGGCATTGTTTTCACAAAGCCACTGTTTTCACAAACCCACCAGCACAGATCCTTAGGTGCCGATCCACTGAAGTTGGGTACCAGGACTGCAGTAGTCACACATCTGGACCTGCCATGGGAGCTATGGAAGCATCCCAGACCCCAGCCCCACCTCCACGTGCATGTGACCGCAAAGCCCACAGCTGCTGAGGCCGGACTTGTCTGAGCCATGGGAGCACCCACTATCCTGCTCCCAGAGCTCATAGAGGCAGCAGGGAGAAAGAGGCTGTATGGCAGGCTTCACCCCTCCCTTCACACGCCCTTTAGCAATGGCATTTTGCCTCTATAGCGGGCCCAGGCTTCTTCTGCGTACACCCCAGTTGTGGCCCATACACTCCAGCCCCTTCAGTCTGTCTCCATGCCGCCAACCCCAGTCCTCTCCCCCGGGCTGTCCTCTGAAGCCTGAGTTTCAGCACCCAGCCTCTGCACACACCAGTAGGCATGCATCTTGGGCTGGGGATTGCAACAAGGTGGCACCGATCCTCTGTGCCCATCTCTCTCTGTTCTGCCTGCCACCAACCAGTTGTTGCACTCTCTTCTGAGCCTCTGAAGCTCCCTTTCTGTCCCAGCTGATCTCCGCGCCAGTGAAGGTGCTTCCCAGGATGTAGGAACGTTTCCTCTTTCACAGCTCCCTCCCAGGGGCGCAGGTCCATCCTGATTTCTTTTTTTTTCTTTTGCCCTATGCAGTTATGTGGAGCTCTTTCTTGCACTTCTGGGTGTCTGATATCTATTGCCCTAGTTCAGTAAGGTATTACATGAGAATTATTCTACATGTAGATGTATTTTTGATGTATTTTTGGAGGAGGTGAGCTCCACGTCCTTCTATTCTGCCATCTTGATTCCTCCCTCCAAAGAATTTGTTTTAAAAGATTCCAAACACTGATACCCCACTTTTGTTTTCAGTTTGACTCTGTGGCTGATGTATCTGATGTGTCAAGCAATGTTACCCTAAAAAGTTACACCATGCACTTTGAGGTACCTCTGTGTGCTGCATGAATGCATGATCTTTGCATGGTGTGTTGATGGCACGGTGAAAAGCAGAACACTTCACTGATTGGTTAAATTAGCTAAATCAGAACCCTCAGATGTTTAGAGCAGCTACACTTCCTAATGGCACATTCTAGATCCTAATCATAGAGTGCCTTTGTCTTTCTGATGTCTTTGTGTGTCCTCTTTATTTTGGAGGCTGGAATCCTATAACAAGCGGAACAATGTGGAATGAGAAAAGAGGGAAGGAGGAGTCAGGTTCCCTACATAAATCCAGGAATTTTAAAGTGAAATACAATTGTGCTCACTTAGTGACTGACCATGAGAGAACATTGCTAACTTTGCTGTGGGGAAGGGCTGTTCTCAAGAAGGAGGCTCTGTGCTGACACCCATGAAGAGACTACCTTGCTCACCCGACCCCTCACCCTACTGCTTTGCAATGCAGCAGCCCTAGTCCACAGGGAACAATAGCCAAAGCACCAGTATGTGAGCTCTTGGGGCACTAAGAATGCTGGCCATCTAACGTGACCATCAGCTTATTATCTCACCTTTACCAAGAATCCAGGGGCCACAGGACTCCAGATGAGCTAAGTTCCATAGGAGAAGATGGGGACAGCGTTCCCTTCATTGATGACATGTGACACATGATTTTCTATCCTACTTCAAGACTGTTTTCTTTAGACCTTAGTCACCAACAGTAACTTTTTTTTCAGGGCTTAGCTGATACCAAAATCCCCCGGTCTGGGACACCTGTGAGTATTAGGAGCAACCGGAGCCTATCTGTACTGCGCATCCCAAGTCAGAACCAAGTCAGCCAGACCTATTCCCAAGGCTCTCTCCACCGCAGTGTCAGTCAACTCATGGACATTCAAGACAAGAAGGTCTTGATTGACGACTCGCTGTGGGAAACCATCATGGGCCATGATAGCGGACTGGTGAGTCAATTTCCTCATCCAGAGCCTTTGCTAAACATTCCAGAAGTACATTGATAAAGAGGTGGCATGGAGCTTCCTGTACCTCATTGAATGATGGCCGCACAGCACTCAGTGCATCCCTCTGACCACTTACCCAATTATTTTGCAACAACTTGTTTACCTGCTTGATGAGCAGGGTAGAAACTTTGTCTTGTTCTTCTGGCACATAATAGATGCTCAAAAAATAAATTCATGCATAAGTGAAGAGACAAACAGGCTCTACTTCATTATCTTGGGCAGAACATGACTGAAAACATTGGAACTGGCCTAAAAGAGGCATAAAGTACAAGCACCTGTTTTACTAAAGGAAAAAAAAAAAAAAAGAAAAGAAAGTGTGTTTTCCTTCTGGTTTATGGTTAGAGGAGAAAAAGAGTCTCTCAATAGGATCAATAGTTTCTTTCCAAGAAACTCAGAAAATTACAATAAATAAGGGCATTACTATTTATGAACTTTGTTTTTCATAATTTCAGTCCAGGGGGTACAAAAGAGTTTACCTCATCATTATGTAATATTTATTTTGAGCCCCTAGTGGCTGAAATGAATAAAGTCCTAGAGTTTTTAGCAACCATCACACTTCATTGTGCCAACTACCTACATGTCTGAGAGAGTACCATTCCTTTGGGATAGTTGGATAATAAACAGATGGCCAACTAAGAACTTAGCGCCTCTGCTTACTCCTCTGAGCCAGAAGTCATCACCTCCATTTCTTTCAACTATCTGCTTCTGCATTTGGACTCTCACTCATCTCTCTCTCTCCCCACTTCTCACTTTTCCTTCACTGAAAAGTTGATGACTTCCATGAAACCTTTCTTAACTAATGGCAAGGAATAAAGCAAGTTTCCTGGCTCCAGTTTCCAATCACAACAAAAAATAAAATTTACAGTCCTTCTGGTTTGCTTAGAATGATGATAAATAATAAGCATTTAAAAATCATGGGCCTGTTTGAAGTTGTTACAACTATTGAATTCCATGATTCCATTTTGGATCTAAAGTTTCTAAATATCAGGAATAATTATATTAGGTTGAAACATAAATAATTGTCAATTGATCATATTTGACATGCAAAATGGCAGTTTCATATAGTTCAACATAATACATTGAGGGCTTAGATGAATGTGTGCCCTTACCCAAGAACACACAGCTAGTAATTTTTTCGTGGAATTGGGATCTTAGAAACATTGTCTGATTACACTGCCCCTATTCTTCACTATTATACTATATTGCCATTTTTGCTTACTTTTGACCATACTGGTAATAGGCAGTATGCAAAGCGATTCAGTGAAAGCTTTTCAAGATGCCCATACTCGGCAAATTATCTGTTCATTGTAACATTATAATCAATATTACTAGCCCTATTCAATAAATATAAAATACAGTAAGAGAGTGAGACACAATGGAGCATAACAGCTTGCATTCTGGCTCTTCTGTTTAATTTTGAACTAAATCATATAAAACGTCCCCACTATACAGATGAGGAAACTGAGGCTTGAAAGGTTAAGATATGGTACAATGTAACACTCAAATGATATATTAATACATTTTGCATAAGACTATTGCCAGCAAACATCCTAACCAGTGATGATTGGTGTCTTTTTCAGTATGTGGATGAAGAGGACCTGATGAATGCCATCAAGGGTTTCAGCTCTGTGACTAAGGAACACACCACATTCACCGACACCCACCTGTAAAGGATGGAAACCTGTAAGATATAAAGCTGGATGAGGGCTCCACACCCCATCCCCACTGGGTTATCACACATCATAAATGCTGAAAAGCCATTGCTTGTTATCCTATAATCCTTTAAAGAAATGAGGAGTGTTTTTGAAATTGTTCCTCCCTAATTAGAGGTCTAAGAACTATTATTTTTCTGGCTGTCTGAAATGTGGGGTTTCTGAAATTTTATGTCCGTATGAAAATACTTATTTTGCTCCCCTTATTTTGTGGAAGCTAAATAAGCATATAACTTTTACTTGGCTCATTTGGCAGTGACGCCATTGTTTAAATGAATAATCAGTGGCAATTTCGAGTTGGCCCACAGTTGCTACCGGTAAGTGAAGTTACTAATTTAAAAGCTAAGGATTCTTCTGAGGGGATGTCATTGCTGCTGCTTTGAGCAGCACAGCACTGCTTCTGCTTTCATTCCCCTATTTCCATGAAAGTTGACATGATCCTGTGAGGAACAGTTCTAATAATAGCTGCAAAGTCAAGTCCCAATTTCAGATCAAGCTGAAACACTTAAGAGAAAAACAAACTCTGCACTGAGGCTACACATTTGGCTGTAGGTTCTACTTGATTACAATGTTTAGGGATAAATATTTACCAAACCACATAAACTTGTAAATCAGTGTCCGTTCTTACATTTATGAATCTTCTAAAAAACTAAGGAATAAACAGCTAATTTATAGATTTCAAGGAGAAAAATGAAGGGTTTTGATAGATATTTTACATAGTTTTGAAACTCCAATCAGTACTTTACATAAAATTGTCTCAATTCACTGAATACCCAGGAATACTGACATCTTCAACTTGGCACATTTCACATGGAAACTGTTTTATTTGCATTTTTAACTAGCCTACGTGAAATTAAAAAAGGAAAAATTTTGTGTTCCTTCCAGCCTTGAAATTATAAAATTAACATTTATATGTAAATACAGGATTACATATATGAATATATATCATATATCTGTACTATATCCCTTCATTTCAGCGAACTACTAGAATCACTTAGAGCAGATGATATTTAACAGTACCAGTTTCCATGGGTCAAAAGTTTTTGCTATTTACTTTATTTGGATTATAAAGCTATTGGTAAGTTCTACATCAAGAAGCATTTTTTTCCCCAAGTCAACATAAAATGAAATGTGTTTAAGTTTGTTCTTTATGGAAAACAATGTAAGAAAACCCCTTCTTCATTCCTAAAGGTCTTAATGACTCCAGGAAGTTATTTTGAATATGTATGTCTAAAACACAACTGTCGGACATATTTTGTGAATTACATTCAGAAATAGGTGGATTTCCCCAAAGCTGAGATGGCAAAAACTTGTAAAACAAGGAATAACCTTACTTACTCTGCCTGAAAATGATGAATTACCCTAAATGTCCAACAGTCAAAGATCATGAACTTTGGGGGTACTGAGACTTTACCCAAATCTGCAGAAGATCAGCTCCCCAGAATGACCAACTCCTGGACAAGACTTGCCAACCTTAAGTGTCAAAAGCACAGACCAGTATTAAGCAGAAGTTCTGTCCCCTTGTTAGAAATGCTACAAGCAAATGAATCTGAAATAACTGTGCACATTTGGCAGTGGATGTTCAAATTATATTTTTCCCTCGCCAAAACTTTTATACTTTCTGAAATGGAAACAGGATTGGCTAATTTAGTTTACAGGTTTTAATTCCCACTTGTTGATTCAGTCTTAGCTATTTAAAGCTGACACAGATGAGCCTTGACCAAGGCTGAGTTTCTGATGCATGAGAGCTACTTAAGGTATAGACAGAAAACTGTTCCTTCCCAGCCCTGTGCTTGCATCCTTATCCTTGGTCTACTCCTCTGCAAATGTGATTGGCTAGTCATGGGTGGATTCAGGAGAATGAGCACATCACTATTGAAAAATTAACTAGACACCATTATCACATTCTAAAGCTTCAAAGGAACATAAAAAGAAAATTGCAGGGGGTTTTATCTTAAGTCTTTCTCTACTTAATCATCTATTTAGACATCCGGTTATTACATGAATTCGTTCAGCTGAATCATTTACATTTTGATCCCATGGCTCAGAGTGGACAGAAGCCCGCACAGCTTCCACCCACAACCACCACCCTTGCAACACTCTGAACTCTACTTGTATTTACTTCAGAGAAGCCCAGAATGTTGTCTTGCTACTTTAAGTGGTAATGTGTGCCAAGCCCCTGTTCAACAGTTGGTCTCACCCCTGGAGATTCTGATTCAATTGGTTGGGGGTGGTGCTGAGGCATCAGTACCTTTAAAAGCGTCCAGATATTCCTAATGTTGAGTACCAGTTTTGTAAAGAACCTGGAAGAATACATGCTGTGCACAGGGACTCCAGTACTCGCCCACTTCTCCTTTACAGAGACTACAACAGGTGGCTCTCTCTAAATCTGACTTGTGTCCCCTCACTTGAAGAGGCCACATACTCAGCTTAAATTTTAAGAACTGCTTTGTTATGCCTGATATTAACTGTTTGATAAGAGTATACACCTATGCTTTTATAAGCTCTACCAAGAATTGTATTTATAGATGATCTATTGCCATTTCTACTAAATGGAAAACCTAAATATGAATCTGTTATGGTACCTCATGCTGATCTAAAAACCATGTTGGCATCAATATAATTCAATCTCAACAACCTGTAAATAAAACATAGGCCAGGTGGAATAATTCAGTGAGAAGGAATTAATTATGTCACACATGAATAGTTTATTTCCAATGCACAAATATCATGTAAATTAATCTAAAGATGGTTTGCTTAATAAATATTTAAATGTGAACCGTTTGATTTAATATATTTATGAAAAAATACTAACAGCTCTGAGTTGTATTTACAGTTTACACATAAATGATAAAGGTGAGCCCATTTAAGAAAAAAGGATGTTCTGAATAACCTCTCAACCATCGATGAATTAGAAGAACGTTAGAATCAACTGTAACACATTTTTTCAAAACATGAGTCCCAACCACCAGAGATTCAAATTTAGCAGGTAACCTCAGGTGACTCTGATATAGAAGCCTGGATGAGAAAGCCAGGAAAAGACCATAGGCTACTGAAACAGATGTGGGTTCACGAGGTGGCTCAGTAGCTAAGGAGCCTTATGGTGAAATTATTTATCCTCAGTGGGTCTTGGTGATCTCATTTTGAATGAGGATAACAATACTTATCCTAGTGATATGAAAATACTTGAGTGTTGTTTTGAAGTAATTTCAGAATTCCTGGAAAAACTTTTCATCATGAGAATTATAATTCTGTTGTTTTTCATCAATCACACGAAGTATATACATATTTCATTTTTTTTTCAATGTATTTGTTTTTTGAAGTTTTTTCTTGTAGTTGATTTCTAATCTCATAGTCTTGTGGTCAGAAAAGATACTTACGATTTCAATTTTCTTAAATTTACCAAGGCTTGCTTTGTGGCCCAGCATGTGATCTATCCTGGAGAATGTTCCATGTGCACTTGAGAAGAATGTGTACTCTGCTGTTTTTGGATGGAATGCTCTATAAATATCAATTAAGTCCATCTGGTCTAATGCATCATTTAAGGCCTGTGTTTCTTATTGCTTTTCTGTCTGGATGATTTGTCCATTTAGGTAAGTGGGGTGTTCAATTACCCCTGTATTATTGTGTTACTGTTGATTTCTCCTTTTATGTTTGTTAACATTTGCCCCATATATTGAAGGGCTCCTGTGTTGGGTGCACATATATTTACAATTGTTGTATCTTCTTGGAATCATCCCTTGATCATTATGTAGTGTCCTTCGTTGTCTCTTGTAACAGTCTTTATTTTAAAGTCTATTTTTCTGATATGAGTATTGCTACTCCTGCTTTCTTTTGATTTCCATTTGCATGGAATACCTTTTACCAACCCCTCACTTTCAGTCTATGTGTCTCTAGATCTGAAGTGGATCTCTTGTAGACAGCATATATACAGGTCTTGTGTTTGTATCCATTCAGCCAGTCTATGTCTTTTGGTTGGAGCATTTACTCCATTTATATTTAAGGTAATTTTCTATATGTTTATTCTTATTGCCATTTTGTTAATTGTTTTAGACTTGTTTTTGTAGATCTTTTTTCTTCCTTTCCTCTTTTGTCTTCTTGTGATTTAATGACTATCATTAGTGTTGTGTTTGGATTTCTTTTTCATGTGTATATTATAGATTTTTCTTTGGTGGTTACCATGAGGTTTTGATATAGCAGTCTATATATATGTACATGATTGTTTCAAGTTGCTGATCTCTTAATTTCAAATGCATTTCCAATATCCTGTACTTGTACTCTCCTTCTCTCATGATTACTGGTTTTGATGTTATATCTGTGTGTGAGTGATTTCCTACCTTTACTATATTTTTGCCTTTACCGGTGAGCTTTCCCATTTCATAATTTTCTTGTTTCTAGTTGTGGCCTTTTCTTTTCCACTTACAGAAGTTCCTTTAGCATTTGTTGTAAAGCTGGTTTGGTGGTGCTGAATTCTTTTAGCTTTTGCTTGTCTGTAAAGCTTTTTATTTCTCTGTCAAATATGAAGAAGAGCATTGCTGGGTAGAGTATTCTTGGTTGTAGGTTTTCCCCTTTCATCACTTTAAATATATTGTACCTTCTGGCCTGAAGAGTTTCCACTGAAAAATCAGTTGATAGTCTTATGGGTATTCCCTTGTATGTTATTTGTTGCTTTTAATAATTTTTTTTGTCTTTCAATTTTATCAATTTGATTACTATGTGTCTCGGCATGTTCCTCCTTGGGTTTATCCTTTATGACACCCTCTGTGCTGGGTGACTGTTTCCTTTCCCGTGTTAGGGAAGTTTCCAGCTATTACCTCTTCAAATATTTTCTCAGGCCCTTTCCCTCTTCTCCTTCTGGGACCCCTATAATGCAAATATTGGTGCATTTAATGTTGTCCCAGAGGTCTCTTAGACTGTCCTCTTTTCATTTTGTTCTTTATTCTGTTCCACAGCAGTGATTTCCACCATTCTGCCTTCCAGCTCACTTGTCCATTCTTCTGTCTCATTTATTCTATTGATTCCTTCTAGTTCATCTGTTTATTCTTTAGATTTTTCTAGCTCTTTGTTAAATATTTCTTGTGTCTTCTCGGTCTGTGACTCCATTCTTTTCCTGAGTTCTTGGATCATCTTTACAATCATTACTCTGAACTCTTTCTCAGGTAGATTGGCTATCTCCATTTCACTCAGTTGTTCTTCAGGGGTTTTATCTTGTTCCTTCGTCTGGTACATATTCCTTTGCTGTCTCATTTTGTTTAAATTTCTATTTGTATTTTTACATATGTAGTAGCTTAGTTATGTTTCCAAATCTTGGAGAAGTGGCCCCCTGTAGGGGATGTCCTATGTGTCCCAGCAGTACACTTCCCTCTTGTCACCCAAGGGCCAGGGGCCAGTTGGTCCCAGGGTAGGTTCTGATCTGTGCTGTGGACTCAGTTCTACAGGCTGCAAGACTGTAGTTTCCTTGCTTCTGGCGTCTGCTCCCTAGTGGGTGAGAATGGTAGAGAGGTTTGTGTGGGCTTCCTGGTGGGAAGGGCTGGTGCCTCCCCACTGGTGGGTGGAGCTGGGTCTTGGCCCTCTGGTGGGCCGAGCCCTGTCAAGCGGTGTGTCTAGAGGTGGCTGTGAGTCCAGAAGTCTTTAGGCAACCTGTCTGCTGATAGGTGGGGCTCTTTCCCACCCTGTTGGTTGTTTGGCCCGAGGCATCCCAGCACTGGAGCTTACAGGCTGTTGGGTGGGGCAGGGTCTTGGTGCCAAGGACTCGAAATGTCTGACTCCATCCAGAGTTCACAAAGGTCCCCACATCTGCCACCAGCTTTTATGACCCCCGAGAGCCACAGCTGCCCCTGCCTCCTCAGGAGACGCTCCAAGACTAGCAGGTAGGTCTGGCCCAGGTTCCTATGGACTTACGGCTTTTGCCCTGGGACCTGGTGAGTGTGGGACCTTGTATGCATCCTCTAAGAGTGGAGTGCCTATTTCCCCCAGTCCTGTGGAGCTCCTGCAATCAAGCCCCACAGGCCTTCAAAGGCAAATGCTCTAGAGGCGCCTCCTCCCAATGACTGACCCCTAGGCTAGGGAGCCTGGCGTGGGGCTCAGAGCTCTCACTCCTGCAGGAGAAGTTCTGTGATATAATTATTCTCCAGTTTGTGGGTTGTCCACCTGGGTGGTATGGGATTTGATTATATTGTGAGTGCACCCCTCCTACTGTCTCATGATTTCTTATGTCTTTCTTTGGATGTAGAATTTTGGGGTGGGTTCGGGGGAGATTCTAGTCTTTTTTACTGATGGTTTTTCAGCAGTTAGTTGTGATTTTGGTGTGCCCATGAGAGGAGGGTGAGCTCAAGGTCCTCCAACTCCACCATCTTGTCTGAAAAATCTCTGTTCACAGTTCTGGAGGCTGTAAGTCTGAAATCAAGGTGCTGTCAGGGTTGGTTTCTGGTGAGAGTGCTCTTGTAGGTGGCCATCTTCTGAGTCCTCACATGGCCTTTTTTCTAAAATCTTCCTATTCTTCCTTACAATGATGGACAGTGTTAAAGATGTTCCTGTTCTCCTAAGAAGTGAAAGAAGTTCACACAGCACAGGTGAGGAAGAGAGGAGGTTGCGGCATGCAGGTGGCTTCGGAGGGTTTCTTTCCCCTTTCAGTCTCAAAAACTCCAATAAGGTAATTATCCCTGCTATGCCTAAGTTTTTTCATTATAATCTGCTCAAGGTTACAAGTTAAGTGCCAGAGTAGACTCAAATTCCTGCTATAACAACATCAAGGTTCAAGCTCTTGTTAAGTGAAAGAGAAAAGATTTGTAGTATAATGCAAATATAGTACAGAGTAATGGTATAGTGAATTGCCTTTTTATGAGATTTTACTATATAATAATTCTTTAAAAAAAACTTCCAGTGGCCTTTTACTCTAGGAAAAGATTGGGTAAAAACAAACACTCAATTTGTAAAGTTTTCTTACTTGCCCACCCAACTTTTACACGAGTATGATAATGAGAAAGAAGGGTGTAAGAGATAATTACAATCCTTAGTAATAATGAAATTATGCTTTGCCTAACAAACAATATTTCCCCTCACTGGTAATACACGTTAGTTTTCATACCTATAAATTGCTTCTGCTCCCATTCCCCTTTTTAATTATGGGAAAAAGCAAAGACATGAACAAACTCATGGTAGGTGCACTTTAAACAGGATAACTGTTCCTTAAATAACTGAAAACACATAGTCTTAATCACGTTTATTTGACTTGACTTGACAAATAAATACAAGAGAATGGCTGTGAAACCACTGGCAATATAGTAAACTTTTTAAAGAATTTATTTTGACTTGATCCACTTATATTTCTCAGAATGGGAATATATACATTATTCACCAATAAATGCTTAATGCTTTAAATTTACAATTACCTTATTATTTGCAGAAACTTGGAAATCATTCCAATTAAATGGGAAAAAAAATACAAAAATTTTTTTGTTCTTATAATTCAAAATATATTTAAAATATTTCTACAGCAGCCAAAACCTTTAACCGAAAAATTCAGAACTGCAGTCTCAAGCTTAACAAAATGGCCACATTCTAATTTAATTAATTATCATCTTGATGATTAACACAGGAAAAAAAATATGGTGGCTCCTAAAACAAGGCAGACTAGCAACAGGTACAGTTTTCCTTTGTGGGCACTCAAAGCTGTCTTTATTTTTATTTCATCTGTTCAAACACAGACAATTGCTCCAACTTTAAAGAAAGTTTAAATTGACTTTCGACCAATTTAATATTTAATATTGGTGATGCTTGCTAAGATTTAAGAACTCCAACAATGAGAATCAGGAAATGACCACAATTAAAATAAAATTATCCTAAAGGACTTCCTACTACACAGAGTAATCATCTGGTATTCAATAGTGTTTTTGAATTACATTATTTTTTCACAAACATAGCACCTCATTAAATACCTGGTAAACCACTTTGCAATCACAATAAGGGTTGGGAGACTAAGCTCCAAAGAGAATTATGTAATTTGCTTAATATAACATTGCAAGACAAATCTCAGGCATAATCAACATTAGGAATGCAGTCTGTTGGTTCCCACACTCTAAGGGGATGCTCATCTATATGGGCACCATCCTATTAAGACATGGTACTATGCTTCCAAAATCCAGAGTAAACATTGAAATAGACTCCTGCTTTACAAATGATCTAGTAAATGTGCCTGTAAAACTAAAAAAAATTTCCAAAAGATCTGAAGAGATGATATGGTTATTTTATCTCCTTACCGCAGGTAATTCTGTCAAAAAGATACTGAATGAAGTCCAATCTTTCTTAATTTGTAAAGTTTTGGTGTAAAAGCTAATGTACTGAAATCCAGTAAAGTTTAACTCTCATCTAAATTAATGAAACTACTCATTTTCTGAGTTTTCACAAGCTGTACTCTTGACCTGAAGAATCACTTTTTTTGTGCCGAGGAGATGGAGTAGTCTTCGTAGGAGATGGGGATGCAGTACCAGGTGAGTCAGTTCCTCCATCAGAGGTACTTGGTGATGATGCCAGGTGGGGGACTTTCTTTCTTCCAAGGAATCCTCCTCCTTCAAATCCTCCTTTCTTCCGTAACTCCACTTTATTTTCATTTTCATCTTCTGATGACCTTTTCTTGGGTTCTAGAAAACCTTCAGCTATTTTATGCACCTCCACTCCACTATCTGATTCTCTCAAACTTTTAACTTCTGTTCCAGGAGACTTTCTCTCATACACATTACATTCCCCTGTTGCCCGCTTCACTTCAGCTTGTATTGGACCCAAGTTACCATTTTCAGGGACAGCTCTTTCTACATTTCTGTTCAAGTTCACAGTCTGGAAGTCCCTGTAACTGTGAAAGCTCTCAGTCCTCCTTGCTCTTGCTAACAAGGGACTTTCTCTGTAAGGCCTCATGGAACCATAAGTAGCTGCTTCATGGATGGTTTCATGGTGCTGGAGCTGAAGACTGAAATACAGTTAATAATTACAGCTCACATTTCTTTCTGGGATTTTTCAGGGACACATCTCATTAATTAAACTACCACTTAAAACATAAATTTTATAATGACTACTATGTCCTTATTTATATATATAAAAATGTATTTTAAGCACGCTATATACTGTATGTGTGTGTACAAAATTAACAATGCAAATAATACATATATATTTGCAATGAAGCTAGATTTTTGAATAGCTGAAAAAAGCTGGGGAAAACACCTTTAAAACCAATGTGGAACCAACACAGTTTCAGTATTTGGCCCTTAACTCAGATTTTGGGAATTTTAAAAAAATATGGTTAACTAACTAAAACAATATACTAAGGCATTATGTACTTTTAATACAATGACAAAATAAGATTAGACAAGATAATGTAATCATTTTTATTAATATGTACCTAGGCAATAGGAACACCAGTTCCACATACCATCTAAGGGGACATGTGTTTTTCTAATTTCCTTTGAATGAATTCTTGATCACATAATAGTCATCCAAATTGGCAGCAATTCACAAAATAAGTTAAAGGGCAAAAAATGTTTTTTTATGAAAAGAAACTTATGCATATAGATGAGAAATTTAGTAAAAAGAAAATTAAAAAATTGAATAGCAACATAAAGTATGAATTTAAAATGTAGTTTGAAAAATTTGGCTTTAAAGAACTATGTGATTACAATAGCTCAGCCAATTTTCCCAAAGCAATCAATTCAGCTCTTTAACCTACCTAGAATTTGATTCACGAAGACGGCTATGCTGAACCACAGAAGTTGCTGGACTGATGTTAGGAGTAGCGCAGCGAGATGTGCTCAGATCACACTGATCCAGTAATTTGAGTAGCTCCTCTTCAGTCGGACCACCTACATCTTAGGAAAACATACATCACTACAGTCAATCACTTATGTCAAAAGCCTACCCTGTGCCAAACACCCTTCCATATGGAACCTACCCTTATCCTCACTTTTGTTAACCATATCCATGGCAGTGGTCAGATCCCACATCTGAATGCTGCCGTTTGTGTGGCCTGTGAACAAGTAGCGCCTTGGCCTTGAGCCCATCCTACTGGAGCCCTCACATTCTCTCACTGTAAATGAGGATATTGTAGTACAGTCAACAGCTTGGATCTCACAGATTCTGCAAAAGATATTGTACAGTTGTAAACCATGAGGAACAAATTACATTTTATAATTCAGATTTTTAAATTAATTAATTGTCTCTTTGCAAAGTTACAGTTGACTCTTCCACATATATAAAACAGATTTAAAGGAGTCAAAGAAAGTCAACAGGAATAAAATTCAAGCCTTGTATTCTCCAATATATTAATACTCAACTTTTTCAAAACATTTTTATAGCTATCTTCATAGATTTTTTTAATAAAAGATAAAAGAACCTGACAAAGAACAATTATCCACATTTGACAAATGAGGAGACCAAGAAATAATGTCAGTAAATGATGTCCCGAAGCCATAGAAGGGTTAACAGAATTGTACTTGATTGAAACATTTATCCCAGCCTACTTCAAAACAAAGTTGAGGAGGCTTATTTAAAAAAAAAAAAATTATTAACAATTAGTGCCAGGTAAATGCAAGGTCCGAAAATAAAGGAGGAAGAGGAAATACAACTCATTAATGTGAGAAACATAGGAACAGAATATGAAGCTTAGCTGAGCTTCCTAGCAGACAGGGAAAAAGATGGTGGGGGGTAAGGGGGGAGTTAATTCCTGCAATGCCCACATATAGCAAGTGACAGAGCCCATCCTGGTCTCATTCCCAATCTCAAGGCAAAAGCTTTTAGTATTTTACCACTGAGTATGAGGTTTGCTACAATTACTTTTGCAGGTATTATTTATCAGATTAATGAATTTGCCCTTTATTAAGTGCTAGGATTCTTTTTTAAAAATCATAAATGGTTGCTGAACTGTCAAATGTTTTTTCTGTGTTTATCAAGATCACTTTACTATTTTTGTTAATGTAGTTAATTATTTTTCAATAATATCTGTGAATTGACAAAATATTTTTAAAAATCTAGATTCCTGTTTCTGTTTAAAACTACAGTCAGCCCTCCATGATGTGGAACCCACAGACACAGAGGGCTGACTGTACTACACCAGTTTATATGAGGGACTTATTTAAGTATCAGGGGATTGTGGTATCCACCTGTGGGGGGGGAGTCCTGAATAAAGATGTCTCACTGTAAATAATAATTAAGAAAACAGTTGGACGAGTACTGGGGGATTGTGGTATCCACCTGCAGGGGGGGAAGTCATGGATAAAGATGTCTCATTGTAAATAATAATTAAGAAAACAGTTGGACAGCCTCATGCAAATCAATGATGGTAAAACACACCCTCACATCATACACAAAAATAAACTCCAAATGGCTTAAAGACTTAAAAATAAGACATGATACCATCACATTCCTAGAAGAGAACATAGGCTAAGCATTCTCTAGCATAATTCGTACCAGTGTTTTCTGAGGTCAGTCTCCCAAGGCAATAGAAATAAAAGCAAAAATAAATAAATGGGATCTAATCAAACTTACAAGCTTTAGTACAACAAAGGAAACCATAAGCAAAATGAAAACACAACCTACAGACTGGGAGAAAACATTTGCAAATGATGCAACCAACAAGGGCTTAATTTCCAAAATATACAAACAGCTCATACAACTTAATACAAAAAGACAACCCAATCAAAAAATGGGCAGAAGACCAAAAAGGGAACCCTCCTACACTGTTGGCGGGAATGTAAATTGGTACAGCCACTATGGAGAACAGTATGGAGGTTCCTTAAACTAAAAACAGAGTTGCCATATGATCCAGCAATCCTATTCCTGGGCATGTATCTAGACAAAACTCTAATTTGAAAAGATACACGCACCTCTATTTCACAGCATCACTAGTCACAATAGCCAAGACATGGAAACAACCTAAATGTCCATCAACAGCTGAATGGATAAAGAAGATACCTGTATACAATGGAATACTACTCAGCCATAAAAAAAGAATGAAATAATGCCATTTGTACCAACATGGATGGACTTAGAGATTATCATACTAAGTGAAGTCAGTCAAATACCATATATCACTTTTATGTGGAATCTAAAATATGACACAAATGAACTTATTTATGAACTAGAAATAGACTCACAGACATAGCGAACAGACTTGTGGTTGACAAGGGAGAGGAGGGATGGATTGGGAGTTTGGGATTAGCAGATGCAAACGATTATATATAGGATGGATAAACAAGGTCCCACTGTATAGTACAGGAAACTATATTCAGTATCCTGTGACAAACCATAGTGGAAAAGAATATGTGTGTGTATGTGTGTGTGTGTGTGTGTATATATATAAAACCAAATGACATTGCTGTACAGCAGAAATAAATATATTGTAAATCAACCATACTTCAATAAAATTAAAAAAACAATTAAAACAAGCCTAAGTGCATGAAAACAAACATATGAATATGATTTGGCTCTTTTCATTTTTCCTACGGGATAGATTCCTTAGAATTACTTCTTTAAAAGTTTTTACAAGCTTTTTTCCCTGCCTACTTATAAAGCCCTTTCATTTTATTTCTATTAAGAACCTGAACTGTCTTTAAACAAAAAGCTTTGCTTCACATTAGCTTCATAAGGGGCTGATTTCCTATTTAATATTACAAAGTAATTTGTACAATTAGTTTTTTTTTTTGGAGGGGAGGGGAATAAAGCCTAAGGGCCTGGATTTTAAATGAGAGAAAAAAAATTTCCAACCTGGTTCCTTGGCTTATTATCTTTACAACTATAGCTTTTCCTCTGGAATCATAAACTTAAAAACTATAAAACTTGTTTTGTCATGCAGAAATTGTGGTTGATTACAACACTCTGCTATTGTTTGAAGTGACAGAACAATACTTAGGGAACAACACTGGAGAGGACATGAGCACTGAAGAAGAATATGAAAGACTACATTGTTAGGGAATGCTGTTATAACAGCAGTTTTAAACCATTTGGCAGCTTCTTCACCTAACACGTACACCAACACTAAAGTGCAGTGACGCATTTCTCCAGATAAAAATTTGGCCTCTAACTACATTGTAGGTTCCTAATACATTTTCTTAAAAAAAAAAAAAAAAAAAGTTTAGAACACAAAAATCATTTTCTGGAATCAATTCATTTAACAATCGCTGATGACTACATGCAATGAACTTTGATGGAAAGAAAATTTATCATCTCAAAGACTTTATCATTAAAATATTAAGAAATTAGCAATCACATGCTGAAGAAAGGATAATAGAGAAATTATTTAAAATATCACTAGCATTAGTAACATTAATATAAAAATTTGTAACCTACTTAATAACTACTAATAGGAATTTTACTTTTTTCACTTTCTTGACATGCAAAAAATTTTGCTTTTAAAGAGGAGAAATGTTACAGCGCAATATGTTTGAGGCTGTAAATAATAATTTTAAGAGAAGTAAAATTTTAGTCAAATGGAAAGGAGGAAACTAACTCCTACTGAGCATCAATTATAGTCAGGGACTATGCAAGGTATTTTGCATGTTTTCACTCAGTGAAATCTTGGCAAGGTAGTTAAAGTTTAAAAGAAACTGAGGCTCACAGAAACAAAGTAAGTTAAGTTGAATTTACATAGCTAGTAAGAGGAAGTGCCAGAATTAGAATTTAACTTGTCTACCATCCAATTCACTGTGTATCTGTTCTACTATCATATCACTAGTCCTTCCTAAATGTCCACAGCATTAGTGAAAATCATAAGTAGATTCTACAGAATAAGCACTAAGTATACTGTCTTAATTTTAAGTTGAAACAACCACAAGCTAAACAATAGACTTCTCTCTCAAAGATCTGTTTCTGATACCACTCTTTTATCAGTGTCAAATGACTTAACATGTTTTGCAAGACAAATGTGACTTCTGAATATAATATCTTTACAGTAAAGTGTTACCTCTTCCCAGTAGATGAGAGTCTTACAAACAATTTGTTAGTGATGGGAACAACTTTCTGGATAAACACCTGTTGATCATCTCGCTCTCCAAAAGGCCCTTGGGTCAGAAAACAAAATGTCAAAAGTTAATTAAAATTTAACTGGTTTCATTTTTAAAAAGGAACATTAATTTTGAAAAAAAAAAAGAATTCTTCATGCCTGTCAATGTGGCATTGCATTCCATGTCAAAATCAGACACAAAATGCAACACTACAAGTAGTTCATCTTGCATCAGAAATTTTTTTAAAAAATAAACTCAAAATGGATTAGAGACCTAAATGTAAGACCAGACACTATAAAACTCTTAGAGGAAAACATAGGAAGAACACTCTTTGACATAAATCACAGCAAGATCTTTTTTGATCCACCTCCTAGAGTAATGAAAATTAAAAAAAAATAAACAAGTGGGATCTAATGAAACAAAAGCTTTTGCACAGCAAAGGAAACTACAAACAAGACGAAAAGACAACCCTCAGAATGGGAGAAAACATTTGCAAACGAATCAATGGACAAAGGATTAATCTCCAAAATATATAAACAGCTCATGCAGCTCAATATTAAAAAAAAAAAAAACCCAATTCAAAAATGGGCAGAACACCTAAATAGACATTTCTCCAAAGAAGACATACAGATGGCCAAGAAGCCCAGGAAAAGCTGCTCAACATCACTAATTATTAGAGAAATGTAAATCAAAACAATGAGGTATCACCTCACACCAGTTAGAATGGGGATCATCAGAAAATCTACAAACAACAAATGCTGGAGAGGGTGTGGAGAAAAGGGAACCCTCTTGCACTGTTGGTGGGAATGTAAACTGATACAGCCACTATGGAGAACAGTATGGAGGTTCCTTAAAAAACTAAAAATAGAATTACCATATGACCCAGCAATCTCACTACTGGGCATATACCCTGAGAAAACCATAATTCAAGAAAAGTCATGTACCACAATGTTCACTGCAGTACTATTTACAATAGCGAGGACATGGAAACAACCTAAGTGTCCATCGACAGATGAATGGATAAAGAAGATGTGGCACATATATACAATGGAATATTACTCAGCCATAAAAAGAAACGAAATTGAGTTATTTGTAGTGAGGTGGATGGACCTAGAGTCTGTCATACAGAGTGAAGTAAGTCATAAAGAGAAAAACAAATACCGTATGCTAACACATATATATATGGAATCTAAAAAACAAAAAAAAAATGGTTATGAAGAACCTAGGGGCAGGACAGGAATAAAGACGCAGACCTACTACAGAATGGACTTAAGGACATGGGGAGGGGGAAGGGTAAGATGGGACAAAGTGAGAGAGTGGCATGGACATATATACACTACCAAATGTAAAATCGATAGCTAGTGGGAAGCAGCCGCATAGCACAGGGAGATCAGCTTGGTGCTTTATGACCACAATGGGGTGGGATAGAGAGGGTGGGAGGGAGGGAGACCCAAGAGGGAAGAGATATGGGGATATATGTATATGTATAGCTGATTCACTTTGTTATAAAGCAGAAACTAACAAACCACTGTAAAGCAATAATACTCCAATAAAGATGTTAAAAAAAAACTGCTGTATAAAAAAAAGAACAAAATTCAAAAATATATATATAGAACATTTCAAAATTATATTTTATGCACTAAGGCTGTAAAAACTGAAGGCAATAATTTGCTTGAGGCTATACATTAAGAGTACTAGAAGGAGACCTGTTAAAATATAAGCTCTACACTTACTATCTTTCAGAGTATGCTCAGTTTCTTATCACTTCAAGAAAGGGATGTATAAATGAAGTTACTTTATGTACTGATGTCACTTTTTTGAAAACTTAACATGCAAAATCTTAAAAAATAAAGTACAACTTCATTAAATAGAATTTAATTTATCAGAGCCTGTTGTACCCTTCAAGGATTTCAATCTAAAAGGTAAATTCAATTATTTTTACTTTATTGTACTTGGCAAGGTAGGAAAATGGCTCACATGTTTTAGAAAGAATGTGAACAATATAAAGTGTTTTTATGCAAAACTTACACATAAAATTTAGTAATTCTTTTCCCACGATACTCCATAGCTAAATATCAACTCATCATTCACAGAAAGTATGTGATGTACAACACATTTTTTAAAGATAGTATATCCCAAGTTATCTTATGTGAATCATACCTAATTAATAAACAGAATAACGCTCTTATTAGTTAGCAAATACTTATGCTTACTATGTACCACAGTACACGCTTTACAAATCACTCATTTTAATCATAACAACCACATAAAGGATGCACTATTATCATCTCCATTTTACAAACGAGAAAAGTAAGGCACCAACAGGTTAGTTAACCAAAGATCTCTTAGGTTCTACTTGATGCAACTGGAATCCAAACACAAGCTGTCTGGCTTTCACTAAGCTATGCAGTTGCCCAATTCCTGCACAACTCTCTGAAGTCTAATTCTATTGAAATGAAAAGACAGTCCTCACTCAATAACCCATAAACAAAGTCAAAATATTGATGACGGGTGAAATAACTAGGAAAGAGGATTATGGGACTATATCTTCCCTCCCCCTCAAACTTTATTACTAATGTGAGATTCTCACATAACTTCATACCTTAAGTAATTATCCATACCTCCCCTCTTATAGTTTCCCCAACACTTTTGCCCAAATTAGCACCTTTCCTTCAGAGAACACAAAAAAATATCCTTACATCTCTGTTATCTTCAATGGGGGAGAAAGGAAGAGGACTCAAAAATATGACCTTTGAATGTCTTCGCCTTCTAACTAGCTCCATTTCTTCTTTCTTTCACAGTTGTTTCCAGTATCTGTTACTCCATTACCCTTTACCATCTAGACTCCACCCCTACCACCCCCACTGACACTGGACTTTCTATTCTGTTCCACTAGTCTATATGTCTACCTCTTAGGATATTTTTTTAAAACAAAACTATGAACAGAAAAGAAAAAACATCTCCCTGGCCCTTTTAAACATTTTACATGACTGTCTTAAGTAATTTACAGGGCTGCTTCTAAATATCTTTTATTCACATTACACATGTGCTCCCTGATCTGACACCTGCCTATCTACCTAGTCTCATGTCCTACTATTCTCAGCTACATACCAACAATTAATGATGTTCTTGACATTTGCCAAACCTGCCAGGTTCTATTGGCCTCTATCCTTTTAACATGCTGTTTTCCCTTCCAGGAATGTCCCTGTCCTAGAACCTTCCACACCTTCACATCTCATTTCAAATTCCTACCATCACCCCCCGCCGCCTCTCTCAGTTCAAACAATAAGACTTCTGTGAAGTGCTCTGCCTGAACATCGGTTGCTGTCAAAGTTAAGTGGGGATAATATCTACCTCATGAAATTGTCAAAAAGATTAAATGTGAGTGTATGTTACAACACCTAGCACACAGACTAGCACTCTCTCCTGGGGGCTTTCCATCCTATGCACTTGAGCAGTGTGCAAAATACAATCGTGTGCTTTTTATTCCCACCGCTCACTATAGTGTAAGCTGATGTTCACTGCAATTTTTTAGATTTCTAATGCCTGGAGCAAAAGTACTCAATATCTGTTGATGCTACACCTTTAACTTACACAATGTTATATGTCAATTGTATCTCAATAAAGCTGGAAAAAAAATTGTTGTCGAAATAAAACTTTCAGTGCCTATCATCACACTGGGAACTGGGATCACACAGCAATTGATAAAAGTGACAACACTGAGCAGTTCTCTTTCTAAAAATACTAAGACTGTGGTACTGCAATTCTCTTCAGAAGCTTACATTTTTTAAAGGTAACTATTTTGAAATCTTTACTGTGGGAGCAAATATCCTGATGGACATACATTTAATAGTTTCATACATTACAATTCTGATGCACTCCTTGTTTTCCATCAGTGCTATAATTTCTGCTTATACAAGATGATCTACAAGGTGCATTAGTTCTTCCAAATGGATCCTTCAGGAAAATGATCTTTCTCCATGAAGACTGTTTGTGTTTATGTATGGTGTAGGGAGAAATTGATTTGTTATAACTAACTAACTTTATATATATATACCCTTTGCTGAAATCAGTAGAGACATCCTACACTGTTTCCTAATGGATGCCATCAAAACCACTCTCAGTATGTAAGAACACCAGCCCTTTTCCAGCTTCAAAGCTATTTTCAGGTTAATTATTAGCAATGAAGGAAAAAAGTATTTCAAGTTTCAAATGTGTACAGCCATCATGGCTTTTAATTATAAACAAAAGTGGTTAGCATTTGGAGATAATATCACTTAAATTAGGAAATGCTAGTAAGATAAAAAATGTGCTCTCAACTTTTATTTATTTATTCATTTTTGGCTGCATTGGGTCTTCATTGCTGTGCACGGGCTTCCTCTAGTTGCGGCGAGTGGGGGCTACTCTTCGCTGCAGTGTGCAGGCTTCTCATTGCGGTGGCTTCTGTTGTGGCAGAGCACAGGCTCTAGGCGTGTGGGCTTCAGGAGTTGTGGCACGTGGGCTCACAGGTTCTAGAGCACAGGCTCAGTAGTTACGGTGCACGGGCTTAGTTGCTCCGCGGCATGTGGGATCTTCCCGGAACAGGGCTCGAACCCATGTCCCCTGCATTGGCAGGAGGATTCTTAACCACTGCGCCACCACAAAAGTCCTCAACTTTTTAAACAATGAAAAATGATGCTATAATACAGATTTTCCTCAACTTATGATGGGGTTATGTCCCGATAAATTACTCCTAAATTGAAAATATCCTAAGTCAAAAATGCATTTAGTACACCTAAGCTACCAAACATCATAGCTTAGCCTAGCCTACCTTAAGTGTGCTCAGAACACTCACATTAGCCTACAGTTGGGCAAAATCATCTAATACGGAGTCCATTTTATAATAAAGTATTGAATATCTCATGTAATTTACTGAATACTGAAAGTGAAAAAGAGAATGGCTATGTGGGTACAGACTGATTCTAAGCACATCACTTGTTCACCCTTGTGGTCACGCGGCTGACTGGGAACTCTGGCCTGCTGCTGCTGCCCGACATCACAAGAGAATATGGTACCACATATCCCTAGCCCGGGAAAAGTTCAAAATTCAAAATTCAAAGTACTGTTTCTATTAAATGTGTATCACTTTTGTACCTTCATAAAGTCAAAAAAATTGTATATTTTGTGACTTTATAGAACTTAATCAGAAAAACACTAAACTTCTGTTTTAAATGAGTTTCAAAGTGAAAATGAAAAATTTATATTTAAAACTCCTTTTTAGGTTTCTACTACAGATAATATACTTCTTCGGCATTGCCTACATAGTACTTGAAAATGTCCCCCCGAAAGATGTAGCCCACCTATGTCGTTTCCAGAGGAATAGCTTCCATGGCTTTCTGTCTCCTCCAGGGACAGTATCTTGAACGATGCTAGAGGAGTAGAACCCGGCTGAGTAGAGATCATTCCTCTGAATCGTGTTACCGTCCATGTCCGGACATGATTATTATCTGCACAGACTAGGAGAGAAAGAGAGCATACAACAGTTGTTAAATATAGATTATGAGAGCACCAACAAAATCACTTTTATAAACATATTTTAACTTTTTTCACTATAATTTACAGTAAACAGATCATAGCACATTTTGAGTGGCAAACAGATTACTTATCTTAAAATTACACTTAATTTGTACCTAGCCAACAAAAATGAGATAATTGAATATGGTTTACCTTGCTGCAAATATAAGGTATATAAGTAAAATCTATGGATCCTTATAAAAGTAGCCTGTAGGGTATGAATTTAGAGAAGGCTAAAAAAAGAAAGTGTATAAGAGAGAAGATGCTGAATATTTTTCTGTTCTGTGGCTAAACTCCATTGTAAACAAGTTGCCTAGTTTATTTTTTCCAACCATATAAATTGTTTCTGCTTATGTTACTCCAATATTAAACAACCAAGATCAGGAGCTACTGAGAATTTATTGGCACAAATAACATTTGTCAAAAAGCTTATAGGAACCAGTTATTTATCGCTCATTCACAGTTACATCAGGAAAAATTAAGATTTCAATACTAAAGCTGAGAATTATTTTTATATGAGAGTCTGCATTTAAGAAACATATTCCAATTAGCTTTATTTTTTCACAGTAATATTAAGTGGGTATATACTGAGATATCTCCTAACAAGTAATCTATTTCTGTTGTTTTTTCTGTCTGAATAGATACTCTGCTAAAAAATATAAACCAAAAAAATGATATCATTAATGCAAGAACTACGTTTGTGGCATGCCTTAATAAAAAACATATTAATTTGCCATTTATTATGAACTCATCAGTATCTACTAGGAAAGTATCCAAAATTTATCATATGCACACAACATTTCCTACTGGATAAAATGTCACAGTTGCATATTTTAAACAAAACTTTAGAAATTTAATTTTGGCAAACAGCAATAAGAATAAAAAGTGTACATATGTTACTTATACAACAAAATTTTCAATTCTCAGGATGCCAGTTTTCTGGTGAAAAAGAAGACATTTACTTCTAGGCTACTGAATCAGCTTCATGGGAAATAATTTCCTAATTTCATTATTAAGCTTACTAGGATTCAGAAAAATAACAAATACTTCTAGCTGACTCAAAAATGCAATTATGGATTGGGATTGACATATATACACTAATATGTATAAAGTAGATAATAAGAACCTGCTGTATAAAAATTAAAATTCAAAAAAAAATGCAATTATGCAATTTTGTTAGTATTAATCATTATCTAACATTTCAAACCTACAAGAAATACTTGTGTTAAAATGCAAATTTAACTATGTAGTTCTTTGATATCACATCCAACAATAACATCATTACCATCAAAATAATATCAACTGCTACTGAGTATGGCATTGCCATTTAAACATCAAAACAATCTTGCAGAGAAATAGTCTATTTTCTCACAGGACCAAATTACCTCACTTTATACAACATTAGTTCATAAGGACTATGCTAAGTGCTGAGAAAAGGGTGGAGAACAAAAGTTTCTGCTGCTGTAGAAACTTATTCTAGAAGAGGGAAAGAGATGATAAATAAGAAACAAAGTGATACGTCTGTGAAGAAAACAAATCAAGATACTGATAGCAGAAAGTGTCTGTTAGAGAGAGGGCTGGCTAAGGAGGGTGGCCAAGGAGGCCTCACTGAGGAGGTATTTGAAATGGGACCTGAATGTCAAGGAGAGACAGCGAAACAAACATCTAAGAAAGAACATCTCAAATGAAGAGAACAAGTGCAAAGGTTCTAAGGCAATTTTAAGAAACAGAAAAGCCAATGAGCTAGGGTATCACGAGCAATAAGAAAAGTGACACGGGAGGCATGGAGAAGTGATTTGAAAGGCGAGCAGGATCCAGAACAGGAAGAGCCATATTAACTTGTTTATTCTATATACAGTAAGAAGCCACTGGAAATCAGATCTGCTTTGCATTTCTTTCTTTTTCTTTTTTTTAATAAATTTATTTATTTTATTTATTTATTTTTGGCTGTGTTGGGTCTTGGTTGCTGCACGCAGGCTTTCTCTAGTTGCGGTATGCAGGGGCTACTCTTCGTTGTGGTGCACAGGCTTCTGATTGCGGTGGCTTCTCTTGTTGCAGAGCATGGGCTCTAGGCACACAGGCTTCAGTAGTTGTGGCTCGCAGGCTCTAGAGCGCAGGCTCAGTAGCTGTGGCACACACGGGCTTAGTTGCTCCCCAGCATGTGGGATTTTTCTGGACTAGGGCTCGAACCCGTGTCCCCCTGCATTGGCAGGCGGATTCTTAACCACTGCGCCACCAGGGAAGTCCTGGTTTGCATTTCTAAAGATATTTCTGGCTGCTGTGTGGAACATGTACCATAGAGAGCCAAGACAGAAACAGGGAAAGAATGGAGTAACCTAGGGGAGAAATGCTGATTTGAGCTAAGGGGCTGGCAGCAATGGACACAAAGTGAAGTAATCAGACTTGTGATGTATGTTGAAGCAAAGAAACGGGACTTACTGATGTATTACACATATGCGGAGGGTGGGTGCAATGAGAAAAAGGGAAGAATCAAGTGTGATTCCTAGATTTTCAGCTTGGGTAAATGACTAGTGATATTGTGTACTAAGATGGTTTTTGAGACAGAAATCAAAAGTACTATTTTATCTAGGTTAATTTAGAGATGCCTATTAAACATACAACCAAATACTAAGGAGAAGCACTGGATATACAAGTTTGGAACTCTGTGGATGGTCACAGGTGAAGGGAAAGTCTGGGAGTCACTGGCATGTAGATAATAATATTCAAATCACCAGGGAAAGTACAGACAAAGAATGGAAAATCTAGAAAGAGATCCGAGGCAATCCAATACTTAGTAACTGGGCAAAAGAGGAGGAACCAGCCATACAGAGTGAGAAAGACTCCTCAGTGAGGCAGATATTAGATGAGTACTGCTATATGAAAGATTAAAAAAGAGACTGTTTCAGAAAGGCATAATTACATCCAAAACAATGAGACATTCAATAAAAGCATATTCATCCATCCATCCATCCATTCATATATGGACAAGGTATTTCAGCTCCATTTGGTGTTTAATTAGTGAAAGATGCATCACCTTTTTATATTAGGTAGTCTTCATATAAACAAAGTTGATATATGAAAATGATGTTTATAAAAATTTAAGTTAGGCAGGAACTGATCTACAAAAGATTTAATGCAAGATTGTTTTAAAAAAGCAAACTACTGATACACCTGACAATTCTTTTTCATAAACTCTTTCAGAAATCATCTATCATAGACAATGAATCTCATGATGGAATTTTACTTTGTGATCATTTTATTTTGTGTCAGGCTAATTTTGCTTGAAAATCTGTAACTAATTTTTTAAGTATTGAATTAGTATCTAAATGTTAGAAAAATCTATGACTATGAAGAACAACAAACCCACAAATGTTATTTTCTTCACATCTCTTTACACATTTTACTAATTTTTAACATTAGTAGTTGATGTTAGACTACTAACATTCTACTAACTTTAGCATTAAACCTTAAGACAATACAACCAAATTTATATTAAATTCATACTTGAAAAATTTCTCTAATAAAAAGTTCTTCAACAGGATTATGATAAATATTCTGAAGTAAAATATGCCATAAGAACAAAATATTAAAATAGAGAGTAAATAAAAGATATGATGCCTTCTAAATTTATTTATACTACAACCAGACAATATCAAAGAAACCTTAGAAGACAATCATAGTATTTCTTCAGTTATTAAACTTTTCTACCACTTTTTCTGGTATGTTTTTCTTACATAAAACACTAATTTTATAGTCTTTTAATATGTAGGAGTCTAAAAAATAACACCCAAGACAAGGTTTTACATTACATGAGGTAGACCTCCTTACCAGTACTAATAAAATCACTTTACCTGATACAAGATGCTTCTCTGATAGCATGATTTTTGTGACGGGACTTCGGTGAACTGTGAAGGTCTGAAAAAGCTGAGGGCCTGACCCAACCGTCTCTGGGTGCTGCACAATTACTCGTACTGCTCCAGAGCTCGTACCATAGGCAATCTCAATCCAGTTACCACTGACACCTAACCAAAATCAAAAATTGAAAGGTGATATAATAGAAGACAATAAAAAGAAAGCTGCCCTTGTGAAGTGTTCCCTGTGATAGAAGAGGCAGAGCTGGATTCAGCACTTGTATCAGCCCCAAATCCAGCTCAGCAAAGAAATCTTAAGACTTCTCTGACCATCTTAAATTCATTATTTCCTTTACAAATCTTTTCCTAACACTCACTCCAATATAGAATTGTTCTCTCTCCCTTGTACTATGTATTAGGTTCTATCAGAGGAACTGTAACACCCCAATTCTCTATTTCCATGTCTATCTACCTCTACTCTTTATTGATAAGAGACTGAATCATAATCATTTTTAAATCTATATCACCTTACAGAGTGCCTGAGACATAGCAGGTACTCATTAAATGTTTAAAGAATAAATCTGACATGCTAAGAACACCACTGACACAACACAGTATTCCTAAAGCAATACTCCATATTACTTCTAGCCTCGAATGACCATCTGTTTTACTTCTGCCACAATATTGAATCTTCTCTTTGAATAATCAAGTAATCCATCTATTATTCAACAGTTTCAAAACTGTTAACTATGGAAAAATATACCCATTATATTGCTTACATCACACTTACCTATGTTGTTCTCTTCTAATTATATAAAACTAGCTCATGATGTCAGGTTCATCTGTGGCTTTTTTTTCAAACAAGTGCCCAGATTCCATCATATATTTAAGACAGAATGGAGTTCAGTGACCTACATTCCTTAAAAGCTTCACAGAGAACCTCTTAGCTTTGATAGCTGTTCTTTCTGATTCACCTGAAAATACTGGAATCGAAGGAGAAAGGGCATGCTATGGAAAACACTTCTCAAAACTTAAAAGGCAACTCCATTCTTGTGTCTTAAAAGAAGACACTGCCACCACAAAAGAAGTTTTATTCTCCCTTTTTAATTAGACTTGGGGGGGGTGTGGGGAGGAGGGGAGCATATCTCATTCTAGAGCAGGGGTCAGCAAACTTTCTATAAAAAGCAAACAGTTTAAACTTTGCATGCCACACTGTCTCTGTGACAACCACTCAACTCTGTCACAGCCAAAGACAATACACAAAACTATTAATAAAAAGAGCATGGTTTACTGACCTCTGTTCTGGAGCAACATAGTTTAAATCCTACAATTTCAATCAAAATCATCTGTGCACACCAGAATCTTTCTTTCTTTCATACCCAAGATAATGATTTATTACAATGCATTCAATGAAATGATTATACAAGTAACATATTCAAACTATTAATATTACTAGCCACATGTAAATATTTCCTAGAATTCCTTTCATTACAGATAAATTTTGAATTTCCAATTTACGTTTATCTTTCACTCTAGAATATAAAAATTCTTAATAATTTACAGAGCTCGTTTGTTAATTTCATTGCAATGGCCTTTGAAAAAGCAGTAAGTTAAGGATACTGAGGTTTTCCAAAACTTAAATTAAAAATTTCCCAGAGAAATAAGCTCATTTTCCAATAGAGATTAAAAGTCTAAAAGCTTCTGTTGTTGTTATTGTTGTGAAAAAAAATAATAAAGCTCTTAATTTCAAAATGAAATCAGCTGTCATAGGAAGGTAAATGTGCAGGTAAGTGTTAAAAATAATTTTAGTTATTATTATTATAGTAGGGCTTAACAATACAATTCAGAAGAGGAAAAGTTCTAACTTCCCACCTCAGATTATGTTTATTGGTCACGTCTGACTTCAGTATAAAACCAAACATAAACTTTAGACTAAAAGAGATGAAATCCTCAGCACTGCGGTTCACCAAAACAAAGGGCCAGATTAGTGTTAGAATAAACCAACGAATAAACATACATTCTCAAAAGAACTGCAACCATTTATAATAATTTTGCTAGGCACTAACTTGTTTTGGGTGTGAGGTAAACACTCAGAGCAGTAATAGCATCATTTGAAGGATCATGATAAAGTTCAGTTACAAGAAGATCGTTATCCTTCATTCGCAAAGGGAACTTCTGCATATCTAAAAAATAAAAAAAATTAAATAGCATTAAAATAAATAGTGAATCTATTTAAAACTAAAAAAGGTAGTATTTTCTTGTTCTCATTTTAAAAATCATACTAAATAGGACCATACTAAGTGTCTGAACACTTACCTATATAATATATTGATCCATTGTTACATCCCAGGAGAAGGAACGACCCAGCAGTGTCATAACTAGTTATAGGAACAACGTCTTGAACCTGATGTAGTGAGAATATTGTTAGATGTCAGTTATTAATTACAATCTATATTTTCTGCTCAATTTCCTCAAATTTTTGAGTCTTTTAATAAAAAGGATACTAATATCCGATTTAAATAGGGCTTAGAAAATACTTTCTTTACACACACACACACACCCCCCTCCAAGGGGAACTCTGACCTTTTAAAGCTTTTTAAAAAAATTTTTATTTCCAACAGCAGCACTTTCCTTTCAGAATTTACTCATCTCCTTTTTCTGCACATGACTGTGAGGTCACAGCACACTTTAGGACTGGAAAACCAAGTCTGACCAGGCCCCTTTCTCCCTTCTCTCTCTCATAGAAGAGATGAAATGACCTGCCCAGAATCAGAACTAGAAAACAGATCAACCGACTTCCAGATAGCACTCGCTCCCTTGGTAATTCATTACCATTTCTTTGAAAAGGTAGTCTTCTCTACTTTCATATTCCCCACTAAATACTTCACCTCTATTTCCTAGGAAATGGCCAGACAAACAAGTTCTCAAATGCTTTTATTTTTTCAAGTACTACAATAAAAAAATCAGTTTTCCAAGCAAATCAGCCTAGTTACAAATTAATGAATGCCTATGTGTGTGCTAAGAGAAAAGCAAAGGGCATGATTTTTACTATAAAACAAACGAAAAACAAACAAAAAGTGTTACTGTACTGGCGATGAGATCAAACTGAATCATCCCTATGTACAGCCGGGCCAGACATGCATGTGAAAGTTTACACACAACATTTAAATGAAACACTTTTTATGTACCAGATATTACCCAGGTGAACAAGTACTGGATTGGATAAGGGATGTGAAATATCACTTTTGCTCTGTAGAAGCTTAGAAACTTGTGGGCAAGAAAGACAAATAAAGACAATTACAATGTGATAGGCACTAAAATAGGGTGTGCAATACAATCATAGAAGAGGGAGAAAGGATTCCCACCTCAACCCCAGTCCAGGGAGAAGCACAAAGATCAAGGAAAAGTTCAAAAAGAAAGTAAAGCTTGAAAACTAAAAAAACTAACTAGGAGTTAGGTAGAGAAAGGGAAAAGCACACTTCTGACAGAACAGCAAATATAGCAAAAGAGTCTAACTAAAAACACAAATTTAAAAACAGCTAAAACTTGGAAATAATGATTCCAGAAGCTGTTCATGTCCATGACCCTAATTTCTGTGTGTACCTTCTGGTGTCATGCATGGTTATAAGTTACACTAGAAATATATCTCCAAAGACTCAATGACCACCCCCAACCCCAGGTCAGGTTTCTGTCTCATCAGAGCCAACAAGTTTTGTAGCAGGTGAACACCGACAACTTCTCAGTGATATGAGTAAAGATGTCTGAAAAATGGAGGGAAGGCTGCTTCACTGACCAATTTTCTTAAACCAAGTGCATCGTTTTCGCTCCAGCGCTCCAGGAAGAGCTTCAATTCTACCCAGAATCTTCACAGTCAGAGGCCGGGGATAGGTAAGGCCATGAGACTCCTCTCCCTCTGGACCCATTTTTCAATGAAAGAGCAGCAGCAGCCTGGAGCTTTCCCAGGCACGTCCAAGACAGGTATCTGACCTTCGGTTCTCTGGGAGGAGGGGCTCCAGGATTAGAGCCTTCCTACCTCTTTTCCTGCAACCCCTGAGCATGTCCTGCTTTTCTCCTCATGTCCACCCCTCAGTACAAGGAGAACAGGGGAAGCAGAGGATAAGTAAAGTTAGGTTACAGAGGAGTTGGTACTAAGTTCTTCTCTCCCAGCCTAAGCAAGGAGCCAGCCATTTCAAGGCCTCCTCTTCTTTACCCCAACAGCTTCATGTCAGGAACCTGAGACACCATACTGATTAGTATATTTGGTTCAGTCACAGTGGTCACAAACCTAAGGTGGAAGTGGGTTTTCTCTCCTAATGTTGCATGCAGTGATCATCATTAACTCCTATGTAAAAATTTAAATGCTTTACATTTTGAAAATCACTCTATCTTCCCAAGCAATACAAGGTCCCTAGAATCCTTTAACCACAATCTCTACCTGGATGATGATCATTTTTTTTTTAACATCAGTATGTTTTAACCCTCACCCATTACTTTTTAAAGACTTATTTAGATTCACCAACACATCTACAAATTCGTAGGCTACTCATGTTTATTGTATTCCACTACTTCCTCTTCTAAGTATAAATAACCTTATCAAAGGGCATTTCTATAGAGGTCCTTCCACTGAAGGTTGTAAGTGACAAACTTTGTATTATCTGAAAACATCTCTCATTCATGTTTGAATGATAGTTTTGCTGGATGTTAAATCCTAAGTTGAAAGTTATTTCCCCAACTAACTTGAGAAGAGCCTATTGTCTTCTGGATTCTACTGCTGGTGATGAAGACCCTGTTTTAAGTCTAACTACAGTGTACCTGTCATTACTCTGCGGACACCTTTATGATACTTTTATCTTCTTTTATTGGTGGTCAAAAGGTTCGTTCAGGTTTTTCCGTAAGAGCCTATGGAAAAACCCTAATGAACTTTTTTGCCAACCCAACACATCACCATGTGTGTAAGTGTGAAGCTGATTTTATTTAGCCTTGATGTATTTCTTTCATCAGTAGAGTCATGTCTTTCTTCAATTCTCCAAAATTGTTAGCAATTATCTTTTCTAAATTGCCCCATCTCCACTGTTCCTTTCTGAAAGTGATTTTCTCATTTCTTTTCATATTTTCTCTCACTCTGCTTCAGTGTGAATGATTTTTTTCAAATGTGTCTGTCAATTCATTGTCTGTTTAGCTGTCCTTCTATTTAACACATTAAGTAAGAGTTTTGTTTTGTTTTTAATTTTCAATGACCTTTAAATTTCTAATCTTTCATTTTGCTTCTTTTCTGACTGGTCCTATTCCTTCATTATAGTCTAGTCCTTCTTCTATCTCATTAAATAACTTCAGAAATTTATTCTACATTAGTTGTCTAATTGTTCAATTATTTTCAGCTTTGGGGTACATTTGTACTCTTAACTACTAACATTTGATGACTCTGCTAACATTTGATGACTTTCCCTCATTTGCTTTCATGTTTTATGTGTAGTTTACAAATTTGGGGAGGTTATGGGCTCACTTTCAGTAGAAAATATTTCTTCTGCAGAGTCCTGTGCGCCATATCTTGTGAAAGTTCAGTTTCACGTCCACATCTGGAAATGCAAATGGCCTAGACCAGCTTTTTACATTAATTTCTCAAATTGGAGTTCCCGTACTTACCTTTGTGTTTTCAATTCACACATTTGTACTCCTAATTTGATTATTTTGGTCTCAATTTCTCATTGATGGTTTTCCCCTGCACCACCTCTCCCCAAACCAAGACACTAAACACAGGTCAAGCTTTCTTGTTCCAAAATTGTTGAGCAAAATTTTCCCATTCTTCTTCTCAGGGACTGAGGCAGATCTTTAAAGCTTCAGCTTTTTGCAGGAGGCTGTCCCATGAAGCCACGCCTCCTATTCCTGGTAGAACCCCAGATCCCAGAGCCTTTACTCTGATACGTGACATGCAAATATGTATAAACAAACAAACAAATAAATGTAATTCAATACTTGATATAGATACAATATATGCTGTTTTAATATTTTTACCCAATATTTCTATATGTCAGCTGATTTAGCTATGTTACTGTAAATCCTAAGTAATCAAATATAACATACTCAGGGTAGTGGTCAGTACATAATGGACACCAAAATGTCAAGTCTTCTTACCAATAATTGATCTAATTCAGCTACATTACTGTAAATCCCAAGTAAGAAATACAACGTACTTGGGATAGTGTTCAGGACATAATAAGACACCCAAATGTCAGTCCTCTCCAATGAATTCTGGGCCTAAGATTCCAATGCCCACCTTATTCTTGTTCCTAACTTGCAGGGGTTCATAAACCTATTACAAAAACAAAAAACAAAAAAGTAAATCCCACCAAACCCTACTTGTGACATCAGTGCTACAAGTGCATCAGAGCACAAAAGAAGAGAAGCTACATCAAATAAGCCTCCCTAGTTCTTGTCCAGCACAGCCCATAAGACCACAGAAAGTCACTTTGACTCCTTGTTCCCACAGCCAGTATTTCCTCCTCAAGCTCGTCCTCCACTGTTCATTTAGAGGCCAGGCTGTGGCTCAGATGCTGACCCCGGCTGAAGATCTCTCGTCTTTCAGAACGAACACAGACAGAGCTCTTGGATCCTTTAGGAATCAGAATACACGATGACTTTCCAGGACTAACTTCCAACACTGTCTCTCTGTTTTGATATGAGAATGAAACATGTATAATCTATGTTTCCAATATACATCTAAATTTAAACTTGAACAACTTGGGAAATAACGCCTAAAGTTACTATTCTGCCACGTAACTCAGCCTAGGCCATGTATTTGAAACACTAATTCTTTATTACTAATCTTCTGAAGTCTAATGAAGAGGAATTAAACAAGAAAAAGAAGAAAACACTGAAACTTTCCTTCTAAGAAATAATTTTCTTTTTTCTTACCCAAATCAGATACAAGACTCTTATAAAATTTTCATTAACATTTTATTGAACCTGTCCTAATAAGAAACTGCTACACCAAAATATCACAACGGCTTTTAGGCTCAAAAACGCTTGCTCTCTTGCTCTCAGGCTCGTTTGTCTGACTCAAATACCTCAAATCAATCTCGACTATACAGCGAGAGTCGTCACAAACTACACTAGTTGTCCTGCGTACCGTCCGTGTCACTCACGGGCAGAACTGTTGCCAAAGGCCAGAGGAGAACCCGCTCATCCAGTGCCACAGCAGCCAGCCTCAGGTCAGAACTGTCTGCTGAGGTCTGCAGATCAGACACTGAGGTTTCATTACATCCTAGCTCTGCACTGCACTACCAAAAAAAAAGAAATCATCTATCTGGGCTAAAAGTTACAAGGCTTGTTTGCTGCATGAATGCTCAACTTACCCCAGGTCTTCCTGAAATGTAATAACAAACCTACTTTGTCAGCCATGGTTTTCAACTCATGCATATACCAAACAAGAAGCAACAGGTTATACATATAGGACTAAAAGCTTAAGGAGAAGTATCCACTCTGAGGATGCTGGTATAGTTTCGGGGATCTCAAAACATGAGAACTTTTATATGCAGCTGCGACATCAGTAAGAAAACAAAGAAGGCAATAAAGAAACGTGTCCCTTTAGAAACCCAAATGCACCTTCGGGGTTCTATGGCACAGGTCGCGCAGCCTCTCAGGGCCACTAAGAGCTCACTTGACCTCATTAGCCAAGTAACTTACCTGAGAGCAGATCTTCCATAAATCATTAACATCCACATTCCTCTTTACAGAAATATCACCAGCTGAAGAATCCCTCTGATCGACTTCCCTCCACCTCAACTTTAGATCAACCTACATCAGTCCTTCCCCACATTCCTCGGCCCATCACTTTTATGGTAACAACCTTTATCAAGCCTTTTCTGTGCCTATACGGAAGGTTCACTCTTGGCTAGTATCTTTTTTCTACAAACATGACTTCCATGTCTCCATCTAGAATGAAATTTAACTTTCTCTGATTGGAATCTCTTTCATCGAAGTCATTCATTCTCTCACCATTTCCCCAGCATCTCAGGCGCGGCTATAAGATCTTAAGAATGTCCCTCCACAAGCTCGGCCCAATCATGACATTCAATTACCCTATCTCTGCCCAGACTGCAGCTTCCAGATCAACACACCACTTTTGCTGAGGAGCTGGGCGCCTGGATCAGTTAGCTCTTTGTCCCATTCTCCATTACTGTTCTGGCACCTAAATGTTCACCCTGATGACCCTTACAGTTCTCTGACCACTGTTTCAACTACTTTCATCTTTAAGTCAGTTCAACACATGATTTAAATGGCTCCATCACTGAGAACTGCTCCAACTCCAAAACCTTAACTCCAGTCTTTGACCACAACAATTCCCACTCCTTAGAAGTCATCAACCTGCTTTCACTTCCCTCTGGCCCCTTGAATCCCTGCATCCTCCTCTGCTTACCTGGCACTCCTTCACTTCTTGATCCTACAGTTTCAATTACTTTGCCACTTTATGTTTTCTCATCCCTTTGCGTGTCATACCCATTTTATTACATCTCCAAGCCTGAATCAGGCCAACACTGTTTTCTTTTCTCTTGCTTCTGTTCCCAGTACCGAGTATTAAGGAAGAAACTCACATAACTGTACCAGCCAGGTCCATTATAAAGATTTATAATCTCGGCAATCCTTGAAACACACTTCCAATGTCCTTCTCCTCCACAGTACGCCTTGCTCACTCTTCCATCGCAGAGAAAGAAGTCTCTCTACTCAGTTGGGGCAACCCCTCCAGCTGTGTTCTAGACCCCATTTGCTTCTACGGCACTAGCAACCATCTCCGTTATTTCAACCTTCACATGCTTTCTCTGTCAACTCCCCTCTCTGACTAACAAGCATGCTCAAACTTCTCCCATCCTAGAGAAGAAGTAAAATACAGCACTGAACATCTTTTCCTCCATCTAGCCTTGATCCTTATCACTTTGTTCCTCTGCTGTCCTTCACCACCAGACTTCTTGAAAGACACTCTGAATTTGCTAACTCTAATCTCTGATCTTTTAATTCCTTAGTTCCTGCAATCTGCCCCCCCAATCAAAACCTAATTAACTTATTAATACATCTGCAAATGATATCCTACTAACAGAACCAATGTCATAACTCAATCGCATCATATGTGTCACTTTGGCTCTTGGTTTCCTATCTTGTTGCCTTAAAAGCTAATGTTCCTCAGGACTTTAACTTTGGCTTTTCTTTCGCTGCAGATATCCCCTCAATGGAAAATCTTACCAATTCCCATTTTCAATTACCAAGTATTATGATTTCCAAATACTTTTTTCTAGCCCTTTTCTTCTTCCCTAAATTCCAAGGGGTGCTTCCAACTATATAGTGAGCTCCTGTATATGGATACCCACAGGAATCTCAAAGTAAACATATTTAGTCATTCTAAATATTCCTCACACTATCTACCAGCATATATGATTCTCCTCCTCCGTCCCCTATCAATGTAAAATACTACCAGCCACTCAACTGTCAGAACTAGAAACCCATCTCTCTCTCCTTTAATTTTTCTCCATCTAATCAGATACCAATCCTTATTGTTTTAGGAAGGCTTATGAAATGTTTTCCAGATAGCCTCATCTTTGCCGTCTACGCATTTTAGGTGAATCTCTGCCTCTTTTGCTGGATTACTTCCCTGATCTCCAGTCCACTTTTCATGTTAGCTAGCACTGTTATCTTTCTAAAACATGGATCTGGTCAAGTCACTCTCTGCTTAAAGTCCTTTAATTTTCCCCCTCTCCTTCAGAATCAGGCAATAACCTTTTTAGTCTTATCTCCTTCCTGTTCCTCTCAAGTACTTGAAAGCATTTAGCTTGCTATCTTTTCCTTGAACAGGCTATGTATTTTCACACAGACCTGTGCTCCCACTCAGGAGATGAAGTTGCCTGGACTACTATACCCAAGGCATGAAACTTAAAACCTTTCAAGGAAATAAAGAAATGTCAAACCAGTTTAAAAACCCACTCATTTTCCAAAGTGACTTAAAATTCTTTAAAATGTAGTCAAACTTGTATTCAGAAACAAATTTACCAGTAGATATATTCAATATTCTATACAGTAAGTCCCCTACATACGAACCTTCAACTTGCAAACTTTCAAAGATGCAAACGTGCGTTCACATGTCCCATCATGTAAGTTAGTTCACATGTCTGGCGTGCACCGTCATGTGCATGCATCCTCTACAAGTGGTTGTGCTTTTGTGTACTTTACTGTACAGTACTGTACAGAGTACAGTAGTACAGTATCTTTATTTCAAGCCCAGGATATCTGGAAGCAAGCGTAAAGGCAGCGGTGATGTAGCTGGTACTGCTAAGAAGAGATTCACGACGCAGGAAATGGCAAGGGGATCTTATTTGAGGAGGCACTGTTAGTTTCTGAGGCACAGGACCCGAAAGTAGAACAGTACCCCAAAGCTGCAGCAGCCATTCAGAATGCATCCAGTGCTACCGTGTCATCTATGAGGAGAAAAAAAGAGCTACTGCCCAGACATCACTGGATCATTTTTTCAAGAGGGTAGATAGAATTGAATCCAGAAAGGAACCCGAACCTGTGCCATCAAGGTCAGGCGTGAGTGAAATTGCAGCTTGCCCTCTGTCTCCTATTGCTGACGATCCTTCAGCTCTGCCATCTCCCACCTCCTCTCCCTCCTCCAGTCAGTAACTCTTCTTGCTTGTTCACTCAATGCCAGTCCCCGTATGCCAGCTGTTGTACTGTACTACTGTACTTTTCAAGGTACTGTACTGTAAGATTAAATATGTTTTTTTGTTTGTTTTTTATGTATTATTTGTGTGAAAAGTATTATAAACCTATTACAGTACAGTGTTACATAGCAGATTGTGTTAGCTGGGTACCTAGGCTAACTCTGTTGGACTTACAAACAAATTGGACTTACAAACACGCTCTTGGAACTGAACTTGTTCGTATGTAGGGGACTTACTGTATAATCAAAACAGAAACAATATGAATTCCACAATAAAGCAGATGCATAATCAGCATGAGTTTCAGAAATAATTTCATTTCTGCAATATGCATTAGTTAAAACCGACCTGCCAGTGCTGGGTGACAGCATTCCACACTCCCACTTTCCCTGTATGACTCGTGGCCACCAACTGGTTACCAATGAAGAAGAGAGCGTCTACAGGAACACCAAGGCTGAACACTCCTTAAATGATAATAAAAAAATAGAGGTTACTCAGTCACCATCTTTCGAATTAATCAAAACCCAGATTAAAAACATCTTTTAAAGGCATCTCATTTCTACAAATTAAGTTCCAGACACTTTGGGAACCAGAAATAAGAAACTTGTAAGCTCTTAAGCGGCAGATAAAAGTCTACCCCAAGTATGGGGCTTCCCTGGTGGCGCAGTGGTTGAGAATCTGCCTGCCAATGCAGGGGACACGGGTTTGAGCCCTGGTCTGGGAAGATCCCACATGCCGCGGAGCAACTAGGCCCGTGAGCCACAACTACTGAGCCTGCGCGTCTGGAGCCTGTGCTCCGCAACGGGAGAGGCCGCGATAGTGAGAGGCCCGTGCACCGCGATGAAGAGTGGCCCCCGCTTGCCACAACTAGAGAGAAAGCCCTCGCACAGAAACGAAGACCCAACACAGCCATAAATAAATAAATAAATAAATAAAATAAACCCAAAAGTTAAAAAAAAAAAGTCTACCCCAAGTAATCCCACTCTGATTGAATAGCCTGTTATCTGAAGCTGTGGCTCCCAAACCTAGCTCATCACCAAAACAACCGTGTAGATTTAAAGTGAACAAAATAAAACAGAAACAGTCCTGGGATCCCTGGATTCATGCCAGACTCACTAAATCAGAAAACCCACTGCACTTCTATAAAATCCACAGGAGATTTAGCTGCAGCCTGCTCATGGACCCGATACTTGAGAATCACTAATCTGAAGACACAGACTTGGCCACCTCAACTATCCAGAATGTATCTAGAAATCTGGAAATAGGCAAAAAAGAGAAAAGAACAAAACAAAACAGCAAGAAGTCACACTGTATTCAAAACAAACATTCGGGCCTTTATCAGAGCTTATTAAACCTCTTGTTTCCCAACACTGCAGATCTCAATTTAATTCACTCCAAAGACACTAACTCTACTAGGCCATGGGATGAAAAAATATGAGAAGATAGATAAACAACAGGGATTTACTGTATAGCATGAGGAATTAAATTCAATATCTTGTAACAACCTATAATGGAAAAGAATCAAAAACAAGAATATATATATATATATATATATATATATATATCCGAATCACTCTGCTGTAAGCCTGAAACTAACACAATATTGTAAATCAACTATACTTCAATAAAAAAAACAAATAAACGTAAGAAGACTGGATATTACTAGGAACTTAAGATTTAAAAGAAAAAAATACGAACAACCAATTTTAATGCAATAATAACAGAAGGATGCACAGAGTACAGTAATAACCAGAGGAGTAAAAGAGGGCAGGAAAAGGAGTTTGAGAATATTTCTTAGAAAAGAAGCCATTTGAGTTGGGTTTTTTAAAAAGGTGAAAAGGAATGCATCAAATTGGGGGATCGGGAACGGGTAAGCCCAGGGAACCTGAGAAAAAAGAGAAGAGGGGTTGCAGGTGAGGGACCTTGTAAGGATAGCCCACATTAATAGCAAAAGAGCCAAGAATGTCTCGGCTCACCTTGGTATAGCATGTATCGCCCTACATAGTTGTCTCTCTTTAGCTGAGTACTACACCAGCAGGGAGGAGATTCTGGGTCGGAATCCTGGCTCTGACAGTACCTTTCTTTGCCACCTTCAGGTTCCTACTTCGCCACCTTCAGGTTCTTACTTACCTGATCTATAAAATAGGGTCCAAGCTAAATGTCTCAAGGCTCACTTTCACCTTAAAAATGTTATAATCCAATTTTGACATTTACATAGTATTACTTGAAAAGCACCTTATGAGAAATACCTTTTTACCTAATTATGCTAGAAAATAAGCCTCACTATAAAATATTGTTTTACGTGGCTCTTTAGCTGTTTCAAGTATCATTTTATTTTTAAAAAAGTACCTAATGTGTGACAACACGAACAATTTTCTCAGCATCTAGCTGAGAAAAACAAGGATTCACAAGGCTTTGAAGAACTCACAGGAAGAAACAAACCAATTAAATGCAACTGTAATATGTTAAAAAGCATAAGCCAGAAAAGATAACTGATTTCTTTTGAATCTTACACGAATGAGGGATATTTCTTTATGTTCAGAAGTGTACTATATACAAGACAAGACCAGGGGCAATAAACAACAGCTTGACAATGCTTAACCAGTCTTGAAAAAGCCAGGCATCTAGCAGAAAGAAAAATGATATACACTGGACAAAAATGAAAAACAAATCTGGAAAGTATTGCTAAGAATGTCTTCCATATGTACATTTTAACTTTTATGTACTCATAAATACATATTTATACACATGAATAGATCATCTCAGCCCAATCTGTCAACCAAAAAAACCAGAGCAAAATAAAACACAACACACATACAAAAGCTAATAAGCTGTCTGATCAGAACTGGCTGAGAAATTAACTTGCCACTTCAAAGCAGAGAGTAATCATTTCACACGCAACTTCAGGGACTCTCATGTATTATGGTACTTTAATCCTGATGCTAGACAATTTTTCAGAACATGTTAAGATGACTATATTCAGTACTATGGGCTATGTGAAAGGTAGAAATAAAAACAGGAAAGCCAACAAACACTGATTACTCGAGAGAAGAATGAGATTCTGTGAAATCAAGCAAGACATTCTGAATGATCTCAAGAAATTTCAAGTGTCACCCCTGCTTAGACTCAACAATGCTGACCCCTGTCCACAAGGAGGACGCCGGTATAAGTAATGACGAGCTCCTGTCTTAAGGGGCCCCGCTTATGGCAGCAATCCAGCAGCCATGTCTCATGTAAGTGATAATGAAGGCGTTCAGCCTCTGGGGAAGCTCTATCATGGATACACCAGCCCTAACAATTTTCTTCGGATGGTGCTGTCAGGTTCTAAAGAGTATTTGTAACAACAAATAATCTCTTTTACATGAACAAATTACTATCTACCATCTCATAAGGCAGCTACTGACCACACCCTTTTTTGGGGGGGAAAAAAAAAAGCAAGGCATAAAATCTCCTTCACTAATTGGTATGTTACAAGTGGCAATTTGAAAAAACAAACAAAAAACCACAACTGATCTCTTTTCTGTATACTTACCAGTATATTATAATTTCAAAATTTTTAAAGTTTTTTTTTTCCCCTAAAGTTTTAGGGGGGACTTTCACTGCCAGTCATGATGGAATAAATGGCATCAGACTATTCCTCACCATAAAGAAAACCTGGCCAAAACACATGAGGCAACTGTTTTTAGGCACTAGACAACAGGGAGCAGAAGATTTGAAACACAGTAAATACACAAGATAAGCCCCAGGATCACACTGGCTTTCTGTATAAGCTCTCCTGACCACAGGGACGTGAAACCCAAGGGAAAATCAAGTGATGGTTTCCCTCAACTGAGAAAGCTGAGATCAGAGTCTAGAGCTGTTGAGGCAGCTAGAATTTATGAACAAGGTGCAAGAAAGAAAGAAGAGAAATGCACCAGCGTGGGAGTGGAGATGGCGCAGAATCTGTACAGGGGTTTTCCTCTGCCTTGGCTGAGACCAGGCTGCACCTGGGCTGGGTGAGAATCCCCGAGGAATAAAAGAGAGAGGCTGCTGTAGGCCTGGGAGCTAAGTGGAAATAGCAGAGGTCATTTGTGGGTGGATTCAATAGTTCCAGCTCAGTAAGACTCACTCTTCAGGCATTCAGTTAAGACTCCAAAAAGATAACACCACACCCTGAGTAGGAGCCATGCCCTAAAATAAAAAATAAAGGTGAAAAAGGCTACCTGTCCTTAACAAAGCAAAAAAAAACAAGCCTAGCAGGATAAAGATCCTCTGGTAATTTAATTGCCTGCCAGAACAAAACTCACATCTTTTAAAAGAAGACAGCATTGTTACTCCCTATATAATAATAATACTAATTCATACTCCCTACATAATGTATCATGCACAAGCCGAACATATAATCACAACTTCCTAGACATGTGAAGAAGCAGGAAAACGTAACTCAAAATAAATGAGATGGTGCAGATAGTGGAATTAGCAGACAAAAACTAATAAAACAGCTATAATGAATATGTTGCATTTAGCAAAAAATAAGACATAATGAGTGACTAGACAAGAAATCTCAGCAGAGAAACAAACTAAAATAGAATCAAAAAAGGCAATCTTAGAGCTGAAAAGTCCAGCATCTCAAATAAAAAACTTACTAGATGAGCTTAACTGCAGATTAAATGAATGCTGCAGCAAAAGGGCAAAAGACAGTAAAGATATTGATCTAAACTGAAGAAGGGGGAGAAAAGAATTGGAAAAAAAAAATAGCACCTCAGTGGTGTCTAGGCCAATATGAAGTGGCCTAAAATGTAACTGAATTTCAAAAAGAGGAAGAGAGAAGAGGGAATGAGGGAGGGATGTTAGGGAGAGGGAGAGGGAGAGGGAAAGGGAAAGTGAGGTGGGGGGAGTTGGAGAGAAAGAGAGAAGAGTCCTCCCTCAATGGTGTCAACCAAAAATGTCTCCAGACGTTTCCACAGGTCCCCTGGAGGACGACATTATCCCTCGTTGCAAACCACTAATCTATGTACAGACCTATTGCTAATCAACAATAGGATGACAATCTCATAAAAAGAGGGCAATGATTTTAAGACACTTCTCAAAAACACAGTACAAATGGTCAATAAGGACATGAAAAGATGCTCAATATCATTAGTAGTTAGGGAAATGCAATTAAAACCAACATTAACATCACTGCACATCCACTAGAATGGCTCAAATTAAGACTGACAATAAAAAAGTGTTGGTAAGGGTGCAGAGCAACCAGAACTCTCACACATTGCTGGCAGAAATGTAAAGTGGTAATAACCGCTTGGAAGACAGTGGTGTATTTTCTCATAACATAAACCAACACTTTTCATATGTCCCAGAAATTCCACTCCTAGATATTTAATTTAAAAATTGTCCAAAGACGCAGACGTAGAGAATGGACTTGAGGACACGGGGAGGGGGAAGGGTAAGCTGGGGCGAAGTGAGAGAGTGGCATGGACTTAAATATACTACCAAATGTAAAGTAGATAGCTAGTGGGAAGCAGCCGCATAGCACAGGGAGATCAGCTCAGTGCTTTGTGACCACCTAGAGGGGTGGGATAGGGAGGGTGGGAGGGAGATGCAAGAGGGAGGAGATATGGAGATACATGTATATGTATAGCTGATTCACTTTGTTATACAGCAGAAACTAACACACCATTGTAAAGCAATTATACTCCAATAAAGATGTTTTAAAAAAAAAAATATCCAAAGAAAGATTGCTACCTTCATAGCAGCTTTATTCCTAATATCTCCAAACTGGAAATAAACCAAATGTCTAGCAACAGATGAATGGATAAACAAATTCTGGAATATTAATTCAATGGAATACCACTCAACAATAAAAAGGGATGAACCACTGATACACTCAACAACATGGATGAATCTCAAAAGCATTATGTAGAATGAAAGAAGCCAGAGACAAAAGAACACATACTAACTACATAACTCCACTCATGAAATTCTAGACAAAAGAAATCTAATCTATGCTGACAAAAAGCCTAAACTGCTGTGTAAACAATGGCGTTTATGCTGAACATCTGCTTTCCTTTTGGGAATCTGGAATCTTTGTACAGGCTAGGCAGAGGGTACTTAGGTGACTAGCCTCTAGTAATAACCTTGGGTACCAAGTCTCTAGTGAGCTTCTTCCCTGGTAGACATCTCACAAGTTTGTCACAATTCACTGCTGGAGGATTAAGCATGTCCTATGAGATACCACTGGAAGGGAACTCTTGAAAGCTTGTACCTGGTTTCCACTGAACTTCACCCCATATGTCTTCTCTCTTGTCAGTTTTGCTTTGCATGCTTTCACTGTAATAAACCAGAGCTCTAAGTACCTCTATGTGCTGAGTCCTCTAAGTCCTCCTAGCAAGTCACTGAACCTTGGAATGATCTTGAGGACCAGACACAGATATAGAGGAATGAAGTCCAAGGACTGAGCCCTGGGGCATGCCAAGATTTTGAAATTAGGCAAATAAGGAAGAACTATCCAAAGGAACTGAGAAGAAACAAAGAGCTATAATAAAAATCAAGACAATAAGGTGTCCTAGAAGCCAAAGAAAGAAAGTCTTCAAAAGGAAAAGAGTAATCAACTATATCAAATATTATCAAATGACAGTTCTAATCAGATGAAGACTATAAACTGATCCTAGGATATAGCAGAGTACAGATCATGGGTCACACTAACAGGAGTAGTTTTATAGAGTGGTTGGGGCCATAATTAGAGCAACTTCTAAAGAGAAGAGGAGGATATAGAAACAAGATCAGATAACTACTCTCACTTGCTTTAAGAGGAACAGAAAAATGAAGCAAAAACTGGAAGAGAACATAGGGTAGTTTTTGCTGTTGATTTTAAGGCAGAATTAAAGCACAGCTGTATGAGGATGGAAATGATCCAACAGAGTGGAATAACTACTAGAGCAATGTCTCCAGTAGGTAGAAGGAAATAGGACATAGTACACAGCTGGATATAAGGAGTTGGCCTTAGATAAGATCAGAGACAATTTAATCACAGTAATAAATGTGATAACAGATTATATGAGCACAGATACACGTAGATGGGCAGATATGATTGAAGGAATTTAGGAAAAGTCTCTTCTGGTTTTCTCTAAGCCCTCAATGAGGATGACAGAAGGTGTTGGAAGTTTAAGGAAAAAGAAAAAGGTATGAAACAGTCATCTAGGAGAGTGGCAGAACTGACAAGGGTAATGTAGTAGGATTTCTGGGTAGCCTTTAAAGGCCCACTTGAGAGTAGAGGTCACGGATTGAGACTATTGTTTTGTGTGCATATGCATTTCTTTTTCCTCACCACCTTTAATATTCAGAGGGAAAGGTCGATTTGGCCAGGGATGTCGTTTCTCCAGGTAGGTAAGGCAAAGGGAAAGATACAAGAAAATTGAGGCTCTATGCTAGAGTGATTATAATGATGGAATCCAAGCCTATAAAAAGGGAAGTAATGAGTGAAGATCCCAGTGGAGTTAAAGAATTTTTGAGTTGGAAAATCAGAGTTAGTCATTTCAAAGGCATGAAGGATAGTAATCTAGAGGGCAGCTGAGGACTACATCAAGCGTAAATTCGGATGGTATGAGATTCGAAATGTGGGCAGGCGCTGGGATTGGGGGAGTAGCTGGTAGAGAAGGGAAGGAAAATGGTCTAGAACAATGATTCTCTTTAAGTATGGTCTAGGAATCCTTGGTCTCTGAGAACCCTCCAGAAGTCTGAAGTGAAGACTATTTTCATGGTGGTATTAAAGCACTACTTGCCTTTTTTTTTTTAAACAAACTCTCATTATCTCAAGAATGTACAGAGGAGTTTTCCAGAGGCTACATGACATGTGATGAGGTCACCATTTAGACAATGGCATCTGCATATGTGTTCTTATATTTTCTAGAATGGTTTATGGTGGTAGGCTGGGGGTATAACTAACTAAGTTTCCCAAGACTAACTTAGTTTGGCCTAAATACTTCCACTATGCTTTTATTAGTTGTCTTCAGTTACATCTGCTATAATTATTTTAAAATACAAGTTTTCCTTGTGCCTACAAAGAAACAAAAGAAGTACACTTCGTTGTTTTGCAATATTAGTTTTTAAAATGTTCTGAAAACCTTTCTTAATTTTTAAATTTTACCTAAAACTGTTTAAAATATTTTATTCTAAAATAAATAATTTTTAACATATTTTTCTTATACTTAACTTGCCTTTCAGCCCATAGCTGCACCACCTGAATCTAAGAGGGCTGACAAAGATACATACGACATAGTAGAGTTCTCTGATTCAAGGAAGGGAGGACTCTAAACAAACTGGGCAAAACTGTATATAAAAATTTTAAGTAACAAAAGTCATCTTTCCCTCAACTTTATAGACATTAATAGCTTGCCTTATTGTGCCTATGCAACAGAACAATTTTGAACAGTATTATAAAGCCAGCTGTGGGTTCCCTGAGACCAAATACTCAGTTTAAAGAAATATTTTAAATGAAGCCGGAAAAAGCGTTTTAAAAGCCACAGATTGTTACAGATTTTCAAACTAGAAATGAAAAAGCCACTGAATCATCCTACAGGGTAAGTTATGGCATTGCACTGGCTAGAGGAGGGCACACAATCACTGGGAGGCTAAGAAAGCTTGGACGGATGGCGATGGTGCATGTCTGCTGGATGAAATGTCAGTAAAAGAAACCACAACACTGGCACTTTTCAATGACACAGTAAGTCCTCGAATTAAAGACTGGTGCAGACAGTAGGTTGTCTGCAAATTGCATTTTTGTCTTACAAAAATGAATACACAGATGTAGCTGGACCTGGTGTTTTGTTTCTGTTCATCCAGTATCAGTACCAGACAGTCATCAGAGATCTTTTACCTGAGTATCTGGCCACAAACACACATGGTGTTGAAATATTCAAAATGTTGAAAACTTATGAATATCACACTTTATCCTAGAACATTACTGTTGATCTTTGCACTAATGGTGCAAAGCAGTGTTGGGTAAAAAGGGCAAGCACCTTAGCATGAATCAAAGCAGTGGCAGTAAACTGTACTGGTTGTGATTAAATTCTTCTCTGCCGCACATTTTCAATGAAAGAAAAAAAGGCCAGGTTAACTTAAGAATTTCCTGGATGAAGCAATCTGGGTAAGAATATGTATTGACTAAGTCTCAATTTTGAGTGTATGTCTTCTGAATATTCTGTGTGACTAAGTACCATGACTGTGTCGAGGAGAAGCATCTTCCCAATTGCTGGAGCTGACAGGAAACTAGCTGCTCTTCTCATAGCGTACCATTTTCATGTGAAAGCACGACTAACAAACTCTGGTAATTCAGATTTGGTTATTTGGTAGACTTTCCTAAAAAGCGAGAAAAGTGGACCTGTTGCTTTAATGATACAAACTCAGTGTTTCAAGTGAATATCAGAATTCTGGAAAACGTTTATCTGCCACAGTGAGCGTGACAACTTCCTAACACAATAGAGTTCAGAGATGTGATCAGTGGTTATAGCAATAAATGTGATTTTTTTTTTTTTTTACTCTTGTACAATGAAAGGTATCAACAGTTGGAAGATCCACCTGACTCAGAATAAACCAACACTTTCCAAATGACCAATGCATCATGTTATAAAATTATGTAAGGACAAAAGATCCATTCAAAGTACAAAACAGATTGATGGATTTTAATTTAACAAAGTATGATCTGTATGAGCAGAGTTCATAGATATCATTTCAAAATTTTGGGACAGAAGCAAACACTATCCACAATTATCTGAAAACACTATATAAAAATATGTTTTTTTCAACTGTGTATCTGTGTGAAGCCAAATTCTCTTCATGTAGTTCAACCAGAGTAACAGAACATAGCAGACTGAAAGCAGAAATAGGTATCAGAATGCAATAAAACATTAAAGAGGTTTACAAAATTGTAAACCATTGCCACTCTTCCCACAAAAATTTTTGGAAATATAGTTATTCTTCATTAAAAATGTTATTCATGTTACCATGCAATGGGCTTATTTATGTTATTTTTTAAATTAATAAGCAGTTATTAAAATTTCAGTTTTAATTCCTATTATGGTAAATATCAATAGATAAAACCTATACAAACAAAAACTCTTAATGGTCCTGAACTAGAATGTCAAGTGAAATTCAGAAGAGATTTAAAAGCTTCAGACTTTCTGGCCTGGAAGCAACAAATGAGGAGGAACCAGAAAGTCATTCACCCCATCTTCGGGCCCAGTGGTAGGAAAGAGGTGGAGAGAAAGCAGCCACCACTAAATAGGATTCAGGAAAAGCACATTCTTCCAGAGCAGTCAGGTTTCAGTTTTTTTCCCTCCTTACCAGGTCATTCCTCTCACATTGAGCAGCCCTGTACATTACTGGACCCTGAAACTAATGCGGCAGCTCTAGCTAACTAATAACTAGTCCAATAACTAGTTTTGATATTTATGGGCAATCCCTCTTAAACTTCAGAACATTATATGTAACAGCGTAAACAAGATTCTTCCTACCAATTTCACTTCCACTCCCTCCGTCTTGGACACTCCATAAGATGATGCTACTCTCCGAGGCAACGGCGACCATTTTGTCTTTGTCTCCATGTGGACCTCCAACCACCTTTGCATTTAAAGCTACTCGTTCAATAGTCCAATCCAAATACGGGCTTGTAAACACTTGCTGCCATCCTGAAGATTCTTTGATTCTGTTAAGTAAGAACAGACACATAAGTGAGACTCAGCAGCACTTACGCAAAAAAACACAAATGAATGTTCCAAAATAAATTGAATCACAGCTATGTATCTACCTTTATATTTATTAAATATAAAATTTTGTTGATCTATATCCTCTACAAAGCCAGATTACGCCTGAGGTACCTTATATTTACACACAGAGAACATATAAACCACTTAAAAGGAGCCTAGAGTTCTATACTTCTCCAAAGAATAATTTAGCAAGTTCTTCAAATAGTAAAAACTTCAGTAACTTAAAAAAAAAAAAGGTAGTACCTTTCACTTTTCTACACAAAAATTTGGTACTGTGATTATCTATCGATAGAAATAGTCAACAAAAATCAGAGTTTCAGGCTAATTATTATTCCTTTCAGTTACTGATCAGTTATTCAGTTACTCTTACTAACTGAAACTCAACCAATCGTTTTTTTTTGAAACTTCAGATGATAGTCTATTCATGGAAACTAAGATAATGGAGTGATCTGGTATACGATATATACTCCAACATCTTGGCACTATCAAGTGAATAAAATGTGGGGCTTTGGAAACCATTCTCTGAGGACTGGATTTTAAAGGTTTTACTCTAAATGAAAAAAGTCTCATGAGCCTATTCATTCCCCATATGTAAAGACTTATTATCATGATTCAGATTTGCAGTTGACTGAATAAAAATGCTTTAATATTTAACTTCTGATAAACACCTGTAAATTTTTAATAATTTTTTCTGTTCTAACTGAATTTAAGTCTTTCAGACATGTATTCTCTGTGATTATACAGTAAGCCTTCATACACTTAAAACCTACAGTTAAGCAATCATGACAATAAATGACCTGAACTTTAACTATGGAGTATCTATTTTTTAGAGTTATACCAAACAAGTGATACAAACAAAACTGTAAAGATTCTCTTTGCCTTACCTAAAGAGAACAAATAAACGTGAAGAAATTAAGTGCTCCTTTATATACTACATGACATATTCACCACAAAAATCAAACTTTAGTATTCATAAATGATGATCACCTAACAACCTAAATAAAATCACTTTAGCTTCATTTTTGTTTAAAAATGTACAATAAAGTAATACAACTATAATTCACAAAAATATGCAATTCAACCTTCTTATTAATTTCAAGAACTAATGATTTCCTTAAACTTAAAAAAGCAATACACAGAAATATGTATTATTTTTTCCTAGGCAATGGATGGTCTGTAATTACCCACTTCAGCCACCAGATGGGACTCATGTGTTGAAATACACAAATGGAAATAATTATCTAATAAACTCTAAATACTGACAAACATTGAGAAATGAAATAGAGATGGCTCTTAGGAACTGTCAGACTGGACACAAAGCAGGAATTGCCAGCACCTCAAGAATAATGATAATATGCTGCTATGTGGATGCAGACATATACTAGGCTCATACACTGTTCAAGAAAGAGATGCTGTATCTATTTAATGAGGTGAATGATGTAATCCTGTGATCATTAATTGAGGAATATAAATAATAAAACTAAATGCGATCTAAGCTTTTTAAAAATAATAAAACTAAATATGATCTAATCTTTTTAAAAATACGATCTAATCTTTTACAAAGACTGTACTTCTAAATAATTTTTCTCTAGAAAAATTAGGGGATTATAAAATAAAGAGAGGGCTTCCCTGGTGGCGCAGTGGTTGAGAATCTGCCTGCCAATGCAGGGGACACAGGTTTGAGCCCTGGTCTGGGAAGATCCCACATGCTGTGGAGTAACTAAGCCCGTGTGCCACAACTACTGAGCCTGCGCGTCTGGAGCCTGTGCTCCGCAACAAGAGAGAAACAAATAAAGAACATTACAGGCCAGTATCACTGATGAACATAGACACAAAAATCCTCAACACAATACTAGCAAACCAAATCCAACAATACATTAAAAGGATCATACACCATAAGTAAGTGGGATTTATCACAGGGATGCAAAGATTCTTCAATATCTGCAAATCAATCAGTGTAATACACCACATTAACAAACTGAAGAATAAAAACCATATGATCACCTCAACAGACGCAGAAAAAGCTTTTGACAAAATTCAACACCCATTTATGATAAAAACTCTCCAGAAAGTGGGCATAGAGAGAACATACCTCGACATGATAAAGGCCCTATATGACAAACCCACACCTAACATTATTCTCAACAGTGAGAAGCTGAAAGCATTCCCTCTAAGATCAGGAACAAGACAAGGTTGCCCGCTCTCACCATTTTTATTCAACATAGTTTTGGAAGTCCTAGCCACGGCAATCAGAGAAGAAAAAGAAATAAAAGGAATCCAAATTGGAAAAGAAGTAAAACTATCACTGTTTGCAGATGACACAATAGTATACGTAGAAAATCCTAAAGATGCTACCAGAAAACTACTAGAGCTCATCAATGAATTCAGTAAATTAGCAGGATACAAAATTAATGCAAAGAAATCTCTTGCGTTCCTACATACTAACAACGAAATATCAGAAAGAGAAATTAAGGAAACAATCCCATTTACCATTGCAACAAAAAGAAACAATCCCATTTGTCATTGCAACAAAAGGAATAAACCTACCTAAGGAGGCAAAAGACTAGTACTCAGAAAACTATAAAACACTGATGAAAGAAATCAAAGACAACACAAACAGATGGAGAGATATACCATGTTCTTGGATTGGAAGAATCAACATTGTGAAAATGACTATACTACCCAAAGCAATCTACAGATTCAATGCAATCCCTATCAAATTACCACTGGCATTTTTCATAGAATTAGAACAAAAATTTTACAATTTGTATGGAAACATGAACGACCCCAAAAAGCCAAAGCAACCCTGAAAAAGAAAAACGGAGCTGGAGGAATCAGACTCCCTGACTTCAGACTATACTACAAAGCTGCAGTAATCAAAACCTTATGGTACTGGCACAAAAACAGAAATACAGATCAATGGAACAGGATAGAAAGTCCAGAGATAAACCCATACACCTATGGTCACCTAATCTATGACAAAGGAGGCAAGAATACTCAATGGAGAAGACAGTCTCTTCAATAAGTGGTACTGGGAAAACTGGATAGTTACATGTAAAAGAATGAAATTAGAACATTCTCTAACACCATACACAAAAATAAACTCAAAATGGATTAAAGACCTAAATGTAAGGCCAGATACTATAAAAGTCTTAGAAGAAAACATAGGCACAACACTCTGATATAAATCGTAGCAGTATCTTTTTGGATCCATCTCCTAGAGTAATGGAAACAAAAACAAAAATAAACAAATGGGACCTAATTAAACGTAAAAGCTTTTGAACAGCAAAGGAAACAATAATCAAAATGAAAAGACAACCCACAGAATGGGAGAAAATATTTGCAAACAAAGTGACCAACAAGGGATTAATCTCCACAATTTACAAACAGAGCATGCAGCTCTATATAAAAAAAACAAACAACCCAATCAAAAAATCGGCAGAAGATCTAAATAGACATTTCTCCAAGGACATACAGATGGCCAAAAAGCACATGAAAAGATGTTCAACATCACTAATTATCAGAGAAATGCAAATCAAAACTACAGTGAGTTATCCCCTCACACCAGTTAGAATGGCCATCATCAAAAAATCTACAAACAATAAATGCTGGAGAGGGTGTGGAGAAAAGGGAACCCTCCTACAAGCCTGGTGGGAATGTAAATTGATACAGCCACTATGGAGCACAGTATGGAGGTTCCTTAAAAAACTGAAAATAGAACTACCATATGATTCAGCAATCCCACTCTTGGGCATATATCTGGAGAAAACCATAATTCGAAAAGATACATGCACCACAGCGTTCACTGCAGCACTATTTACAATAGCCAAGACGTGGAAGCAACCTAAATGTCCACTGACAGAGGAATGGATAAAGATGTGGTACTTATATACAAGGGAATATTACTCAGCCATAAAAAAGAATGAAATAATGCCATTTGTAGCAATATGGATATACCTACAAATTATCATACTAAGTGAAGTCAGACAGAGAAAGTATCATACAATATCACTTATGTGTGGAATCTAAAAAAAAAAATAGTAATAATACAAATGAACTTACTTACAAAACAGAAACAGACTCACAGACTTTGAAAACAAACATGGTTACCAAAGTGGAAACGCAGCAGGGGAGGGATAAACTAGGAGTTTAGGATTAACATACACACAATACTATATATAAAATAGATAATCAAGAAGGACCTACTGTAAAGCATAGGGAACTCTACTCAGTATTCTGTGATGACCTAAATGGGAAAAGAATCTGAAAAAGAATGGATATATGTATGTGTATGACTGAATCAACTCTGCTATATACCTGAAACTAACAGAACATTGTAAATCAACTATACTCCAAAATAAAAAAAAAGACCTGTCTCAGTAGGTGTCTTGTACAAGCTAATTAAAATCCAAACTAGAAGACTAATATTCACCTCCAAGTTGATGTCTGTCCTATCCATCTGAACTATGCCACTCCTCACCAAATGTGGTAAGCAGAATAATGGCTCCCAAACATGTCCTCATCCAAATCGCTGAAACCAGTGAATATGTTACCTTATATGGCCAAGGGGCTTCACAGTTGTGATTAAATTAAGGAGATGGAGGGATTATCCAGGTGCAACCAATGTAATCATAAAGGTCCTTATAAGCAGAGGTAGGAGAGTGGGAGTTAGGGAAGAGATCTGAAAATGCTATGCTGCTGGTTTTATTTTTTTTTTTTTTTTAAATTATTATTTATTTATTTATTTTTGGCTGTGTTGGGTCTTCGTTTCTGCGCGAGGGCTTCCTCCAGCTGCGGCAAGTGGGGGCCACTCTTCATCACGGTGCGCGGGCCTCTATCGTTGCCTTTCATTGCGGAGCACAGGCTCCAGACGCGCAGGCTCAGTAGCTGTGGCTCACGGGCCTAGTTGCTCCGCGGCATGTGGGATCCTCCCAGACCAGGGCTCGAACCCATGTCCCCTGCATTAGCAGGCAGATTCTCAACCACTGCGCCACCAGGGAAGCCCTATGCTGCTGGTTTTAAAGACGGAAAAAGGAACTGTGATCCAAGGAACACAGACGGCCTCTAGAAGCTGGAAAGGGCAAAGAAACAGATTCCCTGCTGGAGCCTCCAAAAGGAACCCAGCCCTGCCAATACCTTGATTTTAGCCCAGCAAGATCCAGTTTGAACTCTTCTGAACTCCAGAACTGAGTGATGGTAACTGTGTTTTTAAGAAACTAAATGTGTGGTAATTTGTTAGAACAGCAGTAAGAAACTAATACACCAAGTCACCTATGTTATTTTCTTCTCATAAGTCTCTGTGGCTGAAACTTTGTTGTTCAGTTGATCTGTTTGTTAGATGTTTCCACCCCATTCCACTCCCGTAGGAATAGAAACCACAAGGTGAGGAGGGGTAGCCCTCAGACTGAGCCCACTGCCTGTCCCACTGAGTCAAAGAGTTACTAATGTTGTCAAAATTGTTTGACATTACTAACACCAGAGACCAGGAACACAGCATTTATTCTGATGCATTCTTAGGTATCTACTGTGTGCCAGGGACATGGGAAGCATTGGGATGGAGAGAGGTATTAACAGCTCCTGACACCCAGATCTCAATACAGTCACATGGAGCAACAAGGTAATATTGATTGTAAGATGTTTTTGAGCAATTAAAATGCAAATGGAATAGCAATGTTTTGGGAGGCGTTAATTTAAAAGAAAGGCATGGTGGGCACAGTGGTGAAGAGCAGTGGCTTTAGACTCAGGATTTAGTTGAGAATCCTGTCACTTCTTTCCCCAGGATGACCTGGGGTACTTTTTTCTCCAAACTGATTTCCTCACTAGTAAAATGGGGACGATGACATCCATGCCACAGGTTGTTGCAATAATTAAATGAGAACATGTATACAAGAGCCTTTAGTGTAATGTCTGGCATAAAATAATACCCCAATAAATCATAACTTAAAAGTCCATTTCATTTCTCAATATTCAGAAGCAATTTTTATGGAACTAGATGGTTTCCCAACCTTTTCTCATCAGGAGCCTCTAGAGCTGAGTTATTGTTTTTTAATTGGAGTAAAATTGCTTTACAATGTTGTGTTAGTTTCTGCTGTACAATGAAGTGAATCAGCTATATGTATACCTATATACCCTCCCTTTTGGACCTCCCTCCCATGCCTCCTGATCCCACCATTGAGGTCATCACAGAGCACCGAGCTGAGCTCCCTGTGCTATATACAGCAGGTTCCCACTAGCTATCTATTTTACACATGGTAGTGTATTTATGTAAAACCTAATCTCCCAATTCGTCCCACTCTCCCCTTCCCCCTGCATACACATGTCCATTCTCTACGTCTACGTCTCTATTCCTGCCCTAAAAATAGGTTCATCTGTACCATTTTTCTAGATTCCACATATATGCATTAATATACAATATTTGTTGTTCTCTTTCTGGCTTACTGCACTCTGTGTGACGGACTCTAGGTCCATCCACATCTCTACAAATAACCCAATTTCGTTCTTTTTTATCGTTCAGTAATATTCCATTGTATATATGTACCACATCTTCTTTATCCATTCATCTACCGTTGGACATTTACGTTGTTTCCATGTCCTGGCTATTGTAAATAGTGCTGCAATGAACATTGGGGTACATGTGTCCTTCTGAATTATGGTTTTCTCAGGGTATATGCCCAGTATTGGGATTGCTGGGTCATACCGTAGTTCTGTTTTTAGTTTTTTAGGGAACCTCCATACTGTTCTCCATAGTGGCTGTATCAATTTACATTCCCACCAACAGTGCAAGAGGGTTCCCTTTTCTCCACACCCTCTCCAGCATTTACTGTTTGTAGATTTTTCGTTGATGGGCATTCTGACCAGTGTGAGGGGATACCTCATAACTCTAGAGCTGAGTTATCTCATTTTGAAGAGCTCTCCCTCCTTCCCACATCTCCCCACTCCTTTCCCCACTCCCAAATCCATAATTTCTGCTCAGTGCTGAAATGATTTGTCACACCAGATTCTGTCAGTTAGGGTTTCCCTTTGCCTATTTTCCTTCAAGAGACGGACCCCAGCCAGATAGAGGGATTTGGAGGTTAGTTAGGAGACTCTCCAACTAAAAACACAACTGTGGTTTGGAGAGGGTACCATAAGAAGGCAGAAATATAAGGACACAATGATTCTTTCTTTGTGGTCAAGATGGATGAGATACATTTGTTAGAGCAATTTTGTTTGCCTATGTTGTTGTTCTTCTTTTTTTTTTGGTAAAAAACACACTGTATATCAGCATAAAATCCCTCACTGTTTTATTTTCTACTAGACCTTTCTCAGTATAACTTTCACTGTTTTCTTTCCAACACCTCACTGCCAAGTTGATTAGAAAGGCAGTTGATTCTACCTCTCAAAGGTTAAACTGTGAAGTTAAACATGTATGCATGTCTTTCTCTTTAACACATAAAAATGCTTTATCTTGTTTCTCTTCCATCTAACCCAACACACAAAAATATTCAATCTCCTATTCTGAATTCTCAGCAGATAATGAAGAGAATAATTAAGATGATCAGCAGACTAACAGGCCTATGAAACAGAATCAAGAGCCCAGAAATAAACCCAAGAATATATAGTCATCTAGTATTTGACAAGGGAGCCAAGAATAGTGTATGGAGAAAAGGCATTTTCTCTTCAATTAATGGCACGAGGAAAATTGGATATTCACATGTAAAAGAATGAAATTTGACCTGTACCTTACACGACTCACAAAAATAAACTCAAAATGGATTAAAGACTTTAATGTAAGACCTAAAACCATACAACTCCTAGAAGAAAACATAGGAAAAATGTTCCTTGACATGTGTCTTGGTAATAATTTTTTTTTGAAAGTGACACCTAAAGCACAAGCAACAAAATAAAAAATAAACAAGTGAGACTACATCAAACTAAAAAAGCATCTGCACAGAAAAAGAAACTATCAACAAAGTGAAAAAATAACCTATGGAATAGGAAAAAATATTTGCAAACCATATATCTGATAAGGGGGTCAATATCCAAAATATATAAAGAACTCATACAACTCAATAGCAAAGAACCAAATAATCCAATTAAAAAATGGGGCAAAGGACTTGAATAGACATTTTTCCAAAGATATACAAACGGCCAACAGGTACATGAAAAGATGCTCAGCATCACTTGCCATCAGGGAGATGCAAATTAAAACCACAGTAAGATATCACTTCACACTTGTCAGAATGGCCATCGTCAAAAAGACACGAGATAACAAATGCTGGTGTGGATGTGGAGAAAAGGGAACCCTTGTGCACTGTTGGTGGGATTGTAAACTGGTACAGCCACTATGGAAAACAGTATAGAGTTTCCTCAAAAATATTAAGTATAGATCTACCCTATGATCCAGCAATTCCAGTTCTGGGAATATATTCAAAGGAAATGAAAACACTAGTTTGAAAAGATATCTGCACTCCCGTGTTCATAGCAGCATTGTTTACAATAACCAAGACAGGGAAACAACCTAAATGTCCATCAATGGAAAAAAAAAAAAAAGAGTCTAAAATTAGATCCAAGTATATAAAAATAAATATAAAGCAAGATAAAGGGGGCTTTCATATTCAATGAGAAAGGATGATTTATGTAATAATCAGAACATAATTAGCCACCCACTTGGAAGAAAATAAAAGATTCCTAAATCTAACACCATATACAAAAAGTAAATTCCACGTGGATTAAAGATCTAAAGTGTAATATAAGCTCTAAAAGGGAAACAATCTACACAAATACTCTTCATTAATACAAGTAACAGGTTGTAAACTGAGCAAGAAAAAAGAAATATAGAAGTAAAACCTAACAAGGTAGAAAATTAATGAATATAGGTGAAAAATATTTCACTGTGCTACTCTTTCCTTTTTTAACGTTTTAAATTTATTGATACAAAAAGCTGTGGAAAAACAATTTATTAAAATGATTACTCTCTTAAAATAATTTGAATATTTTCCTTTCTTCTGAAATCTTTTTATTGGCATTGTGTTGAATGATTTAACTGTACATGAGAAAATCTAATATGTCCTTAATTCTTTCCCTTTGTCACTTTTCATGGGCATATTGCTCTGAAATCATCAACACTCAGTGAAAGCAAAGTCATGGTCAAAAGCAAAAACAAAGAATGCAAAATGTAACAGCATCATCTTTCTTGTATTAGCCACTCAATGAGTGAAATTTTGTGCAATACCATGTGTACCTGTCTGGCAAGTCACAATCTTTAGCACTGCTGTGCAGTAACATAAATTATACTGTTACACCTGGATAACTTGGTATAATCGTTACACAACTCCTTTGGAATCCCCTATCAAAAAAATGTATATAATATTTAAACAAACAAACAAAGCAAAATCTAAAACCATTTCTCAATTTAGATCCATAAGCTGGTAAGTTCAAAACAACACTCTTAAAAAAAAAATTCCCTTTTTCAAATCAGTCTTGCTTCATATAAAATCATCCCTGAAAGAAATCATCCAAAAAATATTTTTCATACTACTCAATAAATAATATTAAAAATACATATCAACAGAATGCTCTCAAAATGAAAAGTGTACACCAAATCTCTACTGCAATGAAAATATAAAGTGCAGATTACTGATATAAGAGGTCTTTTTTTTTTTCTTTTAACACATATGGCAAATCTCTCATAAACTGAGGGGTTTTTTTCTTTTATTTAATACATCTGGGATCCTTTAAATATATCTGTAAACTTTAGAAGACATTTTAAATATTTTTAATCTATTGTGGCTACTTTTTCTTAACTAAATTCAATAGTGACAAAATATTTATATGTTTTTTGATATTTGGGCAATTAAATTCAATAGGATCATAGTCTAAGTTAGTACATCCCAACCATTTTTGTTCTTCTGCACCATTCCCTGTCATCAACATTTCTCATTGCATACAGTGATTTTGAACTAATAATCCTACCTTTTCTCCAATTAAAAAAGAGAAATCACTGGTGTACACTTTTCCTTGTTCCCTGTTAGTTTCTGAGGATGCAAGAATTAGTAAAACCGAACTACCTCTGTGTAAAGCTCACACATTACAGATGTTAAACTACGTCACTTCTGCCTACAACTGTCCTGCTTCACTACCTCGCTCCCAACCGTATGGCAGTCATGACCAATGTAAGGTCCTATTCTCCCCTACTATAGAGTACAAAAGACTCAATCATTATAGACAAAAAACACAGGGCTCAAATTAACAATCTTGCCTCATCATTTAATACAACAGTTAAATGATTCAGAAGCTGGATATACTAAGCAAGAAGACGTAACTTCAAGATATCTCAGTTATACCACAGTTCATACTGTATATGCAATATTTAAGACATACTGAGGCTATCAGTAATATTTACCAAATTAGTTGTGAGAATAAAAGCAAACTAAATCTAATCAGGAGATACAGAAGTGGGCAAAATGTGAAGGAAAAACATTTGATGACTAAAATAAGTAGCTCTTAAATCTATAAAAATAAAATCACAATATTAAAAAATACCCCCCAAAATAAAAAGCAAACCATTATTAATTATACAATACCTGTAACACACAGCAAAATGGGCATATGCAGCTACAATCCAGTTGTGATGGCCAGCTACTATTAGTACCTTTCGTGGATCCACAGGAAATCCTGTTGATATTAGCAAAAGAAATCTTTTACGTTCTAAAGAAGGGGTTGGCAAAACTATGACTAACAGGCCAATTCCCGTCCTCTACCTCTTTTGTTAAAGAAAGCTTTGTTGGAACACAGCCAATCACATCTGTTCATACATCGTCATCGCTGCTTTCGTGCCACAATGAAAGTTGAGCGGTTCCAACAGAGACCCTTCGGCTCATGAAGGCCAACATGTTCACTGTCTGGCCCTTTCCAGAAAAAGTCTGCCAATCTCTGTTCTAAAGATTTACAGCTAACAGAAGATCATGAACTTTTTAAATAAAAATTATGTTAAGTGAGATTCTTCAAGATATAAATGGTAGATCTAGATTAAAAAGAGATAAAGCAAAAATCACATCTTTAAAAATAATTACTCAATATCATCTAGAACTAAAAACATATGTACTTTTTTTAATTTATGTACTCTTTGCTTACCTAGCCTAACAGTCTCTTCTCCAGTTCCAGAGAGAACAGGCTGTGTACCATTTTCTCGAGCTTCACCTTCTGTAAAATTTAGTCCATTTCTAGAATCAGCAGAGGATCTAGTAGTGTTGTTTATTTTACGACTAGGAATACCTACAAAAGGAAAGAAAAAGATAACTTTACTTCTAAGTTCACCTACCAAAAATTTAAAATTTCACATTATGGCTAAGAAACAAACAAATGTGAATTTCATTATAGCCAAAATTTATCTTCCAATACACCAATTTACTGCAAATAATTAACTACCATAGAAAACAAGATGAAATTTTTAAAAAATAAAATTCATTCAACAAATTTCTGATACTTATCATGTTATATATATAAAAAGTAAGACTAAGATTTATCATATTATACTCTGTATTTACCTAGCTCTAGGTTACCAAATCAATCAATCACTAACTCATTCATTTTGTCACTACTCTTCACATTTATGGAACAGTTACTATGTGTTAGGTACTATTTACTAATTTAAACCGCTCTAGAGCTGAATTGCCCGATACTTTCAAACATCTCTTATTTGGCAGGAGAGCCTTTTTCAAAATGAAATCTTGTTCAAAAGCCTGCCACAACACAGGTAAAGACCGAACTCTTCTAACTCACTGAAGAGGGGCAGAGATGACATGCACCTCACACTCCTCTGCCCTGTACACTGCTAAGTCTCTGAAAAGCTCCTGGGGTTCCACAAAGGAGATCAACAACCAGTTCTCAAACAGAGGAGTCAGCAAATCTGGCCATGGCCAAGTCCAGCCTGATGGCTGTTTACATAAATAAAGCTGTTATTAGACACAGTCTCACCCATGCATTTCTGTAGCGTTTATGGCAGAGCTGAAGAGTTGCCACAGAGATCTTTTAGCTCACAAACCCATCTGGCCCTTTACAGAAAAAGTTTGGCAAATCCCTACCCTAATATACAGTATGACTTAACTTCTGTTAATATTAAAGTTCTCACTTTTTCTAGTATATTTACAAATGAAACTCAATAATCAAGAAACAGATTTTCCTACTCACACATCTGTACTTACTTAATGATAAAAAGACTTAAAAAAAAGAACTAAATAAATAAAGCAGAAGTACCTGGTGGAGGCAAGTAACCATGAAAAAGGACACTGCCACAAGATGAACGCTCCAGTTCTTCACATAAGAGAAGCCTTCTTACTAAAAACATTTCAAAGCAAACTTGTCAAGAGTACATGCAAACACAAAAATAGTACTCCATTTTTATTTTCTCTAGTTAAAGAGGATAAGGAAAGAAAAGGAAAATGTTTAAGTTAAATCAGCTGACAACTCCTTTTTACTATGAAAATCCACTAAAAGCAAGCACTGACTAGTCCATCAAAAATTAGGACCTGATATAAAACACATTTCATTTGGGCAAGTTTAGTGCTCAAAGGGTCAAATCATAAATATAAAATACTAGAATACATACCTAATGGAGTGATTCCATAAAATTCTGCTTCATGCCTGAGAACATTAATACTCACTCCCCTACAAAGAAACCAATGAATGATGTAAATCCTCTAACACTGGCAACTCGGATTATCATCTGAAGCAGGAAGAAAAAGTACTAGGTTCTTAATGTTCTTAATCAACAAAGTCATAGGGCTTTAAAACTTACTTTTTTCCTAAGATCCTTAATTATTCAAAGAAGTATAGATAAAAAGACTGCACACCACCAAGAACATTTTCTTACTAAAAAACCATTTATATATGGATGAAATGGATGACTAAATGAGAGATTAGGGCTTTATAGGGTTAATACAAGTAATTATCAGTAAGTATCTAATAAGGCAAACAAGAGTGGAAATCATTCCTATGGTATTAGTTGCTTTTAACCATAATTTCTATACATATTTTAACCTCCCCAATTATCCTATAAGCTCCCTGCAAACATGTTCTCCTCTGATCCATGTTTGTATGCCTCATGCAGTGCCTACCACAGTGCTTGTAAGTAACAGTTATGCAATCCATATTTATTGAACAAATAAATTCAGATAAATGACTCTTCTCAACAGAAACCAAAAACAAAAGCAAAACAGAGGCAGAGGAAAACAAAGATCAGCCTTAAGAAGGGGCTATCTTACCCAGATAAAGATGTTACAATAAAGTAATATGAAAATAAGAAGTAAAAAAAAAAATAGAAGCTTAAGAGTTTAAAATGATTCATTTTAGGTTTCAGTTATAATCTGTCCTTACTTTAAAAATATTGCCTGGGCAGAAAAGAGAGGGGACATCACTACAAATTCCATGAAAATTAAAAGAATAAAGGAATACTATGAACAACTCTATGCCTACAAACTTGATAACCTAGGTGAAATGGACAATTCCTTGAAACACACAATCTGCCAGAACTCACACAAGAAACACTATCTCAATCGGTCTACATGTATTAAAGAAACTGAATCAATAATAACCTTCCAAAACAGAAAGTACCATGCCCAGGATTCACTGGTGAATGCCACCAAACACTGAAGGAAGAAATTATACCAATTCTCTACACTCTCTTTCAGAAAAAGAAGCAGAGAGAACACTTCCTAACTCATTTTATAAGGCCCTCACTACCTTAATACCAAAACCAGACAAAGACATTACAAGAAAACTACAGACCAATATCTCTCATGATCACAGATGCAAAAATTCTCAACAAAATATTAGCAAACTGAATCCAACAATGTCTAAAAAGAAATATACACTACAACCAAGCGGGTTTTATCTCAGGTATGCAAGGCTGGTTCAATATTCTAAAGTCAATTAATGTAATCTATCACATCAACAGACTCACATGATCATATCAATAGGTGCAAAAAAAGCATGTGACAAAATCCAACACCCATTCATAATAAAAACTCTCAGTAAACTAGGAATAGAGGGGAACTTTCTCAACTTGATAAGACTATTTTAAAAAAATCCTATAGCTAACATCGTATTTAATGGTAAGAAATTTGAAACTTCCCACTAACACCTGGTTACAAGACAAGGATATTCCCTCTCACCACTCCTTTTCAACTTCATACTGGAAATCCTTATTTACACAAGTCAAGAAAAGAAAAGAAAAGGCATACAGATTGGGAAGAAATATATAAAACTGATGATCACAGATGACATGATTGTCTATATAGAAAATCCAAAGGAATGGACAAAAAACTCCTGGAACTAATAAGCAATTATAGCAAGGTTGCAGAATACAAGGTTAATGTACAAAAGTCGACTGCTTTTCAATATACCAACAGTGAACAAGAGAAACTTGAAATTAAAAACACAATACCATTTACATTAATATCCCCCAAAAAGAAATACTTAGGTATAAATCTAACAAAATATATACAAAATCTATATGAAGAAAACTACAAAACTCTGATGACTGAAATCAAAGAACTGGAAAAAATTGAGAGATATTCCTAGTTCATGGATTGGAAGACGTAGTATAGTTAAGACACTAGTTCTTCCCAATTTGATCAGATTCAATGTAATCCTAATCAAAAGTCTAGCAAGTTACTTTATGGATATCAACAAATTGATTATAAAGTTTACATGGAAAGGCAAAAGATCCATAACAGCCAACACAATATTGAAGGAGAAGAACAAAGTTGGAGCACTACCACTACCCAACTTCAAGCTTTATTATAAAGCTAGAAAAATCAAGATAGCGTAGTACTGGTAAAAAGAATCAACAACAGATCAATGCAATAGAACAGAAAGCCCAGAAATAGATCCCATACACATAGTCAACTGATCTATGACAAAGGAGCAAAGGCAAAACAATGGAGTAACAAATAGTGCTGAAACAACTGGACATCTGCATGCAAAAAAAAAAGAGAGAGAAATTAGTCTAGACACAGACCTTACACTCTTGACAAAAATTAACTCAAAATGGATCACAGACCTAAAGGTAAAATGCAAAACTAAAAAATTCAAAGAAGATAACATTTAGGAGAAAACCTCAATGACAGTGGGTATGGTGATACCTTTTTAGATACAACCAAAAGACATAATCCATGAGAGGAATAAGAATAAGCTAGATTTCATTAAAATTAAAAACTTCTGCTCTACGAAAGACAATGTCAAGGAAATAAGACAAGCCACAGAATGAGAGAAAATATTTGCAAAAGACAAATTTGGTAAGGGACTGTTATCCAAAATATACAAAGAACTCTTAAAACTCAACAATAAGGAAACAAATTCAATTAAAAAATGGGCCAAAGACCTTAACCAAGGAAGATACAGAGGTAGCAAATAAGCCTACAAAAAGATGCTCCACATCATATGTCATTAAGCAAATGCAAATTAAAACAATGAGTTACTACTACACATTAATTAACATGGCCAAAATCCAGAATCCTAACACCAAATGCTGGCAAGGATGTGAAGCAATAAGAACTGTCATACATTGCTGGTGGGAAAGCAAAATGCTACAGCCACTCTGAAAGACAGTCTGAGGTTCCTATAAAACTCTTACCATACGATCCAGCAACTGCACTCCTTGGTATTTACCCAAAGGAGTTGAAAACTTACGACCACACGAAAACCTGCACATGGATGGTTTATAGCAGCTTTATTCCTAACAGCCAAAACTTGGAAGCAACCAAAATGTCCTCTTTAGTAGGTGAGTGGAAAAATAAACTGGTATATTCAGATAATGAAATATTATCAGCATTAAAAAGAAATAACATGAATAGACATAGAGGAAACTTAACTGCATAATATTAAGTGAAAGAAGCCAATCAGAAAAGGCTACAGGGCTTCCCTGGTGGAGCAGTGGTTAGGAGTCTGCCTGCCAATGCAGGGGACACGGGTTCGAGCCCTGGCCTGGGAGGGTCCCACATGCCGCGGAGCAACTGAGCCTGTGCACCACAGGTACTGAGCCTGCGCTCTAGAGCCCGTGAGCCACAGCTACTGAAGCCTGCATGCCTGGAGCCTGTGCTCCGCAACAAGAGAAGCCACCACAGTGAGAAGCCCGCTCACCACAGCGAAGAGTGGCCCCCGCTCGCCGCGATTAGAGAAAGCCTGTGCGCAGCAATGAAGACCCAATGCAGCCAAAAATAAATAAAATAAATAAATTAAAAAAAAAAAAAAGGCTACATACTGTGTGATTCCAACTATAACATTCTGGAAAAGGCTAAATTATGGAAATAATACTTTGTACAGTATTATAAAGATGCACACATGTCATTATACATTTGTGCTAACTCATAAAATGTACACCACCAAGTGAACCAAAGGTAAACTATGGACTTTGGGTGATTATGATGTTAATGTAGGTTCACATCAATTGTTAAAAAAAAAAAAAAAGTATCATCCTGGGAAATGATGTTAACAGTGGAGGAGGTTGATAATGAAGGCAGGGGGCACATGGGAAATCTCTGTACCTCCCTCTCAATTTTGTTGTAAACCTAAAACTGCTATTAAAAAAAGAAGTCTTAAAAAACAACAGACAAAAAACATTCCGTAGGCCTAATGAACACATGTAATTGTGATATTAAATTGCTTTTATTTGTGAAATTGATTGTAACTAGTTTAATAAGAACAGTTAAAACTTTCTTATTCTATTTCAAAACTACTTGTGTTAACAGTACAGTAGCACTGGCTAATTATTTGTCTGGGGAAGACAGACAAATATGATAATGATAATACAGGGTGATAAGGGCAATACAAGAATTTTATGCAAAAAACAGAAGTAGAACATAGTATTCTTTTTTCAATTCCTTCCCACCTTCTTTTAGAAGATACTACTCAGAGAAATTAAGTTTGGTAGGCTTCCCTAAATGAAATAAAGAAGCAAGTTGAAAGAAAAGCAGTGAATACGAATACTTAAACTATTATATTTCTGCCTTTCATGGGTGATTTAGTCGTGGATTAGTCACAAGGACACTGACTAGAAGTAAATTTAGGCTTTAATCAAATGCTAAAAATAATTTTACCCCAGAAGTAAGTAGTTAGTAATATACTTCCCACTTCCACCCCAGGCCAGGAGACAGACAAACAAAAAGCCCCAACAAACCCTTTTATTCATTCAATAAATACCTACTGAGCAGCTACTATACATGCCGTTTTAACAACACTGGGAATACAGCAGGGAACAAACCAAACAAAAAAATCTTTGCTTTCAAGAAGTGTATATTCTAGTGAATATAAGCCAAAAATTATATAATATTATAAAGAAGCAGCTTAAAGAAACAATTAGAATTCTAAAAGCTGTATCTAAAAAAGTATTAATAGGTCCTTAAGTGAAAGTTCATTAGGAATATATGAAATACAAGAACAATAAAATACAAATTAGATTGTAGCTTCCATTGTAGATTGTAGACTATGGCAAAGTTAAAGAAATAGTTTAAATGGTCATTATTTACCCACCAAAAAAAAAATGTATCGCTATGCGTCAAGCACAATGCTCGTACCTACAGGTATACAGTAAACAACTTGTCCTTTTAGAATTTAAAGTCTAATGGAAGATAGACTACTGGGGTAGTGGCAGTGCAGGAAACTCTGAACACCTGTATCAGGCGGACACAGCAGAGATCACTGAAGTGATCAGATTCAAGCTGAGAGCAGAAAGGGTTGAAAGTGTTGGAGCAACAAAAATCAAGCAGGAGCTAGATTAGAGAGAGCCTTAAGAAACAACAGGAAGTCCAAGATCCTTAGCCATTAATCCAGTAACACGTAAGAGTTTTAAGCAGAGGAATAACCAGATTAGATTTATATTTTCAGAAGTTAATTTTGGCTACAGTGTGAAAAATGAATTGAAGGGATGTAAGAATGAAGACAGGGAAATTGGTAAGGAAGCTATTAGAGTAATCCAGAGAAAGGGATGATGGTGGCCTGTATCTATGACAGTTTAATTCTGAGGAAACTTTTAAAGAAAAATAATCTTGGGGCAGGGAAAAAAACTTTTCTTCATAAAATATACCCAAAACCATACCTTTGAATAAAAATTTACTTTAAAAAGATACATTTCTTACCTTAAGTCTAGTTCTTTTGTCCTAAGAAAATTTAAAATGGGTGCAAACGCTGCTGGATCTCTATCAATAAATATCTGTAAATAAAGAATTACAAATTTTACTTTCAAATTATAAATTAAACTTCTAACTTTAATATCTGTAACACTAACTTAGGGAACAAATACTGAATTATTTAAATACTATATTTCCTTGATTCCACTCTTATTAAATTTTAATTCCACTCAGTTTCTAAAATTTAAATGTAGTTATAACCGTGTGCATTTATGTGGTAGTAGTGGTGTCTTTTCTCCACCTGAAAAGCTGTTGTTAGATTGATTATATTTTAAGGTGCAGGAAAAATGGTATCAAATAAGTCCACTTTCTCATTTCTATTTAATTGATATCTTTGGTGAAAGGGACACCAAAGGGAAAATTTTTATCTGAAATATTCTAGAATTCAATAAATACTTTGAAAACATTATGCATGAATAATACTTTCTTACATCATCTGATCACTAATTATTGGTGACAGTGATTGTGATTTACATAATTTGTGATTCATAAGTAATTAAAACAACAATGTACTTTTATAATACACACCAGGCAATCAAGAAAAGTAAACTGCACACTGCTGTCCAAACTGGAAAACACTAACAGTTTTACATGCCACTATCTCAATTTCCTCAAGGGCTGGGTGTGGGGTGAAGGGGAGGGGACAACAACAACAAAATTTTTTTAAATAACAAACACAGCACCACTGAATACATATGGGGAAAATAAAGTGCTTAAAAAATATGAAATACATCATTGATAACTTTTTACAGCAATGTATGCCAACACTATTCTGAACCAATTACAAAAGCTCTAACCATAAAATTGAACACCTTTTAAAGCTTATGTAAGTCACTTACACAGCAGAATGGTAGCAAATAATAAACCTTCTTATATTATAATCAGTTACTATATACAATGAATGAGGTTCTTCTGGCTTCATAAATTCTTGCTTTTGTTTTTATTAGAATCAAACAGAAGTTGAAGAAAACACCACAGATTTGTTAGAGGTCTAATTACTGATGTCCTTTTTATAATCTCACATGGACCTATCTGCTTGTGCTGCTTTATTCCATCTGCAAATCTCATCACAGCAAATAAACACCTCTGGTCACTTTGTTGCCTCCCAAATGAAAGTCTTATTTGCTTTTGTGAGCACTAGGCATTTACTTTACATGCTATTGTTCATATTACAACTGCTTTTTAAATTTATAAACCAATTTTTTTTAACTGAAATTTAATAGTTCTTTACTTCCCTCACTCCACCATTGCTGCACAAGTTCATAAGATTATTCTCCAAAATAAAAAATTGTAGAACTTTACTAATTTGCAACATCTTACCATTATAATATTGAAATATTGTAGTATTTACATTCATCTATTTACTGTTCAAGTTTCAATTACTGATTAAAAGAAATATTTCCTCTCTTGACAATGTAAGCTTAGATCCTACAATCTCTCTAATCATGATTATTTAAATTGCTATATGCAGTATTCCCAGTTTCAAGTTCTCTTCTATAATTACAGAAACACTATTCATGACAAGAAATAAAAATCTTTAAGTACATATACTTTCATTTAGTAGTTATTAAAAGAGTAGTTTCCCTGTCTTCTTAGAGTATAAGGATCAAACATTACAAGCATTTTTTTATCTAATTTAGAAACATACATCAACATTGTTATACTCACAGCACCAGTTTCATCTCGAAGTGTTGAAATTCTTCCACTCAGCAAACTAGAAGTCATTAACATTTAAGACAGAGTTAGTTTTTAAAATCTGAGTATGAATACAATGCTTTAATTCTTTCAAACATCAAAGACCAATACAAATGAATCATCCTATCTCCAAGGTAAAATAACAATTTAAAAATTCTATTTTAAGAGTTAAGTTTATTTATTCGATACATAAAAATATTTATTTTTTATTGTTTTAATAAATAATCAACTGTATTTAAAAAAAGGTACTAAAGAATTATATGAAATACCTGGAAAAAAAAGAATCTGGAATCCACATAAGTGTCTGTCTTGAGGTACTAAACCTGCAATTAAAAAGTATCTGGTATTATAAGAGAGGACATGATTTGAAATTTCCACGTTAGTTAACTTGCTTTAATACGCTGGCTAATGATTTACAAGTTGCTGCATAGCTATAGCTGTATCAGTTATACTCATTACTTTTAATATCTTTAAATTTTGCTACTTTCAATTCAGAGTTAAGATTATTCCAAGAGCTCTCAACAAAATCAAATAATTAATTTGCTTGCATATAATATAGCTTCCTAAAACTTTCTAGCATGCCAATCTACTGAAGAATCAATGATTAGCCCACCACACCAAGTCTAAAATTCTCAACATGACATACTATCTTCAGGTCACGTTTCATCTCTCCAACACAAACTGTTTTCCCCTCTAATAAGACAGTACTTCTTAATATCCCCAAACGATCCATGCTTACACCACTTCAGAATCTCCATCCCAGCTGCATCAACCTCATGTTCAATTATCCAAGTTCCACCCATCTTTTTTTAAAAATAAATTTATTTATTTATTTATTATTTTATTTTTGGCTGCGTTGGATCTTCGTTGCTGCGCTTCTCATTTCGGTGGCTTCTCTTGTTGCGGAGCACGGGCTCTAGACGCGCGTGCTCAGTAGCTGTGGCACGCAGGCTCAGTAGTTGTGGCTCGCAGGCTCCAGAGCGCACGCTCAGTAGTTGTGGCGCACGGGCTCAGTAGTTGTGGCTCGCAGGCTCCAGAGCGCACGCTCAGTAGTTGTGGCGCACGGGCTTAGCTGCTTCGCGGCACGTGGGATCTTCCCGGACTAGGGCTCAAACTCGTGTCCCCTGCACTGCCAGGCGGATTCTTAACTACTGTGCCACCAGGGAAGCCCCATCCATCTTTCTTGATACCTTCCAGGTTCTACCTTCTCTTTAATGGCTTTTCCAAATATACTATCCTATACTATCTTCCTGAGCTCATATTAATCCCACTGCACATAATGCATTTAACATTTCCTTTATAATCTTGGGCTATTCACAACCGTTGCATTCACTTATTCAAAAATCACTCAGTAAACACTGTTTTGAGGTTAACCGCCATTTGATCAAGTCTGCTTATTACCACCAATTTGAGGGGAACTTTACCAAAGCCTCGTGTAACAGACCGAGGCAAAACAATCAGTAACTGATGTAAACTGGCATGACAAAGAATTCGACATAGGGCTCATCCAGTCCAGCACTTGATGTCTGAACAATTTCATTTTAAGATTCATCACACTGCACTATGTATCTCTGACTCGCTGCCCCATCACCACGTGTCCTCACACAGAAGAGAGCCCAACAGACCTTTACTTTCCCTCCACATTCATTTTCTAGCATTACATGACTGTTTTAAAGTAGCTCCTGTGCCCATTAATCAGACCAAGAAAGGAGCCAGTTTATTCAAGAAAATATGGCAAATTTTCCCAAGCATATTTCTTACCAGAATCTTAAGAAAAAAAATAATAAGAAGTAGATTACAACTAGTTAGAGGAAACTGACTTGGTCAAATCAATAGAAGCAAACCCAGTAAATGGTAAACTGAAATATCTAAGGATCCACTGCAAAAATGAGTCACTGTGTTTTGGAGGCAATCAAATTAATTCCAAATAAGGATCACTTCTAACTTGTGACATTCCACGTTCACTGCTTATTCAGCAAATTGTCTGCCAAATAACTCAAATTTTGTGTTACTTAGAAAATTACCCAGGTCTGCTTAAAGTCATATTAGCAATTTCAATTAAAATCAGCAGTTCAGGGTGGGTTTAGTAATCTGGAATTTCTGGGCAAAGGGATTAGACTCTCATCCCCACCAATTTTTTTTTTTCTCCAAACAAGTGGAAGATAGGGGGGTAAATCCCAGAGCTCTAAAACTGGTTCCAAATATGACTTCATGAAAACTACAACATTTAAAATTACATATGACAAGCATAATTCTCTGAAATATATATATATGAAAAGCCTTTTCTATGTTTTTATCTCATATCTACAGTGTGCCAAGAAAAAGATCACGTGCAATCTGGCCTTGGCAAAACATATCCACATTTATACTCCATGCCACTTGCCTCCTACTAAATTTACTTGGAAACAATCTAGTTAAAATTATTTATTCTGCAAAGTTACTACTGATAGATAATGCCACTAACCCTTGTATTTCCCATTTATTGCTTCAAATTTTTTTATCAATCCTGGAAGGTTGGTACTGTTATTGTCATTACACATTTTAGGAAACTAAGCACTAAAAAATAATTTGCCTAAGGTTGCTGAGCTAGTCTCCCACTGGCTGGTCCCAGACTTCTCTCCTGAGGCCTCAAATCATACTCATTCATAACAGAATCAATCACAAATGGAGCTACACTGGTGTTCTTTCACTTCATTAGGGCTTTTCTGGTAAATAATAATATTAACAATTCTAAATGAAATCTCATCTTCTCTACTTTCTGAATCATCCATGAAGTGTTAAATAAATGATAAAAATTGGTCATTTTTTTTTATTAGACCCTACCTATACCATGTGCTTCTCTGCTCGTAAGAAACTCTCCTGAGTTTCACTCTATCACTTCACAGCTGAGGTCAACTCTATGCCACAGGTGGTTCTCCCAGTGGCAATTACTCAACTTCAAGGAAATTAGAAACTAGGGCAGGGATTTTAAATGACGATAATGTTACTCTTCTGAAGGCCAGCTCTTGCAGGGTATTCCATTTTGGCATCCATAAGTTACCAAAGCGGCAAAATTTTCACGTGATTTTAGTAAAATATCCATGTCTTGCATTAGGAGACACCAATCTTCCCCTCCATAAAACCGGAATCTATATAGCAGCAATAACGTTGTAAATTCTTAAACTAATAAACAGTTTTGCTTGGGGGGGTGAGAGAGAAAAAAAGAGTGAACAGAGAAAGCATTACTGATTCCTGTATTGAATTCTTCAGCACACTTAGAAAACTATTCAAATGCTATACATTTTTATCACTATGGTTCACAGTGCTGCCGTTCTGCATTTTTAAAAATACTAGTTAAAAAGTCCTAGGTGTCGAGCATAGCAAAATACACTACCTCCTAGGGCGCTTCATCGTTTATCTCCCACCTAGCCTAAAACTCAACCACCCCTTCCTTGAAACAGCTGGCAAACTCCCATTTCCGAGAAGAGTGACTCATAAACCATAGCAAATCCACAGAAGAATGATTCTTTCCCACCCAACAAGCTTATTAAAAGATATAGTAAGGGAGTGGAAGGCCAGAGAGAGATCAGAGAAGAGCTTTCGGTCTGTTTACTAGGAAGGCGCCACAGGGTGCCACTACCCAAAGCTTCCCAGAACCAACTTCAAACTGCAGTTTCTGGACTCGCTGCCCTACAAGTTGAACAGATCCTTCAGAGCTCTGAAAATAAATAACAACGTACCGCGCATCTACGGCACTCCCTCCACCGAAATTCTCGGAGATTTCAAACAGCCCTTAATGAGGCATTATCGCCCGAGCAAATCGATTTACCTTGTTGACCAAAGAGAAAGGGAGGCAGGTGCACCTGCAACAGTCAAACCACAAGGCCCGGCTTCCACAAAATAAATCCCTCAAGTACGCGCCAGGCTTAGGTAAGGAAGGCTATAGAATGTTCCTCTCGGCCTGATCCCCTAGAAAGGGGGAGGGACGTAGCCGATATTCTAGGAAAGCGGCAGCGCGGCCAGATGAACCCTGGTCTCGGTGATTCCCAAGGCCGCCTGCCCCTCGAGATCCGCGGACCTGCTCCCGCCCGGAGGGCCCTGCGCTCCCCGCCGACTCGGCACCCATGCTCGCCCGCTATCCCGCCCCACCGGGGCCCGGCCTCCCCCGGAGGTCGCCCGCCCGCTATCCCCCACCCCGAGCCCCTTCTCCCCGACTCACCTGGTCCCCCCCACGTTCAGCTGCACGATCTCGCCGCTGCCGGCCGCCGCCGCGGCGAAGCTGCCGCAGTGCCCTCCCGACATGTCCGGCGGCTCCGGCGGCACTCGCCGCCCTCCCTCCCCGGCCGGGGCCGTCGAGCCAGCGGCGGGAGCCCGAGGCGGAGGCAGCGGCGGCGGCAGCGGCGGCGGCGGCGGCGGCGGCGGCTGCAGGGCCAGCAGGGCTGCGGGCGCCGGGGGGCGGGCGGCACGCGGAGCCTCCCCCACGTTCTCGGCGACCGGGCGGGGCTGGCGGGCGTCCGCCTCTTCCCCTCCGCTCCCGCGGCGCGGGAAAGCGGCCGGGCCTCCACCTCTCGTGGCCTCCAGGCCGCCCAGCCGCGGCCTGCCGTCAGCTCTCCGCTGCCCCCCTCGCAGCCGCTGCGGCCGCAGCGCCGGCTGGAGGAGGGGTCGCCGCGTGGGACAAAATACCGCAGCGTTCTGCCCTTCGCCCGCCACGGCCACCGAGCTTGAGGCGGAGGAAGGAAACGGGGAGGAGGAGCTTCCCAGCCCAGCGGCCGGCGCGGAGGGGAGGGTGGGGGAATGCGCTCCTGGACCAAAGCCGGGTCCCATGGGATTCTGTTTCTTCCCTCCTACCCCCGCAATCCCAGCACGTTTCACTTTTACATTTCAGATTTTCCAGCCCCGGGACTCAGATTTCCCAGGTTGAGGGCAAGTCTGGGCAAGCTGTCCAAAGCATCCTCATTGTCTCCCTTCTCCACGTGGATTTGGGAGATGAAAGGAAAATTTCTTAGAGGAAGTTATGCCTAAATGTTTACATTGCTATTTATGGTGGAAACGCGGTGAAAATTTGGGGATTTTAAAACTTTATAGCGCTTATCTCAGCAAACTCGTTACCTTACCCTCTTCCATCTCATCCCTACTCTCCCAAGCAGTTTGATTTTGTTAAGCAGGGGAGAAAACAAAAGACAAAAACAAGGAAAAAAAAAAAAATACCCCTAGGCAGTGTAGGGCCACACGTTTCTGGACTATAGTAAGTACTCAACTAATGTTACACACACACAAATACAATTTTTAAAAGTTTATTTTTGCTTAAAACAGTACATATTGGAACTGGAAACCTTAATGGCTACTAAAATATATATTTTAAATGGTAATACTATAATACCTGGTGAAGTAAAATTCATATTTTATGGCAAGAGGGGAAAATTTTAAACAAAAAATTTTTCTTGGCTTCCTTCGTCCCTTTGGGGCGGAATGAGCATCTGCATTCCCCGGACCTCCTTAGGAGGTAAGTTCCTTCTTAATCTCATCAAGGGTCACAATTCTTTAGGAGATAATCTTCCTTCTTAATCTTGGGGCCGCTCACTTTGTACTTGTAGATCTGGATTATGTAACTGTCAGTAATACATCATTTAATGTACAACCCTCTGTCTCAAAAACTTGTATAGCTGTGCTTTGACCTCATAGGCAGAACAGTCCTCGAAGCTTTCCGAAAGGCTGTTCCTGGGTTATAATTTTCAATTTGGCTCGAATAAAATTTTCCATTTCTTTCTTTCTTTCTTTCTTTCTTTATCTTTGGAGATTTTCTAAATTCTTTTTTATTTAATTTTTTTTTTTTTTATAATTTTTTTTTTTTCCCTACTTTATTTATTTATTTATTTATTTTTGGCTGTGTTGGGTCTTCGGTTCGTGCGAGGGCTTTCTCCAGTTGCGGCAAGCGGGGGCCACTCTTCATCGCGGTGCGGGGACCGCTCTTCATCGCGGTGCGCGGGCCTTTCACTATCGCGGCCCCTCCCGTTGCGGGGCACAGGCTCCAGACGCGCAGGCTCAGCAGCTGTGGCTCACGGGCCCAGCCGCTCCGCGGCATGTGGGATCTTCCCAGACCAGGGCTCGAACCCGTGTCCCCTGCATTAGCAGGCAGACTCTCAACCACTGCGCCACCAGGGAAGCCCTATTTAATTTTTTTACTGTAGTATAGTTGATGTATCCATTTCTTTCTTTTATCGACTAATTTTTTTTGTTGACAACCTGATGCTCCACGAGCTAACAAAGACAGTATATTATGTTTCAGAAGTCGTTTGTGGTACTAAAGCTTTAGCATGAATCCTGTTTTGCTATAATTTTACCATAAAAATTCAAAATGAAGACCTACATGATAGTATATTTTTAATTTTCATTGTCATAATAATTTTTTTAATCCTCTGCTGGCAAATATGCCAGTGATATGATATCCAGATTTGACTTAAAAGAGGATAGCAGTACTTACAGATATAAGATAAATATTATTTACCCCAGTTAATGATGATGATAATAATAATAGCTAATCTGTATTTATTAAGGATTTATCATATGCTAGGTGGTTTAGATATTTTCTGTCATTTTTTTCTTCACAACTATTGTTTCACTATTTTAAAAATGGAAACGTGGGACTTAAAATCATCAGAAAACTTGCTCAAAATTATGTAGGTGGCACATAGCATAGCAAGAATTTGAAGACAGGCAGTTTGAAATCAGTGCAGTATAACTCACTATATCTCATATATTCACTTAATACTAAGAAGATCAGATTAAGGGAGAAGCGAACTAGTAATTTTTCACACTTTAAACAGTATTAGCTGTCTTTGTTCTAACCCTTAATATCTATTTCTATAAGGATTTGAAATTTTGCTTTCAAATTTGCAGGATAGAATTAGATGGTAAAAAAGGCCATTTAATTATCCCTGGGTGTTTAATTTTCCATTGGAAGAATGTAAAAGAGCACTTATTAACAGATTTTTGCCTTTAATGAATTCAAAAGGCAACATAGAGTTAATTGTGACAAGGCTTCTTATCTTTCCTGAAATAAATAAATGAAACCACATTCATCTCAATGCATAGTAATTATTAACTATCAGCAAGACATCTCATCAGGAGAGGGGAGAGGACTCACTATTTTATAAACCAAAATGGTCAGAGCTTCTTGATGTATCCAGATCAATGTGAGTCTGAAGGGATTTCTTACTCATAAAACTTAAAGTTAGGATATTATTTACTTCTTAAGAATAAATTGAAACATTATTAACAAAGACAGCAGAGAGGGGAAAAATATTTACAATATCTATCAGGCAAATGATTAAAAATCCACAGCACTTGGTTGTATGTGTATCACTTTACAGATCAACTGAGCAGACAAAAAGGGAAAAATATGGAAAGTATATCAACAGGCAAGTGATGGGATAACTAACAAAAACACTGAAATTCTTGCTCAAACAACAGAAAAGGATGTAATTTTCACTCACGAGGTTGGCAAAAATTAAGAGGTTTGGTAAAAATCCAGTGTTGAAATGGTCACACTCATGCATTGTTGATTGGAATTTAAAGGGTATGGAGTTTTTGAAGACAGCCTGAGAGTATCAACTTTTGAAATGTATATACCCTTGACTCAGCTCTTGTATTCTAGGAATAGATCCTACAGACATATCGTAGAGACGCACAAGGTGCAGATCAAGAAGTGCACATTCATTGTAGCAGTATTTAGAACCAACTAGACTGTTCAACAACAGGGGGATGATTTTTAGAAGTGTTGCATATTATGATTATTATGGGGCAAATCTATATGAACTGACCAGAAAAGGTCTCCAAGTATATTAGTGGGAAAAAAATCAGGTCACAGAATAATGCATTATGAGTGCAACCTCATTTATTAAAAAAAAAAAAAGCAAAACTAAAATTGTGTCTACTAATTTCTATACAAAAGTGCACGTATTAAACTGGGAAGAAACGTTAACTCTGGAACAGTCATTAGAATCAGAAAGGGGAAGTCAGCAGGGATAATTAGAGGTAGAACCTTTCAACTCTGTGGACTTTCACATTGTTTAAAGTGTTTACAGTGAGTTTTCATTCATGTATTACTTGTATGTAAGTATATGTGTATGTATGTATGTGTAAATAGAGTAGATTCAAGGTTGTCTGCATGACAGTTTTTTAAATTTATTTATATTATTTAAAGACTTATGCATGTAAAAATATAAATTAAGTGTTCTTTAAATACCGTTACTTTTTTTAGTAGATGTGTTGAATTTGAGATGTCTACTAGACCAGTACTTCTCAAACTGTCTTAGATGAAGGACAAGTTTACTTCATTTCCAATTCATTGGAGATCAATGTTTGTTCCTACTGCACATGATTGGAACTCACCTCACACCACATGCAACTTATCAAGCAAATTTGATAGCATCTGAAATGGTCTACACCCTGTGCAATGAGATAAGACCACTGCTGGCATCAAATTGCTATGAATGTTGTTAAACTCTTTCTCTCATTTTTATACTTAGTTTGTTGCAGACTGATGACAAATGATTTGTGGATGGACCACACTTAAGGCGGCACTGTATTCGATATTGAAGTGAGATGTTGAGTAGGCAGTTATATACAGGAGTCAGAAGTTTGGGAGGGAGACCCAAACTGAAACTACTCTTATCTTTACTAAAATAAAATTTTGGAAATTAGCAATATATAGATGGTTTTTAGAGCCATGAGGCTACCTGAGATCGTAAGGGGGTAAGTGTAATATAATGAGACAAGAATAGGAATTAGGAGGGAGCCCTTGACTATACAATATTAGGATGTTGGGAGGAGAAGGAGATACAGCCAAGGAGACAGAAAGGAGTACCAGCAAGAGGAGGAAAACCAAAGGAGTATGGGGTCCTGTGAAATAAGAAATCTAGTAAAATAAAGACTGAGAATTCACCATTGGTTTTAGTAACATGAAGGAAATTGGTGACCTTGTAAGTAAGGGTAGTTCTAGAGCAGTGATGGGAGAAACAGCATGATTGGTGGGATTTTGCTGTAAAGAACAGTAAGGAAATGGATGGTAGCAAACAGATGAAAGTAATGTCAAGAGAAGGCTTCGTAAGATGATAAAAAAATAATAGTAATAACCACAAGCCAATGGAAACCATTCAATAGAGAGCAAAAAAACAGGTAATTCAAGAGATGCAGAAGATAATTATTGGACTTCTGTCTTTGAGTAGGTGAAAGGAGACAACTTCTAGTTAACAAGATAAAGAAACTGAGCCAGAAGGAGAATGGGTAATTTGCCCAGTGTTTGCAGTTGCCATTATTATTATTATCTCCTAACCCACTCTAAGTGTAGACACACCCCTTATTTGGAGTATGACCCTAATGATATACTCTGTATATCAGATTTTAAAACAACAGCTTTTAGATTACAAACAATAGGGAAAACTTCCTCAAACAGATGTGTCAATATACAAAAACATGCCTTAAGAAAGGGGTAAAGGACTTGAAGTTTCACTGGGTCTCATTGATCAAAGCTAGAAAAATACACATTCCTAGCCTGATGGTATACTCATCAAAGATATTAGTTCAAGGGAAATGAAGGACAATAATTTGGAGGCAGTAGTGAAGGGCCAGGATAACATCTACCCTCCAGCCCCATGGTATGAGGATTACAGGGAAGAAACTAGCCTACATTTGAGAGAACAGCAAGGGAATCAGTGTCCCCAAGGCAGCCCCCTTTCAGTCTGTTCCAGGAACATTCAGAAAAGAGGGTGAGGCTAAAAGGGGATTTTCCTGATGAGTGACCATGAATTCCAAAGGACACATTGGAAAAGTTATATTTTGGAGGAAGAAAATAGAAAATGAGCAATGATCTGTGCTAGATTTTTGCAGAACAATATAAAATGGGAAAATAGGTGTGAACAGATTATTCCTGAAGTTCCCTTATGCAGATTACAATAATGATCCAAAGAAGGTTTTGTTTAATTTGGAGATGGGAATGACAGTAAAGGCTTTTGCCTGGAGCAGTCAGAGTTCAATAAACACTCCGAGAAAACTCTTCCTCCAAAAAATTTATTAAAGGTCTGCAAGGCCTGAGATGATCTCATACCCCACCTATCAACTCTCAATCTCCCTCTGCAGTCTTCTTGCCATGTTCCTTCCTACCTCTCTACTCCAATCCAGGTACCCAACCCACCTTGCTATTATTCCAACATGTCAAATAAGCTCTTGCTTCAGGACTCTGCACCTGCTTTTCTCTCTGCTTGTAAAGTTTTTCCTTGAAACAGCCAATGGGCTCACTCCTTCACTTCCTTCAGAACTCTGCTCAGTCATCACTTACCAGAGAGGCTCTCACTCTTACAAGCCAGCAAGGGAAACAAAAAAATACTCAATTAATTAAAAAGAAGGCATAAAAAGAAGGCAAGGACAAAGAATAGATGAGACAAATAGAAGACAATTAGCAAGATGATAAGTTAAAATCCAGCCATATCAATCATCTTATTAAATGTAAATGGTCTAGGGACTTCCCTGGTGGTCCAGTGGGTAAGATTCTGGGGCTCTCAATGCAGGGGGCCCGGATTCGATCCCTGGTCGGGGAAGTAGATCCTGCATGCATGCAGCAACTAAGTCCACATGCCACAACTAAGACCCAGCATAGCCTAAATAAATAAATATTTTTTAAAAAAATGTAAATGGTCTAAGCATTCCAATTAAAAGGCAGGGTTCATCAGGCTGGATTAAAAAAGCAAGACCTAACTATATACTGTTTAAAAGCAATCCTTTTTAAATATAAAGACACAAATAAGTTAAAAGTAAAAGGATGAGAAAAGATGAACCATATGCACTGGATTGAATGTTTATGTCCCCCTCAAAATTCATATTTTGAAATCCTAACCCCCCCAGTGTGATGGCATCAGGAGGTGAGATCTTTAGGAGGAACTTAGGTCATGACAGTGGAGCCTTCATGTATGGAATTAGTGCCCTTGTAAAGGGACCACAGAGAACTCTCTCACCATCTTTCTATCATGTAAGGATACAAGGAGAAGATGGGAGTCTGCAACCCAGAAGAGTGGTCTCACCAGAACCTCACTATCCTGGCATTCTGGTTTGGGTCTTCCAGCCTCCAGAACTGTGAGAAATAAATTTCTTTCTGTTTATAAACCACCCCGTCTATGGTAGTTTGTTACAGCAGCCCAAACTAACTAAAACACAATTCTAACACTCATCAAAAGAAAGCTGGGATAGGTATATTAATGTCAGACAAAGTAGATTTCAGAGCATAAAATGTTACTAAGGATAAAGAGGTTCATTTCATAATGGTCATTAAGAGAATATAACAATTGAAAACATTTATACAACTAATATCTAAACTTAAAAATACAGGAAGAAAAAACTGATAGAACTGCAAAGAGAAATAGACAAATCCACAATAACAGATAAATATTTCAATATCCTTCTTCCAATAATTAATTGAACAAGTAGATGAAAAGTCAGTAAAGATAGAGAAGATTTGAACAGCACCATCAACCAACATAACCTGTTGATATTTATGGAACATTCCACTCTACAACAGCAAAACGCATATTCTTTTCAGGTGCTCACAGAACATTTACCAAGATAGAACTTATTATGGGCCACAACACAAGTCTCAATAAATTTTAAAAGATTCAAGTTATACAAATTATGGTCTCTGGGCACAATGCAATCCAATAAGAAATAAATAACAGAAAGATTTTTGGACTATCCCCAAATATTTGGAAACTGCATAACACAGTTCTAAATAATGTAGAGATCGTGGGGAAATTAGAAATTGTTTAAAGTGAAAGTGTTTTGAAACTGAATATAAAAATTTATGGGATGCTACTAAAGCAATATTTGGAAGAACTATTTAACACTCAACTTGTATATTAGAAAAGAAGAAAGGTCTAAAATCAGTGACCTCAAAGTCAACCTTAAGAAACTAGGAAAAGAAGAGCAAAGTAAATTCAAAGTAAGCAGAAGAAAAGAAATAATAAAAATCAAAGTGGAGGGACTTCCCTGGTGGCGCAGTGGATAAGATTCTGCGCTCACAATGCCGGGGGCCTGGGTTCTATCCCTGGTCAGGGAAGCAGATCCCCCGTGTGTGCCACAACTAAGGAGCTGGTGAGCTGCAACCAAGGAGCCTGAGAGCTGCAACTAAGGAGCCTGCCTGCCACAACAAAGATACAAAGATCCGGTGCCACCAAATAAATAAATTTTTTTAAAAAAAAGATAACTTCTATTAAAAAAAAAATCAAAGTCGAAATAGAAAACAGAAAAACAACATAACCAAAACCCAGTTCTTTGGGAAGATCAATTAAACTGGTGACCCTCTAGCCAGACAAATCAGGATAAAAGAGAGAAGACATAAATGACCAATCTCAGGAATGAGAAAGGGGCATCACTACTGATTATACAGATATTAAAGGAAAATAAGGAGATGTTATGAACAACTTTATGCCAGTGAATTTGACAACTTAGATGAAACAGACAAATTCCTTGAACAGCACAGATTACCAAGTTTCAAGAAGAAATAGGTAACATGAATTGCTCTATTTCTCTTTTTTCTTCCAGTTTTATTGAGATATAATTGAAATACAACACTGTATAAGTTTAAAGTATAGAGCATAATAATTTGACTTACATACATCATGAAATGATGACCACAATAAATATAATGAACATCCATCATCTCATAGAGATATATAAATAAAAGAAAAATTTTTTTCCTTGTGATGAGAACTTTTAGGATTTACTCTCAACAATTTTCATACATAACATACATGATTTCATATACAGTCAATAATCTACATGATTTGTTTGTTTTTGAAATATAGTTGACCTACAACACTATGTTAGTTCCACATGCACAACACAGTGATTTGATATTTCTATACATTACAAAATGATCACCACTGAATAGCTCTATACCTATACATTACAAAATGATCACTGCTGAATAGCTCTATTTCCATAAAAGAGTTTGAATTTGTAGTTTCAAACCTTCCCACAAAGAAAACACCAGGCACACTTGGCTTCACTGGTGAATTCTTCTACTATTTAAGAAATAAATAATATTAATTCTATATAACTCATCTACAAATCATAAGGATAGAGAATTTCCAACTCATTCGCTGAGGCCAGAATTACCCTGATGCCAGAATCAAAAAAAGACATTACAAGTAAACTACAGACCAATATTCTTCATGTACATAGATGCATAAATGTTTAAAAAAAATTAGCACACCGAATCCAACAAAATGCAAAAAGAATAATATTTTCTATGATGAAGTGGGATTTATCCTGGGAGTGCAAGGTTAGCTTAACATTTGAAAATCAGTCAATGTAATTCACCATGTTAAGAAATTAAAAATTAAAACGACTGTTTATGGGACTTCACTGGTGGCGCAGTGGTTAGGAATCCGCCTGCCAATGCAAGGGACACGCGTTCAATCCCTGGTCCGGGAAGATCCCACATGCCGCGGAGCAACTAAGCCCGTGCACTACAGCTACTGAGCCTGCGCTCTAGAGCCCACGAGCCACAACTACTGAAGCCCGCGCACCTAGAGCCCGTGCTCAGCAACAAGAGAAGCCACCGCACTGAGAAGCCTGCACACCGCAACAAAGAGTAGCCCCTGCTCACCGCAACTAGAGAAAGCAAAGCAATGAAGACCCAACACAGCCAAAAAATAAATAAATTAATTAATTAATTTTTTAAAAACCCAACACTGTTTATGACACAGAAAAAACATTTGGAAAAAATCCAATATTGATTCCTGATTTAAAAAAATAACTCTCAGCAAACTATTAATAGAACGATACACCCTTGAAGGACATCTGTGAAAACCCAGCTATTATCATACTAGTGGTTAAAGAGTGACTGAATGCTTTTCTCCTAAGACCAGGGACAAGATGAGTATTACCTTTCCGCACCAACTATACTCAACATTGAACTAGAGATTTTAGTAAGTGAAATAATGCAAGAAAAACACACAAAAGACTCCAGATTGGAGAGAAAGAAACAAATTATCCTTACTTAAAAACGACACAATCATCTAAAGAGAAAATCCAAAGGAATCTATTTTTTTTAAAGCTACTAGAAAGTGCAAGTGGGTATAACAGGTTGGCAGGATATAAGATCAGTATACAAAATTCAATGAATTTTTTATATACTAATAACAGAAAAAAATGTTAAGGCACTACTATTTTCAATAGCATGAAACAATACTTAGAAATACATTTGGAAAAAGATGTTAAAGACTTGTACACTGGCCATCATAAAACACTGTTGAGGGCTTCCCTGGTGGCGCAGTGGTTGAGGGTGTGCCTGCCAATGCAGGGGACACGGGTTCGAGCCCTGGTCTGGGAAGATCCCACATGCCGCGGAGCAACTGGGCCCGTGAGCCACAATTGCTGAGCCTGCGCGTCTGGAGCCTGTGCTCCGCAACAATAGAGGCCGCGATAATGAGAGGCCCGCGCACCGTGATGAAGAGTGGCCCCCACTTGCCGCAACTGGAGAAAGCCCTCACACGGAAACGAGGACGCAGCACAGCCATAAATAAATTAATTAATTAATAAATAATAAAAATTAAAAAACAAACAACAGCCAAAAAAACCTGCTTAAAAAAAAAAAACAAAACACTGTTGAAAGAAATTGAAGAGGACCAAAATAATGGACAGATGTACTAATCTGTCTCAATATATCAATTATCCAGAAATTCATCAATAGATTCAATGCATCAAAATTCCAAAAAAAAATTCCAGCACACTTTTTAAGTAAAAACTGACAAGCTGATTCTAAAATTCATATTGATATACAAAGTCCTAGAATAGCAAAAATTACTTTTAAAAAGTAGAACAAAGTTCTACTCCCTGACTTTAGGACTGATTTAAAAACTATAGCAGTCAAGATCATGTGGTATTGGTGTAAAGATAGACAATTGTTTCAACGGAACAGAATGGAGTCCAAAAATAGAACCACAGATTTCAATAATGGTGCAAGCGTAATTCAGTTAAAAAAAATCATTTTTTCAACAAATTTTACTAAGCAATTTGATACTTTAAAAAAGATATTTGATCCAGAATTCACAGTTCATACAAAAAAATAACTGAAAATTGACTACACCTAAATATAACTAAAAATATAAAACTTTTAGAAGAAAACATAGGAGAAAAATTTGTGACCTCCATTTAGGCAAAGATTCCTAAATACAACACCAAAAGCACTATCCATAAGGTACAAGTTGATAAACTTCATCAAAATTAAAAGCTTCTGAAATTTGAAATATACTTTTAAGACAATGAAAAGACAAACTGTAGATTGGGAGAACCCATTGCAAGTCATAGAGCTGATAAAGGACTTTAAATCAGAATATATAAAGAACCCCAAAAATCAATAATAAGAAAACAAATAATCAATAAAATATGTGCAAAAAATTTAATAACATACTTTAATGAAGAAAATATACACTAGGCAAAATAAGCAAAGGAAAAGATGCTTCGCAACATTAATCATTAAAAAATGGAAATTAAAGCCTCAATTAGTTTTCTCTATACCCATAATAGACTGGCTGAAATTTAAAAAACTGACCATACTACATGTTGGCAAAAATGTGGAACAGCTAGAACCCTCACACAATGCTGATGAAAGTGTAAAATTGTACCACTTTGTAAAAAACAGTTGGGCAATTTCTTGGATAGTTAAGCATACACCTACCATATGATCCATTCATTTCACTCCTAGGTATTTACCCCAAAGTAATGAAAGCATATTATATTAACCTTCTATATATAGAAGGCTGCTCTAACAAACTACCACAGGAGTGGTGACTTAACAGAAATTTATTTTCACAGTTTGGAGACTAGAAGTCCCAGATCAAGGTGTCAACAAAATTGCTTCTGAGGGCTGTAAGAAAGAATCTGTTCCATGCCTCTCTCCTAGCAGCTGATGGCTGCAATAATTCTTGGCATTCCTTGGCTTGTAGATGCATTACTCCAATCTCGGACTCTGCCTTCACATGGCCTTTCCTTCTGTGTCTTTGTGTGTCAAATCTCCTCCTTTCTCTTATAAGAACACTAGTCATTGGATTTATGTCCCATAAATCCTAGATACAAGATGATCTCATCTCAAAATCCTTAATTACATCTCCAAAAAAATCTATATCCAAACACGATCACATTCACAGGTTTCAGGGATTAGGACTTGCACATATCTTTTGGTGACCACCATTCAACTCACTCTTCATATGTTCCCTACAAAAACTTTCACACAAATATTCATAGCAGCTTTATTTGTAATAGCCAAAACCCAGAAACAATCCAACTATTCATCATCAGGTGAATGGATAAACAATTCCACTCCTTATAAAGGAAAACTTCTCAGCAATAAAAATGAATGAACTATTTCTATACACAAGAACCTGCATGAGTGTCAAAATAATTACACTCAGTATAAAAAGCCAAATGAAAAAGAGTATGTACTATGTGATTCCATTTATATTAAATTCTAGAAAATGTAAACCAGTCTTTAGTCTTAGAAAGCAGAGAGATCAGTGGTTTTCTGGGGGAGAGAGATGGAAAGAGAAGGGGATTACAAAAGCACACAAGGATAATGAATATGTTCGGTATCTTGATGGTGGTGTTGGTTTTCTGAATGTACATGTGTGCCAAAACTTACCAAAGCATACACTTTAAGCACAGCTTATTGCATTTTAATTATACCTCAATAAACTGTTAAAAATAATGCTTCCTCTTTATCTTGCAATGCTCTAGTCATCTGTGGTGATTCCTGGAAATAATACTGAGCTACTCTCATACTCCTCAACTTACTTTCTGCCTTTTCTTTCTTCCTGTGTGGCACGGGAAACTGATCTTAGGGACTGCATCACCTGGGTTCCCTGGCCCTTCGCTTCCAATTGGTGTCAGCCAATGGGAGGAACCGGCAAGAGATCCAGGTCACAGAGAGACAGCAGTCAGGGCATTTCTTGTTCCCTGTTTCTCCCTAATTCTGGAAGTGCCTGTGTTGTTCAATGGTCACACACCATGTAAGGTACCCCTCTTTCAGAGTTCTAGGTCTGATTAGGCTCCTGCAGACCATGTCTTCCCCTAGTAAAGGGAAAATGGCTTTCTGTTGTTCCTAGTCTATGTGTACATTAACATCTCCTTATGATCCCTCAAATCTGCCCACACTTCTCTCAACCGTGCCTTTATTCAACTCCTTTACTTGATATCTTTACCCCACCTCCACCTTTCTCTCTCTCTCTCTCTCTCACAAACACACACACACACACAAACACACACCTCCTAAGGTAAAACAAAAAATTCTCAGCGATAATACTCATAATAATGACACCTTAATCTCCTAAAAGTTCCTGGATCCACGGTGGAGATAAACTTTACATGGAGGAACTGTTTCAATTCTCCTTTCTTTATCATCTTATTTCTAGACCAGTCATTGGTAAGCTATGGCCCACAGGCCAAATCTGACCTGCCACCTGTCTTTGTAAATAAAGTTTACGGGCACATAAAGTTTTATTGGGACACAGCCACACCTATTTGTTTCTGGCTGCATTTGCACTACAATGGCAGGGATGAGTAGTCACGACAGAGACCATATGGCTTGAGAAGCTTAAATTACTTGCTATCTAGCCTCTTACAGGAAAAGTTTGTCATCTAGGCCATGGCCAGTGCGTACCAATGCTGAAGAGATCAGTCCTATTTTTGTAACTTTCCAAGGGATAGTTATATCATCACCCTTAGACAAACAATTGGACAAAGCTTTGAAATAAAATTTTCTTTAGCTTCAATCAAATTCTTAGGCAGGACTTTTCTTCCTACATTGTCACCATAGGTAGAAAGGAAGCAATATAATGATTTCACAGTGTCCAGAGGAAATTCCCATGGTTGGGGTCGTTCGTCCCATTTACCCCTGATGTTGTGCAACATATTTAATTTAAATTTCTGATTTACAGAAATGTGGGTTAGTTATTGAAATAGGACACAGTAGATTGGGATATCCCATAAAGTTTGAAATCTTAAATACAACCAGATATAAATACGTGGTTCCTTTTTATACAAAACTGAATACCAATAGTTCCTTTAAATGTAGCAAGAACTAAAACTTAGACTACATTGGTGATAATAATATGTCTATTTTGGAACAATTTCTCTGATGATGCTATTGATTAATATATTCAGTCGAGTACTTTTAAAAAATCTTATTAATGAGTAAAAGTCTCTTATAACCATTAGTCAATATATATTGAATTTTCACTAAAGGTTAATAAATCATTATATAAAAGTATTTGAAAACTATAAATCCAAATCCCATTCCATTATCACAAGGTTTGGGAAAAAAGGGAAGGAATCAGAACAATTCTTCAAGGGTTCAAATTGTAACATTATGCCCCATGATCTGGTTTGTCCCTATAAAAGCATAAAATATAGAAGCATTTCCCCTATAATTGATACTGTTTTCTTTATGTCATTTAAGAGAGCATTAGTTCTGCCTCACATTCTTGAAAGAAATATTCATGAATTTCATTATTTCAGAGGTACCACATTTTCTTTACAGCTTTGCTAAAAGTCCAAGAATCTAAGTGTAGTGGACATCTTAATAAAAAGAATATAGAATAACTTGGGGGACTTCATTTCAGTAAGATTTTTAACTAAAATTGGTTTCTGTGATGAGGATTACTTAAAAAAAAGTACCACCATCTTATACTTAATTTAGTAGAAAATATGTGGACAAAGAAATCTGTACCATTATACATGAAATTTTGAGAAAGCACTTCTGAACTCTATGTTTTAAAGAAGAAATAATATCACTGTAGTTTGAAACTGTGATCTCCTTTATCTAAATCAGAAATAGTCTTTCTTCAAGTCTCAGATTGAGTTCACATGATGAAGAGAAAAAGTTAGTAAAAGAAGATTTTGTTAACATATCAGCCAAAGTATTAGACTACTTAAATGAATAAATATATCAATGCTAAATATAATTTGAATATTAAAAATTCCCATAGAATCTGAAAGGTTGGTCTAGGAAAAATTTCATCCTATTTTATAACCATTATTTTGAGAACCATTAGGTAGAGAGAAGAGTATTACTCTAAACCTTTGTCAATTCAGCACATCCTAATTATTCTTTTCTGGTTGACCAATAGCTCAGGCTGAATATCATTTTATAATAAGTTATTATAACATGAGAGCTAAAGCTTCTTTTTTGTGGTTTCTAAAAGCCATTAAAGAGCCATTTTGCAGAGAACATGTAAAGAAACTTTTCTCAAATTTTTCTATAAGTGTTAGTAAGTGGTAGATTTTAATCTGAATAATATTTTCTTTTCATGGTGGTCACTGTTTACATAAGTCTGATATTCATTTAATTCTACCAATGAAATAAAAATTCTTTGTCCACCATACAGCTGTGGCAGAGATTAAAATAATAAATGACACATCAAGCATATCATAGTTTAAATTACACTATGAGTCTCCATTCCTTCTCAACAGAAAAGATCTTTTTCATATACCACACATCCTCATTCACTGGGTGGTAACTAGAGACAGCCATGGTTCAGTGAATTCTGTATCACATCCGGTTTGTGGACAGACCATATTCCAGATATTGGAATAAAGGTTTTACACACATTCCAGGTTTAATTATATAATACTATCTATCTACTTCCATAGGGGTGTCATATTGTTTCTTTATCTGTCCAGTTCCAATACCTTGCACCTCCCTTGCACAAGGGACGATAATCCTCTTGTTATCTATTATAGTTGGTTCATTAGAGAATATTACTGAAGGCCTCACCATCGAGTCATATGTCCTGCTACATTTAGTGTTCATCATAGTTTACACACAAACTCATTTATTTACCTTGATTTCTACCAAACCTGGTAACTGACCTTTAAAGACAGAAGATCCACTGGTGAATAGAATGTCCAATAATCTTTCCTGGGTGAGGGGGTAATAAGCTCATTGTCAGCATTATTGAAGGGGATGGTGCTCCATTAGAGTCATTATTCAGTTAATTATTCAATTAGAGATTTTCTGTCTTCCCAAGCTGATATCCAGACACATACAACCTCTGGGCAGAAGTTGGCCACTTTCTACGGTCACAGTCTGCTTTCCATCATACCCAGATAGCGGTTGTAGCCACATATCATCTTGATTTATGGCTACATAGAGTGCAAACCTCTGCTGTTCAGCATCATCTCCCTTATTCGATAAATTGGTAGTAATTCTCTCATGCCATCTGAAAAATAACCAGGTGGTAATGTGGTCTTCACATTGTGAATAGAGTAATAGCTGTAATTGATAATCTGTAAATTGAGCAGCGGTCTTCACTACTCGAGGGAGAAGGAGGTGACCATTTACGGGGGGATTGATGTCAGGTGGGCTCATCAGTTACCAGGGGCTAATTCAGCCCTATAATTAAGAGGATTGGATAGTCATGTGAGTGAAGCAGGGCCTGTTCGAGCAGGGGATGCACAGAGAGCAAGAAAACAGCCATCTTTTTTTTTTTTTTTTTAATTTTTGGCTGTGTTGGGTCTTCGTTTCTGTGCGAGGGCTTTCTCTAGTTGTGGCAAGTGGGGGCCACTCTTCATCGCGGTGCGCGGGCCTCTCACTATTGTGGCCTGTCTTGTTGTGGAGCACAGGCTCCAGATGCGCAGGCTCAGTAGTTGTGGCTCACGGGGCTAGTTGCTCCGCGGCATGTGGGATCTTCCCAGACCAGGGCTCGAACCCGTGTCCCCTGCATTAGCAGGCAGATTCTCAACCACTGCGCCACCAGGGAAGCCCGAGAACAGCCATCTTGAGTGGTGGCATGACCATGCACCGGGTTACCCACAACTTCTGTCCAACTCGGCTACAAATCTAAGGTTTCCATAACCCCATCCTCGGGTTTGATTAATTTGCTAGATTGGCTCACAGAACTCAGGGAAACACTTACTTGTATTTACCAGTTTATTACAGGATGTGGTAAAGGACACAGATAAACAGCCAGATGAAGAGATACATAGGGTGAGGTCCGGGAGGTTCCCGAGAGCAGGTGCGTCTGTCCCTGTGAAGTTGGGGTGCATACCTTCCAGGTACATGAATGTGTTCACCTACCTGTAAGCTGTCCGAACCCCATACTATTGAGATTTTTATGGAGGCTTCATCACGGAGGCATGATCAACCAATTCCATTTCTGACCCTTCTCCCTTTTTGAGAAAATGGGGGGCAGGGCTGAAAATTTCAAGCTTCTAATCATAGCTTGGTCTTCCTGGTGACCACCCCTCATTCAGGAGCCATTCAAGGGCCCATGAGAGTCACCTCATTAGAACAAAAGACACTCCTATTACTCAGGAAATTACGAGGGTTTCAGGAGTTCTATGCCAGGAACTGGGAGCAGAGACTAATATGTATATATTTTCTATTATTACACACATGGTGATTGTCTTGGGTTGGGTGGTGCTGTGGGTAAGAACTAAGGGAATAGATGGGTATGGTAAAAAGGAAAAATAGAGAAATAGGATGCACATTATAAAGGGTCTTGTATGCCATGCTGGAGAGTTTTGACTTAGTATTATATTTTATAGGGAAGAAAAGGAATTTGTTCCAAATTAGAACTGCTAAGAGCTTTGTGGCTACCACATTTCAGACTAAACTTTTTGAATTTCCTTTGCTCTTAGAAAACTTTCTTGAGAGAATAAAAACCCAAAATGGATCTTAAAAGCAGTTTGAAATTGGAACAGCTTTTACTAAATAATGTTTTGATGAATTAAGATTAAGCAAATCAGAAACATATGTCTTAAATTTTCCTTGGAATGTACATAAGTACCACAACAGCACAGTTTATTATAAATCTGGAAATTTTTTGACTTAAACACAATAAGCAACGTATCTTCATGCATACATCACATACAAAGTCACACACGCATTTACACATACACACACATGCATCCACACACATATCTACACACAGAAACCATCTTTTAGTTCTATAATGCAATATTGTATCATTACCACCTTCAGCTAAAATATATTTGTAAGAAACCCCCTCTGATACTAGGATTGTGTCACCATATTGAATCAACACCTTGAAAAATTAATGAATTGAACATTTTGAGAAGCTTCAATAATAAAAAATAGAATATTGGACTTTATAAACTTGTTATTCTCCAAGATATATATTCAGACTTCAGAAACTGTGCCCTTGTATCAGTGTCTATCTTTTTAAAATAAATTTATTTATTTATTTATTATTGATCTTTGGCTGCGTTGGGTCTTCGCTGCTGTGCGTGGGCTTTCTCTAGTTGCAGTGAGAGGGGGCTACTCTTCGTTGCAGTGCATGGGCTTCTCATTGCAGTGGCTTCTCTTGTTGCAGAGCACGGGCTCCAGGCGCATGTGCTTCAGTAGTTGTGGCACTAAGGCTCAGTAGTTGTGGCTCACGGGCTCCAGAGCACAGGCTCAGTAGTTGTGGCCCACGGGCTTAGTTGCTCTGCAGCATGTGGGATCTTCCTGGACCAGGGCTCAAACCCGTGTCCCCTGCATTGGCAGGTGGATTCTTAACCACTGCGCTACCAGGGAAGTCCCTATCAGTGTCTGTCTTGAAACTACATACCATGAATTTGTTCACATCAGCTCTGTCAGCAATGTATAGTGACTGAATAAAAGAGTAAGGATAATTTCTTATGTTCTCACGTATGTTCAAACAATACCTTTCTTTAAAGAAATATATTGCTTTGCCAGTACTACTTCATTAAAATTAGAATCATCACTACAGGAAAATAATTCACGTTGTCCCACCAAAGAAAAAGGACTAAAGTTCACCAAACAAGTTTCCTGGGCCTTACTGTGAGTTCTGATTTTGACGCTGCTGTTTTATTAGCTCTGTAACTTCGTGCACATTTCTTTAACTTTCTGAGTCTCAGGTTTTTAATAAATAAAAAGATGATGAAAGTATGTCACCCTACATGCCATTGTGATTGGAGGACAAAATTTATTCATTCAGAACTATTTATAGATCATCTACTCTGTGTAGAGCTCTAAGAAGCTAATGAAAAACAAGGACAGTCCCTGCTGTCAAGAGAGTTATGGGCCAGTTGGGAGCATAGACAAGTAAACAGGCAGTCTTATTAGCCTAGGACACCATGAGAACTCATGAGGATTAACGCAAAGATGCTGTTTATCCTTTTAGAAGCTGGTATGACAATCCCTCTGGGTAGCTTACAACATGCACTTGGAAGCAATACTCTGGTAAACCACTTGATGTGGAAGGGGAAGCTCAAAAGACACTTCCCAGCAACAGTCAATGGTTGCCAGACAGACTTCTAATTAGGTGGGTTCTGTAAACTGCAGGGTCTCTTGTTGAGCTCTGGGGCTAATACAGCAGGCAGTTTGGAGCAGAGTGGAATTGCTCTGTCTAATACAGGAGAGGTATTGGTGGAGATGGGAGGTGAGACAGGAGGCAGAGACCAGACCTGTTGGTGGTAGAAGGTAGGAGGAGACATTAAGGAAGAGAAGCAGCAAAGTGTGTAAAGGGATTTCTTTCACTGAGTTTATGTGCCAGGTATGGTGCTGAATACTCTATGAAGATGTCTTAGGTCCCCAACAATGCGAGGAGGTAGGTCATATTATATGCAGTTTAGAATTGATAGGATCGAACAGTGTAAGTTGTTTTGGAATGGTTTATGCAGCAAATGCCATGTCTTCTGTCTCTCCTATGAAATCCCCAGTTAATCTAGCATTATTCACTAATATTTTATAGAATTGGGTTTAGGGGAGGCGGCTCGAAGAGGAGTTTGAGAACACTGCTGAAATCTAGTTATACATCAAATGGGCATCTAACTCAATGTGAGAGCCTCAGGTACTATTTCCTGGAAAAGGTGTGATTTGAACAGACTTGAGGGAAGACGAGGATTCAGCCAAAAGACTGTGGGTGCGATACAGGATATATCAGGCAGAGAGGAGAGGTTATATCAAGGCTGTGAGTCAAGCACATCTGGTGCATATTAAAAGATCCCACACGCGGCAACGAAAATCCCGCATGCTGCAACTAAGACCTGGCACAGCCAAATAAATAAATAAATAGATATTAAAAAAAAAGTCCTACTAAAAAAAAAAAAGAGAAACTGTTAAAGTTAACTTTCACTACATGAGAGTCATGCGTAATAAAGACTATCACATAGGACTTTGTTTCAGTTTCTTTCTTTCTTTGATTCTTTCTTTCTCTTCTTTATGAAACCATGGCTCTCATTAGGGTTATACTGCCCATGAACATTCTGAATATACATAGAAGATATGGAATATATCACAGCAACCATTTCTGCAAAAGGAGTGATGGTCAAGTATCATTGCCTATTTTAAATCATTAGCCAAGGAAATCCATCCATTTTATTAAATATATTTGGTCTGGGCTTCCCTGGTGGCGCAGTGGTTGAGAGTCTGCCTGCCAATGCAGGGGACACGGGTTCGAGCCCTGGTCTGGGAACATCCCACATGCTGCGGAGCAACTGGGCCTGTGAGCCACAACTACTGAGCCTGCGCATCTGGAGCCTGTGCTCCACAACAAGAGAGGCCGCGATAATGAGAGGTCCGCGCACCGTGATGAAGAGTGGCCCCCACTTGCCGCAACTAGAGAAAGCCCTCGCACAGAAACGAAGACCCAACACAGCCATAAATAAATAAATAAATAAATAAACCCAAAGTTTAAAAAAAAAAACAAAAAACCTTTCCCTGAAAGCGTTGGGGAGTGCCGGTCTTCAGAAAAAAAAAAAAAAAATATATATATAGTCTGCTATTGTATCAAGTCTATCACAGTTGTCTTCTTTATATTCCCCTCCTGCCACCCAAAATTGGGTCTCCTTGGTATTCTGCAGGATGGTTGAAGTGGTTTACTGAAGGGGTGGGTGAAAGAACTAACCACCAAATAATGGCACGAAACTATTGAATTTCAGTTGCAAAAGTGCTAAAAAGGAGAAGTATAAGATGCTCTATTATCAATATCACTCTGAATTTTCATTCCACTGATCAGTTTTTCCACTGTTGTTTTCCATCAAAATCCTTGTCACATTGCCTCCTGTGCCTGCATTCCATTTAAAACGAACAGGTTAATCCTGTAACTTCTTCATACAGCCCTCTCTCTGTCAACTTGCTCTAACTGAAGCCTGGCTCTGCCCTCCCCACTCGCCCCACCCACGTTATACCACTTGTCTTAGAGTTCTCATGAGTAGAGGCTACGCTATTGGGTCAGAAGGCGTTTTTCTTACTCACCCTCACCCCCCAGCCTGCCCCAACCATGTTCTGCTTCTACTCCAAAGCTTTTCCAACTTCAATCTATAATTCTACCTTTAGAACTTACATTAAGTGTTTGGAAAGAGCATTGTATAATCAGGGAACTGAGAGAAAGCCAACGTGGCTGGAGTATTGAGTGAGGGAAGCTGTTTTTATGAAATGAGGCGAGGAGACAGGCAGACCTCAGACCATGTAGGCCCTGTGGGCCATGCTGGGGTGTTAACCTTTAACACATGAAAACCAGGTGTGAAGAGTTCAGCTGAGTTGGAGAGAGCTGAGCTGTCAGGCGTCCTCCAATTCCAAAAATGAGCCAAAATGCAAGCAGCGGTCAAGCTTTTCATCACTGACTCTGATAGTATAAGCAAAAGGCTAAACCAGAGAAAAAACTGACTCCCAGTTTCCATTCCCCCCACTGAAAATGGACCCTGCACAAGGTGACTGGATTAGCACGGCTGTGTAGGGGTAGTCTCACTGCTGAGGGAGGCCCCAGCAAAAGGCTCCTGCGGTTTTATGAACCCTGGGGCAGGAGGAGGGGAGCCATCACCCTGAAGACACATAACTTGGAACTCTGAAACCTTGCATGGTGGAACCAAAGCATCCTGGATGAGAGACACCTTGAAACCTGGTTCTTGGAGAGGCCTGGGACCCAACAAGCAGCAAAATCCAGTGGGATTGACTGTCACCACCTCTGCAGCCAAAGCTTCATATAATATTGCCAGGGTGGCCCCCTCCAGCCAGGAGGATATCCATACATTGGGGCCTGGCCATGGTCTCACAGGACTGTGTGTGTGGGAGGCCCAGCTGCCCAAGGCCTGGAAAGAGGGTCATGCTCTGCATTGCTAGTGAAGCCAGGGTTCTGCGACGGGTCACCAGTCAGGAGAGGCCAGGGCAACTGAGCAGGGTATTGGGGAACAAGGCATCTGCCTAATGCAAAGTCCTAAGCTGCTCCAGTGCTGGCAGGAACTAGACTACCTTGCCAGAGTGGGTCGGGCTCAGGCTGGCTGGGGTATCTCAAACTTAACCGCAAAGTCTAAGCTACCACATAAAGAATATTCCTCCTGAAGGCGAAACAAAAGGGCACTAAACTGCCCTGCCAGGGTGGGGCTCAGCGGGCTGGTCAATATTTTCTCCAATAAGAGACACTCAGGGGCACTCTTTGTTGGAAAGCCTGGGACCCTATCAGGCAGCAAATCCAAACGGGGGACTGACGGTCGCCAATTTGCACCTGTCCCCTCAAGAGTGACTCTGCAGGGTGGGTGCGCTCCAGAGTGGATGCTCTACAGGTGTTTGGGACCTAGAGAACTACAACCGCTGGCGGGGGGGATGGGGTGGAGGTGGCGGGTGCGGTCCCGATGGCACAAGGAGTGCTGAAAGGATGCGTAATGCGCATGCGCCTGCAGCACAGTCGTGGGTAGCCAGGGCCCTGCAATTGCGCAGAAGTCGGCAGAAGCCCGGTCACGGTAGCCGGCGTCAGGGGTTCAAGAGGTAAGCCTAATCGTAGGCCTAAACTAACCAATGGGGAATATTCCCCCTAAAGGTAAAACGCAAGGTTACTTGACGGTCTTGGCTGACTGGAATATTCTCCAATAAGAAACACCTGGGAGCCTTATTTACTAGAGAAGCTCGGGATCCGATCCGAAGCAAGTCCAAATGGGGGCTGGGGGCAATCTGCCACTGCCATCTCAGAGTGATATTCGAGGGGGTGGGCTCGCTCATCCTGGAGGTTATGCAGGCGTCTGGAGCTTGGACTTCGCCCCAAAGGCTTGGAGCGCGGGTCGCCAAAAGGCAGGCTGACGTGGAGCGTACTGCGCAAGCGCGTCCAGCGCGGTTCAGCCTCGCCAGGGAACTGGAGACGTCAGGTCACAGGGCCCGGCTCTTGAAGCACAAGGAGCACGTGTAATCGCAAACCCAGACCTCTCAACCCATTCCCCCTGAAGGCAAAATGCAAGTTTACTCGACTTCCTTGCGGGGGCGGGCCTGTCGGGAGACTGCGGTATTCTCCAATCAGAGACTCATGGGAGCCCTGGTTGCTGGGAAGCCCAGGACCACGTCAGGCAGCAAGTCCAAATGGGGACTGACCGTGGCCAGTTTGCCACTGCCGCGTCAGAGTGATTTTGCGTGGTGGGTGCCCTCCACTTGGTAGCTATGCAGGAGGTCGGGGCCGGGCTCTGGGTCCACAGTCCCGGAGGGCCACAGCTGCCAAGGCCGGCTCAAAAGGTGCACGCTGCCCATCCCCGGGTAGCCGGGGACCTGGAACAGGGCAGGGGACTGGAGAGGCCGGCGCACAGGAGCAGAGCATTGAGGGAAACAAGGCTTCTGCCTAATTCCAAACCCTCATCAACACAAGTGCGCATAATCATCCTTAAAGGCAGAGCAGGTGGGCACTGTACTGCCTTGATGGAAAACACCTGGCCAGGTATTCAAGCGACTGCTGGGAGGGAGCACTAGTTGCTGGAGAAGCCCAGAGCCCAATCAGGCGGGGAGTTCAAATGGGAACTGAAGGTCGCCAATTTGCATCTGACGCTTCACAGTGATTTTCACTTACCCAATGGAGAGTATTCCACCTCCTGGCAAAACGCAAGGGTACTCGACTTCCGTTTCAGGGAGGGGCCGCGCAGGCTCGCCAGGGTCTGCCTCATAAGAGACTCCTTGGAGCCGTGATTTCCGGAGCAGCTTCAGCCCTGGTCCGGCAGCAGGTCTAAATGAGGACTGTCGGTTGTCAGTTTGCAGCTGCAGCCTCAGAATGATTTCCGGGGTGTTGGCGGCCTCCACCGTGGAGGCTCTGCCGATGTTTGGAGCCTGAACCTAGCTCCACAGGCCTGGAGGGCCCCGCTGACCGAGGACCGCTCACCAGGTAAGTCCTGCGGATGCGCATGCAGGGCAGGCCAGGGTAGCCGGGGACTTACAGAAAGCAAAGCAAAGGTCGCGAGAAAAGGGGTACCAGGAACAGGCTCTTGCGGGACAAGAGGAGAGATGGTCGCCAGTTTTTCTCTGCCGCTTCAGAGTTATTTTCCTTGGATGGACTCCCTCCACTCTGGAGTCTGTGCTGGAGTTTGGGCCGCGACCTAACTTCAGAAGCTGGAGGGCCCAGGGTGCCCAAGGCCTGCAGAAGGGGTGCTATTGCCCCTGTGCGTGCAGAGCAGGTCAGGGCGCCAGAACCTGGAACAGGGCAAATGTAGCGAGACGCTGGGTCCCAGGAGCGGGGTCTCGGGAACAAGGTGCACGTGTAACCACAAGCTCTAACCTACCCAGTGGAGCCTATTCCTATTAAACGCAAGACGCAAGGGAACTTGACTTCTTTGCTGGGGCAGAGTCGGGCCTTCGCTTTACCTGCCTGAAGGGCCCGGGTGCCAAAGGCCTCCAGGAGGGGTGCGTACTGCGCATGCGTTTGCAGCTCATTTCCAGGGTACCCAGGGGCTTGGAACGGAACAAGTGTCAGGAGCTGGGTCCGTAGTGGGCATTTGGTGGAAAAGAGGTGTCAGCCTAATCGCAAAGCCTAACCTACCCAACGGGGAATGTTCCCCCGGAAGCAATAACGCAAGGTTACTCCACTGCCCTGGAAGGGCTGGGGCGCGTGTGCTGGCATGCACCTGGGAGCCATTCAGGCAGCAAGTCCAAATGGGGACTTACGGCTGCTAATGTGCATCTGCCGCCTCAGAGAGGGCTCCTTCCACCCTGCAGGCTGTGCAGGTGTGGGCCGGGACCTGGCTCCGCAGGCCTAGATCAAGGCCACATCATCCAAGGACTGCTCAAGGGGCGTGTACTGTGCATGAGCATGCGGTGCAGTTGCGGGAAACCCGGGACCTGCAAAGGCAGGGAGGTGCCGGGTCACCGAAGCAATCCCTTGGGGGACAAGGTATATGCCTAATCACAAGACCTAATTTACCCGTGAGGGCTATTCCCCCTGAAGGAAAAAGGGGAGATTGCTCTATTGCCTTTGCAGTGGCGGGCTGGCGGGCTGGCCATGATATTCCGTTAGATGCTCCTGGTTGCTGGAGAAGCCTGGGACCTGCTCAGGCAGCAAGTCCAAGTAGGGATGATGGTGGGCAATTTGTTACTTGTGCTTCAGAGTGATTTTCGCGGTGTGGGCTCTCTTACCCTAGAGGGTGTGTAAATTTGGGGGCCGGGCCCTCTTTCTACAGGCCTGGAGGGCCCCGGCTGCCTAAAAGCTGCTGAAGGGGGTGCGTACTGCATATGCGCGTGCAGCGCAGTTCAGGGTGGCCAGCGACCTGGAACAGGTCGCCAGTTTGCAGCTGCCGCCTCAAAGTGATTTTTGTAGGGTGGGTGCCCTCCATCTTGGGTGCTCTGCAGGTGTTTGGAGCCTGGACTTAGCTCCACAGGCCTGGAGGACCCCGGCTGCCCAAGGCCCTCAGTTCGCATGACTGGCGGTCAGGGAAGCCAGGCACCTAGAACAAGGCGCGGACTGACTGTAGCCCGTTTGCAGATGCCGCTTTGCAACCATTGGAGGGAGTTGGCTCCCATCTCTCTTGAGGCTGTGCAAGAGGTTGGGGCCTGGTTGCCCAGCGTGTGCTGCGTCCGCCTGTGTCAGACAGTTCAGGGCAGCCAGGGACCTGGAACAGGGCAAAGGTCAGGAGCGGTCAGGTCACAGGAGCAGGATCTGGGGGAACAAGGTGTCTCTCTAATTCGGAGCCCTAACCTATGCAAATGGGCATGTTGACCTCGAAGGCAGAGCTTAGGGATTCTGTACTGCCTTGCCAGGTTTCGTGGGGAAGATTGGGTTGGTTATTTCCTGTAAGAGAAATGTGGGAGTCCTGGTTGCTGGACAGTCTGGTTGCCTGAGCCTTGATGTTGGAGGTCTAACTGCTCCTGTGGGCTAGTGAAACTCCCCATGTAAGGGTAAGAAGATCCGACCCTGATACCTATACAGGGCCAGGGCCCATTCAGGTGTGGTGAGTTTTTTTTTTAACTTGTTCACTTCCTGCGAGATACGCTGTTTGTGTTTTCCAGTATCCATTTCGTCATGTTTAAGTAGCAGGAACCCAGCTTCCAAACATATCTCACACATACACCCCAAATTGCCCTGACAGCCTTTAGATGCAGTATGCTGTCAGCTTCCGTGTCAATAGGTCATTACTGGAAATAGCACATGTGCTGCTCTGTAGTTTTAAATTTCTCATAAAATTCAACACAATCAGAGCCTAATTCTTAAAAATGAGTTATTGGTAACACAGTGAATGTTATCTTTGTGTGAATTATAGCAGCTTTTGTTAATTGCCTAAAATCTGCAAACCTGCGGGAAACATTTGCAATAAACTGATTTTTCCGGATGTTGCCTCAGTAATAAGTAAGTGGGTCTGGTGATTAATAAGTGCCCCTTCTTTTGATTTTGTTCCCTTGTAATTAAAAACCTGAAGACAGTCAAGAGACATCTCAAAACTACATCCATCAAAATATCACAGTAAGCACACCAACCAGGGCTGAGGTCCGAACTTGTTCTTACCTTAACTTCCACTGTTGAGACTCTTTCATTTGCAAATGACAGGAACAGAATTTATATAAAGTAAGCAAATAAATCTTAGGGCTGTGCAACTTGGATTTTTAAAGGAGATTTTGTTTAATTGAAATATAGTTGGTTTACAGTGTTAACTCCTGCTACACAATGAAGTGATTCAGTTTTATGTATATATATATTCTTTTTATATTCTTTTCCATTATGGTTTATTATAGGATATTGAATATAGTTCCCTGTGCTATACAATAGGACCTTGTTGTTTATCCATTCTATATATAATAGTTGGCATCTGCTAACCCCAAACTCCCACTCCATCCCTCCCCACCTCCCCTCCCCCTCGGCAACCACCCACAAGTCTGTTCTCTGTGTCTGTGAGTCTGTTTCGTAGTTTCATTTGTGTCATATTTTAGATTCCACATATAAGTGATATCATATGGTATTTGTTTTTCTCTTTCTGACTTAACTTCATTTAATATGATAATCTCTAGTTCCATCTATGTTGCTGCAAATGACATTATTTCATTATTTTTTATGGCTGAGTAGTATTCCATTGTATATATGTACCACATCTTCTTTATCCATTCATCTGTTGATGGACATTTAGGTTGTTTCCATGTCTTGGCTGTTGTGAACAGCACTGCTATGAACATAGGGGTGCATGTATCTTTTTGAATTAGTTTTCTCTGGATATATGCCCAGGAGTGGGATTGCTGGATCATATGGTAATTCTATTTTTAGCAACTGGGAATTAATACAGTTTCAGGTTTGGTTGGATCAGAGATGTGAAAGAAACCAGAATATGTCACCCCAAAGTATTCCTCTTTGACATAAAACTATTTTGAACTGAAGGCAATTAAAAAGCAGCAAACCCAGGAAAAGCTCCCCCTTTTCTGCAGGAAATAAATTCTCCTTTTACTGGGGACACATTTATCAGCCCAGAGACCTTCCGGAGGAATCTGCAAACAAACCTTCCTTTAGTAGTTGCTCCCATGTATTTGTCTCCCTTCAGTATGCCACCCTTGGAAACCTGAAACTGCTGTGCTTTGTCCTGTCATTTCTCTATAAAGTATTGTTCTGTGTTAAGGATGTTATGTAAGCTGGAATCTAAGCAGCACTTTGAGTTACTTTTCCTTTAGTTTTCTTCCACGTGATAGGCACAGGCATGTTGATACACTGCTTGCTCTTCTCTTGTTAATGTCTCTTTGTTAACAAGTTCCAGCTGAAAACTGAAGCAGGGTAAAATTGTCTCCCCTGCATACCTTTCTCCCCCCTGGTCTCTTGGTTCTTATCTTTGGAATCTTGCTCATGTTTTCCTTTTAGTTGGCAAAGAGCTAGCCTCAGACTAGCCCTGCCCACATCATTCCTATAACTCGCGGACCTAGACAAGGAAAGATTATCTTTCTCCTAGATTCCACAGATCAATTTTCAGGGCTGAACACTGAAGTCCACGTTGTATATGCCCACTTAGGATGTGGGCCGAGGTGGGGTTAGTGTTCCTGAGCATCTGAAATATGCCAGGTATCGTCCCAGGTACTGGCAATGTGATGTGAACAAGAGAAATGCAGCCCCTACTCTCCTGAGGTTTACGTTCTGGTGAGGGTGATGGGACAGAAACTGAACAACCAGCCAACCAATTTTCAACAACAATAATAATTTTACATCATAAATGTGCTTTGAAGGAAATTAAAGCAGGTAAAAGGGATGAAAGAGCATGTGGTATTTTGGTGGTGGTATTGGTGGCTAATTTTAGATTGTGAGGTCAGGAGAGAACTTTGTAAAGAGGTAACATCTGAGTGGCAACAGAGCACGGCTTCACATACTGTGGTGTGACTTTTTGTTTACTCTGGGTGAAAAGCCAGGAGGGAGACATTTGTCCTCTGGGCTCCTGGGAATATACATGGTAAGAAATCTCCCAGACACGTAGGGTTGGGTGTATAAAAAGAGTCAGGGACTTTCCTGGTGGCGTAGTGGTTAAGAATCCTCCTGCCAGCGCAGGGGACACGGGTTCGAGCCCTGGTCCGGGAAGATCCCACATGCCGCAGAGCAACTAAGCCTGTGCACCACAACTACTGAGTCTGCGCTCTAGAGCCCATGAGCCACAACGACTGAAGCCCGAGTGCCAAACTACTGAAGCCCGCATGCCTAGAGCCCGTGCTCGGCAACAAGAGAAGCCACTGCAATGAGAAGCCCGCGCACCACAAGGAAGAGTAGCCCACCACTCGCCGCAACTAGCGAAAGCCCGCATGCAGCGATGAAGACCCAACACAGTCAAAAATAAATAAAATATAAATAAATTTATTAAAAAAAAAGACAGAGTCAGATGTAGGAAGGACTGTTTTCTCTTCTTGGAGATGTAGCACCTTACCCAAGACACATGGCTTCTCTAGATGGAAGTGTGTATGATTCCCAAGGTCTCTTTCAGCTCTAAATTCAATGATTCTAAAGTCATTCTATAAGTAATTCATTTTCATATTTTCCTTTAACATTCAATAATGTCAGAATGAATGATGCAAGCAGGACAAAATTGAATTGTAGAATCATCATTTAAATTTGCCAATTTATAGAAGGACATTATAAATAACCTTACCTAAAAAAGATAAAAGTTCTATTCTTTAATGACTCTATGTCAGTATTTGTAAATTCTATTAAATAACTTTAAAAATGCCTAGTGACAGAGTCATTACTTTCTAGCTTCCAAGCAACTGTGATTAGATTAACATCTTTTTGATCAGTAAACAGCCTCTAAGTATAGTTGATATAACCTTGGCAGCCAGTAGAACAAATATGTAAAGAAAAAGTCGTAAGTATTATATTTTGTGCCTATACCTATTAGTACTACATGATTTAATGAGGCTAAAAGAACTCCCCAGAGAAATGTTACCTATAAGAAGTGCTTCCTTTTTTATTTTTTAATGTTTTATTGATTTACAGTTTCACATTTACAGCAAAGTGATTCAGTTACATATATATGTGTGTGTGTGTGTGTGTGTATATATATATATATATATATATATATATATATGCTTTTTCAGATTCTTTTCCATTATAGGTTATTACAAGGTATTGAATATAGTTCCCTGTGTTATACACTAGGTCCTTGTTTATTTTATATGTAGTAGTGTGCATCTGTTAATCCCCAATTCCCAATTTATCCCTGCCCCCCTTTCCCTTTTGGTAACCATAAATTTGTTTTCTTTGTCTGTGATCTATTTCTTTTGTAAATAAGTCCATTTGTATCATATTTTAGATTGTACGTGTGATATCCTATGATGTTTGTCTTTCTCTGTCTGACTTACTTCAGTATGATAATCTCTAGGTCCATCCATGTTGCTGCAAATGGCATTATTTCATGCTTTCTTATGGATGAGTAATATTCCATCGTATATATGTACCATGTCTTTATGCACTCATCTGTCGATGGACATTTAGGTTGCTTCCATGTCTTGGCTATTGTAAATAGTGCCACAGTGAACATTGGGGTGCATGAGAAGCTCTTCCTTTTATTGACCAATCATGCTTACAAAATAACGATAATAGTCTCTAAATAATTATTGTGTTAAGTAATAACAACAACAATGGTAGTAGCTAAAACTTATCAAGCACTTACTATATGTCAGGCACTTTTCTAGAAGCTTTACATGTTTAGTTTAATCTCAGCAACCCTATGAAATGCTGCTATTGTTAACCTACTTTTCAGATGATGAATTGAAATGTGGAGAGGCACCTGCCCTAGTTCACACACCTGGTTGATAGCAGAGCAGGGTTTCAAATCCAGGTGTTCTGGATCTTCATTTAAGTTCTTAACCACATATGATACTTTAGGTATGTTTTAAATCTGAATGGGAAATGTTATTTTGTCTGGGTGGCAAATTATATTCAGAGACTGAGATTGTCTTTGCCATAGGTTGTCTATGCCATAGGTTGACATAGCATAGGCTCGGTGTGGGAATTCTACTAATTTCACAAGCCAGTAGCATGCAGGATAATATCTCTTACTAAGCCAATAAAGAAATAACATACTCTTATACTAATCAAACATGGAAATTATGCTTCTAGGACAGTGTGAATGTTTTAAAGTAACAATGTAAACGTAATACAGGTAACAAATATGGAGACACGGGGGCAGGTGGAAAGGGTGAGACACACTAGGGGTGAATGTTTTCATGCTTCATAGAGGGGCCTTCAATACAAGATTGAAATTTTAAGGCTTCATGTTAAAATAGTACCTTTGGAATGATCCTATTTTTATAAAACGATTTTTAATCCTTCTATCTGTATTTATATCTGCATGTATGCTTAGAAGTATATTTGGAATGACATTAACCCAATGTTCATGATGGTTATTTCTGGGTGTTAGGATTTCAGCTGATTTGTTTTTATACTTGATTTTTGCCCTATTTTCATTATCTGACATAAAAATATACATATACACATACATGAATATATATGTCTGTGCATTATAAAAACAATGCCATGCTTTAAAAAAAAGACAAAGTAAATATGGAAAGTTGTCTTTAAAAAAAAAAAAAAAGTACTCCAACCCAATACTAGATTAATCACACTATTGTTCCAGGCCAGGGGAAGAGAAAAAAATTAAAGTCCAGATTTAATTGAGATGTATCTTTGGCGAGCTGATGTCCAGCTGCTAGCACGAAAGTGAAAGTTCTTTGTTGCTAGGGCACGTTGCTAGGGAACGAAGATGCCAGTGTTGGCAGGCAAGATGCTCTCCTTGGGCTGGTGCATGGCTTTCACCACTACCTGGCAAAGGGTCGTCTTGCCCAGGCAGGAGCTAATGCCCCGAGGTCTTTGGATCAGCAACCCTGGATGGAACACTTTTGGGTTGCTGGTCAAACCTCTTGGCATTTGGAGCTTAATGTCCCCCAGCCATAGCTGCACCCCTACATGTTCTTGTCCATACGTGCTCATCCGTGCCGATCTGCTCAGTGCTTGACCACAGGTGTGGGCGGTGACATCCTGACACAGCTTCCTCAGTGTAAACAACTTCACTCAGAACAAAACGACTTCATTCTTAGATTAAAAAAAAAAATCAACCCCCAAAACAAGTGGATTTGAAATAATATAAACCAATATTCAAGTGTTTAAATCTAGTTTAGGAAAAATTGGGCCATAAGTGACATTTACATACTGCCATTTTCTCTTTTCATCTCTACTCAGTTGCCCACTGCCCGTTTCCCTCCTGTAACTCCCAGGGCTCTTTTGCTCTGTTCTATCACCCTTAAAATGTGTGAACCCAAAAAGAAGCTAGTATTAGTTGATTGTAATTTAGTATCATTTTAAGTAAATGGTTTGCATCTTTCAGGGGGACTTAAAATTTATACTATATCTTGTGTAAGAACAAAAGGCTTTTTTTCTCCTAAAGGGATTTCAAATTGAAGCCAGGGGACGGAAGAGAGATTTGGAGGGTCAGATTGCTTCTGCAGTGTGGTTTTAGAGCTTGGAAGTCCATCTTCTACCCTACCTACGTAAATTGTTTCCCAGTATTTGACACTGTAGGAAAGGGTATTTAAACTAATTATATTAAATATGCAAAAGTATGGACGGGCAAAGGATGGCACCATTACTTTGACATCGTTCCCCAGGATGATTTTAGACTGCAATGCATATCGAAAGGTCTTTGAAAAGAATTGGAAGAAAATGAAATAAAATTCTAATAGTTCAGTGGCCTTCTATTGTGATGAGACGTAAAACGTTTTGCTCATGAAACAAGAGGGCTAAACACCTCGCCTCCTAGATAAGTGTTTCTGGCTTAATTGATCGTTGGTCAGTGAAATTTCCTTTCCCTGAGCAATTGTGTAGGTGCCTTGGATCTCCTCAGCTCCTATCCCACCTGGAAGGCAGGAGGGGCGATGTTGAGTTAGACCAGCCCTCAGACAGTTAAGAACCCCTCAGTCATTGCATTTTTAAACCCTGGTTTGTGGGGTCTCTGCCTGTGTATTTTCTATGTATTTTGCTTCCTTTATCTTCCGAATGCCATGTGCCTATCCAGGTGACTGTGTTTTCTAGTGGGGGACCGTTGCCTCAGATGCTGAACTTTGGGGGAAATCAGAGGCAAGCAGAATTGGCATAACTTCCACTCTCTCTCTTTTCCCAGTCCCTTTTTTCCCTTTTATGATTCTTCTTTCAATCCTTCTCTCCCTTCTTCCTTCCCTTTGACCTCCCTCTCTTCCTAACTAATGCTCTGGAGCCCAACTGCCTCCTTTTGAATTCTGGCTCTTATGCCTTCTTGTTGGGTGCCCTCGGGCAAGTTCCTGAACTTTCTGTACCTCAGTATTTACCTCACAGGGTAGTTGAAATTATTAAAAGAATTTAAAAAGTGTAAAGCACTTCAGATAACGCCTGACACATAGTAAGTAGTCAAGTGTTAATCATTTTCATCTACATCACGATTGCTAGTCCCTTCCATAAACATTTGCTGAGTCTTACCTATGTTTTAAATGCTGTGCTAAATGAGCAAATGCACAAAATATTTCAGTTGAGAACTCTTGGACTCAATGCTGAGTCCCCCAAGTCACACTGTCTATTTCCTTAGAGCATCTTTACTCTTTTCCATGTCAAATCATACCTGTTCTGTTTTCTCAATCCTTAGAGAATCTCATTGCCAAGTGGCAGTAGGTGGTAAAAATGTTAGTTTGAATCCAGTAAATATGCGTATGTTTCCAGAAGGCTTTCAGAGAACCAGCCTTGTGGTCATAGTTTCAGATGTCACAGCTACTGTACTTTTAGGACTTAATTTTATTCATGTTGGCCATTCAATGACACTCAAGTCACATCCTAGTCTATTAATTATTTTGCTTGCACATTTGGACAGCTCTTGCTGCTAACTTATTTTTTCTTTGGCCATGCTCTGCAGCATGCGGGATCTTAGTTCCCTGACCAGGGATCAAACCTGTAGCCCCTGCAGTGGAAACACAGAATCTTAACCACTGGATGGCCGGGGAAGTCCCCCTGCTAACTTTCTTTTGTAATTGACATAAAGCAGATAATATTGAGGAAGAAGGAGATGTTCTCTACTTGCTTTTCATGGTGTTTTTAACTCTTGGAGTTTCCCAAAGTTCTTTTTGATAATTTTTTTGGTTTAGAATTTGAGGGTTCATTTTAATTCCTACTAAATAATAAATAGTTCTTGCCACCATGCTTCAAACCCTTTTTATCAGATTAATGAAAAAGAAAGTTTGTAATCCTAGTGCCATTTTCTGTGTCCTTTGTTAGGTTATTTATAATTCCCGTGGTAAAAATGATCACAATTACTGGTCTTCAGAAAACTACGTATATCTATACTTTACTAGTTCACTTTGGTTGAAGCACTCCCTAAAGGGAAAGTACATATTTTCATTTTTTTCTTTTATTGATTGGTTCATGGGTATGCAGTGAGGGTCTGAATGTCCAGTGCACGTTGCGAGATACATGAGACACTCATTGGGTTCATCCCTAGTGATGGCATTTATGCTGGAGGGTTTTCCCCTAACTCTCCTTTTCTTGTCAAACAACAGAATATCCAATTCTGGTCCCTGTTTTACTCAATTCCCTAGAAGCAGCATTTAGGGAGGATGACTAATCTGGAAGCCAAAAGAAGCTTGTTCTACTAAACAGAAGCAGCCTCTGGCAGAAAGTGTAGGGCAGAGTAAGAGGAAGATGACAAAACCTGCTCTACACGCATAGTCTTGGTTTGAAGGCTGACACTTAGGTGATCTTCCTGCCTTTGGGGCTTCTGCCTGTACAAATTTTAAACAATTAAAAAAAAGTACATTACCCTGAAAGTGAGTTATGCAGGCAAGTGGATCTACGTAACACACTCTCAGCTGCTCAGTTTAGACGGTGATTTCAGACGCTTCCTGAAATTGTATTACATCCCGTTTCACTGATTTTTTTTTCCTTTGATTAACAATTCAGTTTTGTGTAACCTGCCAATGAGTCAGAAGTTTCATTTGAATTCAGTTATTACCAGTTTATTATGGTGACTGTGTCAGGCAATCAGGTACGCATTCTACCTATAACTATAATTAACCCCTTTTATAGCTGAGAAAACCAAAGTTCAAAGAGCCTTTAACTAAACTTCCCAAGTCACACAGCTAGATAGTGGGTATTACACCCTGGTTTACAAAATGTTTTGAAATAAACTCTTTATTATGGTGTTTTAAGTTTCACATTGTCTATTAATTTCCCTCTAGCTACTTCTGTGTGTGGTTTTAACTACTGATGATTTCCTTTAAGTACCTCATGAATTCACATTGTTTCCCAGGAGTCCAGATTGCCTGTTCAGTCCTCCTCAGTAGGAGGGGTAACAGTGGTCCCTCACAGGTGTCCACATCTAATCCCTGGACCCCATAACCATGTTACCTTACAAGGCAAAACAGATTTTACAGATGTGAAAATTGAAAGAGGGAGGCAGGAGAATCAGATATGAGGACGGATGCAGAGGTCAGAGTGCTGCAGCTGATAGCTTTGAAGAACCATGAGTCAAGGAATGGAAACCACTTTTAGAAGCTGCAAAAGGCAAGGAAATCAGTTCTCTCCTAGGACTTCAAGAAGAAACACAGCCCTGCGTGCGGACACCTTGGTTTTAGCCCTGTGAGACCCATTCCAGACTTCTGATCTCCAGATCAAGTTTATGTTGTTTGTAGCCACTCAGTTTGTTACAGTGGCAATAGGAACCTTATGTACTCTCTTTGCAGTGTTTACAAAGTGTCCCACCTTTTATTTTAATGCTCCTATGAGTTAGGGCAGTTAGCTTTTTATTATTTAGAGCAAGTTTCTGATCAAGTTGTTTGCAGTGATACACCTGTATCAACCCTTTTTTATCATTTTTTTTTTTTTTTTAAATCGGTAAAGACCTTTGGGGTGGGTTGATTCAGTATGTGAGTCTGGGAGAAGGAAGGAAGGGAGATGGCAGCTTGACACACTAGAGATTGTAGGGGATCTTGAAGGGAGGAAATGGCTTCAATTTGAGAGTTTCTCAGGAAATCCTGATTAGGCCTGATGAGGGCCTTGTCTCACCCAGTTGAAAATCATTGACCCAATGGGACTAGAGACAATTGAGCAATTCTGTGCTAATTGCAGTTGTAAGAGCTTTATATATTATTTTTTCCTTATACTGTAACAGCCCTGTGAGGTAGATACTATTGATAATATCTCCTTTTACAAATAAGGAAAGTGACATATAGGGACATAAGTTTTACTTAATTAGACATTTTGCTTATAATATAATAGAATTAATACTGAACTGGTTGCCAAATTGTAAAATACAAAAAAAAATCACAGAATTATTTTATGTTCAAATTTTAAGGCTTTAAGCTTTTTTTCCCCTACCGCTTTGTAATTAACTAGCTATTGGGTTACTAGTTTGCCATTTAGCAAATAACTGTTAAAGGTAGGTTAAAAACAGCTGTTTTAAGCATCTTGTCCATCAAGGCATTAAGCAAGAAGCTGCCTTTGCATAAAATGTCCACTGGGTGGCAGTTTTTCATAAAAAGTACACGGCATTAGATTTCATATCATAGTTTCCCCAGATTTATAAAGACCAAATGAATCATTTATTTTGAGTTGTTAAATAGCTAATTTTGGGGCTTCTTAAAGGGGGGCTGCCCTTGTACTGTATTTAATATCCTTTCAAAATAGAAACAGAGCCTTAGCAGCTCCACACATTTGAGATATATATTCCTTTAAGTAAGAACTTACTTTGAAATGCATTTTACACATAAACTAATTATAACATACTCAGATAGCACTTGAGCCCACGGGCAAGCTTGTAAAACTTCTTGATTTTTTTTTTTAAATGAAACTATAATGATAAGCCTATATATGGTCTTACATCTAGTAACTTTATACTAGAAAACATTATACATTTTTAGGAAAGACTAGCAAAAGATTATACACTGAGCCTATTTACATTTAACTGCATGAATTTCTTTCCTGCATGCTTAAAGTTTTCACATGAAGGACAAATTTCCTCCCACTAAGAATTTTCAGGGTTACAATTTGAGGCCAGATCAAAGTTATTAGCTTGTTTAGTGATGTAATTCAGGAAAGAAGGTACTTGAAAGCTACTTAGTGTACCTTTAAATACTATTTCTATAAACGTGTGCTTGGTGCCATTGTCAGCAGATGCACCCTGCCTGCCCCCCATTCGCCACTGTAGGTAAGAAGGTGGCCACCAGGGGGCGCCGTACCTGACACCAAGGCGTGCCCACTTCCACTTTCACCTACGTACAGCTTATTAACAAGTAGCTTTGTCCTCCTCCTCCTCCTCTCCTGCTGCTGCTGCTTTAATCGCTTTTCTTTTGGACTGTGTATCTGGTTGTTAGCACAGTAGTCTAGGTGTTTCTAAGACATCACAGACTCTTCTGTCTTTGGTAGATGCTATAAGCTCTGGCTCACTAGCTTTTAACATGTAAATATGCCAACGTGTGAATTTTAAACTCTACTTTAAAGTGATCAGTTCAGTAGTTTGCCCTAATCATGAAAAAGAAAAAAATTCTGCCACTATGCCCTAATTTAAATGTCAGTGACTACACATTTAATGGCTCTTATTTTATCTATTGAACTGAATTTGTGAACTTAATTTTTGAGGTACAAATATTCAAATACAGTTGAACTTTGAACCTATCATAGCACATGTGACACCCAACACAAGTAACATGAAGCCTACCAGAGTATTTTCTACATCAATTAGCTGTGCCACACAGCTAAAAGGTGAACTCCCCTGTGGCAATTTATTCATATCGGTTTGGACAGTTCTCAAATCTGAAGCTTAAATGTAAACATCAGCGCTTTATCTTACTTTATACTGGTACTAAATTTAAGCAGTGTTTTAAGTTGAAATGTCATGTTTTCCTTATCAGAAAAAATAAAGGAAATGAAAAAATCAATTATTGATGCCAGTTGACAGAAAACATCATAATCAGTTAGGGGGATATTGAGTATCCATTCAATGTGGAAAATATAGAAGATACTCAACTAATACTCCTCTGCTGGTTGGTTGATAGTACTTGTTTCTGTCCACTAGCCTGAGGCATTTGTGTTTTTTTTTTTTACAAAGTCACTGCAAGGGAAAATGTAAGCAAACAGCGGTAATTGACTCTTCTTTTTAAACTTTTAGTTTTATATTGGAGTATAGTTGATTAACAATGTTGTGTTAGTTTCAGGTGTACAGCAAAGTGATTCAGTTATACATATACATGTATCTATTTTTCAAATTATTTTCCCAGTTAGGTTGTTACAGAATACTGAGCAGAGTTCTCTGTGCTGTACAGTAGGTCCTTGTTGGTTATCTATCTAATATATAGTAGTGTGTATATTTTAATCCCAAACTCCTAATTTACCCTTGTTGTTTATCTATTTTATATATAGTAGTTTGTATCTGCTAATCCCAAACTCCTAATTTATCCCTCCCTGCCCCCCTTTCCCCTTTGGTAACTACATGTTTGTTTTCGATGTCTGTGAGTCTATTTCTGTTTTGTATATAGATTCATTTGTGTCATTTTTTTTTTAAGATTCCTCATGTAAGCGATATCAGACAATATTTGTCTTTCTCTGTCTGACTCATTTCACTCAGTATGACAATCTCTAGGTCCTTCCATGTTGCTGCAAATGACATTATTTCATTCTTTTTAATGGCTGAGTAATATTCCATTGTATATGTGTACCACATCTTCTTTATCCATTCATCTGTCAATGGACATTTAGGTTGCTTCTATGTCCTGGCTATTGTAAACAGTGCTGAAATGAACATTGGGGTCCATGTATCCTTTCGGACCATGTTTTTCTCCGGATATATGCCCAGGCGTGGGATTGCAGGATCATATGGTAGCTCTGTGTTTCCTCAAATTGGCTATCATCAAAAAATCCACAAACAATAAATGCTGGAGAGGGTGTGGAGAGAGGGGAACCCTCCTACACTGTTGGTGGGAAGTACATTGGTACAGCTGCTGTGGAGAACAGTATGGAGTTTCCTTAAAAAAACTAAAAACAGAGTAATCGACTCTTTTGTTTTTAGCCAACTATGTTGGCTCCTTGCCTGGAATTCTAGAAAATATAGGTTAGCGTTAACTTTAGACACAACTGTAGGAAAACATTTAGTAGAGTCCTTTATGCATTGGGCAGTTGTTGAGATTTTTGCTGTGCTAAGTCTGAGTTGTGCTTTTGCTTTTTTTTTTTTTTTAAATTACACGGCTCATTGACTACCATCAAATAACTCACAATTTTTGGCAAAACAAGACATACACGAACTGGACATCTGGCTAATGAAAGAGGACAAAGTATAACTAAGTGTTAAAATGTATAATGTCCTAAAACGCACAGCGACAAGCGTCACAATGCAAAGCAAATATCCAGGTAGACCACTTTGCTCTACAGAATATCTAGGTCTAATTTTCTTTAAATAAAACACTTATGTGTTGTCATTTTTTTAAACTCGAAATGAACACAAGTTCTAAATGTAATTTTAATGCCTAAGTCTTTTCTACTTATGATTTTGAAGTACAGAATAATTAGCATTTTTCATTTTTTATAGCTCCCTTGGAGAAGTTACCACATCATATAATACATGGAAAATACATTTCAGAGAAATCCACATCAAACTTACTAATACTTAGACTTAATTTTACCCTGCAGACTGGTTATAATAATAATAAAAGTCAGCACCGAAGGCCATATTTTATTTGGTCTAATTATTTTTTTCGCATTCTGTAACTCTCCTCCCTAGTTTTATTTGGTGCTTTGAGCTTTTCTCACCCGTTTTGTGGCTGGGTGTAGGCCGAGGGCTGGGGAGGCCTGGCAGGAGGCAGAGATGGGCAGTGCTCTCTCCCACTCTCCAGACGTGGCAGTAACATTACGTAGAAACGACTGTCAGAGGCAGGATTCTGGTTCTTCCCTCAGGATTTAACGGAGAAGATTAGTACGTATTCTGTAGTTCCACAGCTCCAGGATGGAAAGCAAATGGCAGAACCCCCAGTGTTGTCTGTTGGCCCACTCTGATGTTCCAGCGCAGGATCAAAAGCATTAAATCAGATGCCCCCCGCCGAGTCATAAAGAAGAATGAATGAAACTCCCTACATTTGAATCATTTTAACTTGTGTTTAGAATCACCATGCGGTGTTACTGTTGCTCCAAACCCACAACATTTTATCTTCAAATGTGTGTATAAAATGCCACATAACACTAGAAAATAACCGATTATTCCATTTTCATAAGAGCTTAGTTGAGGTCCAACCCTACTGAGGCAAAATCAATATGCAAAGCACAAACTTGGTTCACACGTTTTATTTATACAGTCTTTGTTAACCTCATTCTCATTTATGCATCTAGCTGTCTGGATACTACAAAGGTAGAATATCTTTGGATGTTATACTGGAAAAAAGCAAAAATGTTGGAGAAAGGCCAACCGTGGTTAAATCCTGCCTCTTTCACCTGTTTAACTATGTGATCTTGGGCAAGTTGCTTGAATTCTTTTAACTTTTTTCCTAATCTGTAAAATGGGATCAACAAAACCTACCTTCTGAAATTGTTGTGAGAATTAAGTAAGAGTAGATATTAAGTTCCTATATGGTATATACTCAACAAGGTAGTTTTCTCTTTTCTTTTATATAGTTAACTCCACTCATTAAAAATAGTGATACACATAGAATTATACATTAAGCAGAGAATCTTAGAATTGAAGTAAGCCTTTAATATTTTCTAATCAACTTCCATCTCAGTTTTCTTTGTAACATTATTGGAAATTTGTGTGCAGACATCAGGGGGTCCCTGGATAGCATATTGTCAATGATATTTTCAGCTGGAAGACTCAAACTGGTTTAAACAAAAGGAAATATCACATTATGAAAGGTTCATTGGTCAGGCAGTTTAGCTATTAAATTAACCAATGACCCAGACTTTTCCCCATCTCCGCTTTGACTTCCTTGGCCTGTGGATTTTACTCTGACCCATGATGTCAAGACGCTTCAGCTGTGCTCAACATCACAGGCAGACAGTGACTACAGCCAGAAGAAAAAGACCTTTTCTCAATGTCTGTTAACTTATTCATTTAAGAATGAGGAATTCATTCCTGGAAACCCGCCTCCTCCAGATTCCCTCTCATTTTGACTGGCTGAAATATCCATTTCCAAATCAATTACTTGCAAAACAAACAAAAGATCAAGTGAGTTTACTGTGACTATTGAGAATAATCATGTGGAGAGAAAGATTGATGATGAGTCAAACTTATTATTTTGCTGCTTTTCAAAGCAGCTGCCTGTCAATAAAGAGTTTGCTAGTTCTCACCAAGTTGTCCTCCTTTGTTCCAGTTAAGACAAGCAAAAGGTCCTTTAGAAAGGCAAGGTCAGCTCTGAATGATTGTTGTAAAGATTCTGTAATGAGCAGCACACAAATGTCATGGTGCACAGTCCAGACATCCTAATGAAGGATGGTTCGCGTTGGTGCTGAACTTGTGATTTACTCTTAATCTCTTAAGTTTCATCAGTGAGCTCCCTCAACTTTAATTTAGAGAAAATTCAGAAAGTTTCTAGAGTGAATTTTGGATCTTATCTTTCCATTGAAGCTCAACACATTATCTTCAAAATTATCTTTGGATCTTCTAATCATTTTTTGTAATGCGTAGGGGAAAGGGCAGTAAGTGAGAATTTAGGTATTAAAGAGGCAGCTTTATTTTTCGGGTAGACAGTGGCGGGCAGCAGGGTGTACTTACCGTTCCTTTTCTACTGGGGTGTGGTACAGCCCAATCCTGTTCTGTTTCCTGGCAAAGGCAGCCCTTAACCGAAGAAAGAGCAGCATCACTTATGCTTTCTTTTTAAAATTGAAGTTTAGTTGATTTACAGTGGTGTTAATTACTGCCGTATAGCAAAATGACTCATTTATACATATATGCATATTCTTTTTCATATTCTTTTCCATTATGGTTTATCACAGGATATTGACTATAGTTCCCTGTGCTATACAGTAGGACCTTGTTGTTTATCCATTCTACATATACCAGTTTGCAACTGCTAATCCCAAACTCCCACTCCATCCCTCTCCCATCCCCCTCCCCCTTGGCAACCACCAATCTATTCTCTATGTCTGTGAGTCTGTTTTTGTTTCATAGGTAGGTTCATTTGTGTCATATTTTAGATTCCACATATAAGTGATATCATATGGTATTTCCCTTTCTTTTTCTAACTTACTTCATTTAGTATGATCTCTAGGTCCATCCATGTTGCTGCAAATGGCATTATTTCATTCTTTTTTATGGCTAAGTAGTATTCCATTGTATATATGTACCACATCTTCTTTATCCATTCATCTGTCGATGGACATTTAGATTGTTCCTATGTCTTGGCTATTGTGGCTGCTACGAACATAGGGGTACATGTATCTTTTTGAATTCGAGTTCTGTGTGGATATATGCCCAGGAGTGGGATTGCTGGATCATATGGTAGTTCTGTTTTTAGTTTTCTGAAGAACCTCCTTACTGTTTTCCACAGTGGCTGCACCAACTTACATTCCCACCAACAGTGCAGGGGGGTTCCCTTTTCTGCACACCTTCTCCAGCATTTGTTATTTGTAGACTTTTTAATGATGGCCATTCTGACTGGCCATGCGGCATCGCTTACACTTGAATGAAAGAATTACTGCACTCTGATATGAGTCTCTGCTCCAGGCTGTGAAACAGATGGAGGAATGAAGAGGGGGATTCTGCTGTTTGCTGTTTTTAAACAGAAAAAAAAAAAAACCAGGAAGAAAAAAATTACTTGAAAGAGAATTATATGTGGACTGTTTTCCCTTTAAATTTATTTTTAAATGGTAGTGATAATACTGGTTATTATAATATCAGGAAATAGAAGGCTTCCATTCATAATTGCATACATTCCTGAAAGAAGGGCCCACTTAAAATATTCACCTGTATTTATATATTGTTTCCAAATAATAGTGTCCTGACTGTCTTTAAAGAAAAAGGTACCCCAAACACTATTTCCTTCATCAAAATGGCCCGTTGAAGGCAGATCTGCATATTTTGCTCGATTAGTCAGTGGAGTGCGTCCTGGTGGGGTTTTCATCCCCCAGTTTTCTTGCTTTACAACAATATGAAGTGACCCAGATTCCTGGGTAAGTCAAGTGCCTGAACTTTCTCTCCAAGTTTTTTCTACCCATATTGTTGATTGAGTGAAGGAAAGACCTAACGAGGAGATAAGAGAGGTTAGGCAGTGCTTATTAGACAAATACATGGCAGTAGCATTTATTTAACAAATGCTTCCCCGACAATATAAAGTTTGCACATAAAGTGAGACCATTGATATCTTCACTAATTACATGCCACTATTAAAAAAAAAACCACATAATTTAAAATGATGTGAAATAAGACCTTCTGTGTTAAGTGCCTACATTCATGCTGGGTGTCAAGAATTGCGAAGGGGTTGAAATGTCGCCCTTCTTACAGTAAACAAGTAGCCTACCACTGTTTCCTAGGCGTGGGGTGAATACACAAGACTGCTGGGGGAGAGCCGAGGGACGCTATTACTCAGGGCACAGCGAGCTGCCTGAGCATCGCCTATCCTTGCGTTCCCCCTGACCTCCGATTCCATGCAGTGGTGATGGTGATACTGAGCAGACTCGGGGGTGCTGTGCCCTGCGTCTGCGCCGCCCTGAAGGGAACCAAGCTTAGGAAATTCCCAGCGTTCTAAGGGGCCACGGACCAACCCACCAATCCTTTGCCCTGAAGGGAGGCTATATTTTTACTCTGTTCATCAGGAGACACATGTGTCCTCCATCACAGAGGGAAATACTCTATATTTCAAGGCTGTTTGCTCTACAGACATTTCTTCAAAAGATAGTCTGGAATCAAAGCTGTCACGAGGGGTGTGAAAATGGACAGACCCATGGAGAATTGTCTCCTAACACTGTATTACACGTCTGTATGTGGTATGTATGGTGTGTGTGTGTGTGATAGATATGTATACCATTTAAGTCTCTCAATCATTCTGTAAAGACAGCTCAAAATTCTTGTTTTAGATGTAAAGGAGCACTATCAGCTAAGCACCTTGCCTAATGTCACAGAGATTGTAAGGGACAAATTTGGATATTCAATCCTTTGTTCTGCTCAACAGCCCATAATCTTTCTGATCAACCAATACACCAACTGCCGTGAAAAACACAGACATACATATGTCTTCTGTGACACCGAGTTCTAGAAAGAAGTCCCTTTGGCTTTTTATATTACTTCTAGTAGAATTAAAGAAATACCCATGGTGCTGCTGTCCTCATAATTGGACTTATTATAAATTGTATCCTGTGCAGTACCATTCAAACAAGTATGTAAAATGGTGGTCAATGAAACAGTATGTTTTTTTTCCCCCTTCAATCAAACCAGTTGCTCAATGTAATTATTATCTTGGAAGATACAGTTAAAAAGATGTTGAATTAAATTGAGCTTTTGAAAATTGCTCACCTCATGATTCCTTCTGATTACATCGTGGCATAATTCCACCAAGTTTCAATATGTAACTTAGGGATAATGTATTATTGGTACTGGAATCATTGCAGCTTCTCCACATTTAAATGAGAGGCCAATTTTATTAGTAATAACTATAATAACTCTGCTAAATAGGTTCTGTGACTTAGTCACTCATTAGGAAATTATTTCTCAGCAGGAACATATTACCTTTGTATACTTAATACAAGTTTTAAGTAGGATATTTATTAGCAATGGAAGTGTTTGCAGGGAGATAGTTTTTACAGATACTATATTCGGGTGCTAATCAGTTATTTCCTGTGGTGTTAAACTCAAGAGCTTATTTTTCATTGTTTTATTTTTTAAAAAACTTTATATTCACATGAGACATTTAAAAAATAAGCAATGATGTTTAGACCCCTGCTATCAAAATGCCAGAGAGGTGACAAGACGCCCTCCAAATTCATCACCCAGTGTTTGATACCTTTTATCGGGGAAAAACATTTTTGTATTAAAAAAAAAAAATTACAGGGACTTCCCTGGTGGTCCAGTGGTTAAGACTCCCCACTGCAGGGGGTGTGAGTTTGATCCCTGGTTGGGGAACTAAGATCCCACATGCCACATGGCGTGGCCAAGAAATATTTTAAAAATTTTAACAAAAATTACTACAAATATGTAGCTAGACACCGGAATCCATCATATACTAACCTAAATGATGACTACTCTAAAAGGAGTCTCTCCAGTGAAATAAATTTGGAGAAAAGCTGGTTAAGTTTTTACAGGAATTATACTGCATGTTAAACAATGGCGCTGAGAGGTCCTGCTCAGAAATTTGTTTTCTCATCATCTTTGAAATGTGTCTCATCACAGAGCCCTTTTACTTTGTAAGCCTCCCGGTATTTGAGGAAGTCCTGAACACTCTTTAATGATCTTTTTATCCCACTAGAATGACAGGGGTCATAACCTTAGTTGTTTTGGGGTTCTCACATTATTGGATAAAACTGTTTCTTCAGTCAAAAAAATTCAGTGAGTTTCTCTCCGTTCCCAGGCCTCATGTGGACTTGAAGAGAGACGTGAAAAGATCATTATAGCAGGTGGAAGAGGTGACCTAGGACCCTGAGAGATTCAGAAAGTGCTAGATTGATGCCAGGGAATGAACGATGGGGATTTATTGGTCATTGCCTCTAAGCTCTTATTCAGTGCGTCTTGATTTCCTTATCTTTAAAATAAGAATAATGCCTTCTTGGTGTGTTTACTATAGATATTTGTAAAAACATCTACTTTGGAATATTCGATAAATGGCAGCTATTATAATTACTCATTATTTCAGCTCTTAAAAAGTGACTCTGGAAGTTACATAACATGGAAACATGGAGTAATTTTTTTCCCTAAAAGTTGCCTTCTTTTTAGGATTTCATAATACTTGTATGAGGCAGTGTACATAACTCATCTAGCACTGTATCTAGCATGCAGTACGATACACGTGTACTTGAATTTCTTTGGAAGTTAGCACTGAATTGCGTTACATTTTGCTAAGTAAATTCAGCAATATTTTTGAGCTACCATGGGGCAGACACTTCTCTAATCGCTACAGATGCATCAGTAAATAGAAAGCAACAAAAAGTCCCTACTTTCATACAGCTTATGTTTTCAATTGTAAGCAAGTTCTTACACTTGTAGTAAAAGCAAAGAGAAAATTACAGAAAATTAGAAAAGCAGCTTGACAATAGCATGTGAGAAAGACTTAAATTCAATTGCACTAGGAATAAGCAAGACTTCATGTTAAAAGCAGCTTGATTAATTTCTTGACAGAGACAGTGTGCTTGGGTGTGGCAGATTATCCGTAAGAATGCTCTTACAGCTCTGAGCTACTGACTTTAAGATGGAATTTTTTTATATTTGTAAATTACTAGCTACTTATTTTTCCACCTAACTTTGCAGACATATTTTTATTTGATCTTTAAATCTCTTCTTAGATGATAGACTATGTAAGGCTCATTCCGTTTTGCAGATTTGAACCGCTCGGCTTAGAGAGGGGCTCCCTGAGTTCACCGAGACAAGCAGCTCAGTAGAGCAGAGGGAGAACAGAAACCAGATCTGACTCCTGATGGAAGGGAAAGTGATAATTGCCCTTTACAGACAGTTACAGCAGCGGATGACTGAGGCTGACTTTCAGCATGTATACAGTCTAAACATTATTCAGAAGTCATTTTTCAAAAAAAATGGTTCTGACGAACCTAGGGGCAGGACAGGAATAAAGATGCAGACATAGAGAATGGATTGGAGGACCCGGGGAGGGGGAAGGGTAAGGTGGGACGAAGTGAGAGAGTAGCACTGACATATATACACTACCAAATGTAAAATAGGTAGCTAGTGGGAAGCAGCCACATAGCACAGGGAGATCAGCTCAGTGCTTTGTGACCAGCTAGAAAGGTGGGATAGGGAGGGTGGGAGGGAGGGAGACGCAAGAGGGAAGAGATATGGGGATATATGTATATGTATAACTGATTTACTTTGTTATAAAGCAGAAACTAACACACCATTGTAAAGCAATTATACTCCAATAAAAACGTTAAAAAAAAAAAAAAAAGTTCAGGTGGGACCCACCTCCCTGGCAAACTAGCAAATTGAAATTCAAAGAAATCCAGTGACTTGCCCAAGTTACATAGTTATTAAATGAGAGGGTCGATTCTCTAATGAAATGTCCAGTCGGATAGACTTTCTCCTTTAACAGGTCATGCCTGCACCATCATCACAAGTGATGAGTTTACCACAGGATAGATATTTGACAGAGTTAACAGATGAATGACATAAACAGCAAAAGTTGTGGTTTCAAGGATAGGTCGGGTAGAACAGCTAGACTGGAGAGCCGTGGAAAGACATCAGGGAATGAACTGCTAGAATTGGGTCTTGATAAAATCTTGGAAGGCATAAGAAACACACTGCAACATGGCTGGTACATGAATGCAGGCTGAAAATAAAGGATCTATCAGCTAAAATCGTAAAATATTTTAACATGTAATTAAAAAAAGAAATAATAAATGGTACAGTATATTATATAATGATTAGTTTCCACATATCCGGAAACATCTAATTCTCTATTTTGTTCTTAGCTTTGTAAGTTTGAGAAGGAATCGGCCTTTATTCTAATACGTAAGTTGCCCCATCACTGAGTATAAATTGCATGCCTTCAACAATTATGGAAGATACTAGGCACGGCAAGACAGGGAGAAAATTAAGTCAGTTCTGCAAAAGGAAATATTGCCTTTTCAGTAGCTTTTTACTAATGTCACTTTGAAAAATCTTGAATATCTGTTTTCCTGTTCAATTATTAAAAATAATATGCTAGTGAGACTTAGTCCATTAGTTTCGAATTTTGTTTCATGCTGTTTTGTATAGTGAGACGCTACTCTAATTATCCTGGGCAAAAACTTAGCTCTTCAATATTTTTCTTTTGACTTGTTACATGCTGCCAATGATTTATAAATATTCAAATATAATTACTGAAATCTTTTTTTTTTGTATGTTTAAGAATAATTGAAAAGGGTGAAGTAATATCTGGAAAATCTGTGATTTAAACATAAAAGCTCTGTGTCCCAATTAAAATTTCTGCATATACCTAAAACTACAGGCATACAAACCTCTGGAAAAGGAGATGCAGTTTATAAACAAAGAATAAAATACTTGGCAACATGCATAGTGCCATTTTGGAAATACTAAAATGGATCTAATAAAATAAAATTTACTGAAATTTTGGTCCAATTAAATTTTACTCAGTGATAATATTATTATGCAAGCAATGTTACTTAAAATTTATTTTTTAGCGTAACACTTCTAAGAAAACATAAAAGTCAAAGCCTTTTCTTTTTTATCTCTAAAATAAAATCAGCATCTCAGAAAAATGTTGTGATACTTTCATTACATACTATGTTTTTGCCACCAGGTATCAGCTACCACAATGTCAGATGTAACATCTCAGGAAGATAAATTCAATGTTAAAGATAATCATTTCTAAGTATATTTAGATTATAAATCCTTTTGAGACCCTGATGGGAGCTGCAGCGCCTCTTTCCCAAAAAATGCACATATGCACTGTGTTTTAGGTTTACAGGTGAAATAACTTTTGCCAAAGGAAATTTGCCTTGTGATTTAACTGATTTTAGTCAATATATATTTTTAGTGTACTGGGTCTGGAAAATATGGAAGAGAGAAGGTTTACAGCTTTTGTTGGCTAGTGCGGCAGGACAGATAACACAGCCACTGAGATCATGGAAAAGAATTACAAGAAGGGAATATTTAGAGATATAAGGAGGGTTTAAGAAACTAATAAAGGATGGTGGAGTGCTCAGTGACTGGCAGCAGCCATTGAGATAAATGTTGGGGCAGAGATCCACACGTGTTTGAGAAAAGTCTTTAACTTGAAAGACAGAGCCTAAATAAAACAATAAAAAAGATTAAATAGACAATTCAGGCAACAGAGGAAACTTAAATAAAGAAAAAGTCCTGTAATTTGTCTTGATATCTATTTGGTAAGAGAAGACTTTGCATCCATTAAGTAGGACCTGGATGCCATCCAAATGAACAATCAGAATAAGAAAGAGCTCTTCAAAATTAAACTACTAGTTAATATTTTTAAAACCATGAATAAAACTGAGCAAGAAAAAACTGAGTAAATCTCCTCAAATTAGAAAAAAGTACAAAAAAGAAAGACAATTAAAAAAAATTAAAGGACCAATCCAAGAGATACACTGTCGAAGGCTCAAGACAGTGGGAAATACTGTCAGAATGCCAGGAGAAAGTAATATACAATCTATAATTGCATACCAGGCAAAGTAGACACCAAGTATGGGGGTGGCATAAGATTATTTTTATTATGCAAAGCTTAAACTTATCTTCCATGTAGTATACCCTTTTTTAAGGAAGTTGCTGGAGAATGTGAGCCATCAAATGAAGAAAACAGCAAAGACTTGGGGTTAAAAAGAAAAAAAAAGAAAAGGAATGACCATGGGTAAAGGTGAAGGTTTTGTCCAAAATGACAGCTCTTCAGAGGCTAGAAGGAAGCAGGAAGTTTAGACTAGAGCAGAGTTCCACAGATCTGATTGTGTGGAAAAAGCATATTGAGGGGTGTGCTACAGAACTATGGCAGGATATGCAAGGACTCAGCCAGAAGTACAAAGACAGAACAAATTCTAAAAATGAGGCATATTGACTCTAGAAAAAGTGAAAAAAAATTCTATAAGAAAGGAAATGTAGTCATTGTACTTGACTCAGCTGTGATCAATAATTACATAGTCATAAAAATGAAAACACTAAAAACTGATTTAACCAAAAATTGAGATGTAACTATATTGGAGGTTGGGGGAACCATGAACTTGAGTAATAAGTTAATATACTTATCATTCAGTATCTGTTTACTAGTGCTCTTTGGATGTGTCTGAGTTTTGAATTTATTGTTTTGACATTAATTCTCTGATACCAACTGGGCTTCTGTAATTCCTAAAGTTAGCATAGACCACATAAGTTAAAAGCAAATTCTTCCAGAAGACTGCCCCCACTTCAGACACCAGTGGCAAGTCTCAAATCCCACCCACACTTCTGACTGACGGGCTATAAATTCTGGAGTCCCATGACCCCCTCAGGTTCCCTCTTAGGTTCAATAATTTGCTAAATGACTAACATAACTCACTAAAAGCCCTGCACTTTTGATTATAGTTCTACTATAAAGGATAGAACTCAAGAACAGCCAAATGGAAGAGATGCTTAGGATAAGGTCTGGGGAGTAGAAGGGAAACACAAAACTTTTATGTTCTCTTCTAGTGGAATTCAGATGAATAACCATCCAAGCACATTAATGTGTTGACCAACTAGGAAGCCTTTCTGAGTCTTGGTGTCCAGGTATTTTACTGGTGTTTTCACTGTGTAGCTGTGATTGATTAATTCATTGGCCGTGTGATCAAATTCGATCTCTGACCTCCCTGAGCCCTCCTCCACTCTCTCCCTGGAGATCTGGCTGGCCCAAAGTTCCAATCCTCTGATCACTGGTGGTTGGTCTTTCTGCTGACCAGCCCCTACTCTGAGCTATCTAGGGACCCACCAAGAATCACTTCATTAACATAGCAAAGACACTCCTGTCACTCAGGAAATTCCAAGGGTTTATGAAGCTCTGTGCTGGGAACCTGGGACGATATATTCTTTATTACACCACAAAAGTTAACCAGTTAAGCTCAGTAGATTCGGTTTCTAGAAATGCAAAACAGATGGTAGAATTTAGGGTTGTACAAAGAGTAAAACCACACCCACAGGTCCACCTCATATAGTGCATATTTCTTTCTTCTGACACATATCTACAGTTTGAGAAGGAATGTTTTAAAAAAGGCAATCCTGGATTTTGTCCCCCTTTGTAATGGAAAAAACAGTTAATTACCCTGAGAAAAAGTTGAAGCTGTTTGTCACTCTTTAGGATGAAGGGAGGAAAAAAAGCCTCAGGAAATCTCTATCTCCTGGGCACCAGTCAGCCAGCTCTTCTAATCTGGGTAGGTCTTCAACCTCCCTTGTCTTGATAGGGATTTGATGTGGTTGTCCACTCCTGTCCTCCTCTGAGCATCTCAAATTTGTGGGGACAAACTTGTGGTCCCTTAAGGACTATACAAATCATTTATCATTTCTGATTCCAGGAACAAAGTGTTCATATTTTCTTCTAAATGATATATTACATAACACTTAATCTAGAAAATTATAACAGAGAGGTTAAGAGCTTGATCTTTGGAAGCACACAGACCTATCTTCAAACCACAGTTCCACTACCTATTTTCTGTGGGACCAGGAATATTCAAGTGATTATAAAGTAGAAAAAATATTATTTATAAAGTGACCAACTTGATATAATGCTATTTACATTTTGTCATGCAGGCAGACCTCAGAGATACTGCAGGTCTGGTTCCAGACCACTGCAATAAAGCAAGTATCACGATAAAGTGAGTCACCAATTTTTTTGGTTTTCCAGTGCATATAAAAGTTACATTTACACTAGCTAGTCTATTAAGTATGCAATAACATATCTAAAAAATGTACACACCTTAAATAAAAAAAATTATTGCTAAAAAACGCTGTCATCTGAGGCTTTAGCGAGTTCTAATCTTTTTGCTGATGGAGGGTCTTGCCTCAGTGTTGATGGCTGCTGACTGATCAGGGTCATGGCTGCTCAAGGTTGGGGTGACTGTGACAGTTTCTTAAAATAAGACCATGGTGGAGTTAGCTGCATCAGTTGACTTTGTCTTTCACAAACAATTTCTCTGAGTGTGCAATGCTGTTTTGGTAACATTTTACCCACAGTAGAACTTCTTTCAAAATCGGAGTCAAACCTCTCAAATTCTGCTGCTGTTTTATCAGCTGAGTTTATATAATATTCTAAATCCTTTGTTGTCATTTCAACAGTCTTCAAAGCATCTACACCAGGAGTGGATTCCACCTCAAGAAACCCCATTTTGCTCATCCATAAGAAGCAACTCCTCATCTGTTAAGCTTTTATCATGAAATTGCTGCAATTGAGTCACATCTTCAGGCTCCGCTTCTAATTCTCTTGCTATTTCTACCAAATCTGCAGTTACTTCTTCCACTGAAGTCTTGAACCCCTCAGTCATCCACCTGGGTTGGAATCAACTTCTTGCAGACCCCTGTTGATGTTGATATTTTGGCCTTTTCCCATGAATCACAAATGTTCTTGATGGCATCTAGAATGGTGAATTCTTGCTGGAAGGTTTTCAATTTACTCTGCCCAGATCCATAAGAGTAATCACAATCTATGCAGCTGTAGCCTTACAAAATATATTTCTTAAATAATGAGACTTGAAAGTTGAAATTACTCCTTGAAACATGGGCTGCGGAACGGACGTTGTGTTAGCAGGCATGAACAACGTTAATCTCACTGTACATCTCCATCAGAGCTCTTGGGTGACCAGGTACATTGTCACTGAGCAGTAATATTTCGAAAGTCATCTTTTTTTCTGAGCAGTAGGTGTCAAAAGTGGGCTTAAAATATTCAGTAAACCATGTTGTAAATAAATGTGCTGTTATCTAGGCTTTGTTGTTCCATTTAGAGAGCACAGGCAGAGCAGGTATAGGGTAATTCTTAAGGACCCTGGGCTTTTCAGATAGTAAATGAGCAGTGACTTCAACTTAAAGTCACCAGCTACCCTAACCCCTGATAAGAGAGTCAACCTGTCCTTTGAAGCTTTCAAGCCAGGCGTTGAATTCTTCTCTTGAGCTATGAGAGTCTTAGATGGCAATTTTTCCCAATATAAGGCTGTTTCATCTACATTGAAAATCTGTTGTTTAGTGTAGTGACTTTCATTAATCTTTCATTAATTATCTCATTGAGATCTTCTGGATAACTTGCTGCAGCTTCTCCATCAGCACTTGCTGCTTTCACCTTACACTTTGATGTTATGTAGCAGTTTCTTTCCTTAAATCTCATGAACCAACCTCTGCTAGCCTCACACTTTTCTTCTGCAGCTCCCTCACCTCTCTCAGGTCATAGAATTGCGAGTTAGGGCTTTGCTCTGGATTAGGCTTTGCTTTAAGGGAATGTTGTGGCTGGTTTGGTCTTCTCTTCAGACCGATAAAACTTTCTCCATATCAGCAATAAGCCTGTTTTGCTTTCTTATCATTTGTGTTTTTACTGGAATGGCACTTTTAATTTCCTTCAAGAACTTTTGCTTTGTTTTCACAACTGGGCTAACTGTTTGGTGCAAGAGGCCTAGCTTCCAGCCTATCTGTTTTCAACATGCCTTCTTCACTAAGCTGAATCATTTCTAGCTTTTGTTTTAAAGTGAGAGATGTGCGACTCTTCCTTTCACTTGAACACTCAGGGATAAGTGTAGGGTTATTACCTGGCCAAATTTCAATGCTGTTGTGTCTCAGGGAATAGGGAGGCCCAAGAGAGATGGGGGATGACGGGTTGGTGGAGCAGTCAGAACACACACATTTGTCCAAAACGATTGCAATAGTAACATGAAAGATCACTGATCACAGGTCACCATGACAAAAATAACAGGAATGACGAAGGTTTGAAATATTGTAAGAATTACCAAAATGTGACACAAAGACATGAAGTAAGCCAATGCTGTTGGAAAAATGGTGCCGATAGACTTGCGTGATGCAGGGTGGCCATAAACTTTCAATTTGTAAAAAAAAAATAAAATAAAATAAAACACAATACTACAAAGCACGACAAAGCAAAGCGCACTAAAACAAGGTAAGCCTGTATATATGTTCACATTCTGTTGAACAGTTTCTCTCTTCCTGTACTAGGGATAGAGGAAAGACAAAGATAAATCAAGAGGGCAGTGAAGACAATCAGGAGATCCATGCACACACAGGCACGAACACAGGAAAGGTCAAAGTCAGCAGCCACATTCTCAGATGCCTGTTAGAATAAGAACATCTTCAGAATCAAAATATCCTCAGGGTCAAAATGCTGAAGCAACCCACCTGCTTCAGGAGTCCTAAATACATGTGTCATTACACAGAGCAATAAGGTTGTGTGTACACGAAAAGTAGAGCCCAAGTAGCAAGTTGGCTTGAGAGGATGTGTTAGTCTCTATCTTTGAGTGCCTAACATGACACTCTACATACTTGGAAATCATGAGTTGATACACCCACAGCTACAGTTCACCTTGGGAAGCCAAAGTTAAACATTTCAGGCTTGCCCCAGAGAGTCCTACAGAGAATACAGGAAATACCTTTGCCAAGAAAATTCTGCCTATGATAGCAGATTGCGGGACTGTCAGAAAAACAGATTTCCCCTGATTGCTTACAAATGAGAAGACCAAGCAAATTACAGGACAGCTTGAAATGACTTTTAATACACATTTTAAAAGAACCGTTTAGTTGTGAATGAAACAAAACAATCAGCTTTTACTATATAGTTCTATACCTGATGCAGAGCTTTTCAAATCTTGTCACTTTTCAGCTGTGCAGCATCTAAAGGAGAAGCAATTTGGCTATTAGCTTGCCAAGTTTGGGTTCATTTTAGTCTGACTGAAGGATTTTCTGCTTTCAAAACATTAAAAATTGTTATGGATGTTTGGATCTCAGATATACAAAGGTCATTGTTCCTTTTAAGCTTCAAAATGTCTTTACACTAGTGTAAACCCTTGAAAATGTGTCGGTTTTCAATATTTTATATGTGTACTCTAAGGGGGAAGCTTTGAACAGTCTCTAAATTTTGAGATCAATTACAGAATGAATGGAATATTGGGAGCATGAATACTTTTGACTCTTGAATGCTTTATTGAGCCCATCTTTTGCTTATTTGAGTATGAAAATATTTATAATAAAAGGAATGATACACAAAAAAGAGCAACAATGAAAGAATCAATGATTCCTTTCCTCTTGGGTTCTAGATTGAGAGCTCAATTTGACTATTTAAGAATCAAGTGGCAATCTCATGCACAATTCACTCGAACCTAAGTTCCATAGCAGAGAGAGATTTTGACCTCTTCTTCTCCTATAATATAACAAGCTGTAGGAGAGGTAAATATGGTTAGCTATCATAAGATCGATTGCAGAAGTTTTGCAAACAACTATGAGGCATTTGACAATTTCCCCATGATGATACCTGCAACTTTCCTTCTCTTTCGTATATTGTTTGGATCTGTCAGAAATTCCTACAATTGGAAAGAGTCAAGGTGCTATCCATCTAATCTCACCATCCACACCCATAAAACCTGTCAAAGTCCCAAGCCTGAAACACATTTTAGGGGAGACAGAGATAGTCTTCACAGTAACTCATCTTTATTTATTTATTTTTTGGTGAGCCTCAAGAGATATTTTGCAAACATGTTTCTGCATTTACAATTTTTTGTGTGTCCTTTAAAACAAAACAAAAAGAAGGAAAAAAAATAAAAGACGTCACAGAAGCTTTACAGTTCTATGGTGCTGTAATAGAAAGTTATTTTTTGTGGGAAGAGTGTGATTCAGTTATGTAACAAAATTGAGTATGGATTATAGGGGAAAAACGAAGCTATAGTCTTTTAGTCCTGCCTCTGGCATGAATTCATGATGTAACCTCAGGAAATCCCTCCTTGGTTTCAGCTTTCCAACTCCATAAAGTGAAAGGATTGGATGCAATAATTTCTAAAGTCTATTTTAGTCAACCTAATTAAACAGTTCTAGTTATGCTGCTGTTTCTAGGCAAAGCAGTCATGAGCTTGGCGGCTATTCAGTTGATGTGTATTTAATGTATCCTTTAGGAAAATGGGAGAGGAAAGCTAAACTGAACACTTGAGTGACAGGGCCATTTCCTTGCGACCTGCATTGACATGGCCATAGCTCCTGGGTGCCACTCTTCACTGTTTTTCCTCCTGGTTCCAGTTCCAGGATAAATCTGTGAAGGACAGGGATATTCCTCACAATCTCCTTCCCAAGCCTCAGTTAATTACAGCTGATTAAAAGAGCCAATAGATTCCAAGTGGTAGGCATTTTTTCAAATAGATTTACCCTAGGCCCCTTATAGTACCAGGTCTTTGTCTATCAGGATGATAGAAAATAAAAAAGGGAAAAGAGTAACTTCAAGCTTACTATCTCAGGTGTGATGGGAATTGCTGACATGTTGGTTGTGCCGGAAAACTAGAGCAGAAAGACACATGGTAGCAGCAGGGAACTTCTACAACTATCTTGACAGCTTGCTACTTTGACAGTTTCTGCGAGAGTCCCAGCTGTGACCAAGTAAGTGGGATGGTGTCACTTTGACACTGCAGCTGCCCTGTTGACAAATAGAGTTCTGTGGGATCCTTAGGAGGACAAAATACGTAAGATTTCAAAGAGGGACCACTTTATTACTATAGCAATCCCTACAAGTCTTTAGTGACTTGACTGACGAAAACAAAGTCTTAGCTCATTGTTTGAAAGGGCTGGGCTCCCCAGGTGGCTATGAATTCCTCCTCAGTTTTACCAGAAGCAAGGAGACTAAAACTGAAAGACAGATGTTGGGCCAATTAGGTATGTCAGACTATTTCCTTCACTTTATGCCTTATGTGAGTTCATAGTTTTCCAAATCCATTCAAAGTTAATGGACAAAGAAGGTGATTTACACTCAACTACTGAAAGGCATTAGATCAGAGCTGAGCAGTTACTTTAGGCCAGTTTGGAGAGCATAATAATCTATAATTATTTGCAGCCTATAAGTATTGAGAGAGGAGAGGAGACATTTAATAGGGCATTTAAAAAGAGTACAATAATGAGAAGTGAAATAATGCCTGGAGCCAGGGATAACTACATGACATTAAAAGCTCCTAAGAAAGGGGATATTCTCATAAAGAAGGCTGTGGAAATCCCACTCTTACCAAGTTTGCCATTGAATTGGGGGAAATGGAACAAATAAAGGACTAATACAAGAAAAGCAGATTTGTGGGTGGCGTCATAAACAGCACATTCATAATTTGCCTATAGACTTTACAATTGGTGTCTACTCTGGGCAAATACTTGACTCCCCTTCTCTTTAAGAGGCTCTCTGTCTCGCAGGACCATAACAGCAGGTGGCCTCCTCTCCCAGGCTGTCCCCATGATTGCTACATGTAGAGCACTGATTCTCTGAAAGGGAGCTGCAGACGCTGCCTGGTGAGCAGTAATTAGGGTCTTCTTGGCAACCTTCATAGGTGACCAGTTCTACACATCGTTCCCTGTAAGGACTCAGATCAAAATCAACAAGGATCTACTGTAGAGCACAGGGAACTCTGCTCAATATTATGTAACAACCTAAATGGGAAAAGAATTTGTAAAAGAAGAGATACGTGTATATGTATAACTGAATCACTGTTGTACACCTTGAAACTAACCCAACATTGTTAATCAACTATGCTCCAATATAAAATAAAAAGTTAAAGAAAATTTAGACTTTTCTGCTCTCCCTTCAGTTTACTGGATATGTTGATAAAGCTAAGCTTAGTGTTAATCATAGGATTCCCCTATTGAGAGAGAGAAATATTAGGGCAGTACATATCAATTGTATGCTAGGGATGGACAGTTTTTATTGTTTGCGAGTTTCCCACCTTACACACTCTGTGGTGATGGCTATTGAGGGACAGAATCCCACTCTTTCCCTCTATTCTTCTTTACCTCTCAATTCTGAATTTAATATTCTGGAATAGAGTTTATATTAGAAGATACCAAGTTGCAGGAGTGAAATTCTCAAGAGACGTGGAAAGAACTCCAGCTAAAATTATTGGATTTCTCATGTTATTATGGCGGAAACAATCATACCATCTTACTTTTACATTGGACTTCTGTGTCAAAATTTATGTAAACTAAAATTCATCATGCAGTTTTTAGACAAATGGCTAAGTTAATGATGACCCAGTTTAAAGCCTAGTTCTGAAGTGACATAGATGAGCTTATCCCAAGTTCCTCATTTGTTCTGCTAAAAATGGAAAAACTAAATGTAGTTCATAATCCCAGGGTCGGATATTTCAGTGTCTTTGTCCTGACAGCTATGGGCTTGACAATTACATGCTCATTTTGAGTAGAGGTTGGCTGATGGCCGGATGAGATGAAGTTCACTGAAGGAAGTTGATAACGGCAGCTCATGCATTTGAAGTTGTCTAAGAATAAGCTGGCATGTTAAAGGAGTTAAAAAGAGATACCTTCTTTTTGGATTTAAAGAGTCATCAAAGAAAAATATGCACAGATTGTTTTAGGGCAAATAGTAATAGAAGAGTGAACATTATGAACATTGATAAAAAAGCTAAATATAATAATAGTAGCAATAGGTAAAGGATATGAACTTAGGAATATACAAGAGGCTTTTAGGATTCATCAAAACGTAACACAACTTTGGAATTTGCTGCAATAGAGAAGTTCTGTACAAAACCAAGGTTCAGTTATTCTCAGGGAAATTGATTACAGGTATTCTAGAATTCAAGTTTAACTTTTAGCATCTGTTTTACATAATTAAATCTGTTACCTGAAGAGTACCAGTCAATTTTGAAAAGCTGTCCTAAGGTTTTACTGGCATACTAGAGTAGAAAGTTGAATGAGAATTGCTCAAGAATCTGCACCCTTGGAGAAAGCTGCTGTGGGCTTGAGTTTGGAGTGTAAAGTGGTTTAGTAAGTCTCATCAAAGGGAGAGAATGTGTACTTAAATGATCCTTCTGGGAAAGAGAAGAAAGAGAACAACATTTCATTTATAAGACTCCTTGCTATGACCTTGGAGTTTCCAGAGGAAGAAAGTGTGCCTCTCAATGAGGATATTGGTCCCTTTCTTGGAATTGATTGATCAGGACCAAAAAATGTACAACTTCTGTCATATCAATTCATGCCTTTTTTTTTTTTTTCATGTTAGACATCTATAAGAGATCTAAGCTTTAGAAAAGGTATTTTCTTTTTCTTAGGCCTGTATTAGTTTGCTTGGGCTGTTACATGAAAGTAGGGGCATACCTTGCTTTATTGCACTTCGCATATACTGCACTTTTTACAAATCAGAGGTTTGTGGCAACCCTGTGTCAAGCAAGTCTGTTGGCACCATTTTCCCAACATGTGCTTACTTTGTGTCTCTGTCACATTTTGGTAAGTTTTGCAATATTTCCAACTTTTTCATTATTATTAAACATGATTTGTTATGGTGATCTGTGATCAGTAGTGTTCGATGTTACTACCATGACTCACTGAAGACTCAGATGATCATTGGCATTTTTTAGCAATAAAGTATTTTTTAATTAAGGGATGTACATTGTTTCTTTAGACATGATGCTATTGCACACTTAATAGACTACAGTCTAGTGTAAATATGACTTTTATATGCACTGGGACACCAAAAAACTGGTGACTCACTTTGTTGTGATATTCGCTTCACTGCAGTGTTCTGGAACCAGGCCCACAATATCTCTGAGGTGCACCTGAGCCACAGACAGGGTGGCTTAAACAGAAATTTGTTTTCTCACGGTTCTGGAGGCTAGAAGTCCAAGATCAATGCTTTGGCAGGTTAGGTTTTCCCGGAGGCTGCTCTCTGCTTGGCTTGCAGATGAATGTCTTTTTGCTGTGTCCTCACGTGGCCTTTGTGAGTGCGTGTGCCTGGTGTCTCTTGTGTGTCCTAATCTCCTCTGCTTCAAAAGACACCAGTCAGACTGGGTTAGAGCCGACTGTAATGACCTTTTGTAAAAAAACTTAATTACCTCTTAAAGGCTCTGTCTCCAAATTGACAGTCACATTCTGTGGTACTAGGGGTTCAACATATGAATTTTGGGGGACATAATTCATTCTGTAACAGGTGCTTTGCCTAGTAACAGGGAAAAAGAAACATGACTTTAGGTGGAGGTCAGTGGAGATTGATCTCTGATATGTGTCATATTCAGAAATATAGTTGTTAAGAACTTCAGTCAACCTATTAGGAAAAAATTAGCTGTTTCATTTTTCTTTCCCATATTAGACTGATTATGCCTCTCCTAAAGTTCCTTGAGGGGATAAAAATATTTTCCCTTAGGGAATACTTGAATAGTAAACTGTCCCAGACCTAGAGAAACCTAGAAACTTTAATGATTCTCATAGTGGTGTTAATGTAGCATTATAATCAGTTAGAAAAGGCACATGAGATAATCATTTTGTTTACTTGAGAAATACAAATATGAGGCTAAGAACTAAGGAGAGAAGAGTGAAAGAGGGAAATGAAGAACCAGGCCCTCAGGTGCTTACCCTAGGGAGGGGGATGGAGGCCGCCCTATGTGCAGGGTTGGGGTAGCAGACCTAGAAAAAGACCATCTTGGGGCACATGACGATGCATGTTCTCACCAATGTGGTGAATATCTGCAAAGGCAGAGTTACAGGGTAGGTATTATTTATGGTGACAGGAATTAGCATGCAGATCTGTGGTTCCTGTCTGTCCTATTCCCACGTCAATAAAATACTCCCCAAGGAAGTAGTTAGGGGAATTGGACCCTGTGAATGTATAGGCCTACTCCCCGTGGAGGCGTGGGCTACACTCAGGCTGCACCCAGAGTGCTTGTGTGTCATCAGGTGCGTTGTAACCTGGGAAGGGGGTGGGGTGAGGGAGAAAAGTGGAGAAAGGAAACTTAGCGCAACACTGAGCTGTGGTGTGTGATGAAGGAAGAGAACTCCTCAGCCATGCGGCCAGGGTGTCTCCACAGGCATTGGAATTTAGTGTGGAACTAGAGGAAATAAGAGTGTGGTAGGATGTTGTACCACTTAGTACAGTATCTGGGACAAAAATCAGTGAATGTTAGTCTTTGTTCTTGGGAAGATTCCATGTTGGCTGTAGTTATCTGAGGAAGGAGAGGACCTTAGAATTAAGCCTGTGTGTGTGTGTGAGAGAGAGAGAGAGAGAGGGAGAATATCTTCCATCTCTCACCATCTTCCCAATAATACTCTTGCAAATAGAGTTCAGAGTCCGATGACTTTGAAACACTCCAACAGTCAACTCGTTACTCTTGGTGGGAAGTTTCTGTTTCTGAAACAGAATCTAGTTCCTGGCATTTCACTTTGGCATCATAAAACTGAGGGAGGTTTGTTATGACCCAAGATTCAGTGCTGGCTAGATGGATTCCTCGAATTTATTATCTCGGTAATAAGTAGGTTCCCTGATGACTTACCTTTCTTGCTAATCCCAAATCGGAAACGGAAAAGCAGTCATGAAATGCAGGCAAATTCAGTGACATCAGTTTTGGGGGTGTTTGGATGATTCTAACAGCATGGGGAGTGTTAGCTCCATTATTTCTTTTGCTCTGGGGGAAACGTCTCCACGTGTTTAACCCTTTGATTAAATATTTCTAGTTGGGGGTGAACTTTAGAGAGGATAAAAGGAAGTTATGGGTTGCTCAATTTCACTAGCTAAAGTAATTCCTAAAGCTAGCAGCTCCAGAATCCACCCCCTTCATTCTGCACTAGGTGAATGGTAGCTGGAGTGCTTTGCACTGGAATATTCCCGGAATATTGACTTAGTTTTTCCTACCGGTGACTTTGATAAGGAAAATTATCCCAGGCAACTCCAGAATAGTCAGGACCTGCCAAAGCGGAGAGCGAAAGTAGTTCTGAGCACAAGTTGAGAGCTATTACCCTATTTCAAAAGGTAAAGAGAAGGGGTAGAGAGAAGAGGCTGGGATGGGGTGAGACGCACAGCGGGGACATATCTGGAGGAGGGTGTACTGTGGCTTGAACAGTTCGAGGGGCACCGGGAATGTCTGTGTGACTGTCACTCCCTAAAGCACAGCTCCATGAAATGATCCATTTGAATGGTATTCCTGGATGTGTCCATTAGACTGGCCTGGGAATCTGAGGCCCTGAGGGGAAAGAGACTTTTTATTTTCCCACAACGAAATGTGTACATTGCTGGAGAAATGCATGTATGTCCCATCAGTGTATATTAGGCGTGAAGAGATTCATCCCCTGGAGTCTACTCAGCCAGGCCTGTAGCCTCCAGCTATTTTTCTTCCTGTTGTCAGTTATTAAAAAAAAAAAAAAGCATCATATTGGAAAAGTAACGTCGAGGGGATTCCTTTCTGGAAATTATCAAATGTTTCAGTAAGAGGGAGTGGTCTCTGGTAGTGGAACATGGCAGAACCCTCCTGCTCTCAAGGACCACAACTATCCTTATGTTCTGTTGCTTTGCTCCTGAAACACAGACAGAGAACAATAAAAATTTATTGAAAGAGATCTTTGTGTTAAAGGTTCACTCAATCAATAAGCAAATATTTATTGTCTATATGAAACTCGGGTAAATTTTTTGTCAAGGTGCTTCTGAAATACAGACTTTTTATTTGATGGCTACACTAGAAGGAACCTGGTTAAAGCAACAAGTATTGATCATAAAGAGGTATAGTAGTAGAGAGATGGATATGTCTCAAATATCCCAGTAGAAGCAAGTAGGTGTTCCATAGAACTGTGCTGAAAAAAGTCATAAGCATAAACCATGTTAGGTGTCTAGTGGGGCTAATATCTCCATTCTCATTTTCTCTCTCTCTCTCTCTCTCTCTCTCACACACACACACACCCCAAAATTGTACATAGGAGGGAAAGTTAGATGTGAGTGTTGGATGCTTGTGTTGTTTGGAAATCAAGAAAGGAGTTGAAATTCCACTTACAAGTCTGGGATGGATTGAGCCCAGGTAGGATAGTGATGTGCTCCAGCAACCTACTTCTGCAACCACCCCAAAACTTAGTTGGCTTAAAACAACCATGTTGTTTTATCTTACGACCGTGTCGGGAGTTCAGGCGGGCTCAGTTGGCTGTTCTTTTATTCTATGTGTATCAATTCTTGGAGATCACTCATTAGTATTCCCCTGGCCTGTGGGCTAGACTGGAGAGCCCAGTATGGCTTGAGTCGCATGTCTGACACTTTGGTAGGGAAGCTAGAAAGCAGGGCTCATTTGGGGTGGTTTTCCCGAGCGTCTTCTTGTGGACTCTCCAGCATAATGGTCTCAGGGGGGTCTAACTGCTTACGTGGTGGCTGAGGGCTTTCAGAGGCAGTGTTCCTAAAAAGCTCGGAGGAAACAGAAAGACTGTTGATTGTTATCTTAGCCTCAGAAATCTCATTTTCTCACTTCCACTGCACTTTGTTGGGCAAGCTAGTCACTAAGGTCAAGCCAGATTAAAGGACAGGAGATTGAGAATCTACTTCTCTAGGAAAGAGATGCCGAATCATTTACTGTTGTCTTTAATCTGCCACATCAGGCTGTCCGTAACCAAAAGGAATTCAGTTGGGAGTAGGAGATTGAAGCCCAAGATGTCTTTAAAAATATTCACCACTCTTTCCCCATCTATTTTCAGAAATCTTATTTCCATAGCTCATGGGAGAGGGTTTTGATCAATCTGACCGTTTTATCTACATTCTCTTTCTTAAAATGTGTTATCAAAAAATTTGGTTCACGCTTCAGTATTTATAAGATACATAGATCTCAGGGTTGAATAAGGCTTCAGTTACTGGCTTTGATTACTGTCTCAATTAGAGCTAACTGCAGGTATCAGCTTTAAGTGAAGCAAAAGAAAGCCAGCACCTGTGATTTTTGCCCATTTTTTTCTGTGCTCATTAAATCGTATTGCACAAGGGCCTGACCCCTAAACCACCACCCCCGGGGACAGGTCTTCCTGTCCCCAGGAATAGACTTCAGCAATAGATCTTCAGATAGCTTGGGGACGGAGGCTGTGATCTGGAGTTGAAGAAGCAGACTTCTGCAAAGCTTAGTTGTGATACATTTGAGACCCAGTAGGGGTGCTAAAGTCCCCTGCGGTCACTAAAAGGTTAATCAAATTTTTGAAAACAGATGGCAGAACCGATGATACACCTATGTGGAAGTTTATATGATGAGTAATGAGACAAAGTTGTTAATGAAGACTAAAATAGGAAACACTGATGTTTAAATACAGGGTAATTGGTGACTTGGAATGAGGCAGGAAAAAGCCAGGGGAAGACAAATGCAGACAGAAAGCTGTTCATATAGGCTATTGCAGCCACCTCAAATTCTCTTTGGAATGAGATGAGGTATAAGTCAATTGATGAGTAAAAATAAGTTGTATAACTCAGAAAGACACAGATAGACCTAGAGAAATGCAGACAAAGACGAGCAAAGGCATATCCATTAGGGAGACACAAATGGACAGATACTCCTCTCCCCTCGTACATACATCCCTAGAAACCATAGGCATGAATGCAGAAGGACTTACTTTAGGCATTTTTTGGAATGAAATGGGCTATTAATGTATGAATTAATAACTAAAAGTATTCCATGAAGAGAGACATTCCAAGGCTGATGGGGACTCAGAAACTTAGTTAAAAATACATTGACACACACCTCACAGACAGACATACCCGCACCGCTCTTTCTTGTGATGAGATCCCTAACCCTGGAGTCTTTTAGGATTTTGCCATTAAAGTCATTTAAAACTATGCTTCTTTTTAGCATCATGTGACAATATCAACTCTTGGCATTTGCCAAATAAACTGTATTAAACTCATCAGAGTGGATTTTGGCCCAGGAATGGGAGAGTCCTTATTTCTGGCTTAACTTTCAATAATAAGATAATGTTTATTACCATTAGCTCACAATTACTGGAGTAGCTTAATACACCTTAAAATGGCAAGAGTAGTTATTAAGGTCCTGTTCATAAACTATTAATGATTAATCATTAATAAGCTATTAATGATTCTGTAAGCAGTAAGACATTCACATGGTGTAATTCCTTACATATATTTTTCAGGGCACGACAAATATTTTTAGTGTGTGATTCAAGAAATGAATCATTCTGTCAATAATTATAAATTTTACCTTCTTGAAATTATACATTACTACGGACTGATTTTAAACATCACCATTTTTTTCTTTAAAAGTAAATTTTAAACTGCAGTATTGTTTTTCTAGTCAAAAATTTAAAAATGTTAACATTCTTTGTAACCTAAAAAAACAATGCTAATACATATTTTGCTTCATTACTGAAGTTCATGGCAATCTCAGACATGAGAATTGATCGATCCCTAGCATGCAGGCGATATGCTGATGTAGATCACATATCATGATCAATGAGAAAAATGATCTTACTTACTGTGGGTAGAAAAGATTGCATATCTTGTCAGAGGAGGAAAACTTTTTTTTAATGCTTTTAAAACAAAAATAAAATTTCTCAACTTAAAATTGTCAGATCACTGAAAAAAAAAAAAAAAAGATGGACTTTTAAGGTAAATGCCAAAAATGTCAAATGAGATCAATGCAGGTTTTGTTAAAGCAGCACAAGTCATTGAAACTACGTATTTTTTTTTTCTCTTTATTTTTTTATTTTTTATTTTTTTTAACATCTTTATTGAAGTATAATTGCTTTACAATGGTGTGTTAGTTTCTGCTTTAAAACAAAGTGAATCAGTTATACATATACATATGTTCCCATATCTCTTCCCTCTTGCATCTCCCTCCCTCCCACCCTCCCTATCCCACCCCTCTAGGTGGTCGCAAAGCACCGAGCTGATCTCCCTGTGCTATGCGGCTGCTTCCCACTAGTTATCTATTTTACATTTGGTAGTGTATATATGTCCATGACACTCTCTCACCCTGTCACATCTCCCTCCTCCCCCTCCCCATATCCTCAAGTCCATTCTTTAGTAGGTCTGTGTCTTTATTCCCGTCTTGCCACTAGGTTCTTCATGGCCTTTTTTTTTTTTTTTCCTTAGATTCCGTATATATGTGTTAGCATACTGTATTTGTTTTTCTCTTTCTGACTTACTTCACTCTGTATGACAGACTCTAGGTCCATCCACCTCATTACAAATACCTCCATTTCATTTCTTTTTATGGCTGAGTAATATTCCATTGTATATACGTGCCACATCTTCTTTATCCATTCATCCGATGATGGACACTTAGGTTGCTTCCATGCCCTGGCTATTGTAAATAGAGCTGTAGTGAACATTTTGGTACATGACTCTTTTTGAACTATGGTTTTGTCAAGGTATATGCCCAGTAGTGGGATTGCTGGGTCGTATGGTAGTTCTATTTTTAGTTTTTTAAGGAGCCTCCATACTGTTCTCCATAGTGGCTGTATCAATTTACATTCCCACCAACAGTGGAAGAGTGTTCCCTTTTCTCCACGCCCTCTCCAGCATTTATTGTTTCTAGATTTTTTGATGATGGCCATTCTGACCGGTGTGAGATGATATCTCCTCATTGTGAAACTACGTATTTTTAAAGCTCTATTTTCTTAACTTGTTACTAGATGACACATTGTCAAATAATGAAATATCAAGTGATGGTAAGACATGAACTGTCATGTTATCTGTGTTAAAAACTTAACTGAATTGTAAAGGACTGCCAAAGACCTAAAGTTTTTGATTTATTTTGAGCTAAAATGGAAGGATTTTAGCTCATTTTAGATACCCGTGGTGGGCAGTCTCCAGGATGGCCCCGAGTGGATTCTTGCTTCTTGGTATTTGTGCACTTGTGTGTTCCCTCACACAGTGGGTAGAAATGTCTTGCGTAACCAACAGGATATTGCAGATGGTACGGAGTATGGCTTCCAAACCTCTTTCGTAAAATAGGACGAAATGGGATCTATAAACTCTTAGATCACGAGCTCTAGGGGTAAGCAAGCTGCCAAGTCACGAGGATACTAGAATAGCCCAATGAAAAATCCCTGTGACAGGGAACTGAAGCCTTCCGGCAGCCCCCCCGTGAGGGCGCCATCTTGGAGGCAGGTCCTCCAGCCCTGGTCAGGCCCGCAGATGGCTGTAGACCAGATGAGCGTCTTGACTGCAGCCTCATGAAACACAGTGAATCAGAGGGGAAGAAGCTGTGCTGTTCCTGAATTCATGATACAAAGAAGCTCTGTGACATGTATGAGGTTATGAGTGTGTGTGGCTTTTTAAAAAATATGGTTGCTAAGTTTCTGTCTAATTTCTTATGCTGCACTCGATAACGAATATAGTACACATTGATGTTATAGGACTCAATCTAACACTTAAATGGCTGGATGGTATTGTGAAAAATCACTTGCTTAATTCTGTCTCAGATTTATTATATATGAAATGAAAAAGTATAGTTAGATGATATCCCTAGGATCCCTTTTAGATACAATAAGTATGAATCTGAGTCTTTCAGACTGAGTGTTGAGTTAATCAAGTCCAATGATCTGGCTTGAATATTGCAAGAAAATTTTGTTTAATCCTTACAAGCTATTTTCATTTTATGTTTAAAATTTCTCAAAAGATAATAGAATATTTTATTTTATTTTATTTTTTTCGGTCTATAAAAAGATTTTTTTCCTTATGAACATCTTTATTTCAAGTGTTCTTTTTTTTAATAATGATTCCTCCCTTCCTCCCTCCCTCCCTCCCTCCTTCCCTTCCTCCCTCCCTTCCTTCCTTCCTTCCTTCCTGCCTCCTTCCCTCCCTCCCTCCCTTTCTCCTTCCGTTGGGTCTTCATTGTTTTGCGTGGGCTTCCTCTAGTTGTGGTGAGCGGGGCTACGCTTCGTTGCACTGCACCGGCTTCTCACTGTGGTGGCTTCTGTTGTTGCAGAGCATGGGCTTTAGGTACACGGGCTTCAGTAGTTGTGGTGCACAGGCTTAGTTGCTCCGTGGCATGTGGGATCTTCCCAGACCAGGGATCAAACCCGTGTGCCCTCCGTTGGCAGGTGTATACTTAACCACTGTGCCACCAGGGAAGTCCACAGTGTTCTTAAACACTTCTGTACATGCATTACAGAAAGGCTGTCACAACCATTCATGGATACAGTACTGATTGTTCTCAACATGGCAAGCAATTACCACTCTTACAAGCATCTTTTTTATGTGTTCTTAAACGCTTCTCTGCATGCTTTCTTTTTACAGCTTTGTTTTTAACATCTTTATTGGAGTATAATTGCTTTAGTGTTGTATTAGTTTCTGCTGTATGACAAAGTGAATCAGCTATATGTATACATACATCCCTATATCCCCTCCCTCTTGCGTCTCCCTCCCACCCTCCCTATCCCACCCCTCTAGGTGGCCGCAAAGCACCAAGCTGATATCCCTGTGCAATGCTGCTGCTTCCCACTAGCTATCTATTTTACATTTGGTAGTGTATATATGTCAGTGCTATTCTCTCACTTCATCCCAGCTTACCCTTCCCCCTCCCCATGTCCTCAAGCCCATTCTCTATGTCTGCGTCTTTATTCCTGTCCTGCCCCTAGGTTCATCAGAACCATTTTTTTTTAGATTCCATATATATGTGTTAGCATACAGTATTTGATTTTCTCTTTCTAACCTACTTCACTCTGTAGGACAGACTCTAGATCCATCCACCTCACTACAAATAACCCAGTTTCATTTCTTTTTATGGCTGAGTGATATTCCATTGTATATATGTGCCACATCTTCTTTATCCATTCATCTGTTGATGGACACTTAGGTTCCTTCCATGTCCTGGCTATTTTAAATAGAGCTGCAATGAACATTTTGGTACATGACTCTTTTTGAATTATGGTTTTCTCAGGGTATATGCCCAGTAGTGGGATTGCTGGGTCATATGGTAGTTCTATTTTTAGTTTTTTAAGCAACCTCCATACTGTTCTCCATAGTGGCTGTATCAATTTACATTCCCACCAGCAGTGCAAGAGGGTTCCCTTTTCTCCACACTCTCTCCAGCATTTATTGTTTGTATATTTTTTGATGGTCATTCTGACCAGTGTGAGGTGATACCTCACTGTAGTTTTGATTTGCATTTCTCTAATGATTAGTGATGTTGAGCATCCTTTCATGTGTTTGTTGGCAATCTGTATATCTGCTTTGGAGAAATGTCTATTTAGGTCTTCTGCCCATTTTGGGATTGGGTTGTTTGTTTTTCTAATATTGAGCTGCATGAACTGCTTGTATATTTTGGAGATTAATCCTTTGTTAGTTGCTTTGTTTACAAATATTTTCTCCCATTCTGAGGGTTGTCTTTTGGTCTTGTTTATGGTTTCCTTTGCTGTGCAAAGGCTTTTAAGTTTCATTAGGTCCCATTTGTTTATTTTTGTTTTTATTTCCATTTCTCTAGGAGGTGGGTCAAAAAGGATCTTGCTGTGATTTATGTCAGAGTGTTCTTCCTATGTCTTCCTCTAAGAGTTTTATAGTGTCTGGCCTTACATTTAGGTCTTAAACTCAAAATGGATTGATTTTTGTGTATGGTGTTAGGGAGTGTTCTAATTTCATTCTTTTACATGTAGCTGTCCAGTTTTCCCAGCACCACTTATTGAAGAGGCTGTCTTTTCTCCACTGTGTATTCTTGCCTCCTTTATCACAAATAAGGTGACCATAGGTGCATGGGTTTATCTCTGGGCTTTTTATCCTGTTCCATTGCTCTATATTTCTGTTTTTGTGCCAGTACCATACTGTCTTGATTACCGTAGCTTGTAGTATAGTCTGAAGTCAGGGAGCCTGATTCCTCCAGCTCTGTTTTTCTTTCTCAAGATTGCTTTGGCTCTTTGGGGTCTTTTGTGTTTCCATGCAAATTGTGCAATTCTTGTTCTACTTCTGTGAAAAATGCCATTGGTAGTTTGATAGGGATTGCATTGAATCTGTAGATTGCTTTGGGTAGTATAGTCATTTTCACCATGTTGATTCTTCCAATCCGAGAACATGATATATCTCTCCACCTATTTGTATCATCTTTATATTCTTTCATCAGTGTCTTACAGTTTTCTGCATACAGGTCTTTTGTCTCCTTAGGTAAGTTTATTCCTACGTATTTTATTCTTTTTGTTGCAGTGGTAGATGGGAGTGTTTCCTTAATTTCTCTTTCAGATTTTTCATCATTACTGTATAGGAATGCAAGAGATTTCTGTGCATTAATTTTGTATCCTGCTACTTTACCAAATTCATTGATTAGCTCTAGTAGTTTTCTGGTAGAGTCTTTAGGATTCTCTGTGTATAGTATCATGTCATCTGCAAACAGTGACAGCTTTACTTCTTTTCTGAATTGGATACCTTTTATTTCTTTTTCTTCTCTGATTGCTGTGGTTAGAACTTCTAAAACTATGTTTGCGTAAAAGTGGTGAGAGTGGACAACCTTGTCTTGTTCCTGATCTTAGAGGGAATGCTTTCAGCTTCTCACTGTGAGAATGATGTTAGCTGTGGGTTTGTCATATAGGGCCTTTATTATGTTGAGGTATGTTCCCTCTGTGCCCACTTTCTGGAGAGTTTTTATCATAAATGGATATTGAATTTTGTGGAAAGCTTTTTCTGCATCTATTGAGAGTATCATATGGTTTTTATCCTTCAGTTTGTTATTATGGTGTATCACATTGATTGATTTGCGTATATTGAAGAATCCTTGCGTTCCTGGGATAAACCCTACTTGATCACAGTGTATGATCCTTTTAATGTGCTGTTGGATTCTGTTTGCTAGTACTTGGTTGAGGATTTTTGCGTCTATGTTCATCAGTGATGATTGGCCTGTAGCTTTCTTTTTTTGTGACATTTTTGTCTGGTTTTGGTATCAGGGTGATGGTGGCCTTGTAGAATGAGTTTGGGAGTGTTCCTCCCTCTGCTGTATTTTAGAAGAGTTTGAGAAGGGTAGTTGTTAGCTCTTCTCTAAATGTTTGATAGAATTCGCCTGTGAAGCCATCTGCTCCTGGGCTTTTGTTTGCTGGAAGATTTTTAATCACAGTTTCAATTTCAGTGCTTGTGATTGTTCTGTTTATATATTCTATTTCTTCCTGGTTCAGTCTTGGAAGGTTGTGCTTTTCTAAGAATTTGTCCATTTCTTCCAGGTTGTCCATTTTATTGGCATATAGTTCCTTTTAATAATCTCTCATGATTGTTTGTATTTCTGCAGTGTCAGTTGTTACTTCTTTTTCATTTCTAATTCTGTTGATTTGAGTCTTCTCCCTTTTTTTCTTTATGAGTCTGGCTAGTGGTTTATCAATTTTTGTTTATCTTCTCAATGAACCAGCTTTTAGTTGTATTGATCTTTGCTATTTTTTCCTTCATTTCATTTTCATTTGTTTCTGATCTGATCTTTATGATTTCTTTCCTTCTGCTAACTTTTGGGTTTTTTTGTTCATCTTTCTCTAATTCCTTTAGGTGTAATGTTAGGTTGTTATTTGAGATTTTTCTTGTTTCTTGAGGTAGTACTGTAGTGCTATAAACGTCCCTCTTAGAACTGCGTTTTGCTTCATCCAGTATGTTTGGGTTGTCGTGTTTTCATTGTCATTTATTTCTAGGTATGTTTTGATTTCTTCTTTGATTTCTTCAGTGATCTCTTGGTTATTTACTAGCGTATTGTTTAGCCTCCATGTGTTTGTATTTTTTACAGTGTTTTTCCTGTAATTGATGTCTAGTCTCATAGCATTGTGGTCGGACAAGATACTTCATGTGATTTCAATTTTCTTAAATTTACCAAGCTTGATTTGTGACCCAAGATATGATCTATCCTGGAGAATGTTCCATGAGCACTTGAGAAGAGAGTGTATTCTGTTGTTATTGGTTGGAATGTCCTACAAATATCAATTAAGTCCCTCTTGTTTAATGTGTCATTTAAAGCTTGTGTTTCCTTATTTATTTTCATTTTGGATGATCTATCCATTGGTGAAAGTGGGGTGTTAAAGTCCTATACTATTATGGTGTTACTGTCGATTTCCCCTTTTATGGCTGTTAGCATTTGCCTTATGTATTGAGGTGCTCCTATATCGGGTGCAGAATTATTTACAATTGTTATATATTCTTCTTGGATTGATCCCTTGATCATTATGTAGTGTCCTTCTTTTCTCTTGTAATAGTCTTTATTTTGAAGTCTATTTGTCTGATATGAGAATTGCTAGTCCAGCTTTCTTCTGATTTCCATTTGCATGGAATATCTTTTTCCATCCCCTCACTTTCAGTCTGTATGTGTCCCTGGGTCTGAAGTGGGTCTCTTGTAGACAGCATAAATATAGGTTTTGTTTTTGTATCCATTCAGCCAAGTCTCTGTCTTTTGGTTGGAGCATTTAATCCATTTACATTTAAGGTAATTATCAATATGTATGTTCCTATTACCATTTTCTTAGTTGTTTTGGGCTTATTATAGTAGGTCTTTTCCTTCTCTTGTGTTTCCTGCCTAGAGAAGTTCCTTTAGCATTTGTTGTAAAGCTCCTTTGGTGGTGATGAATTCTTTTAGCCTTTGCTTGTAAAGGTTTTAATTGCTCTGTCAAATCTGAATGAGATCCTTGCTGGGCAGAGCAACCTTAGTTGTAGGTTTTTCCCTTTCATCACTTTAAATATGTCCTGCCACTCCCTTCTGGCCTGCAGAGTTTCTGCTGAACGATCAGCTGTTAACCTTATGGGGATTCCCTTGTATGTTATTTTTTGCTTTTCCCTTGTTGCTTTTAATTTTTTTTCTTTGTTTTTAAGTTTTGATAGTTTGATTAATATGTGTCTTGGTGTGTGTCTCCTTGGATTTATACTGTATGGGACTCTGTGCTTCCTGGACCTGATTGACTATTTCCTTTCCCATGTTAGGGAAATTTACAACTATAATCTCTTCAGATATTTTCTCAGCCCCTTTCTTTTTCTCTTCTGCTTCAGGGACCCCTATAATTTGAATGTTGACACGTTTAATTTTGTCTCAGAGGTCTCTGAGACTGTCCTCAATTCTTGTCATATTTTTTTCTTTATTATGCTCTGTGGTAATTATTTCCACTATTTTATCTTCCAGGTCACTTATCCGTTCTTCTGCCTCAGTTATTCTGCTATTGTTTCCTTGTAGAGAATTTTTAATTTCATTTATTGTGTTGTTCATCATTGTTTGTTTGCTCTTTAGTTCTTCTAGGTCCTTGTTAAATGTGTCTTATATTTTCTCCATTCTATTTTCAAGCTTTTGGATCATCTTTGCTATCATTATTCTGAATTCTTTTTGAGGTAGACTGCCTACTTCCTCTTCATTTGTTTGGTCTGGTGGGTTTTTACCTTGCTCCTTCATCTGCTGCGAATTTCTCTGTCTTCTCATTTTGCATAACTTTCTGTGTTTGGGATCTCCTTTTCACAGGCTGAAGGTTCTTATTTCCCGTTGTTTTTGGTGTCTGCCCCCAGTGGGTAAGGTTGGTTCAGTGGCTTGTGTAGGATTCCCGGCGGAGGGGATTGGCACCTGTCTTTCTGGTGGGCAGGGCCACGTCCGGTGGTGTGTTTTGGTGTGTCTGTGAACTTAGTATGATTTTAGGCAGCTTCTCTGCTAGTGGGTGTGGTTGTGTTCATATCTTGCTAGTTGTTTGGCATGGGACATTCAGCACTGGAGCTTGCTGGCCATTGGGTGGAGCTGGGTCTTAGCGTTGAGACGGAGATCTCTGGGAGAGCTCTCACTGATGGATATTATGTGGCACCGGGAGGTCTCTGGTGTCCAATGTCCTGAACTTGGCTCTCCCACCTCGGAGGGCCAGGCCTGACACCAGGCCAGAGCACCAGTACTCTGTTAGCCACACAGCTTAGAAGAAAAGGGAGAAAAAAAAAAAAAGAAAGAAAAAAAGATAATTAAAAAAAATACAAAATAAAATAAAATAAAATAATTAAAAGTAAAAAGTAAAAAAAAAATTATTAAAATAAAAATAGAGATAACAAAAGAGAGCAAGGAAACAAATAAATAAATCCACCAATGATAAGAAGTGCTAAAAGCTATACTAAGATAAACATAAAAATCAGATACAATTCTGTCGCAGATAGCAAACCCCATGTCTGCATCTGCTCCCAAGGTCCACTGCCTCAATTTTGGGTTGATTCGTTGTCTATTCAGGTATTCCACAGAGATAGGGTGCCTCAAGTTGCTTGTGGGGATTTAATCCGCTGCTCCCGAGGCTGCTGGGAGAGATTTCCCTTTCTCTTCTTTGTTTGCACAGCTCCTGGGGCTCAGCTTTGGTTTTGGCCCCACCTCTGCGTGTAGGTTGCCCTCAGGCTTCTGTTCCTGCCCAGACAGGATGGGGTTAAAGCAGCGGCTGATTAGGGGACTTTGGCTCACTCAACCTGGGGGGAGGGAGGGGTATGGTGGTTATAATTGGAACACGGGGTGAGCCTGTGGCGGCAGAGGCCGGCATGACGTTGCAGCAGCCTGAGGCGTGCTGTGTGTTCTCCCGGAGAACTTGTCCCTGGATCATGGGACCCTGGCAGTGGTGGGCTGCACAGGCTCCCGGGAGGGGAGGTGTGGATAGTGACCTGTATTTGCACACAGGATTCTTGGTGGCTGCAGCAGCAACCTTAGCGTTTCATGCCCGTGTCTAGTGTCTGCGCTGATAGCCGCAGCTCGCGCCCGTCTCTGGAGCTTGTTTAGGTGGTGCTCTGAATCCCCTCTCCTCGCGCACCCTGAAACAATGGTCTCTTGCCTCTTTGGTAGGTTCAGACTTTTTCCCGGACTCCCTCCCGGCTAGCTGTGGCCCACTAGCCCCCTTCAGGCTGTGTTCACGCAGCCAACCCCAGTCCTCTGCCTGGGATCTGACCTCCAAAGCCCGAGCCTCAGCTCCCAGCCCCCGCCTGCCCCGGCGGGTGAACAGACAAGCCTCTTGGGCTGGTGAGTGCTGGTCGGCACCAATCCTCTGTGCGGGAATCTCTCCGCTTTGCCTTCCGCACCCCTGTGGCTGCGCTCTCCTCCGTGGCTCTGAAGCTTCCCCCCCTGCCCACCCCATGTCTCCACCCGCGAAGGGGCTTCCTAGTGTGTGGAATCTTTTCCTCCTTCATAGCTCCCTCCCAGAGGTGCAGGTCCTGTCCCTATTCTTTTGTCTCTGTTTTTTGTTTTTTCTTTTGCCCTACCCAGGTATGTGGGGAGTTTCTTGCCTTTTGGGAGGTCTGAGGTCTTCTGCCAGCGTTCAGTAGGTGTTCTGTAGGAGTCGTTCCACATGTAGATGTATTCCTGATGTATTTGTGGGGAGGAAGGTGATCTCCACGTCTTACTCCTCTGCCATCTTGAAGGTCCGTAGAATATTTTAAAAGGTAGACTTAGTTAAACAAGCTAACTCATGCTGGAGTCATTTTATAATTGACGGATCTGTTGCGGAAGACAAATTGTATGATATACCTGGCCTTTTGATAAAAGGTAAGGGAAAAACGAGTAAACAAAAGATAATGGTTCTTAACCTTGGATGGACATTTGAACTAAATGGAGAACTTTTTTTTTTTTTTCAAGCATACTGATGGTGGGGTTTCACTGTCAATCAATTAAATCAGAATTTCTGGTAATGGAATGAGGCAGTCAGGAAAATTTTTTATATATTCCGTAGTGTATATAGCCAGAATTGAGAACTACTAAGACGCTCATGGGAAGTAGTTAGTTACCAGATTGAAGAGAGATTAGAGGGGGTCTCTTGTGGGTAGAGAGCAAGGATGCTGAGAAGCTCTGCTGGAGACCTCTTGTGGGAGGAGAAGCCTGTGGTCCTGGTCACCCAGCTCATTAACTGGAGGCCGTTCAGCTTCTATATGTGGATAAATCAAGTTGCTAATTAAGTACCTCTCAGCAAGAGTGGAAAAGAAAGCCTGAGGGGTTAGTGTTCACCTTGTGTCTATAATTATAAGTTGAGGATTATAAATTAAACTGAGAAAATGCCAGAAGTTGAGTGTATAAAAGGATGTCACCTGGGTTGGTAGGTGATAAAGCATTGCCTGAGTTTTGGGATAGATATTATTAAAATAAAGTATTTGGTTCCCTTTTATGGACTAATTAAGAAAATATTCTTCTTGTTCCTTTAAGTGACTTTATTTTCTAATCACAACAGTAAAGGTATAGGTCTGCCTTTCAGATCTGACGGTCCTCACTGTCTCTAAAGACAACAGGGCCATCTGGCCATAACCCTTAATGTGTAGGCAGAAAATCTTTGTAACTTTCCAAATAGCATTAGAAGTAAGCACTTTGTGTAGTAGAAACAAAGCACAACACCATTTAAAAATTAAAAAGACTAATGAGAAGTTGGAAAAATTCCCCAGCATGAAAAGTAAAGAGCTCATGAATCAAAAGAAAAATAGATCATACCGATAAAAACATGGGCAAATAACATGAGTTGACAATTGAGAAAAGAAAAATACAAATGGTCAATAAATACAAGAGATGGTCAACCCCATAAGTCAATGAAAATTTGTCATCTGTGGAATCAGCAATTTAAAAAAAAATGTATTAATGATATCTGTCACTTTTGTTCACTTAGGGAGTTAAGTGTTTCAACTGAAGAGCAGTTTAGCATTCTGTATTCCAATTCAATATGTACAAATGTATTTAACTTTCTTTACCCCTGCTTCTAACTGAACTATGCAGAGAAAGCCAAGTCTGTTCTCCTCCCCAGTCACATAATAGGCCCTGCTTCTAATAGTTAGCCTGCCTGGAGCTTCCCCAGGCCAGTCACCTCCAGTGAGCATGCCTGAAACTTTCTTTTTCCCACTCTCAGGCAGTCCACATCCCTGCCTGCCTCTGAGTCTCTGCCAGATGCAAGCGGTGGCGGCTGAATCCCTTGCTAGAGCAGACTCCAAACAAATAACCTATGTGCGTTCTTCTTTAAGTAGTCTTTGGCTATTTCCAGAATAACATACATACTAGTATGTACATTTTTTGGGTGTTTGTGTGACCCACATCTATATTTCTGAGTGTATGCGTGGGGAAATATCTGAAAGCTAGTCACGAAGATATTAAACTTGCTTTTCTCTGGGAGGTAGGATGGGAGGCTATTTTTAGTTTATAATATTTTGCATTTGAATTTTTTCAGTGAGTGCACACCATTTATATAAACGGAAATCAAAGAAGTTTATTTTTACAGTTTATTTTTACAAAGCAGTTTATTATACTGTTTAGAATTATTAAAATAAAGAATTCCATATATATTAAGCATAAGTATTTTATCTATGTATAATATATGGGATGATGTTCAATTAATTGGACTTACCCAATATGAGGAGTTATTTTTTAAAAAATAATTGAGAAAAGGGTATCTAGAAAGTTTTATTCTGATAAATATTCTTTGCATATGAAAAATAGACTTGAGATATTTATTTTTAAGTATAAAAGTGATTAATGAGCGTTAACCATAAGGGGACTCCCTGGGTCAATAGTCTCCATTATCCAGCCACAACTCAAATAACTATTATCATTCCAGGGCTAGGAAGAAATCCCCCTAGATTAATAAATATAAATCTTTATGGTCATCAGTTTTCCCTGAAGTTTCTTTAACAAAGGCCAGAAAGATTAAATTTTTGAATGGAGAATTGCTTCATTTCCATCAACATCTGGTTATTTATCCTTCTATATTAAACAAAACCCTGGATTTGACAGAGATGAAACTTTGAATGTGTCTGCAAACCTAACTTATCCAGCCAATGGGGAAAAGGAAGTGTAGATATATGGCCAATTTGTCTCAGCCGAGCACATTGCTGTTCTTCTTAATTAACGATGGTGCTACTAGGCCACTCATCGGAGGAGACAGGCTTAATCCATCTTAAGGCAACAAGTTTCCACTCCTTTGTCTCTCCTCCCTCATTTCCTGTTGTGGCTTTTGACCTTTCACCCAAAGCAAGTGAGACAGCTCTCCGGGCCGGGCTGGTCACCCGGGAAGGACAGAGAGTCCTCAAGCACACCAGACCTTGCTTTTTCTTCTGTCTGTGCTGTGTTTTTTTTCATGTCATAGTATTGTTGTGAGGATTAAGCAAATACATATATATGCTTATATAGCGTATATATGGTTATATAGCATATGTATATTGTTAGAGATACAGATAGAGGGAAATATCTTTTTTTTTAAAGCTAAGGTCATTATCTTTTTTTTTTTTTTTAATTTGAGGAACACCCTTTAAAGACTTTGGGATACCAGGATGGACATAAAGTATATGAAAGTGGTTTAAAAAATTACCATTATTCAGCCTCTGAGATGATACAATATCTTGTCATTTTTCTCAGTAGATAAAAAGAAAAATGCCTAAAATTTTCTCTAGTAAAATATTTTGAAAGGGTCTCATCCAGTTCTTCTGAAGTGTTAAGATGTATTGTGTTAATCCTGGCAGAGGGATGGATCCCTGAGACTCTTTACAACCTCTCTTAGCCCAGTTTGTGACTTTTGTCACAGTAGCTCAGGTATTGCTGTTGACCTGTTTTTTTTTTTGTTGTTGTTTTTTTTTTAGGTGACTCACTGCTCAAACATTCCACAGGCCAAATCAATTCCCTCGTTTTATTCCCAGATAGATGCAGTAAACAGGTGTATTATATCAAAATGACAGTATATCTCTCCTGGGCTGTATCTTGCTGATATAGATATTTTTCTGTTTTAGAAGCTAGTATAAGCTCTTCTCTGGTAAACACAAGATTCGTATGTGAATTAAACATGCGTTTGGGGTTAATGTCTTTGAATTATTAGTGGAAGGATAGTTAAAAAAAATTTAAAACATTTTCCTTTGGAAAGCCATTTCCTGAGTAGTGTTAAAAATTAATTAGGGAAAAATCAGCAACAAATCAAAGTAAAGATAGCAGGAAGATTGTATAACGTAAGATCTAAAAGTAAATCACAGAGGAATTGAAAATTGTTGTAAAAATATTATTTATTCTTATATGAGTCAACAGCTATGTAGGAGAAAGCAAGAAACTTCTCAAATGAGAATTTTCTCATCAAAGTAATAACTAGCTTATTCCCTCACTAAGAAAAGCAGATCTCCTATATGTGAAAATAACACACTCTAAAGGTACATATTTTGAGATGAATTAAGATGCATTATACTCATTCTGACATGCAGTTTAAGACAATTTTTTAAGTATTAGAAATTTATGTAACAGTGTGGCATTGTATATTTCCTTTAATGAAAAATGACATTTAAATGGTTTTTTGAAAACAATGCTGGTGATGAATCTGACAAGTCAGTGTTACAAAAGAAGGGCAAAGATAACAGACACTTGACTGTTCTGCCCTGGATTCACTTACTCCAGCATAAAAGCACGTTTCCCCTGTGACTCTCCTTTCCTCATTGATGTAGCACCTTAGCGTATAAACCTAAACGTACAAAAAGTTATTTTTCCATAACAACTTAATTCCTGTTTAGATCTTCCACTCCACCAGGAGTAATAGTATCTTACTATCAATAAACCTCTCTCCCCTAACATATTTGTATACTTTATCCTGAGTTGTGTCTAATCTCAGGGCTTTGTGTATTAGTAAGGGTTCTCCAGAGAAACAGACCAATAGGACAGTAAGATGTGTGTGTGTATCTTCTATCTTGGTCTCTAATCTCGAGAGAGATTTATTTTTAGGAACTGGTTCATGTGTTTGTGGAGGTTCAAGTTCAAAATCCGCAGAGTAGGCTGACAGGCTGGAGACCTAGGGAGCAGTTGCAGTTCGGGTCTGAAGACAGTCTGCTGTGAGAATTCTCTCTTCTGGGAACTGCCGTATTTTTCTATTGAGGCCTTTAACTGATTGCATGAAGCCTACACACATTATGGAGGGTGATCTGCTTTACTCAGTTTACTAATTTAAATGTTAATTTCATCTCAAAAATACCTTCACAGAAACCTCTAGAATAACTGACCAAATATCTGGGTACTGTGACCTAGCCAAGCTGACACATAAAATGAACCATCACCGTTTATTTAGCATCATTGAGGTGGAGAGGTAAGAAGGGGGGACCATCTCATCTTTGATGCCATCAGTCCATGTTGACATCCACTGAGATAGCCAAGGTCATTGTCTGCTTGGTCCTGCTTCCCTGACCTATCAGGTGTGTGGTCTCATGTGGTCCTGTGAGTGCAGGAACAATCTGCTGCTTCCTTAACTGCTGGTGCAAAAGAACATCTGCAGAACCCTCTGTGGCATCATTTGCTGAGACGTGAGGGGATCATTCCCTGATGGAGTCCCTCTCCTTGGAAACGGCCACAGCGTGGAACAGCTGAACCTGATGAGTTCATCAACTTCCTCTCTCTCTTCCACTCTCTCTGCAGTTCTCAGAAACCTCCTGCTGCCCGCCCACCCACCCAAGAAACTTTCCCTGTCTTAATCTGGATCATTCTTTCACAGCTGCATCTAAATCCTCCTGTGGATTAGTCACACGTGTTTAGACTTCTTGAACCTCAAAGCTAGATATTAGATTTCTTTATTGTCATGGTTGTTGCCATTTTGTTCTGTTTTTGTTTTTCCAAAGTTGCCCCTTCTTTGGCAATGATGAAAAGAGTAAAGAGGAAGAAAAGAGTAAAATGTGCTTTTCATTTATTGATTCCATAAATTAAACATACTGTGTTAAGAAGTAGTGAGCTACCAGGGAGATGTCTGCAGCCTATTCAAAAAATATTTCTTTGGTTGGTTTCTAGATCCTTGGAAATTCTCTTGATTATTACGAAAACTTACTTTATAATCCTCTTTGTTTTCTTGATCCCCCATACCATGGTAAGAACCAAGTCTCTGTAATGTTGTTTATCTTGCACTTGCTATGTGATGCTTGAAGACTCATGTGGTCCTAGAACGTTCAATCGCTCAGAGCAAAGGTAGACATTTTTTAAGGTGTCCACCAGATGTCACTGTTGGCCAGAGAAATGTGACTAACTTGCTTCAGCTTTGAAACGAAAAAGTGTTAACCCTGACTTAATTCCAAAAAACTGAAGGGGGAAAATGTCAGAAGTAGGAACAAGTGGATCCATCCTGATCTTAGGCAGGAAGTAGCAACCCTTCACTTCAAGCCAAGGAATGACAGTCCTTTAGGTACTTTTACATTTTGCTTACACGTTACCCTAAAAATCCTGTTAGGTCGACAGGGCAGGGGCTTCTTGTTAAGTCTGTTCAGTAGCTAGACCACTGGCAGCGCAGGACCTGGGTTCTACCGGAGGCTTTGTGATCAGAGCATCAGTATCCCTGGGCAAGTTTCGTTTTCAATTTCTTTATCGATAAAATAAGAATTTGAATTTGGTAATCGCTCGTGGTTGGAAAATATAATCCTTGCTTCACAAATAAATTTCAGAGAAATGCCTTTTTCAAGGTCACTGTTTCTTTGTTTATGAGTTTGTACTAGAACTTGGGTCCTACTTCACTCCTTAAGGTAGGCCAGAGTCCACTGAGACGTGAAGTTTTCCTGAGCTGCTCCTTCTGCAGAAACAGAAAAGATACCCACTCACTGAGCAAACCACCTTCCGTAGCCATTTCTCCTTCTATACTCTTACTGACATTGATAATAATACAAAAAAATGGAAGTAGGTAGTTTTTATTGAAATACTTCTCTTTTAGCTTTCAGGTTCTTTTAAGTGTGGGAAAAATGGCTTGGCTTTTTAAAAAATGAGTTTGTAATGAATCAACATAGAATATGTGCAATATATATGAGTAATAAAACGAACACACATTTACTGACCATCAAGCTTTACACAGTACAACTTCTTTCCTACCTTATTCTACAAAGAAATTCAATCCTTTCTTATCCACATAAAAATCATATGGAGCTCTAATTTTACTGCAAAAAGAAGAATGGCCTAACAAAGGCCATTTCTTTCAGGATTTCACCCTTTCATTTACTCTTAGCTCATTCATAAGCTTCAGAATATAGAGGCAATGGTATGTTCCCTTAGTCTCCGTTCCACTGTTTTCATTTCTCTCCTGAGAAAAATCAAGTTAATATTTAAATTGTACTTTGTTCCTGCCTGTAGTCTTTATTATTTTTACATTTTTGTTGGAGTATAATTGCTTTACATTGTTGTGTTAGTTGCTGCCATATAACAAAGTGAATTGTCTATACGTATACATATATCCCCATATCTCTTCCCTCTTGCATCTCCCTCCCACCCTCCCTATCCCACCCCTCTAGGTAGTCACAAAGCACCGAGCTGATCTCCCTGTGCTATGCGGCTGCTTCCCGCCAGCTATCGGTTTTACATTTGGTAGTGTATATATGTCCATGCCACTTTCTCACGTTGTCCCAGCTTCCCCTTCCTCTTCCCCATGTCCTCAAGTCCATTCTCTAGTAGGTCTGCATCTTTATTCCTGTCCTGCCCCTAGGGTCTTCATGACCTTTTTTTTTTAAGATTTCATATATATGTGTTAGCATATGGTATTTGTTTTATTCTTTCTGACTTACTTCACTCTGTATGACAGACTCTAGGTCCATCCACCTCACTACAAACAACTCAATTTTGCTTCTTTTTATGGCTGAGTAATATTCCATTGTATATATGTGCCACATCTTCTTTATCCATTCATCTGTCGATGGACACGTAGGTTGCTTCCGTGTCCTGGCTATTGTAAATAGTGCTGCAATGAACACTGTGGTACATGACTTTTTGAATTATGGTTTTCTCAGGGTATATGCCCAGTAGTGGGATTGCTGGGTCATATGGTAGTCCTATTTTTAGTTTTTTAAGGAACCTCCATACTGTTCTCCATAGTGGCTGTATCAATTTACATTCCCACCAGCAGTGCAAGAGGGTTCCCTTTTCTCCACACCCTCTCCAGCATTTTTGATGATGGCCATTCTGACCAGTGTGAGGTGATACCTCATTGTAGTTTTGATTTGCATTTCCCTAATGATTAGTGATGTTGGGCATCCTTTCATGTGTTTGTTAGCAATCTGTATGTCTGCTTTGGAGAAATGTCTTTATTTTAAATTATAATAGATTGTAATTCTCTTTAATGCTAAAATATAAATTTGTCAACTGAAAAATATGCACAGCCTCCAAATTATGTTTTATTTGGTGGAATTTCTGATGACTTGAAGGCCAGGAGACAGCCTCTCAGATTGCTTTGAGGGACTGATCCAAAGAGGTAAGGGATACTCCTGTGAGTTTTGTTACAAAAACCAGGTAGTCCGAATATCAAAAGATTATTATTAAAGAAAACCAGACATCTCAAGGTAATGAATTTAGCACTTTTCTATGTATGGGAAGATGCAAAAGTCTGGGCTCACTAAAATCATTCCTTAGATATGTACCTCAGCTATCTGGGGCCAGTATCCTGTGTTTTCCCATCCTGTGTTGACCCAGGGTGCACCGATGAAGGGTAGCTGCAGTGGCTTTTGGGTTGATGGCTGGCATTCTGTTTCCATCCTGAGTTCCCTCAGGGCTGACCATCAGGGGGAGCTGTAATGTGATGGCTTGATGGCTGTAACATCCTTTGTTTACTGGTATGGCAGGAAATATTTTTCATTCACAAATTGTTTACTTTATTTCTGGGGGAAGCTTGGAGAAGAAAGAAGAGCAAGGGTTCATAGTGGCCCAGAGAGGAGAACGAGCCCATGAGAATTTTCTAAGGAGGTGGACATTTTCAGGGAAATTTTTAAGCTGGAATGTCTACATATAACATTTAAATTTATCTGCCTTGAAGTAGCTTAATTCTTTGATTGCACATCAGCTGTCAGTTGAGGGCCACATTGTGTGGAGGTTGTCCTTTGTTGGGGGTGAAGGGACCAGGGCAGTATTGGAGCAAGGTACAGAACAGAGAGAGAATTCATACAAAGACGGGAATTTGAATACAAAGGATGAAGAAAAATGTAACTTCTGCAGATTTCAGTATATTTAGGGTGGTTTTATTAGCCATTTGTATTTAAATATTACAGAAAGGTTATCTTCATTGTGTTGAAAGATTCCCAATAACTAGAGAGCAGATACCTGAGTTCCATATATGCAGAAATGTGATGTGCATTTATTGGAAATATCAGAGTGTCTTCACGTTAACACACACACGAATGATAAAGTTCACCAATGAAAACCTTTAGTTCTCTAGGAAATTCATGATACGAATGATAAAGTTCACCAATGAAAACCTTTAGTTCTCTAGGAAATTCATGTTCTTTGAGCTTCTTTGTGATTTACTTATATTTCTCCCTATTAAATTTCTTGGCAATACTAGAAGGTCAGGGAACTTCTCTGATTGATTTAAGCCTGAAAAAATTAAAAACTGTGCACTTTCTTAGCTGCTGGCCATTTCGGCAGCCTCCAAACCAAACATCTCCACCACCATCCCAAAGGGTTAAGAGAAAGCCTGTGCTAGATGTTGAGCAGCAATTATGTACTTACTGGGAAAATTGCCAGTCATTCCTGGTCTCTGACCCTCTCTACAAGGTGCCCAGCTCCTCTGCCTTTGAAATTTATACATTAACCATACTTCACATTTGACAGTGTTTTGCATTTTTCAAAACATTTAAATACATCCTTTCCCTTGAATATTATCCCCACTGCAGACCTAGATTGCTAAGGCAGATATTATCAGCTGTCTTTTGCACATGAGGATCTAGGATAAAAAAGGTAAAACTTCTTGCTTAAGGTCACTCGAAGCTCAGAGAAAACCCATATTTCCTTTCTCGAAGGCTAATGAGTGTCCAAATGCAGGAAGCGCTTTCTGTCTCTAAACATAACCTTCCCTTCATTGTTGATGATCTGACTCACCAAAGCCAGGATACCTTTAAGTCCCAAATTAGAGCTATCCCTGTTTTCCCCTCTGTATGTATTCTTGCTCTGTCTTTTTGCTTTCTGCCCTGGGAAATAAACTCCAGGGAAGTTAGAATCAAGTGATGAATTAGTTGTTTTTGCAAAATGAATAGTGAGATTTGTGATGGGACTTTGAGCCCAACTTCCAAGTTTCCTCTTTAAATGGAAGCTTCAGGATCATTATTCACAGAGTTGCACAAAGTATCACAGATTCCGGTTCATGTGAAATGATAATGTAGCATTTCCCCAAGTGTGATATTAATGAGTATTTTATTTTATTTTAACTTCCATGTTCAAATTAGCTGAAGCCCTTTGTTATAGGACCTGTCCCGACATCTCATATTTGTGTTACCCCTTTGCTTATAAACAGGGAGATCGAGAAGTTCATTTCCCTAGCTTACTTTCCCACAGAACTTTTTACAGAGCTGGGTTTTTGTTGTTATGGTTGTGGTTTTTGTTTTTTCCCCCAGATCATTCTGTGTGGAAAGCTATGTCAGAGACAAGGGTTTTGTGAGGTCTCCAACACCTTTTCTTAGCATCACTCTTTCTAAAAGTTATCCCAGTTGTATATATTTCAGAACAGTATTAAATCAAATGATAGTTGAATAAAATCTTCAGGTAAATTTGGATAAAGTAATTTAAAATGGAAAATATGCCAAGGTTTACTTTTTGTGATTTATTAAAGAAAATAAAGCAAGGGGATTTAACTTGTACTATGAATCTATGCAAATCACAAATGGCCCACATTATAAAAGCTAAACATGGCAGGGTTTTAGTACTCAGTGAGGGTGAGGAATGTGATTTTTAAAAAAAAAAGGCAAGTTCACCAAAAAATGTAATTTCCTCAACTGTCCTCAGTAGAGGGCTGCATCTGAACAATCAGGAATCCTGATGGGCCTGTTTATTCCTCCAGCTTTTGTCTCTGGTCGAGATTGAATTTCCCCATTCATCCAAGAGGCTGGCTGGGAGCTTATGTTTCTCTCTACAGCTTCCCTTTCACTGATTCCAGGAGCCAAATTAAAGGTGTCCTTTCCCAGATGGAGCATGTTAGGTTGGATTGCAAGCTCGGTTTTATCTTTGAAAGGCAACACTTTAACTCCTACTCCTTCAGGACCCTTATGACTGGTGCAGTCTGGAAGGAAACAGAATCACAGTGGCTTCCGTGACACTGCATTTGGTGGTTGTTCATCATAATGATTCCAAACATTTTTCCAGAACCTTAAAGTTTTTCTTAACACGTTCACTTTGAACCTGTCTTTTCCTCTTCACAAGAAGTTGTGTGCAAGACAGGGGTGATGATCTCATTATACAAGAGACCAAATAACTTGTGCAAGAGAATGTGGATGGTGATTGGATCTCTGACCTCTGTCCTTCCATTCAGTGTTTTGTTTGTTTTCATTACACATATGAGCTCACTTCTTGGAGTAAGGCACCATGTCTAAGATAACATCATAATAAAATGTTTTGGTTGTCAGGTTTGCCAGCCACTGTGCTCAACTCTGACTTATTATGTATCTAGAACTGTGTTAAGAACTTTGTATAACGATCACTGAAATATGTACCATTTTCCTTTATATATTGTACCTATATTACTTTTTAACTTCAGGTATTATTTGTAATATAATAACCTTAAGTATTTGGTTTGTTGCGTTTTGACTATTGTGTATATCCATGCAACCATCACCTCAAACAATATGTAAAATATGTCCATTATTCCAGAAAGTTGCCCTTTGCAGTCAATTTCCACCCCTCTCAACGTCAGAAGAGCTATTTTCTAATCCCTTAGCTAATTTCTATTACCTTAGATGTTCTCAGACTTCATATAATTATAACCACGTGTTGTGTGCTCTTTTGTGTCAGGCTTCTTTCACTCAACATAATATTTTTTTTGGACATTTTTCTATGTTGTACTATGTGTCTGTGGTTTGTTCCTTTTAATTGATGAGGAGTATTGTATTACTATACCATACTTTATCCAGTCTCCTGTTGATAAATTTTTGGGTTGTTTCCATTTCCGGCTAGTATGAATGAAGCTCTTTTGAACATTCTTGTACAAATATTTCCATGGATATATGTTTTCATGTCTTTTCAGTAAGTAACCAGGATTGGAATTTCTGGATCATAGGGCAGGTGTATGTTTAACTTTATAAGAAGATGATGTTTTTCCATTTTCCATTTCTACCAGTAACAATGTGTGAGTGTTCTGCTTGCTCCAAATTTGATAATGTGATTTGATTTTAGCCATTCTGTAGGGTGTGAAGTGGTACCTTCTTGAGGTTTTACTTTTCATTTCTCTGATGATTAATGATGTTGAACATCTTTTCAGAATCTAGTGGCCATTTATCGTCTTTTGCAAAGTGAGTGTTTAAGAATTTCGCCTAGTTTTTTTTCCACTTTTTAAAAAAATATTGTTGATTCCAAAAAATTCTTTAGGTGTTTTATGTTTGTATCCTTTGTCAGCTATGTGTTGTAAATGTTTTTTCCTAAACTGTGGCTTGCCTATTTATTTTTTCAGTGGTATCTTTTCATGAACAGAAATTTAAAATTTTGATAAAGTCCAGTTTATCATTTTTTTCTTCTATGGTTAGTGCCTACAGTCTTGTTTAAAGTACTCTTTGTCAACTCCAAGGTTGTGAAGATACTCTCCAAAGTGTTTTTTAGAAGGTTTATGGATCTTCTATTTAGGTTTATGGTCTATGTTAAATTGCTTTTTGTATGTTGAACAAGGGAGGGTCAGGTTTCATTTTTTTTTTTTTTTTAATATTAGGATATTTATTTCAGTGCTTTTGTTAAGAAGATATTCCTTTCCCTATTGAATTGTTTTGCTGCCTTTCTCAAATACCAACTGAGGTTAAATGTGAAGATCTCTTTATGAGCTCTCTATTTTTTTCCATTGATTTCTATTTGTCCATCCTTAGGGCAATCCCAGACTGTCTTGATTACTATAGTTTTAGAGCAACTCTTGAACTCAGGTGATAAAGTTCTCCAACTCTGCTCTTCTTTTGCAAAACGAGATCTAGATACCTTGAATTTCCATATAAATCTTAGAATCAACTTGTCAATTTCTAAAAAAAAAGTGTGCTGATATTTTGATCGTGTTAAATCTATAGAGAACTTTGGAAAAGAATGGGCATCTTAACAGCATAGTGTTATTCAGTACATGAGCAGTGAATACATGTGTCTATTTATATCTTATTCAGTTTTTCTCAGTATTGTTTCCTAGTTTTCAGTTTTAAAAATGTTATTGTAAATTATATATATTATTAGATTTTATTTTCTAGTTATTTGTTACTAGCATATTGAAATACAATTATGTTGCGTATTGATAATAAGTCTTGTATATTGACTGCTCAGTATATCTATATTGACTGCTAATTATAATGTTACCCATAGGTTTTCATAGATGTCCTTTAACAGAGTGAAGTTCCCTTCTATTCTTATTTTTCTGAGAGTTTTTTAAAAATCTTGAATGGATACTATTAATACTTTTTTATGCATACCTTGAGATATTTATATGGTTTATCTCCTTTATTCTGTTAACATCATAGCATATTATGTTAATGTCATAATATACATTAACATACGTGATGTACTTGGACCCTTTTCATGTGTTGAAACAACTTTTGCATTCCTGAGATACATTCCATCTGTAGTCTATCCTTTTTACACATTGCTGTACTTAATTAGCTAATTTTCTTTTTTTTTTAATTGGAGTATAGTTGCTTTACAATGTGGTGTTAGCTTCTGCTGTACAGCAAAATGAATCAATTATGTGTATACATATATCCACTTTTTTAGATTCTTTTTCCATATAGGTCATTAGAGAGTATTGAGTAGAGTTTCCTGTGCTATGCAGTAGGTCCTTATTAGTTATCTATTTTATATACTGTAGTGAGTATATGTCAATAGCAATTTCCCAATTTATCCCTCCCCCCTTTCCCCCCTGGTAACCATAGATTGTTTCCTACATCTGTAACTATTTCTGTTTTGTAAGTAAGTCCATTTGTACCATTTTTTTTAGATTCCACACATAAGCGACATCATACAATATTTGTCCTTCTCTTTCTGACTTACTTCACTTTGCTCCTTTTCTGAAAGGTTTTACTTCTATGTTCACGAGGGTCATTCAATGATGACTTCATTTCTTCATATTATCATTGCCAGTTTTGTCCTGCACTTGACAGTCGTCCTGATCCTGAGCTGGGGGGTCTCTTTCAGCTCTCATGCCCCCTCTCAGCCTTTAGCACACTCACTCCTACACTTTGTGAAAGCCTGCAGGAAAGGGTTGGCAGGGGGTGAAGACTTTCTCTGTGATTGGGGAGGCTTGGGATTGTAACCTGACTAGGAAGCCCAGGTGTAACGATGAAACGTTGTTAGAAGTGTGACTGTGTAAGGTGGCTTCTTCTAGCCACTGTGTGTGGGATGAAAGCACACAGGTCTCTCTTCTCGGAAAGGCTCATCACTTTCTGGACTTTAGTTCACTTAGGTTTCTTTATATCTTCAGCTCTTGAATGTTTCTAAAAACTATAGCATTTTAGTGTATCCAGCTGATCCTAACTATTAGGATGGGAGTGATGGTGTCATTGATTTTTCTGCTTTCTGTCCAGAGGTCAATTCAGAATGCACTTCTATTATCTCTATATTATGAATGGAGAAACAGCTTCAAGGTCTCACAGCTTGGAACTGTTAAACTTGCACCTGGAATTTAGTTCTTTTCTGATCCCATTACTCATGTCTTAACAAATTTACAGAGTCTATATTCACCACTTTCCATTTAGAAAAGTAAAAAGAATTACATTTGTTTCTTGGCAAACCTCACACTGTCTACTTTTACCCTTTCCTGAAGCATAACTTCAATGCCAGGCAAGGATTTTCTAAATTAGATCTACTTTGATCTTCACTGATCTACCAGAAATTTGAAGGAATATTTGAAGAAGTCACTGCTTACTCTCTGCAGGATACAGGTGTGGAGAAGAGTCAGCAGGCACTCTATTTGCACCTCTTTGAATAAATTGAGCTTTTGCTCAAAAGGAAATATGGGTCTCTAACCTGTGAGTTTTGGAGGAAAGAAAGTCTCTTCCCATATGTATTCATTGCTAGGAAGTTGCAGTGTCCAGGACATCAGTTTGTGGATTCATGTAACTGGAGAATTTTTGTTCAAATATAATCAAAACAAAACACAACTCTAGAGTATTTTAAGTGAACAAAATAATTAACATAAAAGGCATCGTGTTGTTGTAAATGGAAGGTTGGCCTCTTTTTGCTTTACTCTATGGCCTCTGGGAAGAGACAGGAGAGGGGTGGTGGTTTTCTTCTCATTATAAAGGACCCCCAAGTACTATGGCCAGATCACTGGAGCCAACGCCCCCCCGTCCTGGTACCCCAGTCACCAACTGTCCTCTGTAGCCCAGGAAACAGGGTTTCTGACACCCTTTCTCCTATGTGTGAAGTCTAAGGTCATTGGGTTTTCTGAGTTTCAGGGAAGAGCTTAGTCTAGAAAGCGAGACATTTTTCCTGGGAGGGCTGGGTTGGAAGCTGGACAAATTTAGAGAATTCTAGGCAGCCAGGGGAACACAAAATTGACTTTGATAGAAAAGAGCTGAAGAGATTTTAATTCAAAGGGAATAAAAGCTATAAAGCTTATCTTCTTTGCAATTTGTCCTATGACCAGCCTGCAGTTGTGACTGAGGGATTCAGTGTATTTTTATTAGCCACAATGTAGGAATGCCTTTAACTCTGAGTCATGAAGCGAGATTAAAAAATGATTCTTCTTCACTTTGCTGTACACCTGAAACTAATGCAACATTGTCAGTTAACTGTACTTCAGTTTCAAAAATGGCTAAAAAAAGAATTCTTCTATGTGTTCATCCAGCAGCCGGTCATTACTTACTATAAGCCAGACCTCTCCACCCTGGGCCTCAAAATCCATCTTCTTCTGTGAGTGAAAAACCCACTGAAACATAAAACACAAAGTGAAACCACATAGATTACATGCTGTAGGAGAGGAAAAAGTAAATGTTATCTTTTCAAAGGAGGAGATAGGAAAATCATTCACAGAAGTGAAAGTTGATTGGCATTGGAAACTACTGCATAAGCACTTTATAAGGACGTAAAAGACAGAGGGAGCTTCCAGGTAAAGGGGAAAGGACCTCCTCACTGTGATGCTCTAGTAAAGGGACAGCTGGGCAAAGGTCTTGGTACACCCAGAGGAACAGAGGTGGTTCAGTGCAGCCAAGTGTGATGGCCTTGAGGCTGGAGTGCAATGGAGAAGTCGGGTAGTGAAGGGATTCCTAGGGGGTTGAGCTGTGTTCTGTAGACAGCAGAGGTACCTGGAGGAATGAATGTAAGCTACTACTAGAGAAACTGAGATTCCCTAGATATCCTAAAATAGAAAAGAATGTACGTATAAACAGAATGTCTCGGTTAGAGCAACAAGTGTGGCTTCCCTGGATCCCAGCCCGGTGTGTTGGAGAGAAACAGTGGGGTAAGGTTTGGGGGACCCCTTTTTTTTTTTTTTTAATTAATTAATTAATTAATTAATTTTTGGCTGTGTTGGGTCTTCGTTTCTGTGCGAGGGCTTTCTCTAGTTGCGGCAAGCGGGGGCCACTCTTCATCACGGTGCGCGGGCCTCTCACTATCGCGGCCTCTCTTGTTGCAGAGCACAGGCTCCAGACGCGCAGGCTCAGAAGTTGTGGCTCACGGGCCCAGTTGCTCCGCAGCATGTGGGATCTTCCCAGACCAGGGCTCGAACCCGTGTCCCCTGCATTGGCAGGCAGATTCTCAACCACTGCGCCACCAGGGAAGACCCCCCTTTTCTTTTTTTAACTCAAATATGTTTGACACATACCATTGTTTATATTTAAGATGTACGACATGTTGATTTGATACATTTATACTGTAATATGATTGCCATTGTAGCCATAGTACTTCTATCATGTCACATAATTACAATTTTTTTTTTTGTGGTTAGAATCATTAAGATCTAGTCTCTTAGCAAGTTTAATCATGATAATACAATATCATTGCCCATATTCACTGGACTGTCCGTTAGATCGCCTTTCTAAAACGGGCACTGTCAGTGCCTGTATTATCTTTGTATCTTCTATCTTCTTCTCTCTCTCCCTCCCTCTCTCTCTCCGTCTGTCTCTGTCCCTCTCTCCGTCAAGAGAAGGAGCCTTTGAAGGCGGGCCCAGCGTTTTAGGCGTGGTGCCAGGCACTGCACCCTTCTTGGCAGAAGTCCTGCCTGGGGAAATTGGAATTGCGATCATTCAAACTTGGAGTCTTCAGTACAACTTACATAAAAAACAAAAGCTGCAGATGCTAACAGGACAGAGGATTTGGATGCAGACCGTAAGAGGTGTCGACTGAAAAAAACGACGCACAACCTAAAAGCGGAGAATTATGTTTTATTTGGTGGATATACTGAGGACTTAATCCTGGGAAGCAGACTCTCAGATAGCTCTGAGGGACGGTTTCCAAGAGGTAAGGGAGGAGCCAGGATATATAGGAGTTTTTGAAGAAAAAAAACCCCAAAAAGACAGGTAGTCAGCACATCAAAAATGACTCTTAATTGAAGAAAAACAGGCATCTCAAGTTCATGAATGTAGCGCTTTTCTGTGTACGGGAAGATGCAGGAGTCTGGGCTCATTAAAATCATGCCTTTGATAAGCATCTTAACTAAAAGCAGTAGCCTGCTTTTCCCCATCCTGCATCCCCTCAGGGTGCACAGTCGTAGGAGGCTACAGTGGCTGATGGCTGCAACATCCTGTTTACTGATATGGCAGGTGACAATCTTCGTCCACAGAGTCAATGAAGAAAGGGCACACCAGCCCATCTCTGGCTGGCAAACACTTTAGAGGCTCAGTTAACCTGTTAGGATAATTGTTTTGATTTACTGACATGTAAAAAAAAAAAAGAGAAACCATTTAATTTGTGGTTAGTTCTAGGTGACATATAAGGCAAACAAGGGTGTTGGGATTATGTCCTAGCTGGAAAAAATAAAATAACTTCATTCTTTGACATTGACAACAAACTACAGAGAGGGAACACCTGCTGCAGGCATTTGTGTTACCCACTGGGAACATCCCCAGAACCCTAAGGGGAAGTGAGCACATATATTCACCTCCTCCACAGAAGTCATTCTTTTCTCTCTCAGGACTCATCTTAATCTCTTCTGTCTTCGTTGTAGACGCAGATCCTTTATGTAAACTTTTCCTTTCCTCCGGCAGCTAATGAGCAAATTTCCACATAGATAAATATTAAAACCTATTTTAGTAAATTTCAAGACCTTAAGAAAACCTAAACAAACACCAGCAAGGTTCTGAATGTGAACTGTCTGCTGTAAATGCAGTATGAACTAGATCAGGATTTTACATCACAGGTAGGTGGGACCAAAGTGTTATTTTCTGCTGGGTTTTGATTTGTTTCTATATCTTTCTACTCTTTTATTTTATTTTTTTGCTGCTTTTGAAACTGATTTTGGTTATATATTCTGAGATAACCTGGGTCCTTTCAGGCCCTTCAGGGACAGACCAGTCGGGCATGGCATGGTATTAGACATTCCTTTAGTGCTGGAAAACTCTGATGCTTTGGAAACTCACGTGTCAGATAGCAACTGATTTCCTGAAACTGGCTGATATTCTTGGAAAAATAAGCTCAGGGAACAGTATATGCCCTAATGCACACTTTAAAAAATCCCTATCCTTTTTTATTCACATCTCCCTTTTTCTCACTCCCTTTTCCTCTCCTTGCCCTCAACGGAAGGTCTGATTATGTATTGGAGACATGTCACTTAGTGCGAACATTATTTGGCTTGGTTGGCAGAATATTTGACAAGGCATCACGGCATATGAATTTTTTATTTTAAATGTCAGAGTCAATGTATAAATTAGGAATAAAAATATGATGTAGGAATTTCTCACAAATTATGTGCTATTATTTAAAGTGGGCCATTACCTAAATTGGTCTGTTTTACTTTTTCACACAGATGACATTTTATATTATTTAATGTTATCTTTTTTATACAATGAGATTTGAAAAGAGTAGACTTAATGGTAAGACTAGAGAAGAGCACAAGATGGGACAAAACAGCAGACATAGTAAAAATAAAGTGAAAAACAGAATATAGTATTTTATGGGGGAAAGTCTGTTTCCAGATGCAGAAAACACCAAGGGGTGCATAAAATTAAGTGTGTATGTCCTGAATAATAGACAAAAACCCTGGCAACAATACTGTACAGTTGCATATAGTGACGTTCCTTTCATAGGGCTCCAAAGATATTTCGCATGGACCACTAAACTTAGTGCAGCCTTTTCAGTATCAGAAAAATGGAAATGAATTAGAAAAGGCTCATGGGCAGAGAGACAGATAAGGGCCTGTGGAGTTTACCCATTAGGAAACATAAGTGAGTGAAAAATATGGTTTGGCTCACCACTGATATAAGATAGAGCCTCTAAGAAAGGGATGAATGTGAGTAACTCAGGCCCCTGGAGTTTAGTGAGTGTTTTAGGAGCCCTATGGAGTGAAAGGGTTTTCCCATCTCAGGGACAAAGGTAGTCCTAATTAGACAGCACTACTGGATGTATATTGGCCTTTAGGCATCTGTGAAAGTGACCGGAGACTTTAAGGCTAGATTCTTAGCCTTAGAGGAGAGGTGTTCCCCTGAGGAATCCTGGCACCTAGTTAATGGACACTGCTGGGAACGCTCGGGCGCATCCAAGAGTCTTTATCTGAATGGATCCACCCTGGATGTGGACAGCCACGGAATCTCTCCAAGAGTGTCATGTTCCCCAACGTGGAGACTTGTAAACCTGAGGTTATGTTGTGGTGACCAGGGAGCTGCAATAACTCGTGTCATCTTTTTAATATTCTCCTGCAAATCAGTGTCTCAAGCAAGGCCTTTGCTTTCCAGCCAGGCTGTAATTCACCCTGGGGATCATGATGAGGGTAGCAGAGACTTTCAAACCCCTGGTAAGAAGATCAGAGGGCCATGGTGTCAGCGGTCGCAGTGGCAGACGTGGCGGGGCTGTGAGTTACAAGCAATGTGGAGGAAGATGGAAGGCAGATGGTGACACTGGGGAGGTGTGTATTGGTTGTGACACAGGGCATCTCAGTAGCGTGTAGTCCCTGACTATTCTAGAGCTGGGGAATTTGGGAGCAAATTGGGTATCAGTGGTACAAACTGCTCTTCCTCTAGAAGGTGTTGAATGAGACCCACGGTAGTCTTGTCATGGGTGGCACTGGAAGCTACTGCCCTTTTGGATATTAGAAAGAGTGACACAGAAACTTTCAGAAAACTGATTTAGTAGGTCAGAGATGACGTTGTCTGATCTTGGGGACCCTGTACAAAAACTTGGCTTGGTGCTGCTTATGTCAAAATGTGCTGGAACCAGGCCTTTGTCTTCCAGGAAACAGTTCTGTCCAATCCAGGGATTATAAGGAACAATGACAAAAACCTCCTTTACCAGATAATGCAGTTTGGTGAGCGGGAGGTGATCACAGAAGCAGGTGCTGGTCTGTAATGGGCTGCATTCTAGCACATTAGGAACAGATCTGTGTTTCCTATCTAGAGATATTTTTAACTTTAATCTCATTTCATTTTCTCAAATGCATTAGTCATATTCTTGTGTAACAAACTGCATAGGAATATTGATTGTTTTTATAATTCTGCCTCTTAATGTGTGTGTGTATGTTTGTATGATGTCATACATGTGGAAGTGTTTGACACATTTTAGCGTACACAGTGGTAGTCACCATAGTCTTTATTTTCACGTATAGCTCCAAATTGCAGTGTGTGTTTGTATATGTGGAGCTGTGATTATTATAAGTAGTGATGATCTTTACACAGGCTGAATAATGATGTGACTAATTGAAATATAGGTTTTATTTTAAAAAATAAAAGCAAATATTGATGTTTTCCAGTTTTAGATACACTGATGTTTGTCTCTCCACAGCCAGGCAACCCAACTATGTAGAAATCCTGCTGGACCCAGGGATCTCGTTTATGCTCTTAAGTATGCACCGCTACTATTCCCTACACACCAACGAGGAGAAAATACGCTATTCTCGCACGTGAAGCAGCCGCTAGACACTCATAGTCAGGAGAAAAGCTTTAGAAGCTAATAGCAGGGGAATATGGAGGGAACAGGATATTTGGTGCATTCTTTTAGAAACAGAAAATGGAGGAGGGGCTGGAAGCATGAAGGTTATATACTTTAAACACCTTTTCCCCAAAGCAGAACATATAAAAGGGGATGAAAAGATGGAACTTGGCTCTTCACAGATGTGCCAATTCAGCTGATAGGAGTAAAGGATTTTGTTGACTGGTGCGCGGCTTAAAGAACACTTGTCGCTTCTTGTGCTTTTCTGTGGAGAAGTTCTCTGGAAACTATTTTGAAATCTAGAAAACATTTTGTGAGAAAAACAAGGAAAAATGTCGAGTTGTTCAGTAATATGGCTCCAGAGATACTGGTTTATAAAGAATATTTCAGATGGAGTATTTGCGAGGTTGAAAATAGATTATTATTAAGTTATCCTAATGGATAACGGGAGAAATTGGAACCGTTATAAATCAATATATTTAAAGACGATTCAGGTTTTTAGCTGACCTGAGCAAGGCAGTTGCAAACAGTTTCAGAGATACTCTTTCTACATGTTTCTTGGGGAGGGAGGTGAGTTCTGAGGGAAGATTCATCTCTGGCTGAAAAAGGATTCACTCTTGGCAGTGAACCAGCATCTTAAATCAAAGAAAACGAGATCATGCTGGGGAAAAAAAAAAAAAGAGTTGTGTTCCCTAGAGGGCACTGCAACTTTATCTTCATTGTTTCATTGATTTCACCGTGAAAGACAGATAAAGAAAACATGTTACCAGTAGTCAACCTGGGGTGATGGAAATCTGGACATTTCTTGTAGTATTTTCTGTACGTTTCTATAGTTCCAAATTTAAAAAAACGATGTATAGTTGATCAACCCAGAATCCTGATATAAGAATCTCTTATATTTTACATCTACACTTGGTGCATGTGTGAGTATAAAAAAAAAAAAAAATGACAGAATTTGCAAATGAAAGCCGTAAATAAGGACTTACTATCCCGTGTTTTATCATGTTTTCTACCACCTGAAATATTCGCTACACATCCACAGGTTCTGTTTTTCCTGTGTGACCCTTATACTTAGTCGAGCCCTTGATAATGAAATGGAAGCGGAGCCGGTGAGTGTGCTTGGACCATGTCCTGTGTGCTGTGTTGTGTGTGTCACCTGGGCTGAGACAGGTAGGCATATGGCCTGGTGGGTCCAAGTGGGGGTCTGGAGCCAGCCTGCCTGCCTGCCTTCCAAGCCTGTCTCGGCTCCCAGCGGGCTGTGTGTGTTGAGAAGGTTACCTCATGTTCTGTACCTTAATTCCTCATCTGTACAGTGTGGAGCGGAAAAGAGTAGCCAGCTCTTAAATTCTGAAGCTTAAATCACTGTTAAGAGGAAATGTGTTAATACACATTTAGTAAGTACAAAGGGAAAGGGGTCTGGCTCATAAGAAGCATTCAGTAAATGTTCCTATTATCATTATGGAGCAGAGACTCCTGTTCTCAAGGGGAGGCATCTGACATCTCCTGTGTTTCACAATCCTTTTTACGTAGACATCATTTTACCTAGAAAAAACCCTACATTCTTTAAATAAACTAAAATCTCAGGGGGAAATCTCTCCTAGATCAGCTCCTTTGAGAGACTCTGAGAGCATCTCTGTTAACAATGAAAATGGAAAAAAAAAAATTTTTTTAAAGAGCTCAAGATCATAAAGAAATTAATGACATTACAGAGCATTAAGAAACATACTTACTGCTGAACTGAATGAATAAGCATTTTCAGAACTCTAATGAAAAACTGATGAACTCATAAAAGTGCTAACAAAAGATCAAGATGAAAAAAAAAGAAATTAATTACATGGGACTGAGTGAACTGATGAGGATGAGTATAATTTTTGTGACTTTCTGTCTGAATTAAAAAAAAAAAATCCCACAAGGACTCAGAGGAAAAGAATATACAAATCAATTTTCACTGCAAAGTAAAGGAGCTGTTACAGTGGAGGATTACTGGACTGAATGTCAATTTTATGACATAGTATAAGTGTGTTTCATGTTTGGTAATTGCAATCATTGTTGCTTTTGTTGTGGTCATCCATGTACAATGCTTGGTGTCAGTCTATCTATCTCTTGTAAAAATAAAATACAGTGTGTGTGTGTGGAAAAAAAAAAAAAAAAAAAAAAAATAAAGGATCAAATACAAAAAAAAAAAAAAAAAAAAAAAAAGAAACATACTGATCTGATACCTGCCAGAAGGTATTAGCATCATGGACTAGGAAAAGGACTAAGCTAATGCAATGAATATTAATTAAACATTTAAAAGAGCTTTCTACTCTTCAGAACAGGTGTCCATGTTTTTTATGTTGTTTGGAAGAAGGGAAGGGAAAAATGTATTTGGGTGGAGAGGAAAGAAATAAAACATTCAAGCTGGTTTTGATTTAAGGGGGAAAAATTGAAAAAAAAAAAAAAGTTCTTTAAACCAAATCAGCAGCCACTCCCCTCCCTCCACCCAACACGCACAGTGGTGAAGCCCTCCCATTCCTCTTGGATGTGGTCTAGCCTGGTATAAATTACTGAACGAACACATCCCATTTTTTTTTTTTTTTTTTTTTTTTAACTTACAGAGACAGTATACTCTTGAAATACAGTCTCACTCACTCCATTCATCAGGCTTCTGACGTGGTCTTGTGGACCACAGACTCTAGTTCCTGGGAAAGGTTGAGAGCGGAGGAGGGATTAGAGTGGGCACGGCATGAAGACACCACGTGCCTGGTGCTGCCTGGGGGAAGCATGTCCACTCTCAAAGGGGACACAGCCGCTTCTGGCCAGTATTCAGGCTAGATGTTCTAGAAACTGGGATTTTTTATTTGACATCTTGTGATTTTATTTTATTATTAAAAAGGAAATCTATTGGGGTATAGTTGATTTACAATGTTGTGTTAGTTTCTGCTGTACAGCAAAGTGAATCAGTTATACATATATATATATCCACTCCTTTTTAGATTATTTTCCCATATAGGTCATTAAAGAGTATTGAGTAGAGTTCCCTGTGCTACACAGTAGGTCCTTATTAGTTATCTATTTTATATATAGTAGTGTGTGTATGTCAATCCCAAATGTTCTAGAAATTGGGATTTTTATTTGAAATCTCATGATTTTAAAGCCTTACTTAAAAAAAAAGAATGAGTTAAACACCATTTTGCCTGAATTTTTTGTTTTGTTTTGTTTTTAAACAAGTGCCCCGATATAACATGACTCCGTGCCTTTGGTTTTCCAGTTATGACTTGGGACATCACAAAGACTGTCCACATGTATCACTTTGCAGACAAACTAGGTGGCTTGCTGTTTCCTAACTATGCCCAGTCCTGTCCTATATCTGATGCTTTTCTCATAATACCAAAGGTTTTCCTACATTCATTCTCTGATAGTCTAAATTCCAGCTTGCACAAATGCCAGGGTCACCTGAAACTTGATGAAGTTACTTTCAATTGGAAGCAACGTTTCCACCTCTAAATCCTCAGAGCATTTTATCTATGTTTCTTATGATATTCTATAAACTTCTACCTTGTGCTGTAGGAATTTGCATATTGGCTTTAGGGTCATATTCTAGCCAGCCTTGTATGAGCAAAAATAATGCTTACATAGTGCATGCTACAAAGCTTTAACCACTGTTTTCTTTTGGTATATTTTCTTCTATTCTTCAAGAAAATATGGCAGAATAATTGATTAGGCTCTAAGATGGTTAACCAAGTTAGCCCTGAACCAGCAGAGTGAGAAGATGCTGATTCAACCATCCCCATTCCTTTAACAGCATTAAGTATTTTCATTGTTGTTTAATCCTTGCTATTTTGATAGGGAAAACACAGTATGTTGATATTTTGAAATTTTTGAAAGAAAAAATGTCCTATTTATTCAGGTTTAATCTATATCCAGGTAATAGGCTGACGACATATTTATAATAGGTCATATGATAATAATAGTAACATCAAATATATGTGTATCAGTTGTTATCCTAAGCACTCTATAAAAGTTAATTCATTTAATCCTTAGGGAAGTCTATGATATATAGACTATTATCATTGTAATGTTACGGAAGATGAAACTGAGATACCAAAATGTTAGGTAGCTTATCTGCAGTCACAGAGCTACGAAGAGGTACAGACAGGATGAAAAGCCTCCCCTGACTTCAGTTTTGAACAGCATCTCCCAAAACAACACTTTCAAAATCTGTACTGTTTTGTGGATACAACTTTTCAAGCAATGGCTTCTTAGCACATTTAGGACACAGGTAGGACTTTAAAAAGCTCAGAAGATCAGTGATAATTCCTCTCCAGCTTAGAAAGTTGAGTTTATTTAAAATTTCCTTCGGAGAATTTTACCAGAGAGACATCTGATGTTTTTGCAGGTTAATAAAATAATTTAAAAAATAATTTGGGTTTGGAATTTTGAGGGTTTGAAGGTACCCTGGAACCATAGCCAGTGTGGTATTTCACTGATTTTTTCGTTCTCCCTTCACAGTAGATCTGAGCCCAAAAAACCTTCTGAGAATAGAGTTCTAAGGATGAATTTTACCTGCAGTGAACATTAGATGCATAGTATGGGTGAAGAAGTAGACAGCTCAACAATATCTTAAAGCCAAGATGGTAGGAGGTTTCTAATACCATTTATTGGGAAATTATTTTGTTTGTATATTCCTAAACTTCCTTGGAGACTTCCATATTTCTGGCTTTGTTTATTGCTTCTTGGAGTAAAAATTATCTGCTATTCTTAACAGATTTGGAAAACACATTCTGTTGAATTATTAAATGCATTCAGTAAAAACAAGGGGAATACTGGGGAGACTGGAAGATCTCAGGAGGCTTCCTTATAATTCTTTTGCCCCACCCACCAACATGAAAGGAAAAAAAGAAGCATGGTAAGCTGACTCAGAAGAGCTATTGACAAGGCAACATCTGTCTCGGTAATAGTAAAACATTCCATATTTTACCTACTAACTTCTCTGATAAGTCATCTCTTCCCTCACGGCATCTTAAGTGTGTCATCTTTTATGACATGTGGGTCAGTCATCCTCCTTTGTAGTCTTGTGTTTCATCTTTTATTACCATATGCTCCAGCAGCTCACCCCTCTCTACCCCACCAGGACATCTTCCCTGTCGACGTGTCTAGTGTGTGACAGTCTTTCCCTTTAATGTGTTCAGGGAGGGACATCTCTTTTCAGCATGTATTCAATTTGTGACAGTTTTATGTCCTTGGGGCATCCACATTTAAACTCTTTTTCCCCAGAACGGAGTACTTTTACTGTGAATGTTGTTTTTAAGGTTTGCTTGGCAAAACAAAAGTTCGCATGTTGTTTTACGGTCATGAGATTGATCAGTGGCCTTTCATTTCACTTCGGCACGCTGGATGTTGTGTTGGGTCGGTAGATACAAATTCCCCTTTGCATTTGGGGGGTGGTGCTGAAGAATATGGGTGGGGGAGATGGGGTATCTCCTTTTCACATTAGGTAGAGATTTAATGTTCCTTCCCAGGCTACAGGAACTTTCCCTCATTGCCTTTTGAGTCTTTACTTCATTGTCATTCTCTGGAAGATTCCTGTTCACTATGCGTAATCTTGTGACAGAAAGGGAAAAAAGTGTGTGTGTATCCCAGTGTCACCATTTACCAGCTGTATAACCCTGGGGACTTCTCTTAAGTTCTCCGGAATCCAATTTCTTTATTTGTAAAAATGTAAACATTCTCATTTGTGAAGAGTGTTGTTGTGGAGTTTAAACAAGTTAAATTCAAACCTAACTACTCAATTTTGGTCCACTTAACGTAGTATCTGACATTTGCTCTGGAATCTTAAGCTATTATTACTCCTTAAATGGGTGTGAAATAATAATTGCATCCACTTTTAAAGTTGAAATAGTTCAGTGGGAGAGTGTAAAGAATTTCTTGCTATTATCAATAAAACCCTATAAGTGACAGTGATGAAGTCAGGATCAAAGTCTGTGTTTTAGTTAAGATATAGGTTTAGGCACAACATTGTAAATCAACTCTACTTAAATTAAAAAAAAATTATAGGTTTGGCTGCTGTGAAATAGACCTGAAATAGAACGTTAGAAAATAACAGCCTTTTTGATCTTCTATAAAAGTCTAAGCTGGTAGATTTCAGGCACCCACAGTTCTTCTTACTTCTTGCTCCACCATTTTTGAGGTTTGTCCTTGTTTGCACAGTCCAAGAGGGCAAAGGTCAAGAGGTAGGGCTGCCCCTGCCTTTAAGACAGTAAGTTCTCAAGTTCAGGTTTGCACATTAGAATCACTGGGGTGGGGGGGAGTATTTATGAAATATTGATCCCCAGTCCCCTCCTCCTCAGAGATTCTGACTCAGTTGATCTAAGGTTTTTGTTTCTTCTTTTTAATTTCTTTGTTTTTAGGCAGATGTTTTAATTGCTTCCTATTCACCCTGTGAATGAGGGAGGGATTCTTGCTCTAGGGTTATGGGGAGGGTCAAACACAGACACCTGACCCTGCACAGGTGAGCCCGCCTGCAGTTCACAGGAGCTCAGAGCCTGGTGCGGGAGGATATGCACGGTGTGCTGGGATGCATGGAGGTTGCACCTGGGAACAGAGTGAACAGCCAGGGGCTGTGGGAGACAGGCTTTGTAGGCTCGTGAGGACAGGGTGTCTCCTGGTTCCAGTGAGAAGATGTGGTTGCCTGAGTTGAATGATTTCGTGGCCCGGCAGGAACTGAAACCCGCTGCTTGGGGATCAGCAGGAACTGTGCCCGGTTCTTCGAGGAGGGTCGTTTGGCTGTGGCACTCTCAGTGCGGGAGCAGCGTGGGAGGGGAACACACAGCAAGGCCAGCCCAGACCCTCCCAATGTGACAGATGTCAAAGCAGCACAAAGTATTGAGCCTTACCTTTAGGCCTTCCACCGTGACGCTCCAGGAGGGATTTTTCAGGTTTCCTCCATGCGGTGACTCAGGCATTCAGGCTCCATCCGTCCCCTACAGAGCACGCACATCCATTTTCTAAAAGCCTCGAGCCAGAAGAATCAAACGTTGCCCAGTTCTCATGACCACACCTACCAGCAAGGAGATTGGGGGAAACAGTCTTGACTTTGCAGTTTTCCCCAGCGAACCTCGATTACTGTTGAAGGTTGAGAGGGGTTTGAATCCACAGCTATCCGCCATTACCTTAACATCTCATTTACAGTCTAGGGAAGTATTTATTTATTAATTTTTTATCTTAATATTACTCAGAGTTTAACCCTTTATCTGTTTGTGCTTTATTTTCAGTGTTTCTGTCTTCAGAATCCATAACCCTTGCTTGTTTTTTTCCACCCATATGATTAAATGCTGCTTTGCTTCCAGGTTCAGCTAACTGGACTTTCTTAAATCTTTCTAGGCTACTCCAGAAATTTTGCTCTAAATCCTTCTATACTACTCTTCTTTTGAATTATTTGATAATAATTATCACAAGAAATTGTCATGTTTCTAACAGTGCTTTATTATACAAGTCATTTAATTCCTTTGTTAGTAACCCATTTTTCACATCCACTTTGACCACTCAGTTAGGTCATAAATGCCTAAAAGTTACACACAGTATCTTGGGCTTAGTTTTGTCTTCTCTGGCACTTAGGTTTTGGCCTTTTCACAGAGTGGGTGGGCAGGTTCATTTGACATACATATACAAATACGTATCCATGAACACTCACACCAATAACGAATAGATTTAACTGGTATATTTAATGTACGCAACTTGGGGGATATAATTAAAATGCAATGTTATTTTGGTCTCTCACTCTCCATTTAAATTGTATGCAGCAGGAAAAATTTTTCCCTGCCATTAAATAAAAACTGTGGCAGACCTCATGGCTTTTATGATCAATCCTAAATCATAGAAAAACTTAGTTCTTTTTATTCACAGAACACTCTCAAATTTTAAAAAATAGAGTTTCTTATTCAATATATTAATCTTCTTTTATCTGCATTCAAGGATGTCATTCCTTTTTCTTGTCTCCCAGTAAGTGCTTACAAGAGGCTGGCCACCAACATGGGGAGAGGTGAAGGGCTAGTGTCTTTCTTTTCCTCTGGGTACTGTGCCTTTGTCCATCGTCATTGCTTCTCATTTCCCATCTCGGCTAAAGAAACCTGATTTTGAGAACTCTCATACTTAGGTAAGACTGTAGATCACTCTCTATAGGCATTAGTTATTTCCTATTTTACTCTATTAAATTTCATAATAATTTTCCCCTTTATACTCTTTTGTTACTGAATTTACTTATACTTTCATCTCCCCTACCTGCTCTCAGAACTCTCCTTTAAAAGTTTTACTCCTTTTCTCAGAAAAGCATTGAGTTTCCTGAGCATAAAAAGTTTCTTTCCACCTTCCCAGTGGACAGTCTAGAAGAGTGATGTTTTCCTTCTTATTTTTATACGTCTGGTGCATCTGGTTATCTCATGCGTTTATCATTGGATTTCTCACATAGTGCCTAAAGATCAAAGCATTTCCTTTTATATACCTGGTGTTCTCTTTGTTCTACATGCTATCAATATATACCCTGCCTTCTTTGAAACTGTTTTTTACCAACTGCCTGTGTTCTTGTTTTTGAATGAGGCTGGAACGTCTCTGCTCTGCTCCTCTGTCTAGTGTCCCTTCTTTCGTTGCAGGTGTCTGGCTCTTTCTTCCTGGCCATCCTTCCTTTGGCTCCCGAGAAGCAGCACCCTTCCCTCCATGAGGCTATTCTATTGTATCCCCAGTACTAGTGTTACAGCCCCACAGGCAAATTCTTCCCCTTATCTTTCAGCCTGGGATCCTCTATTGAACTCTCTTCCCCTTATCTTTCAGCCTGGGATCCTCTATTGAACTCTCTTCAAGTTCAGAAAAGTCTTTTCTCTTCTCAGTATATGAAACCATCACTCCTTCTTCCTCTTGTCCCAAGTTATATATTTTCTTTCCCCCCCTTGCTCAACAGATGGATTACCATTTCTCTTCTCATGCTGAATAAAATTTATCATCGCTTCTATTATGCATCAATTTCAGATTTCATGTTACGTCCACAGTTTGGGACTCTTCCTTACAGTTTGAGGCTACTGTACGTACCCTTGTGTGGTGAAGAGTTTCAAAGCATCTCATTTCTTGGGCTGCCTTATAAAACTTCTTTTTTATTTCGCACATCTGGCAGAATGCATTACACTCTCCCATTCACACAGTCAGTAATCACTTTGCTGCTCTCTGGCAGTACATCAGTGTTTCTCTTTCCCTAACACAGAGGTATATTTTACTGAAGGTAAATTTATGTAGCTATCATTTTCTCACACAGTCTTCATGATTTTTGTGCATAAATTTTAGATATTTTTTGCCTATATTTAAACACATGGATTACTGTTTTGACACAATACTCAGATTTAATAGGTAATTATTGCATTTTGCTATTTTTATCTCAGGACACTAACTTCTATAATTTAATTTTTCTTTTAACATCTGCTCTATTATTTTTCTTCCTTTGTAGTTTTAGTGCATCCCCGTTTCCCCCAGATGATTTTTATCCAATTAATCTGTGCTGTACAGATGCAAAAACAAATATTGTAAGCTGACTATACCTTACATTTTACAAAATGTTGAGATTAGAAAGCTACATAAGAATAGTCTCCGCTCTCAAGAAAATCACAATAAAGAAGGGAAGGCATATGCTTAAACAAATAATTAAATTCCAGTGTGATACGCACAGAGGCAAAAGCTTATAAACAGACAAGGAGACAATTATTGACACTGGAGAAATGAGGGAATGCTTCCCAGAGGCAGGCGACCCTGAGCAGCACTGCTAAAGCAAATGGTAGGTCACTGGAGAGACAGAAAATGGATACATGTATATGTGAGGCTGAGTCGCTTTGTTACGCACCTGAAACTATCACAACATTGTTAATTGGCTATACTCCAATATAAAATAAAAAGTTAAAAAAAACCCTAAAACCTTAACAAGGCATGCTCCAGCAGAATGATGGTTTAGATAAGCTAATAAACCCTGAGACAAATATTCAAAAAAAAAAAAAAAAAAAAAGAAAGGGACTGCGAATGGTCTGGGTACCGAGGTCTGTGCTGGCTCACAAGGAATTCGCTCTTGCTGGAGCATTAACTGGGTAGGCAGATGTGGGTGAGCTGTGAGAGGTGGGGATGGAAAGGCATATGGGTGGAGGTCAAGAAATCTCTTGCCTATCATTCTGGGTAGGAGTGTAGACTTCATTCTGTATGTGAGAAGAAGCCATTAAGGGCAGATAGGCGGGGGAATGATTTTGTCACATAGGATGAGATCTGATCACTGCATAGGATGCCGGGAGGGCAGCAGTAGCAACGCAGAAGTCAGCCAGGCGAGTTATGAAACTGTTGCCTAGAAGAGAAACTTGGAGGGTCGGAGCAATAGTCATGGCAGTGGTGATGGAAAGGAAAAGGCTCGTTCCTGACTGGACATGAACCCAAGCAGAAGATAGCGTAGGACACGGGCAGATTTCTGGCTCCTGGAAGGAGCTACCAATCGAGGCAGGTAACCCTGGAGAAAGAGTGGTGCGTCCTGAATGTCAGCCTTCTTCCTTCTTTGTACTGTAAATGCAGAGTTCTATTCTATCAGAAAGTCTGACCTCTTAAGTTTCCCACCTTCTCAGGCCATTCACTTTCTGTTTCGTAGCTCAACACAGTATTTTCTATTTAAGAAACACAGGCTCACACTCCACAGAGGCAGCCGGGGACAATTCCAGGGCAACAGTAAGTGATGGATCCTGGAATTGCAGTAGCTGTATTTCATGGCTACAGCTCATGAAATGACTTACATGTGTAGTCTCTCTATCCAAGTATTCACCCACAGAATCAAATTTTTGGTGACAGGTGGGGAGAGCATGACTTGTTATATTTGTACCCTCAAAGCTGAATCAATGCTATTTCATGTTAAGCAATTTTATTAACATTCTAGGTAAGTGATTGTGTCTGTGTTTCAGACATGCCTAAGCGTGCTGTCAGGGTGAGTGCTATGTCATCCCAGCAATATTCCATAAATTGCCATAATTGTATGATGAAACTCATACATGAATGCTCTGACAGTCGTATATTTTTTCCCATTCAAAATCCTTAAATATAATCTTTTAAAAAATCTGGGTTACTGTGTTCAAGAAGAGACAAACGGCATTCATATTTATTTGGGATATACCATTTGTTCACTCTCATAGCTCATGTTTTTGTTTTTTTTCCTCAGTAAATCCCATGGGTATTGTTTTTTTTCTACCTAGACAATGGAAGTACTTTTAGTTATCAAAGTTCTGCAGAAGTTTTAAACCATCTTCTAGTGCTTTCCAGAGTTTTCTTCTTTCCTCTTTGGTAGACTTTTTTTTTTTTTTTTTTAATCATTTTCCCCGTGGTTATCTTTCTCATCTTTCCTTCTGCGGGCTTGAAACACTCAGCTGGAATGGAGTCCGTATTACACACCCGTCACCAATGCACAGCCTGTGTCAGCTTCCGTTTGCTTTATCATTAGCATTTCCATTCCCGACATCTTCCTCAAGGCTTCATTTGTATCCACGCTTCCCTGACGGTGTCTGCATCTGTCAGTGAGCACGAAGTCCCACACGTTCCCCTAGTGAGACTCAGGAATATTTACTTTTCCCTCACTGTTCCCGTGAGTACCGTCCTTGCTCAAAACACTTATCAGCTTCACTCCTTCCTCCACCTCATCCTTCACTCCTCCCCCCACCCCTGTGGACTCCAGATGCACCCTCCTCCCACCACCCCCCACCCCCGATATGTTTCATCTGTTCCCAGTGTGATCCAGATGCCGTGTATTTCCTTCCCAGGAAATGCGAGATCTTTATAAGCCGTCCCCCGTGAGTCATCTTTCTGCCTCTGTGCCCAAGCCTGTTGTATTTTCCCCACATGCCAGAGGTGCATATGGCTCTACTCCTTCCCAGCACAGACGTGCCAGACCTCCACCTTCGCTTCTCTTAGCACTGCAGTTCTCCGTGCCCCTGGTACACCTCTTGACCTCACACAATGTCCGGCTGGGTTATCTTTTCTCATCGCAAGCATCTATCAATGTTTCTGGCATTAAGGCTAGAGCAGGTCGCTTCTCTTGCTTTAGGAGAGCAAGAGATGTTTCTGTTCCTCCCAGGTTAGGGATATATGACTTGATTCTAACACATAGCCTGTGGATTTTTACTCTTTGGTACTGCATGTGTTTCTTGTAATCTCTACCATCCCAGTAGGAAGATGTAGTATCGTGCCATTCTTTGGAAACTCTGAGGTCATTATTTGCCTTTTCATTTATATTCATTACTGCATGAAGTAGACACTTGTTCAGAGTTGGCTAAGAGCAAGGCCTAGCGCCAAGTCCTGTGCTCATCAAAATGAAGAAGACATACTTAATGTGCTGACTGTTGTGTAGAATATAATCTCATCCCTGAGCTTTTGGAGACATGGGTGAATTTCTCAGACAATCGTTTTCTGTCTATCAGAACACATGAAACAGAGCTCTATATGTCTATAATTTGCATAGATTATATGGCTATTACTCATAAACTAGTTATTCTGAATTTGTTTTTTTGAAGTGCCTCGATTTGGTGGAGCTGGGTTGTTTTCTGTCCCTTGTTCCACAATGACCTGGCCCTTCAATTTCCTTAATTCAGTTTGCTCATCCATCAGTGTAACGGAGCAATGCTTTAGTGATGTCGACTCTCCCCCATCTTCAGCATATTTAATTGGCTTTCTCAGAGTCTTGCTTAGAATTTTTCCTTAGGTAACCAGAATTCGTACTTTTCGTTCTCTGTGGGGTGCCTTACGCATCATTGTTTCCATAAGATTTATAAAATGTAAACTATGTTCATTAACTTTTCTGTCTTCTGTCAATATGCTTCAGTTCATGACAGTTCTACCTGGGAACATTGCAACTTTTCTCCCCTGTGCAGAAAATATTTCTAAACAGTTGTCGTCATCTCCTTTAGTGCTATAAGGGGAATTGTTTTTCTTCTTAAATATTAAGTCTGTATGGAACCTTGTTCCTACATCAGCTTTTATCCGTTTGTTTGGTTTTCAGCTAAGTAAATCAACTACACAAATTAACCATATATTATTCTTAGGGCATGGAACCTTCAGTCTTTTTCTATTTGAAGACTAAACTGGTACATTGTTCATATTTTTAATATCCATCCGTTCTCCAAGTATTTATAGAGCACATATGTGGGCCAAGCAGTCTTCTAGTCTAGATAATACAGAAGTGAGCAAAAATTCCTGCCTTCGTAAATCTTACATCTTAGGTAGGGAGACAGAAAATGACTGAATTACTAAGCAAAATCCAGTTTATAGTGTTGGGGAAAAAAACGTAACAAGGAATAGTGATAAGAAATGTGTATGTGTGTACTGGTGTGTGTGTGTGTGTGTGTGTGTGTGTGTGTGTAATTTTGATAGGTGTCCGGGAACATCTCAGTTGAGGGGTGGGGGGTGAGGAGGGGTAAGTCATGTTGACATCCAAATGAAGACTGTTTCAGGTGACAGTGACAGGAGTTCACATGCCCCAACCTGGGAGGATGATCTGCCGTGCGTGGGAAACCAGAGGAAGGTCGTGGAGTTGGAGTGTGGTTGGTGAGGAGGGGGAGGAGTAGGAGGTCAGTTTAGGGAGATGGTGAAACTCAGGTGGGGTAAGGCCTTGCAGGGCGTCTGAAGTTTCATAAAGTGTGTATTGTGAGGCCTTTCCCCAAGTGCACACTTATTTTTTTTTTTTAACATCCTTATTGGAGTATAATTGCTTTACAATGGTGTGTTAGTTTCTGCTTTATAACAAAGTGAATCAGTTATACATATACACATATCCCCATATCTCTTCCCTCTTGCGTCTCCCTCCCTCCCACCCTCCCTATCCCACCCCTCTAGGTGGTCACAAAGCACCGAGCTGATCTCCCTGTGCTATGTGGCTGCTTCCCACTAGCTATCGATTTTACATTTGGTAGTGTATATATGTCCATGCCACTCTCTCACTTTGTCACAGCTCACCCTTCCTCCTCCCCATATCCTCAAGTCCATTCTCTAGTAGGTCTTCAGCTTTATTCCCGTCTTGCCCCTAGGTTCTTCATGACCATTATTTTTTGTTGTTTTTTAGATTCCATATATATGTGTTAGCATACGGTATCTGTTTTTCTCTTTCTGACTTACTTCACTCTATATGACAGACTCTACGTCCATCCACCTCTCTACACATAACTCAATTTCGTTTCCTTTTATGGCTGAGTAATATTCCATTGTATATATGTGCCACATCTTCTTTATCCATTCATCTGTTGATGGACACTTAGGTTGATTCCATGTCCTGGCTATTGTAAGTAGAGCTGCAATGAACATTGTGGTACATGACTCTTTTTGAATTATGGTTTTCTCAGGGTATATGCCCAGTAGTGGGATGGCTGGGTCGTCTGGTAGTTCTATTTTTAGTTTTTTAAGGAACCTCCATACTGTTCTCCATAGTGGCTGTATCAGTTTACATTCCCACCAACAGTGCAAGAGGGTTCCCTTTCTCCACACCCTCTCCAGCATTTATTGTTTGTAGAGTTTTTGATGATGGCCATTCTGACTGGTGTGAGATGATATCTCATTATAGTTTTGATTTGCATTTCTCTAATGATTAGTGATGTTGAGCATTCTTTCGTGTGTTTCTTGGCAATCTGTAGATCTTCTTTGGAGAAATGTCTATTTAGGTCTTCTGCCCATTTTTGGATTGGGTTGTTTGTTTTTTTGATATTGAGCTTCATGAGCTGCTTGTAAATATTGGAGATTAATCCTTTGTCAGTTGCTTCATTTGCAAATATTTTCTCCCATTCTGAGGGTTGTCTTTTCGTCTTGTTTATGGTTTCCTTTGCTGTGCAAAAACTTTTAAGTTTCATTAGGTCCCATTTGTTTATTTTTGTTTTTCTTTCCATTTCTCTAGGAGGTGGGTCAAAAAGGATCTTGCTGTGATTTATGTCATAGAGTGTTCTGCCTATGTTTTCCTCTAAGAGTTTGATAGTGTCTGGCCTTACATTTAGGTCTTTAATCCATTTTGAGTTTATTTTTCTGTATGGTGTTAGGGAGTGTTCTAATTTCCTTCTTTTACATGTAGCTGTCCAGTTTTCCCAGCACCACTTATTGAAGAGGCTGTCTTTTCTCCACTGTATATTCTTGCCTCCTTTATCAAAGATAAGGTGACCATATGTGCGTGGGTTTATCTCTGGGCTTTCTATCCTGTTCCATTGATCTATATTTCTGTTTTTGTGCCAGTACCAAACTATCTTGATTACTGTAGCTTTGTAATATAGTCTGAAGTCAGGGAGCCTCATTCCTCCAGCTCTGTTTTTCTTTCTCAAGATTGCTTTGGCTATTTGGGGTCTTTTGTGTTTCCATACAAATTGTGAAATTTTTTGTTCTAGTTCTGTGAAAAATGCCAGTGTTAGTTTGATAGGGATTGCATTGAATCTGTAGATTGCTTTGGGTAGTATAGTCATTTTCACCATGTTGATTCTTCCAATCCAAGAACATGGTATATCTCTCCATCTGTTTGTCTCATCTTTAATTTCTTTCATCAGTGTCTTATAATTTTCTGCATACAGGTCTTTTGTCTCTTAAGGTAGGTTTATTCCTAGATATTTTATTTTTTTGTTGCAGTGGTAAATGGGAGTGTTTTCTTAATTTCACTTTCAGATTTTTCATCATTACTGTATAGGAATGCAAGAGATTTCTGTGCATTAATTTTGTATCCTGCTACTTTACCAAATTCATTGATTAGCTCTAGTAGTTTTCTGCTACCATTTTTAGGATTCTCCATGTATAGTATCATGTCATCTGTAAACAGTGACAGCTTTACTTCTTTTCCAATTTGGATTCCTTTTATTTCTTTTTCTTTGACTGCTGTGGCTAAAACTTTCAGAACTATGTTGAATAATAGTGGTGAGAGTGGGCAACCTTGTCTTGTTCCTAATCTTAGTGGAAATGGTTTCAGTTTTTCACCATTGAGAATGATGTCGGCTGTGGGTTTGTCATATATGGCCTTTATTATGTTGAGGAAAGTTCCCTCTATGCCTACTTTCTGCAGGGTTTTTATCATAAATGGGTGTTGAATTTTGTAGAAAGCTTTCTCTGCATCTATTGAGATGATCATATGGTTTTTCTCCTTCAGTTTGTTAATATGGTGTATCACGTTGATTGATTTGCGTATATTGAAGAATCCTTGCATTCCTGGGATAAACCCCACTTGATCATGGTGTATGATCCTTTTAATGTGCTGTTGGATTCTGTTTGTTAGTATTTGGTGGAGGATTTTCACATCTATGTTCATCAGTGATATTGGCCTGTAGTTTTCCTTCTTTGTGACATTTTTGTCTGGTTTTGGTATCAGGGTGATGGTGTCCTTGTAGAATGAGTTTGGGAGTGTTCCTTCCTCTGCTATATTTTGGAAGTGTTTGAGAATGATAGGTGTTAGCTCTTCTCTAAATGTTTGATAGAATTCACCTCTGAAGCCATCTGGTCCTGGGCTTTTGTTTGTTAGAAGATTTTTAATTGCAGTTTCAATTTCAGTGCTTGTGATTGTTCTGCTTATATTTTCTATTTCTTCCTGGTTCAGTCTCAGAAGGTTGTTGCATTTCTAAGAATTTGTCCATTTCTTCCAGGTTGTCCATTTTATTGGCACATAGTTGCTTGTAGTAATCTCTCATGAGCCTTTGTATTTCTGCAGTGTCAGTTGTTATCGTTTCCTTCATTGCTTTTTCATTTATTTCTAATCTGATCTTTTTGATGTCTTTCCTTCTGCTAACTTTGGAGTTTTTTTGTTCTTCTTTCCCTAATTGCTTTAGGTGTAAGGTTAGGTTGTTTATTTGAGATGTTTCTTGTTTCTTAAAGTAGGATTGTATTGCTATAAACTTCCCTCTTAAAACTGCTTTTGCTGCATCCCGTAGGTTTTGGGTTGCCATGTTTTCATTGTCAGTTGTTTCTACGTATTCTTTGATTTCCTCTTTGATTTCTTCAGTGATTTCTTGGTTATTAAGTAGTGTATTGTTTAGCTTCCATGTGTTTGTATTTTTTACAGACTTTTTCCTGTAATTGATATCTAGTCTCATAGCGTTGTGGTAGGAAAAGATACTTGATACGATTTCAGTTTTCTTAAATTTACCAAGGCTTGATTTGTGACGCAAGATATGATCTATCCTGGAGAATGTTCCATGAGCACTTGAGAAGAAAGTGTATTCTGTTGTTTTTGGATGGAATGTCCTATAAGTATCAATTAAGTCCATCTTGTTTAATGTGTCATTTAAAGCTTGTGTTTCCTTATTTATTTTCATTTTGGATGATCTGTCCATTGGTGAAAGTGGGGTGTTAAAGTCCCCTACTATGATTGTGTTACTGTTGATTTCCCCTTTTATGGCTGTTAGGATTTGCCTTATGTATTGAGGTGCTTCTGTGTTGGGTGCATAAATACTTACAATTGTTATATCTTCCTCTTGGATTGATCTCTTGATCATTATGTAGTGTCCTTCTTTGTCTCTTGTAATAGTCTTTGTTTTAAAATCTATTTTGTCTGATATGAGAATTGCTACTCCAGCTTTCTTTTGATTTCCATTTGCATGGAATATCATTTTCCATCCCCTCACCTTCAGTCTGTATATGTCCCTGGGTCTGAAGTGGGTCTGTTGTAGACAGCATATATATATGGGTCTTGTTTTTGTATCCAGTCAGCCAGTCTATGTCTTTTGGTTGGAGCATTTAATCCATTTACATTTAAGGTAATTATCGATATGTATGTTCCTTTTACCATTTTCTTAATTGTTTTGGGTTTGTTATAGTAGGTCTTTTCCTTCTCTTGTGTTTCCTTCCTAGAGAAGTTCCTTTAGCATTTGTTGTAAATCTGGTTTGGTGGTGCTGAATTCTCTTAGCTTTTGCTTGTCTGTAAAGGTTTTAATTTCTCCGTCAAATCTGAATGAGATCCTTGCTGGGTAGAGTAATCTTGATTGTAGGTTTTTCCCTTTCATCACTTTAAATATGTCCTGCCACTCCCTTCTGGCTTGCAGAGTTTCTGCTGAAAGATCAGCTGTTAGGGGCTTCCCTGGTGGCGCAGTGGTTGAGAGTCTGCCTGCCGATGCAGGGGACACGGGTTCGAGCCCTGGTCTGGGAAGATCCCACATGCCACGGAGCGACTGGGCCCGTGAGCCACAACTACTGAGCCTGCGCGTTTGGAGCCTGTGCTCCGCAACAAGAGAGGCCGCGACAGTGAGAGGCCCGCGCACCGCGATGAAGAGTGGCCCCCACTCGCCGCAACTGGAGAAAGCCCTCGCACAGAAACGAAGACCCAACGCAGCCATAAATAAATAAATAAATAAAATTAAAAAAAAAAAAAAAAAAAGATCAGCTGTTAACCTTATGGGGATTCCGTTGTGTGTTATTTTGTTGTTTTTCCCTTGCTGCTTTTAATATTTTTTCTTTGTATTTAATTTTGATAGTTTGATTAATATGTGTCTTGGTGTGTTTCTCCTTGGATTTATCCTGTATGGGACTCTATGTGCTTCCTGGACTTGATTAACTATTTCCTTTCCCATATTAGGGAAGTTTTCAACTATAATCTCTTCAAATATTTTCTCAGTCCCTTTCTTTTTCTCTTCTTCTTCTCAGACCCCTGTAATTTGAATGTTGGTGCGTTTAATGTTGTCCCAGAGGTCTCTGAGACTGTCCTGAATTCTTTTTATTCTTTTTTCTTTATTCTGCTCTGCAGTAGTTATTTCTACTGTTTTATCCTCTAGGTCACTTATCAATTCTTCTACCTCAGTTATTCTGCTATTGATTCCTTCTAGAGAATTTTTTATTTCATTTATTGTGGTGTTCATCAGTTTGTTTGCTCTTTAGTTCTTCTAGGTCCTTGTTAAACGTTTCTTGTATTTTTTCCATTCTATTTCCAAGATTTTGGATCATCTTTCCTATCATTATTCTGAATTCTGTTTCAGGGAGACTGCCTATTTGCTCTTCATTTGTTTGGTCTGGTGGGTTTTTACCTTGCTCCTCCACCTGCTATGTGTTTCTCTGTCTTCTCATTTTGCTTAACTTACTGTGTTTGGGGTCTCCTTTTTGCAGGCTGCAGGTCCGTAATTCCCGTTGTTTTTGGTGTCTGCCCCCAGTGGCTAAGGTTGGTTCATTGCGTTTTGTAGGCTTCCTGGTGGAGGGGACCTAGTGTCTGTGTTCTGGTGGATGAGGTTGGATCTTGTGTTTTTGGTGGGCAGGTCCACGTCTGGTGGTGTGTTTTGGGGTGTCTGTGGCCTTATTATGATTTTAGGCAGCCTCTCTGCTAATGGGTGGAGTTGTGTTCCTGTCTGCTAGTTGTTTGCCATAGGGTGTCCAGCACTGTAGATTGCTGGTCATTGAGTGGATCTGGTTCTTGGTGTTGAGATGGAGATCTCTGGGAGATTTTTGCCATTTGATATTATGTGGAGCTGGGAGGTCTCTTGTGGACCAGTGTCCTGACCTTGGCTCTCCCACCTCAGAGGCACAGCTCTGACGTCTGGCTGGAGCACCAAGAGCCTGTCATCCACACGGCTCAGAATAAAAGGGAGAAAAAAAATGAAAGAAAGAAAGAAAAAGATAAAATAAAATAAAATTACATAAATTTATTAAAATAAAAATAAAAAATAATTATTAAAAAATTTTTTTAAAAGTAATAAAAAAAGAAAGAAAGAAAGAAGAGAGCAACCAAACCAAAAAACAAATCCACCAATGATAAGTGCTAAAATCTATTAAAAAAGAAAAAAAGAAAAAAAACCGGACAGACAGAACCCTAGGACAAATGGTAAAAGCAAAGCTATACAGACAAAATCACACACAGAAGCATACACGTACACACTCACAAAAAGAGAAAAAGGGGAAAAATATATATATATTGTTGCTCCCAAAGTCCACCTCCTGAATTTGGGATGATTCGTTGTCTATTCAGGTATTCCACAGATGCAGGGTACATCCAGTTGATGGTGGAGATTTAATCCGCTGCTCCTGAGGCTGCTGGGAGAGATTTCCCTTTCTCTTCTTTTTTCACACAGCTCCCGGGTTTCAGCTTTGGATTTGGACCCACCTCTGCATGTAGGTCACCTGAGGGCGTTTGTTCTTCGCTCACACAGGACGGGGTTAAAGGAGCAGCTGCTTCGGGGGCTCTGGCTCACTCAGGTCAGGGGGAGGGAGGGGTACGGATGCGGGGCGAGCCCGCGGCGGCAGAGGCTGGTGTGACGTTGCAGCAGCCTGAGGCGCGCCGTGTGTTCTCCCGGGGAAGTTGTCCCTGGATCACGGGACCCTGGCAGTGTTGGGCTGCACAGGCTCCTGGGAGGGGAGTTGTGGGTAATGACCTGTGCTTGCACACAGGCTTCTTGGTGGCGGCGGCAGCAGCCTTAGCGTCTCATGCCCGTCTCTGGGGCCCGCACTGATCGCCGCGGCTCACGCTCATCTCTGGAGCTCCTTTAAGTGGCGCTCTGAATCCCCTCTCCTCACGCACCAGGAAACAAAGAGGCAAGAAAAAGTCTCTTGCCTCTTCGGCAGCTCCAGACTTTTTCCCGGACTCCCTCTCAGGTAGCTGTGGTGCGCTAACCCCTTCAGGCCGTGTTTACACCACCAACCCCAGTCCTCTCCCTGGGATCCGACCAAAGCCCGGGCCTCAGCTCCCAGCCCCCGCCCACCCTGGCGGATGAGCAGACAAGCCTCTCGGGCTGGTAAGCGCCTGTTGGCACCGATCCTCTGTGCGGGCATCTCTCTGCTTTGCCCTCTGCACCCCTGTGGCTGCGCTCTCCTCCGTGCCCCCGAAGCTTCCCCCCTCTGCCACCCGCTGTCTCCGCCCGTGAAGGGGCTTCCTAGTGAGTGGAAACCTTTCCTCCTTCACAGCTCCCTCCCACTGGTGCAGGTGCCGTCCCTATTCTTTTGTCTCTGTTTTTTCTTTTTTCTTTTGCCCTACCCAGGTATGTGGGGAGTTTCTTGCCTTTTGGAAGGTCTGAGGTCTTCTGCCAGCGTTCAGTAGGTGTTCTGTAGGAGTTGTTCCACATGTAGATGTATTTCTGATGTATTTGTGGGGAGGAAGGTGATCTCCACATCTTACTCTTCCGCTATCTTGAAGCTCCTCCCTAAGTGCACACTTTATTTCTCATGGCCCTAGGAACATGACTGATCATTTCTTTTTCTAAGGGCTGCTGGCTTCCTCCCAATGGGCTCTGTCTCCCTCCCTCCCTCCCTTTTCCTTCCTTCCTTCCTTTCTTTTGTCCTTTCTTTTTGCCCCATGTTATTCCTATTTCTTCTTTCACAATTTATCCCAGCACAGTCTCATCCTCATTTACAATCCCTTTCCTCCTGCCCATGATGACCCTGGCATATCATTTTTCTGAAGACATTGTATTTCTTACTCATTCTCAGGTCATATGAGAACACAGGCCACAGGCATTCAGTAAATACTTGCGGCAGGAATGACAAGAATGGGGCTTTTCTCTTTCTATATTTCAGGCCCAGTCTCTGATTTCCAGCTGCTTCCCTTCGTCCTTGGCTCCTTTAGTGCTTTTGACGCACGACAGAAATCATACTCTCACCTTGTGGACTGTAGGTCCCTCTTCTGCACTTTTTTTTTTTTTCCAGTTGGCTTCTGCATGCCCAGAAGCACACCTTTCTGCTCACCCTTCTCAGAGAGTTACCTCTGAGACTGTCAGAGGTACCATGTCTTTGCTTGCTCACCACCTTCACTTTGTCTTTGCTTCCCTTTGGCATCTCTGTGTCGATCTAATTTTGTGTACGTCCTCAGTGGTTTTTTTGGTTAGCTCTCTAGTGGAGTACAGGGTGGTTATAGAACCCTGGATTTATGGAGCTAGAAATGATTCTGTGTAGTCCAGCATCACCTAATACATGAACAAATAGTGCTTTCCTCATTACCCCACATATATGAAGGCAGAGGGCCTGGGCTCATGGTTGTGTTGTCATTTTTCTCATGTGCATTTGCTTTAGGTGCTGTTTCTTCCGCTATGCAAAAGGAATAGTGATGTGATCTTCAGGTCACCCTAGGTGCCTTGTCACATTGTTTCCCCCATTTTTTACTATCCAGGTGATATTCAGAATCCCGTTTTCTCTGGGAAAAACTTTCTGGATAACCCCAGCCCTTCACTCTTGCACCTTGCTCTCAGCTACTTAATCCTTCGTGGTTGATACTACTTACTTGATATTAACCCAATATTGCCTAATACATATTTGTTTATGCATTTATATTTGCATTCATTTATATTTCTTGTTTCTCCGGTTAGATTGATAGATCCTAAGGGCAGAGTATCTCTCTCTCTCTCAAAATCTTTCTTTTATACCCACCATGACACTTAATGATTTTTTTAAAGTAAGTGCTCAATAGTATATTTTAAAAATGATCATGGAACATGATCTTTTTACTCAGCTTTAAAATTCTTCTGTTTACTGCCCCCCTCCAGTTGGAACTCTTGGTGTGTCATCTTTAAGCCTAGTTCAAGCATGGATTCCTGTCCCCTACTTTTGTGGGGAAGGCTATTCATCACTATTGACCGAGGAAAATCAACTTTGATCTCTCATTTCATTTTCTCTATGTTTACTTTTCTTGAAATATTCCCCAGGATATTGTTTGTCTCCATAACCAAATTAAACCAACTTGTTTCTTCATGATTTTTCCTTTCTCTGGGTTACCTTTCTTTTTCATACCATTATTCACACACAAAGAAAGCTTTTGCAGCTTGTGTGCCTTGATTTTCTGCAAATATCAATTTAATAACTGTTGTACCTTAACAAAAAGTGGTTCTTATTCAGTAATATTTTTCAAATCTGATACAAAAGTGATATCTATTTCTTGTGAACAATTTGGAAAACTCACCCATTGAAGTAGCCTGGAATATAATACAGTTTCCCAGAGTTAACTAGGGTGTGTTTGTGTGTGTGTGTGTGTGTGTGTGTGTGTGTGTGTAGTCTGTTTTTCTTCATAAATATATATCCTGTCTTCTAACTCATTTTTTTCTATGATGTTGTTTCTACCATAACTTTTTACATTGTTTGTCATATTACTAAAACTATGCTTATTTATTGGATTAAATATTATATTTAGAAAATATGTAAATAAGAAAAAAATAAAAATTGCTTATAACTGAGTACTCAGGATGACCACTATTTAAATTTTCATCCATGTAGCATATTGTGAACTATATTACATGCCATTATATTTTCCATTACATCATTTTTAACATATTAGGCCAATATGCTAGGACAGTATTTTATCCTGTGTTATATTGGGTGATTTGTTTGGTCAAATTAGATGATTAAATATTAGTTTCCAATATTTTTCCTTAGAATTTTGTAGTTAGCATTGCTGGAGAAATGTTTTAATTTCACATTCCTGTTTTTTTACTCTAGGTAAATTAGTGTCTTGAATTGAATTGCTAGACTATGATATGTGTTGCTAATTGTCTTCCGGTTAGCTTACTTTAGTTTACATGTGACTCGGGTATATGGAAATGCCTGTTTACATGAGATCTTAATAGTACAGAGTTTTACCTCATTTTTTTTTTTTTTTTTTTTTTTAGTTTTCCAAATTGTATACATAACAGGCTATCATATTATTTTATAACTTTATATTTCCTGAAATAACAATGAAATTAAACTTTTAAAAAGTGTTCTAGGTTATTTACTTCCCTTCTTTTGTGAATTGCTTGTTCTCCTTGATTAGGGTATTTTTTTTCTTATGTATTTTAAAGAGATCCCTCTATATTAAAATTGGTAACTCTTTGTCATATAGGTTGTAAATGGTTTTCCTGGTTTGCTATAAACTTACCTTTCATATTTCCTCATGATGATTCTTGACATGCAAACACTTTTTTAGTTAGTTTATGGATTTGACATATGTGCTCAGGAAGAGTGTTCTGTACCTGAGACCAGATAAACGTTCACTATATTTTATATTAATTGCATTTTATTTTTTTATATTTAAATGTCTACCATATTTGACAGTGAATTGGGTATACAGTGAGAGGTATGGAGTGTTTTGTTTTTTTCAAAATGGTCCAAACTGCGTTTTTTTTCCCTGTAATCTATTGTGCTTCACAGACTTGAAGCTTATTTTGTATAATATGTGTACAAAATACTTTTTCAGGTTTACATAGTCTTACCCCCTTTTCCCCTTTATTTATTTACTTTGGTTATTTAATTTAATGCAGCTTTCTTCATTTGATTCTTAGCCAGGTTTATCTTTCCCTATCCAAGATGTTGGCCCATTATGCCTTTGGCATTTGTATAATAGGGGAATTCTTCTTTTTCCTGTCCCCCTGCCCCACCCTTGCCATCCCATCCTTAAATTACAGAGGGCCCTTCACTGTCCCTGTCTGAAATTTGAAGACATCTTGACTTTCTACCATGGTAATCTAATGAAGACTTTCACGTTTGGTGCGACTTTGTTATTTCAACTTAAAGCTCTTCCTTTTCCCCCTAAAATGTCCTAAGACGATTTTTCTTAAATTCATTTTGTACCAACTGCATCCCTTCCATTTTTCCCTTTTAACCCTGAAACGTTCCTTTGGCTCCTTGTCAATCTCAGATTGTGTTTTGCTTTTCTGTGTTTCAGTTATTACCTCGGCCCCCTTTCCTCTTCTGTGTCTATGCCGTGTGTGTCATCTTCACTGTCTTTGAGTCCAGTGCATTGTTACCTCTCAGCGCCTCTTATGCAGGCTCAGCTTCCTGTCTTGTCCATGTTACACATCCTGTGATCGCTTCTAACTCCGTATGCGTTGTATAGTCTTAAATGTGGGCTTCATAGTAACCAACCTTTCTCCTTTTGCGTGGTACAAGTGCTGTATTTTTCTCTGCAGACAACTGATTCCCTTTGTGTCTCATCTATTTTTAAGTCTTTTAATTTACCCCCAGGTTATCTTTAATCTCCTCTCTGTATCTTGGCTACTTCACTTGATCTCAGTGTCTACCCTGTCTGTCAATAATATTCTGTTCCTTTGTCCCAGGTAGTTCACCAGATTTAAGACACTTAGTGTTTGTCTCTCTTCAGGTAAGTCTTCTTTTATTTTTTGACACTCGTGAGAGATGTGGATGTTTTTCTTCTTTATACAGTTGTCCTTATTGTCTATGTCACCCTTCAATACATGATTTATTTTCGCCTTTACTGTTTTTTTTTTCTTTTCATTTACTTTCTCTCTGTATTGTGAACTCTCTTGTATTTCCCATCTCAATTTATTTTTATTCCGTGTCTCTTGTCACCTTTGTACCTGAGGAGCATTACGTTGGTCCTTAATCCTTCACATATTGTTGCAGCCAAGTTAAATCATCTTTGCTCTTGACAGATGATCCACTTTTCCTTTTAAAAATCACAGTAAATAGTCTTTTTTCCTACTCATTTTTTAAAGTGATGGTGCATCTGATCTTCCTTTTGTACCTCACATCCTTTTATTTTGCTTCAGTTTTAGTGTCAGGCATCTGTCACCCTTTGCACTTCTTAGTGATTTATGGATTCTGTGTTTCTCTCTTTTAAATATTTGAAACATATTGGTCTTCTAATAGATTCAGAGTGTATTATTTTCTTACTCCTTAAATACTAAATTGCCTTAGTGATTAAAAAATAATCTGTTCAATACATACTTAAAGAAACTTATTAGCGTGCCAGGGACTAAGAGGGATACATAAGAACGGTTAGGGGAAGCTCAGTCTGGACCAGATCAGCTAGGGAAGCCTTTAGGGGGGTAAGAATTTGAGCAAGTCTAAAAGAATTCGTAGGTTTCAGATAAGTTAAGAGGAAGAGCGAATGCCAGGCACCACAACCTTTCTTCTATAGTTTAGAACAATTCATAGTTTTGGAGAAAGACTAAACCAGAGTGATTCAAAGATAGTCAGACACTAACAATCATCAGCATCTCAAGTCCATTTTTTTTTTTCAGTGAAGAGATTGAGGGAAAAACCAAAGTGAATTGAAAAAATGACCTCATTTGATGATACAAAGATTCAAAGCTTTGCAGTGATTTGTCCCAAATGGTTAGAGAGCTACACCCTCCCTTCAGTTATCACATTTTTTTCTTAATTTATAAATTGTTATTGTCAGGTTTCCACTTTTAATCTATTGATACTATGTTAAATTCATCCACTAATCTATAAATCAATAAATATTGCTTGATAAAATGTGATCTACAGTAGCAGATATGAAAAGGACTGCTTTCAGGGAGTTTTTAGTCTCTTGTGCAAGCAAGTAATTGAAATTTTAATTTTGAGTAAGTGAAGAATATACAGTGAAATGTTACACTGTACAGAAAAGCTCTCAGGCTGTTTGAAGTCAGAAGATACAAAAATTAGTGATGGTGGAATTAGTCACCGTCATTATGCAGGTACGAAAAGACAGTCGGGCCTTGAGGGGACTGGATAAGTAGAAGAGAGGAAGAGAACATTCTAAGGAAATCTCTCTAAGGATCAATATGTGAAAATAATTACATGTCTTGGCGCATAAAGTCAGTGTTTTTTTTTTTAAGATTTTTTTTGATGTGGACCATTTTTATTAATTAATTAATTTATTTTTGGCTGCGTTGGGTCTTCGTTGCTGCTCCTGGGCTTTCTCTAGTTGTGACGAGCGGGGGCTACTCTTTGTTGCTGTGCACCGGCTTCTCATTGCAGTGGCTTCTCTTGTTGCGGAGCACGGGCTCTAGATGCACGGGCTTCAGTAGTTGTGGCACGTGGGCTCAGTATTTGTGGCTCGTGGGCTCCAGAGCTCAGGCTCAGTAGTTGTGGCTCATGGACTTAGTTGCTCTGAGGCATGTGGGATCTTACCGGATCAGGGCTCGAACCCTTGTCCCCTGCATTGGCAGGCGGATTCTTAACCACTGTGCTACCAGGGAAGCCCCCATGATATGGACCATTTTTAAAGTTTGTATTGAATTTGTTACAATATTGTTTCTGTTTTATGTTTTGGTTTTTTGGCCGCAAGGCACGTGGGATCTTAGCTCCCTGACCAGGGATCGAACCCGCACCTCCTGCATTGAAAGGTGAAGTCTTAACCACTGGACCGCCAGGGAAGTCCCAAAATCAGTGGTTTGTATGATGTGTATATCCATCCATTTGTTCATTTATTTAACCATCAAATACTGAGCATGTATCACATGTCAGGTGTTCTTTTAGGCTCTGAGATGCAGTGGTGAACAAGACAGACAAAATCTTTGCACAAATGGGGTTTAGATGCTTGGGGAGAGCCACTCAATGAAAAATCAAGTAAGGAAAGGGGCTGATAATGGGGACTATAGTTACTAATACTTTATTGCATATTTGAAAGTTGCTAAGAGAGCAGATCTTAAAAGTTCTCATCACAAGAAAAGAATTTGTAACTGTATGAGGATGGATGTTAACTAGGTTTATCATGGTGATCATTTTCCAATATATACATATAGCGAATCAGTATGTTGTACACCTGAAACTAATGTAATGTTATGTCAGTCATACCTCAATTAAATAAAATTTTCACATTCCAAAGCCAAAAAAAGAGAAAGAGGCTGATATTAAACAGGTGAAGTACTATGAAGAAATTAAATCGTGTGATGTGACACAGAGAGAGAGAGAGAGAGACTGGGGAAGGAATCGAGTTAGTGTGGGTAATTGATACGGAGCTGCCTCTAAATCATGAGGAGTCAGTCCCATGAAGATGTGGGGCAGCAGATTCCAAACAAAGGGAGAAGCTTCTAGGCAGAGCTTAAGGCAGAAATGGGTTTGGATTTGTTGCAAGAATGGAAAGAAGGGTCATGGTTGGGATGGAGAATAGTAGGAAATCAGCTATGAGACGGTGACTTGGGCAAACCATGGGAACCTTGCTGGCCATGGTAAAATGCCTATTGGCCACTGGGTGTACAACTCTGGGAAGAGTTTCTTCAATCTTTTTGCCCATTTTTTTAAAAAAGTATGGTTTTCATATTATTGTCCTGATTGAGGTTCATGTAACTTCTTAAATCTGAGACTAGATGTCTTTCATCAGTTTTATAAAAATTTTTCAGGCAAAGTCTCTTAATATTGCTTCTGTCTAATCCTTTTCTCTCCTTCTGGAACTCCCATTACATGTATGTTATACCTATTCACCCTGACTCATGTGTTTCTTAAACTCTTTTCTGTATTTTATACCCTCTAATCTCTTTGAGCTTAGGTCTATTTCTGTCAATTTTTTCATCCAGTTTACTAACCCTGTATCCTTTCTGCTATGTTTTTTAATTTATTTTTTTCAGTTCTGTGATTTCTACTTGATTTTTCTTATAGATTCTGGTTCTCTAGTGCACAGGTCCAATTTTTTCATCAGTTTTTCTGGCACATATTAAATAGTTATTTTAGTCTATTTGCTTAAACACATTATATAGTTAAAGTCCATGTCTCGTAACTTCAGTATCTACTCCCTCTGAGTCTGTGTGTATTTACTGTTTATTTTTCTAATTGTGGTCATTTAGTCTACTTCTAGGTGTGCTTGATAAGTTTTGATCGAATGGTGGACGTAGTGTGCTGACAGTTTTAAAATCTTCAGGTAATACTTCCTTCTTCTGGAGAGGATTTGAATTTTTTCTCGGGCAAAAAGAAGACAGTCTGATCACCTTTAGTCAAGTCCTTTTTGAGTCTGCCTTATTCTTAGGGTTTAGCCCTTTACGGGTCTTTACTGAACGGCTGGAGTGTCTATCATAACCCTTCTTCATCAGGTGATCTTTTTTTTTTAGACACCAATTGTACTTGAACATTTGTTACTTTTTAAAAAAAATTAATTAATTAATTAATTTTTGGCTGTGTTGGGTCTTCGTTTCTGTGCAAGGGCTTTCTCTAGTTGTGGCAAGCGGGGGCCACTCTTCATCGTGGTGTGCGGGCCTCTCACTATCGCGGCCTTTCTTGTTGCGGAGCACAGCCTCCAGACGTGCAGGCTTGGTAGTTGTGGCTCACGGGCCTAGTTGCTCCACAGCATGTGGGATCTTCCCAGACCAGGGCTCGAACCCCGTGTCCCCTGCATTAGCAGGCAGATTCTCAACCACCATCAGGTGATCTTGAACTCCATGTCCAATCCTGGGAAGTTGCTAATATTTCCGTTTGGCTCTTTGCCCTCTTAAAGTTACTTTCTGTTGGCTTTTGACAGCTGTCCTTGTACATGTGAAATTAGGAGTTGACCAGTGCTTCTAGGAGCAATTTCATTTAGATTTTGGTTTCACATATTTGTAGTTCTCTTTTTCTCCAGCATCTTGAATTCTCAAATTCTGTCTGCCTTATAGTCCTTAATTCATTCTCCCCCCGCACCCTTCCAGTCTAGTGAGATACTTCCAAACTGTAGGCTACTTCTTTCTGGTATGTCCCTATGACCAAAACTTCAAATGAACACATACCTCTATGGACAAAAGCCCTGGCACATGTATGACTTATTTCTGTGAATTTCCCTTTTCCCTGGAATTTTGGTCACTCAAGCTGTCTTTTGCTACTTTCTGATGTCTTCTAGTAGCTGGTTTTTTTTGTTCATTCTGTTTTGTTTCATTCTGGTGGATAGATTAGTCAGGTAGCAGCTGCTCCATGATACCTAGAAGCAGAAGACCCCCCTCCCCATCATCCTTTAAATAATATTACTTAGTACTCTTTTTTTTTTTTTTTTTTTTTTTTTTTAAGATTTCTTTTTAGTGATTGATTGATTGATTGATTGCTATGTTGGGTCTTCGTTTCTGTGCTAGGGCTTTCTCCAGTTGTGGCAAGTGGGGGCCACTCTTCATCGCGGTGCACGGGCCTCTCACTATTGTGGCCTCTCTTGTTGCGGAGCACAGGCTCCAGACGCGCAGGCTCAGTAGTTGTGGCTCACGGGCCTAGTTGCTCCACGGCATGTGGGATCTTCCCAGACCAGGGCTCGAACCCGTGTTTCCTGCATTAGCAGGCAGATTCTCAACCACTGCACAACCAGGGAAGCCCACTTAGTACTCTTATGTATGTGACATTGAACCCCTAAAGTACTTTGAGTATAGGGCATATATCTGTGTGACCAAGAGAGCTCATCACCCTGAACCCTTCCAGAATAGGAGGTGGCCCTGCCCTAAAGACCAGCCCCTACTTTTCCCCTTAGACTGATAGGAAACTAATTTGGGGCAGTATTGTAATATTTTGTTTACATAATAATCATAAAGTATCTCTAACTACTTAGGTTCATTATCAAAACATAGTTGCACATTAAAGAAATTGTTTAATGATAAGGAATGAACATATGCATCCATTATCTAATTTTGATTTTCTGGGTAAGACAAGGTAGAAATAGATTGTCCAGTTAAATACTGGACACCTGGCAACCCCAGGAAGAAACAACATGGGCAGTGGCCTGGGGTGAGAGAGAGCTTTACATATCTATGGAGCCCAGGGATGTACTGTATGACTGAGGAGTAGAATCTTGGAAGAAAATGTAGAAGCAATGAGCCGGGCTCTGGATTTTGGAAGTCAATTCCAAGAGATTGGATTTAGACATAAAGTCAATGGGAAGCCATTTAGAAATATTTTAAACAAGTTTAAAGGTTAAGATTACTGTATTTCTATGTGATAAATGGGTTGGAAGAGGAAAGAAGAGGAAACAGTTCAGGAGACGCAAACAGTGGTTTGGTTTATGATGATGTCAGTGTAGATAGTGGAAATGATTATATTCAGACCTACTTGGGAAGCATAAGGGGCTTGGTGATTGACAGTGGGGGTGAGTGAAAGGGATAGCACCCATCTTCTAACCTGGGAAACAGTAGGGGAGATAGCTCTCTTACTGAAACTAAAGCAGGAGCAAATTTTCAAGAGACAATGGTGAATTCAGTTTTCCTTATGCTGGGTTTTACGCATAATGAGATATTCAAGTGAGAGTAGCTAGCAACCAGTCAGATAAATATTTTGGTGGTTGGGAGAAAGATCTGGACTATGGATATAGGTTTAAAGCCATTGGCGTGGAGGTGTTAACTGAAGCCATGGAGGGAGAGAGGAGATTTCAGGCAAGTGTGGAAGGATTAATGTGGAACAGGAAAGAGAGACAGACTCTGAAGAACACCAACAGCGCAGGCATGATCAGTTTAGGAGTAAGAAGACGTGAGAGTGCAGGAGGTGAGCATAATGGAGGCCAAGGGCAGAGGGTTTCAGGATGAAGACGGTTTCAAGTTCCGAACTCGGGATGTGTCAGAGAATGTCAAGAACCATGAAGGGTCTGAGGTTTTACTCTATTTGCAAGCTAACAAATAAGTCTGCCACAATTTCAAGGACACTGAGAAGAAGACATGAGATTTTTTTTTTTAATTTAAACATAGTTTATTTACAGTTTACAATGTTGTGTTAGTTTCAAGTGTACAGCAGAGTGATTCAGTTATACATACACATATGTATGTATATACTTTTTCAGATTCTTTTCCATTATAGGTTATTACAGGTTACTGAGTATAGTTCCTTGTGCTATACAGTAGGTCCTTGTTGTTTACCTATTTTATATATAGTAGTATGTATATGTTAATCCCAAATTCCTAATTTATCTCTCCCCCAACCCCTGCCCTGCTATCTCCTTTGGTAACCATAAGTTTGTTTTCTATATATATTTCTGTTTTGTAAATAAGTTCATTTGTATCATTTTTAAAATGATTAAGTGACAAGTGATAAGTGATACCATATGATATTTGATATTTGGTATCACCATAAGTGATACCATATGATATTTGTCTTTCTCTTTCTTTTTTTTTTTTTTTAAATTAATTTATTTATTTATTTTTGGCTGTGTTAGGTCTTCGTTTCTGTGCGAGGGCTTTCTCTAGTTGCGGCGAGCGGGGGCCACTCTTCATTGCCGTGCGTGGGCCTCTCACTGTCGCGGCCTCTCTTGTTGCGGAGCACAGGCTCCAGACGCGCAGGCTCAGTAGTTGTGGCTCACGGGCCTAGTTGCTCCGTGGCCTGTGGGATCTTCCCAGACCAGGGCTCGAACCCGTGTCCCCTGCATTGGCAGGCAGATTCTCAACCACTGCGCCACTAGGGAAGCCCCTGTCTTTCTCTTTCTGACTTACTTTACTTAGTATGATAATCTCTAGGTCCATCTGTGTTGCTGAAAATGGCATTATTTGTTTTTTTTTAATTGGAGTATAATTACTTTACAATGTTGTGTTAGTTCCTGCTGTACAAGGTAGTGAATCAGCTATATGTATACATATATCCCCTGCCCCTTGGACTTCACTCCCATCCCACCCCCATCCCTCCTATCTAGGTCATCACAGAGCACTGAGCTGAGCTCCCTGTGCTATACCACAGGTTCCTTCTAGCTATCTATTTTACACATGGTAGTGTATTTATGTCAAACTTAATTTCCCAATTTATCCCACCCTTCTCTTCCCTCCCCTCCCTTCCCCGTGTCCACACATCCGTTCTCTATATCTGTGTCTCTATTCCTGCCCTGGAAATAGGTTCACCTGAACTATTTTTCTAGATTCCACATATATGCATTAATATATGATATTTGTTTTTCTTTTTCTGACTTACTTCACTCTGTATGACAGACTCTAGGTCCATCCACCTCACTACAAATAACTCAATTTCATTCCTTTTTATGGCTGAGTAATATTCCATTGTATATATGTACCACATCATCTTTATCCATTCATCTGTCTTTGGACATTTAGGTTGTTTCCATGACCTGGCTATTGCAAATAGTGCTGCAGTGAACATTGGGGGTACATGTGTCTTTTTAAATTACGGTTTTCTCAGGATATATGCACAGCAGCAGGATTGCTGGGTCATATGGTAGTTCTATTTTTAGTTTTTTAAGTAACCTCCATACTATGACTGAGTAATATTCCATTTTGTGTGTGTGTGTGTGTGTGTGTGTATATGTATGTATATGTATGTATGTATGTATATATATATATATATATATATATATCACATCTTTTTTATCCACTCATCTATCGATGGGTATTATTTAGGTTGCTTCCATGTCTTGGCTATTGTAAGTAGTGCCGCTATGAACATTGGGGTGCATGTAACTTTTTGAATTAGAGTTTTCTTTGGATATACGCCTAGGAGTAGGATTGCAGGATCATATGGTAACTCCATTTTCAGTTTTTTAAGGAACCTCCATACTGTTCTTCATAGTGGCTGCACCAATTTACATTCCCACCAACGGTGTAGGAGGATTCCCTTTTTCTCCACACCTTCTCCAGCATCTATTATTTGTTGACTTTTTAATGATGGCCATTCTGACTGGTGTGAGGTGATCCCTCGTTGTAGTTTTGATTTGCATTTCTCTGATAATTAGCCACTTTGAGCACCTTTTCACGTGCCTGTTGGCCATCTATAACAACATGAGATTCTTGGGTCAGAGCCAAAGGACTTAACTGTGGCTGAGCAGGCCACTTGAGGTGCATGTTTGCATCTGTTCTCCTGCCCCCCACCCCCTGCGAGCTCCACGGGGTGCAGTGGAGAGTGGGTCTAGGCGGATGCTACACACACAGTGAGTTTGTTTCACAGCTGCGGATCTCTGAGCTTAGGAAACCCCAGTCTTTTAATGCGGACCATAAGTGGAATTGCCCAATTTTGCCTGAGAGACTTATCTTCGTTATACTGGGCAGTGAATAATCTGCCCTCTGCCTGGACAAAGTCTTTATCTTCCAAGAAGATAGCATGTACAAAAATCTTTGAAAAGGGATTCCAGAATGGAAGGCTCTCAGTGCCTTTGCTCTCAAGATGTGTGAAAATGTGAGAAATCCCTGGAGAATTGTCACCCATCAAGCGGAGAGAGAAAAAGAATTACAAACCCAAACTAATATTTATTTAACATATTTTGTGCTGTCCACTGTACTGAGTATTATTTCTCTCGTTTACTAGTCAAAACTACTCTGTTAGGTAACTTCCCTTATTGTTATCTCCATTTTACAGATAAAAGTCGATAGTAACAGACTTGCCCAGAGTCTCACAGCTAGGAAATGGTAAAGCCGTGATTTGAACTCAGACTTGACTTTTCAGCCCTACGGTGTGCTGATTCACAGTTTAATCAAAAAGGGTCTAAAACATGTTCATTGGCAGCAGTAACATGACAGTCACTGGTGACTTCGCTGAGAGTCTTTTCAGTGGAGCAGAATCCAGATTGCAGAAGTGAGCACAAACAATTTATTTCAGATATTTGACTGTAAAGAGAGGGTAGGAACAAAGCAATCAAGAAAGGATTTTTGCTTTTTTTTAATTGGGAGAGATTTTTGCCTGCTTGTGTGTGAGAAGGTGCCAGTGAACAAGGGGAAAAGATGGAGTACAGGAGCAGGCAGTTGTCAATAAAGAAGGAAGGCCAGGGAAAGAGTTCAGTGCATTCCTGGGGAGATAGGAGAGCCACCTCCTCCATTACGGCAGGAGGGTTTTGTCGCTGTGCTGGGGTTGAAGCATTTCCTAGCTGATGGCGTCTCTCTGATCTGTGAGGTGAGAAGGGGAGATGGTCTGCTGAGTTAAAAATGCAGGCGACTGAAGAAAGTGGCCTGGTTTTTGAGATCTGAGTAGCTTTCTGTGAAGGACTGGTGAGAGAGTCCACAAAGAGTTTAATGTGAGTTCCACTGCTGAAATGGACACGCTGGGCCACTGGGTTTATCAAGGTTGAGATTTGCCAGGAGGAGAATAGGGGAAACAAGGGTATTGAAAAAAAGTGTGGTTGATGTCATGGGCCTTGACCTCTAAGCTGGACAGGAAAAGAAGTGAAGGCAGTGGGACGCTGGTACATAAGGAGAAAGCATGGGGTGGCCGATGGACTTCAAATCCTGATAAGGTAAACTCCGTGTGGTGAAGTAATTGAGCGAGCAAGCTGGAATAAATAGGAGGTGGGGCTCCCGTTTTTTTTACAGTGAAGTTACGTCTCATTTGCCATCAAAACCATATCCTCTGCCTCTTTACATCATGTCAAGAATCTTACGATCATACTCGGGAGAGCTTGGGAACGAAGCCCCTGAATCTTTCTTTTTCACTGAACAGATGTTGACAGTGGGCAGTGCCTACTGCAGGCATGGATAAAGTACTTTGTGAGGTTGCCAGGAAGAAAAATGCAGCCAGGATGGAGCACCTAAATTATAGGAAGCTCTCTGTTAGAGGAAATGAGGTTTCCAAGGCAAAGAAAATGTACGTTCTCAGAGAGTACTAAAATACTAGTGTTGGGTAGCTGTGCAGCACCCCGGGGCTCTTTCCATGGCTTGGCTGTCACAAATACAGCTCCAGTGAGCCTGGGGGTGCAGAGATCTCTTCAGGATCTGATTTCATTTCCTTCAAATCTATGCTCAGAGTGAAGTTGCTGGGTCATATGGTAGTTCTGTTTTTAATCTTTTGAGAAATGTAAACCTCCATCCTGTTCTCCACAGTGGCTGCACCAATTTACATCCCCTTCAGTAGTGCACGAGGGTTGCTTTTTCTCCACATCCTTGCCAGTCCTTGTCGTCTCTTGCTTTTTGGATAATAGCCATCCTGACGGCTGTGGGGCAGTAACTCATTGGGTGAATGTGGTCAAAGGGTACAATCTTCCACTTACAAGATGAATGAGTCCTGAGGATGTAATGTACAGCATGGTGACTATAGTTGACCATACTGTTCTGGATATTGGAAAGTAGCTAAGAGAGTAGATCTTAAAAGTTCTCACCACATACACACACACACGACACATACACATTGTGACTATGTGAGGTAGTGGTTGGGTTAACTAACCTCACTGTGGTAATTAGTTTGCAATATATACATCAAATCATTACGTCTCGACCTCCTTAAACTTATACACTGTTATATGTCAATTATACCTCAATGAAGCTGGGAAAAAAGTGAAGCCTGCCTGTTCTCAGGATCGGCATTAGATACAATCATTGACGTGGGTAAAGTTTTGATGTCAGTGGGGTTTGTTTTCATTTGCCCCTTAACCTCCTCTTCTGTGCTTCTTTCCAGTTTTTGGTAACCTTTCTCTTGATTAGATACCCAGAGCACCCTCACCCCAACCTCAGGGCTATCTTGCTTTTTAGCTATAACTCAACTCAGGGATACTTTTCAGGCTTTATCTGTAGCATATGCTTATATGGTGAAAACTTCCTCTTGAAATTTGCTCTTTTCTTGTAAATTCTTTTTTTGTTGTTGTTGTTGCCTTAGTACGCTCTTCAGTGATAAAGATGATGGTAAAATTACTTTAAAAACTTACTTTTATTGGAGTATAGTTGATTTACAATGTCATGTTAGTTTCAGGTATACAGCCAAGTGATTCAGTTACACATATATCCATTCTTCAGCTTCTTTTCTCATATAGGTCATCACAGAATATTGAGTAGAGTTCCCTGTGCTATACAGTAGGTCCTTGTTGGTTATCTATCTTATATATATTAGTGTGTGTATGTTAATCCCAAGCTCCTGATTTATCCCTCCCTCCACTTTTCTCCTTTGGTAACCATAAGTTTGTTTTTGATATGTGTAAGTCTGTTTCTGTTTTGTAAAAAAGTTCATTTGTACATATGGGTGATATCATATGATATTTGTCTTTCTCTGTTTGACTTCACTTAGTATAATAATCTCTAGGTCCATCCATTTTGCTGCAAATGGCACTGTTTCATTCTTTTTTATGGCTGAGTAATATTCCATTGTATATATGTACCACATCCTCTTTATCCATTCCTCTGTCGATGGACATTTAGGTTGCTTCCATGTCTTGGCTGTTGTAAATAGTGTTGCTATGAACATAAGGGTGTATGTATCTTTTTGGATTATGGTTTTCTCCAGATATATGCCCAGGAGTGGGATTGCAGGATCATATGGTAGTTCTATTTTTAGGTCTTTAAGAAACCTCCATACTGTTCTCCATAGTGGCGGTACCAATTTACATTCCCACCAACAGTGTAGGACGGTTCCCTTTTCTCCACACCCTCTCCAGCATTTATTGTTTGTCGACTTTTTGATGCTGGCCATTCTGACTGGTGTGAGATGATAGCTCATCGTAGTTTTGATTTGCCTTTCTCTGATAATTAGAGATGTTGAGCATATTTTCATGTGCTTTTTGGCCATCTGTATGGCCATTTCTTTGAAGAAATGTCTATTTAGATCTGCCCTTTTTTTTTAAAGATCTTTATTGGAGTATAATTGCTTTACAATGGTGTGTTAGTTTCTGCTTTATAACAAAGTGAATCAGTTATACATATACATATATCCCCATATCTCTTCCCTCTTGTGTCTCCCTCCCTCCCTCCCACCCTCCCTGTCCCACCCCTCTAGGTGGTCATAAAGCACTGAGCTGATCTCCCTGTGCTATGCGGCTGCTTCCCACTAGCTATCTATTTTACGTTTGGTAGTGTATGTATGTCCATGCCACTCTCGCTTTGTCTCAGCTTACCCTGAGAACAGTATGGAGGTTCCTTAAAAAACTAAAAATAAAACTACCATATGACCCAGCAATCCCACTACTGGGCATATACCCTGAGAAAACCATAATTCAAAAAGAGTCATGTATGACAATGTTCATTGCCACTCTATTTACAATAGCCAGGACATGGAAGCAACCAAAGTGTCCATCAACAGATGAATGGATAGAGAAGATGTGGCACATATATACAATGGAATATTACTCTGCCCATTTTTTGATTGGGTTGTTTTGGTTTTTTTGACATAGACCTGCATGAGCTGTTTGTATATTTTGGAATTTTAATTTGTTTCACTTGCTGTTGCTCTGCATTTCATATGGTACTTTTTCAGTCCCCTTAATGATCTTCTCTTTCTCCATTCCTCTTAAGTACTGATGAGCCCCAAGTCTTGATCACTGATCACCATTATAGAAGACATTGCTGGTTGCTTACCCAGATCTATTGCATTTCCTGTGTGCTGGTTGCATTTCCATTTTTCCTTTTCTCCTTAGCAACAAAACCTGTTTTTAACTGAGTTTGTTGTTCAGTAGATTAAAAACTACTTGTTTTAGCCTCCCTTGCCATAGGATATGATCATGTGATTAAGGTGACCAACCATCCTGACTTCCCGGAGACTGAGGGGTTTCTGGGTTGTGAGACTTCTAGTAATAAGCCTGAGAAAATCCCAGGCAAACCTGGATGAATTGGTAACCTTACATCTGACTTACTTCCAGCCAGTGGTAAGTGAAGGAAATGTCACGTGGGATGTAGCTTTTTCTTTAAAACATTATGGGCATGCTCTCTTTGTGCCCAATGAGAGATTATTGGAGTTCCAACAGCCATCTTGGAACTTGAGTTGACCTTGAGGAAACAGAGCAAAAAACTAGGTGCTTGAGTCCCTGATGATGGTGTGGAGTCATCCCAGTATTACACTATTGGCATTCTTCTGGAATTTTCTTTTTGCTTTTTGTAGCTGAACCTAATCCCAGGGATTATGGCTCCCTTGCCTTGCTTTGCCTTTGCCTCTGCGCTTGCCCTTCCCACTTCCAAAGTGAAAGGGTAACATCTTCCACTCGAATGATGTACAATATCACTTGTTTGGTCTTACGTGGAGCTCCAGATCTGTGTATAGCTCTATTAGATAGCTCTGCTTAAATACTCCATGTGCCAAAGCAAAGTTCAGTGTCTTTGTGTGAAAGTATGTTCCTCTACTGCATTCCTTTTCTTGTTGCATAGACTGATCTTTGAAGTATACAAGACAAAAGTCTGGTAGTCATTCTTGAATTTCTCTCTTCTTTATAACTCATATCCAGTTGATGGCTGGTCTTTCTTCATTATATATCTAAAGTCTGACCTTCTTACTCTACCTAAATGTGTGTTGGTCTAGCTCTTTGTTATGTCTCTCCTGGGTCATTAAGTCATCTCTAATATTTATAAAGTACTAAACTGTTATTAACAGTGATGCCAGAATTATCTTTTTAGAATGCATCTCTGACCATGACCCTCCTCTGTATTAAAGTCCTTACTATTGCCTTCAAGGAATAATATCAAGTTAATAGGTCTATAGTGTCTTTCAGAGCTGGCCCAGTCTGTCTCTGCCACATCATCTTGTGCCATTCCACATGGAGAGTAGTGGCTTCTTGCACTGAACAGACACGTTGATCTAAATATCAATGAGATAATCCCTCACAGCAGAGCTGTTGCACATGTAGCTTCTTCAACTGTAACATCCTTCTCCCAACTGTGATTGAATGTTAATCAAAGGTTCCCAAAGTTTCCTGGTTCATGACGCCTTTAGTGACTCAGTAATTTTTTTACAGTGCCCACAGGTGTTAATACATATTTATGTCCTGACAACTCAGAAGCCATTTAAAAAAGTAATATGCTTACACTGAAAGAAAAATATTTTCCATTTCTTTGTTCACCACGATTACTTATTAATGGGATGTGTGCATCTGTTGGGTATATACCTTCTGAAACCTTATGATTAGATTAGATCTGGCCACCGTCCTTTCTCATTCCACACTTATTTTTGTAGGTTAGTAGCTTTTTAACCCCAGAAATCACAGCTCTACAAAGATAAATTATCAAGAGGAGGATACCTTTCTTAAACCTAATGTTAAAACTGAACGACATTGAGGCAGTATTTCACGTTCTGACATTGCTGTGATTCCTTGGAATTTTTTTTTTTTTATAAACACTCTTTTTATTTATCTTTTGCTGTGTTGGGTCTTTGTTGCTGTGCGTGGGCTTTTCTCTAGTTGCAGCGAGCGGGGGCTACTCTTCGTTGCGGTGTACAGGCGTTTCATTGCGGTGGATTCTCTTGTTGCAGAGCACGGGCTCTAGGCACGCAGGCTTCAGTAGTTGTGAAGCATGGGCTCAGTAGTTGTGGCTCACAGGTTCTAGAGCGCAGGCTTAGTAGTTGTGGCGCACGGGCTTAGTTGCTCCGTGGCATGTGGGATCTTCCCGGACCAGGGATCGAACCCGTGTCCCCTCCATTGGCAGGTGGATTCTTAACCACTGCGCCACCAGGGAAGCCTGATTCCTTGGAATTTTAAAAGTATCTCATGATTCTCCAGTGAGTTTGCCGCAGTGCCTGGAGTGCCGTGGCACATAGTTCGGAAACCGTGATACTAAGAGACTGGCATTGGATACAGTGCCACAATAATTTATTCTTTGATTAAAAAATGTAACGATTGTTCTGTTCAAGACGTGGTAATTGGTAAGTCACTCTGAGCTAAGAGTCTGTCAGTCTAACGTACTAATCTTAGAATTCACTGTAAGTCTAAGAATTTCTATAAAAAGTGGTATTTGAGTTTAAAGGTATATCAAATTAGTGAGGAAGGCTAAAATTAAGGCCGAGAATATAAACAACAGGAAACTCTTCCTTATCTTCGCATTGAGATGCAGTGGATGTTGGAGGGCATCCCCAGATCGCCCCCCAGGTGAGAAGCGTTCATTCGCCAGCTGCTGGGAGTACTGACTGCTGATAGACCCTGGGACTTGCACTTGGTCTGAGTGAGCTGCCTTGCACAAGGTTATGTCCTCTCCCTGGGGGTAGCCCACATCCAGTAACTACTCGGCGTAGCCAGACAAGGACCTCGGTCCCTTGGCTAAGTTTGGGACAACTCTGAGGGGCCATCGCTGCTCCTAAGCTCCCCAAGGGATTGGCTTGGACCTCTGTTGACTGCAACACGGTTCAGTGTCTCCCTCTGCCTAATCCTCCTTCCTCCATCCGCTAGAGGTTTTGGTACCAGATGTGTTCCTCAGTGAACTTGCTGCGCATAAATCTCCATGTTAGGGTGGAGCCGGAGACCGTGACCTAAGACACGTTGTTAAGATGATCACATAAAATGTCTTTGAATCAAAATATTATTTTTACTTGTGAATGTACCCTTTGGAAGTAGTATGAATTTCTTTCTTCTTTGAATTTGTACTGTTCTATTAATATCATCGTCCTATATTACATGCAGACTCTTAGGAATAATAGATTGAGCTATGTGTTATTTCCCCAATAAATTTTCAATTTTTTTCTTCATTTAATGAAAGAGAGAGAGAGAGAGAGGTTTAGTGTCTCACATGCTTCCCTTTCCATTAAACATCAACACATTCCAAGATTTGGAAAAATTTTGTATCACTGGAAATTATGGTCCACGCATTTAGTACTATAATATTTTAACATTAAAAATAATAAATGTAAAGTTCTTGTTTCCAGTGAACAAATAATCTTCAGTATATTTCATTACATGCAAACACAGGCATAAATAAGAGTATAACATAAATAGAGGTTTTTTTCCCTCATTTTACTGTCTCTCCAGACATGAAACACGATGATCTTACTACATTTGTGCAACTCAGAGTCCTCTTAGAACTTGAATAAATATAAATTTAGGTGTTTTTGCTTTCTGTATTGATTTTTAAAATATTAAATAGTTGGGGGTATAGTAAGAGCAAAGACTTTCATAGTGTCACAGTAGAAGTGTCACAGTAGTAGCAGTGGCATTGAAGCAGTTGGCAGTGGCAAGTACTGTGGAGAAAGGTAGAGGGCTGGAATCCACGTAGCCTTAGAACGGAGTTATTCTGGGCCAAGTAGCATCAGTGGTTAGTGGATCATCCTCTGGGGACACCGGCAGGATATAGGGTAATTCTGCAATAAGATCTGGGCACGCATGACGGAGCAATCAGGGAGTTAATGCTCTTATGTGAACCTGGCACTTTTGGATGGATATATATTGTGAGCAGAAAGGTACAAGGGTTCTGGATCCACAAAATATATTATCAAACTATATCCTTGCTATTTATTGTTCAAGTTATTGTGGGAGGAATGAAAGAAGTTGCTTGGTTCATTCCTTCAAAGCTAAAGTCACTTGGAAAAAAAATTAAAGATGTACCTGTTTCAATGTCATCTGCATTTGAGTCAATTTTAGTATGACCACCTACAGGATAGGAGTTGAAAGAAAGCCATTAGGAAAAAAAATTAAGTTCATGATTCATGTTTGCCAAAAGATGGTGCTCTTGTATCTGTTAAGACCATTTAGGCAGCAAGGAAGAGGAAAAACAACATCCTTTCAAAGAATCTGAAGGCATGATTCCTAAGGCTGTGGAATAATGACAATATACTTGAATTTTGCCATGTTGCATTTGAAATATAAACAACTTAATTTAAGAGAGAGGCTTTCCTGAAAATGTACTATTAAATAGTAGCCTCCCACAAGACAGTTAACATACCAAATTAAAGCATTTATCAAAGATGCAGGAGTTTGCAGTCATTTTACTGTCTTCCTTTCCAAGAACAAAGCTGGAATGAAAGTGCAAGAATGTCAAAAAAAAAAAAAAAAAAAAAGGAGATAGTAAAATAGTATATCAAAGGCATACATGCTTGTTTGAAACCCAGAATTTCATTGTTTTGCTATGTAAAGATGAAGACTGGGTTTTCTGTGTCTTGCATTAAATGTGTAATTTAGCGTCTCCAATACAATCATTGTGCATCTTCTGTCCACCTGGCATGCAGTCAGGATTTCACTTCATTCTCAAAACAGCTTTAAGAAGTAGGTATTACTCTCATCAAACCTATCTTACCGAGGGGGAAGTGGAACTAGTTAAGAGACAGCAAACATTTGGAGCCAATATTTGAACCCATGCCAGCTAATTTCAAAGCTCATTGTCTTTTTTTTTTTTTAATTTTTATTTATTTATTTATTTATGACTGTGTTGGGTCTTCGTCTCTGTGCGAGGGCTTCCTCTAGTTGCGGCAAACGGGGGCCACTCTTCATCGTGGTGCGCGGGCCTCTCACTGTCGCGGTCTCTCTTGTTGCGGAGCACAGGCTCCAGACGCGCAAGCTCAGTAATTGTGGCTCACAGGCCCAGCTGCTCCGTGGCATGTAGGATCCTCCCAGACCAGGGCTCGAACCCGTGTCCCCTGCATTGGCAGGCAGATTCTCAACCACTGCGCCACCAGGGAAGCCCCAAAGCTCATTGTCTTAACCACTAGGCTCTAACAGCTCTGTAAAGATTTTACTTAAAATTTGAATCCCAGGTTAATAGAATATATTATTTAAACTTTCCCAGTTTACTGTTACTCTTGTGTGTAGTCAATTATTTTTCATAAACGTTTGAAAGTAGTTGGCATATCTTCTAGAGTCCTACATCTTTGGACAGAATGCCACTGATGCCAGCCACGAGTGCTGTCATCTAAGACAAGTTTCTCTATCTGGAAAGTAACTGCAGTAGTGCTTATTTTAAGGACTGTTGTAAGAAATAGAAGTAATTCACATTTAGTGCTTACATTCAGTATACACTCAGTTTATGAGAGCAATTCTTTTAAAAAAATATCTAACAAAATGTGATTTCATTCTACATGCAAACTCTAAATCATCAGCAAGAAAAGAAATTCTTATGAAGAAAATGACCAAGGCATACATTCTATCCGTTGAGTAAAATTAGAACATATATTTCTAGCATAGGTCTGTTCAACTCTAAAACATTTGTTAAGTATGTAGCTTCAGAATTATCCATGTGGGGATTATTTTTTAAGTTGCAACATAATCCTTTACTAAGAGATTCATAAAATGATACATTCTGAAGTTGTAGTTTGTTTTAATGCATAAATAATGTGATAAAATTGTCGTGTTTTGTAAAGTGCGATGAAAGTTAAAATGATTATTCTAAATCATCAAATTCTAGTACTTTCATTACTGAATCAAGATTATGTAAAATGTTATTTTGCCTATTTCTTTCACCCATAAAGTTCTAGATTAGTTTATTTCCTGGGGAAAAACCCTGTGATGAATCGTAACTGAATCAAAATTTTACTGAATTTAAATAATTATCTTGGAAATAATGAACGTACCACAAACTTAAGTGAGGGCTATATATACAATTAAGGTATTCAGGTTTGTTTGTATATTTTGTGTTTTGACTAATACTTGACTTAATTTAAACCCACACATGTATTCCCAAATACCTCATTACAGCTATTTTTATTGTGATTTTTTCCCACTATAATTCGCTAGTGTAATTTAAATTTGTGAGTTGCCCAAAGCCATAACGTAAATGTATGTTTAAGAAATCCTCAGTCCCTTGGTGAATTTAACACATCACCTCCTGCATTTCATTACATGGATTAGTCTCTAAAGATGGAGAACAGCTGGCCTTCACGTGCTGTGTAACCTCCTCCCATACTCTTCTCCAGGCTACGTAACCCCAATTCCCTTAGCCTCTCATCCTAAATCCTATTTTCTAACGTTTAAATCACTCTGCTGATCAACCTGGCCCTCTTCAAATTTACTCACCTCTTCGTTATGCTAAGCCGTCATAATTCATTAACCAGGTCTCAATCAGTAATAAAGCAGCTGCCACTCACCATGTCCCCCGCTGGATAAGAAATGGCCCGTACAGAAGAACAGCCACTGACACATAAAATGGAGTTGTTTCCAACTACTCTTTGGACCGATGCATTTGTTTATACTCCTATCTATCAAATTACAGATTTATGTAGTATGCACTGGGTGCCAGGCCTGTTTCTCTCAATCAGCAGACTTGTTCTGGTATCTGCAGGGTCCCTGGCTGTGCTGGTGATACAGGGTGAGCAATACAGGCTTGTCCACCTGGTGTTCATATTCTCGTGGGGGAGTCAACTAATCACTGAAATAAACTGTAGTTACTACGAAAAAATAAAGTATTAGTGCTGAGAGGAAAATAAGGCACTTATACAATAGAAGGATGATGAGGCACAGGGCACAAAAAGCAAGAAGTATGGTTATTTCTTCACTTTATTGCCTGAGAGATAAAAGTTTGAATCTCTAATAATATAATAATAATGATGCTGATAGAAGCTAACGTTCATTGAGTGCTGATAGGTAATCATGCATTATATTGACCGGTGTCTATGAATTATTTCACTAACTCATCATTACCGAGTCCAAGCTTGTACTGCTCACTGCACGACAGGACAGTAAGTTGAGAGGTGAGTTGTTGGGGCAGGAAATGGAGACTTTATTTGGAAAGCCAGCAGACCAAGAAGAAGGTGGACTACTGTCCCAAAGAACCGTCTTGCCTGGGTTAGAATTCAGGCTTCTTTTATACTAAAAGGGGAGGGAGTAAAGTCAAACACTTCCTAGTTCTGGTCAGCCTCCAGAGGAGATGTATTAGTTTCTAACTCCCTGCAGCCATTCACAGGTGGGCCTGATCAGGATGTTTTCTGTGAGCCAAGCAAAGGTATCTTAGCTTAATGCTCATTACCTGGGAGGAAGGGTTCCCAGAGTGGGTCGTTAGGTATAATTTAAGCTTATAGGCAACATCCCTTTAGTGATTAACTTGTAATAGAACACAAAAGTTTCTTCCCTATTACATCATCACAAAAAGTTTACAAAGCAGATACTATTACTAGCCCCATTTCCTAATGATAAAAACTGGGTCTGAGTAACTTTCTGAAGTTATGCAACCACTAAGTAGCAAGGCCTGGAAACAAAGTCAGGTCTTTATGAGTCTAGAGCTTAATCTTTTAACCCTCATATGGTGCTGTGGAGATAAGGGTGGGAAAGGAAATTCTCTGCTTTGTCTGTAGCTTTGTCCTCCTAAGACAAGACCCACTCTTCCCAGAAGGCTATTTCATGACTATCTTTTATTCTCAAGTATTCCCTTGCGGCGGAGGGTGGGGGGGCAGTCTCGCACCATCACCCTACTCCAAGTAGCTTTATAAAATATTCCTTCTAACTCTGACACTATTCTCCCTGAGATGATTAAAGAAGATTTTCTTCTTAGGGAGTTAAATCAGTTCAATCCATGCAATTTTTTTTTTTCTTTCATAGTAGCAGTTGATATGGGCAACTTCATTGGATGTTCTGCCCCTTAAACTGGCTGCTACAGGGGCAACAGGATCAGTAACATAAGACTTAAGATCTTGAGTGTGGTTAAGCTCTTCTGTCTACTTGGGGCATATGAATCCCATGGAACAGACTCCATTTCTCTGGAGAATTTGAGTCTGGGTTGTCCAGACTCCTAGCTAGACCACACACATACACTAATAATGAAATTCTTCACAAGTGGGAATTTTAAGTTAGGAGACTGTAGTCTTAATCATGTGATCTAGTTAATTTCTCTCTAATACCTGTATTTGAACAAAGCTTGCATGAAGGAATAGAGTACTGTAAGGTAGTTTATCTTCTTGGCCATTGATGATTGCATTTAAATCACAGATAATGCCAAGATTAACGTCCAAGTCAGGACTTCCTTTAGTCCCCTGCTCCCCGGTTCCCCATGGAAGGTATGATGTCATTCAGTTTCCACTCTTACCTCTTCTCTGTTTGCTGTATTTACTGAAGGACACACCCTTCCTGCATCCTTGCTTCTGCGGTCTTCACTCTCCCATCCATTCCTGTTTCTTCCCACCACAGACCTCCGCATCCACACTCTTTCCTGCCTTCACTGCAGCACACGAGCTTCCTGGGAAAGGAAAGCCGATGCTTCTCTTTTACGTGGATGCCCTTCAGTGAAAACTCTCCCCTCTGGCTCTGCTCCTAGTCCTGCTCTTGTTCTCACTGGCTGTGCCTCTCTTTGGGCATTTTGCCTTCATAAATTGGGCTTGGCTAGTTTCAGATCAGTGATCCTTTTCTGGCTAAGTTTATGATATTCTGCTTTCTTTCTGTAGGAGACAGAGTCAGGCTCATTATGTTGAATTAATGGTTGCTGCTTAAAAGTTCTCCTGTAGAACCTGGAGCTCTTCAGGGGAAAGATAACTGTATAAAACCAATAAAAAAATGAATACATAAATAGTAAGAGGCTGGCCAGTGCTGAATACAGTGAGAGTTTTTTTTTTTTTTTTTTGCTACTGTGTAAGAGACACTATAAATTACAAGTTTTCAAAAGTGTGGCAGTCTTATTAAAAGGAGTAAGATTATCAGGAATGTTCCCTTTCTCCCGAGGATAAAGAGAGAATACACGGGCTTAAATTGTAGTAGAAGGAATTTGGGTTAGACACAGTTTGTTTCTACAGGGCTATTCTATTTAAGTAGATCTGATCAGTATGTGAAGGTCATTAAAAATAAACTGATGAAAAATGGACCTGCACATGATGCTAATCCTCCTTTCCCCAAGCTGATTGCCGTGCTGTCAGGACATTCTTCATGTGCTGGGTGACCGTGTGTGTGTGAAGGAAAGACAAGTATAGTACATTGAGTTTCGTTTCTGACTCGTGAGTTGAGGTGGCATTGTGTTACAGGCATAAGCTTGGAGATCAGAAAAACCAGTATATTCCAAAACCAGTTTAACTTTGTGAGCTCGGGAAACTTACTTATCCTTCCAGAAGCTTGGTTTTCTCAACTTGAACTTGGAGATGCTATCTCCTACCTATTAGGATTATCAAGCGATTTACAAGAGGATATATGTAAAGTGCATGGCATAGTGATTGGCACACATCAAAACTCCAGTAACTGTAGGTTAAATCAAACCTGCAGTCTTGTTGTTCACATGTCTCTAGATCTTAAATAAGTTACTGAGAACAAGTATCCCCTCTCCCTCCTCGCTCTTTGCTCTTTCCTCTTTCCTCTCCTACCTCCTCCTTTTCTCTGCCAAAATTTAACTGGCCTTCCACTAGGTATCATATTCTATACTAGGCACTCCAAACAAAACTGAGGACTCCACATTCTAGTAAGAGGTTGGGGCAAACGTCTAAAGGAATATCTTCAGTCAATGATTCATGAAATCATATTGTCATTTTCAAACTGAAGAATGACCAGCCAAGGGCATAGTAAACACATGTGCTGATATTATTGGAACTACAGCTCCTTAAAATATTTTCCTGTGGCTTAAATGCAGGTGAAATATCAACAGGGTTTCTCAAGACAACTTGCTGTCTTCTTCTGTGTTTTGATGTTATCTTGTGGCCTCTAGGTTGACGTTCTTTATCAATCATCCCTAGTCGAATTTAGAATCAATAAGTGGGAGATTTATGATTAAGCATTTAGATTTCGTGTAAACCCTTTCAAAAATTAGAGGACAAAAGGACACGACTACACAGGAGAACAGAGTGGCAAAGATATCAGGTGATGAAAGGAGTCAACCTTCTAGAAACTGGAAAGCAGGTGATACATGATGACTCAGTCAACACACAAGAGAAATCTACTCTGTGTTGTAGAGGGGTGGGGTGACCCAAGAAACAAGCAAGTTTCCTCTGCTGAAGTACAAAATTCCAGGGAGACTCTGAAACTTGAATGATCGGAAACAAGAGTACAACTTGGGGCTGGAACTGGGACTCATGGAATGTTTTTAAACTTTCCAGCTCCCCTCCCCAACTTCCCACAGTCAGCTGATTCCATCTTTCCCATGGGCAGAAGACTGGAGTTTTACTTTTTTAAAAAAATTTATTGAAGTGTAGTTGGTTTACAATGTTGTGTTAATTTCTGCTGTACGGCAAAGTGATTCAGTTATGCATATATATACATTCTTTTTTAATATTCTTTTCCATTATGGTTTATCACAGGATATTGATTACAGTTCCTTGTACTATACAGTAGGACCTTGTTGTCTATCCATCCTATATATAATAGTTTGCATCTACTAATCCCCAAACTCCCAATCCATCCCTCCCCCACCCTCACCTCCCCCTTGGCAACCACAAGTCTGTTCTCTATGTCCGTGAGTCCGTTTTGTAGAGAAGTTCATTTGTGTCATATTTTAGATTCTGAATATAAGTGAGATCATATGGTAATTGTCTTTCTGACTTTCTTCACTTAGTTTGATAATTTCTAGGTCCATCCGTGTTGCTGCAAATGGCATTATTTCATTCTTTTTTATGGCTGAGAAGTATTCCATTGTATAAATATACCACATTTATCTATTCATCTGTCGATGGACAGTTAGGTTGTTTCCATGTCTTGGCTATTGTGAATAGTACTGCTATGAACATGGGTACATTATCTTTTTGAATTATCATTTTGTCTGGATATATGCCCAGGAGTGGGACTGCTGGATCATATGGCATGGAATTTTACTTTCTAGAGATGTGAAATTAGAAGTGCACTTGGGGCACTAAACACACTCTAAGGTGGAGGTGGGACTTGCTATTAAAAGTAGAGATTTAATAAGTTTACTCACATAATGATAAGACCCTATCTCACTGCTTTCCCCTCTTCGTTGCTTGGATGTGGACAGTTTATCTTCTTGATATCCTCATCCTCTGCCTCACCTGATTCCCCAATCCAAGGGGACAGAAAAAATTCCTCCCCTGAATAAAATAACTAGCCCAAGATAATACCAAGAGTCCCTCCAAGATCAGTTATTTTCAAACTTACATGTTAGGATCTTCTGGGGGAGATTTTAAATATTCCGATGCCTGTGTCTCATCTCAAATACCAGTACTTAAAGCAGCCAGCAGCCAAGTTTGGGAAGTACACCCTGGAGGGAGGCCCATCAGTCAACAATCGTGTCCTTATCCCTAGAGCTGCCACTTTGCCGTTAGCGTTTCCCTTATTATCACTAAGCATTTGAAGAAACCTTTAATGTGAAAGAGACAAAAACAAAAAGAAAAAAGTTAGAATATGAGATTCAGAGAAACAATGTACAAAGGAGGCAGACACTCCAAAATCTGTAAGTTTAAAAATAAATATATTGCACATATGAAAAAAGAACAAGTCACTACACAGAAGACAAAATGAAAGAACCAGAGAGAACCCTTTGAAATTAGTACAACTTTATAGCAGTAAAAAATCAACTGAAGATTTGTAAAGCCAGTTGAAGCAATTTCTCCCCAAAGAGGAAAAATGATTAAGAGGCTAGCTTGCTACTTACTAGCTGAGTGACTTTAGGCTAATTATCTGTCATCTCTCCTCAGTTTCCTTATCTGTACAATGAGGTAATAGTAAATATTCTTTATATAGTATTGTGAGAATTAAAGGAGCTAATAAATGTAACTTAGAACCCTGTACTATTATTAGTAATAAGAATAAGAGGAGAGAAAGTATAAGAACATGAGATTATTCCTGGTTGTCTAATATGCAACTGAAAGGACTTCCAGAGAGTAAGAACAGAGATCACAGAGGAGCCAAAACTATTAAGGAAATAACATGAACGCATTCTCCAGAATTAAACTTTTCAGATTGAAAGGGCTCACTGAATACTGACATATGAAACAAAAATAAAACAAAAGCAATAGAGCGCATCATTGTGAAATTCCTCCAGAATGTAAGGGAAAAAAAGAAGAGATTGTAAAGCTTTTTAGAAGAGAAAAACAGATCTACAAGGCTTTAGACTTCTCAGTTTTAATCCTGGCTGCTGGAACATGGGAAAATTATTCCCGGCCTAGAATTCTATACCCAGCTAAATTAATATATTTGTGAAAGTAAAATAAAGACATTTGAAACATGTAAGGAATCAAAACAATTATTCTGACTATCCTAAGGGTATACTGGAGGTTTTGCCACAACTAGGGGAGAGAATTTAAAAAAGAAGAAACAGAAGGATCCAGAAAGCAAGGAACTGAACATATGGCAAACAAAGTCATCATTCAATGATGCAATGACGATTCTTGAACACATATTTGAGTATAGCTGCAGAATAATTTTCTTAGAAGTAGAATTACTGGGTCAAAGGATATATGAATTTTAAATATTGGCCACCAGTAAGGTCATGTCTTTCTGACTTACACCATCTGACAGGGCAAAAAGGTACTCCACTTCACTTTTAGTGTGTTCCTATTTCTCTTAATATGAATGAAGTTAAGCATATTTTCATATATTTATGGTCATTTATGTTTCCTTTTCTGAAAAAAAAATCTGTTCAAATATGTTGAACATTTAGTATTTTTGCTAAATGTCCAACCAACATATCCTATAATATACCAAGTATTAAGCTAGTCATGGAAAACATTAACTTTATAGGCAGGGGTGAGATGAGAGCGGCGAATAATGAAACCGCTCGGTGATAAATGACATGATGTCTATACACGATGTGCTGTATGGAACCATATTTAGCGTTTTCATCTCTGATAGTATTTTCTAATTTTGATGGCTCCTAAGTTATATACTTTATTTGGAACAGTATTTTATCTGTTTTCCAGAGCAAAAGCCTTCAGTTCATATCTATTTTGAAATGTTTAAAGTTTACATTATTTAATATGCTGTGAATAGACCCCCACCGCCATGTCCCCAGCCTCATCATTCTAACCATCCTGGCCCCTGCCCGGAACTGTGGTTCTCAGCTCCATTAGTGCTGAATGCTGGGCTCCTCCCCTCCCCAGGCCCACGTGCCAGGCTCTGTCCTACCGTGGAGTTTGCCTTCACGCTGTCCCATTTGTTGGAATGCCCCATCCCTGCCTTAGTAGCCCCCTCCTCATCTTGGAGACTGGGCACAGATTTCACCTTTTCCGGCATGTTTCTACCCTCTTCCCAGGTCGGAATAAGGTAAAACTTCTGCATAATAACTTCCCAATAAACATGTATGCCTCTCTTATGACTGACCTATACCGTAGAGGTAGAAAGCACGTTTGTGGAATCAGACAGATCTTGGGCCTGCCATTTAACTATATTTGAATTCTGTGTATTCTTGAGCAAGCAAGTGATGTCATTTTTGTGAGCATCGTTCTTTCTAAATGAGGCAATTATTACTAATGCCTACATTATAGTGTTGTAGTGAATATGAAATGCAGTATGTACCCACTGCCTGGTACATGGTAAGCACATTGTTCAGTACCCCTAGGAAGCGAGTTATGGGGCTTTTCCATGCCCACTTTAAAAAAAAAATTATATTTATTTTTGGCTGCATTGGGTCTTAGTTGGGGCATGCGGGATCTTCGTTGAGGCATGAGGGATCTTTCCTTGCGGCGCGTAGGCTTCTCTCTAGTTGTGCGTGCGTGCTCCAGAGCTCATGGGCTCTGTAGTTTGTGGCACACAGGCTCTCTAGTTGAGGCATGAGCTCAGGAGTTGTGGCGCGCGGGCTTAGTTGCCACATGGCATGTGGGATCTTAGTTTCCTAACCAGGGATGGAACCCGCGTCCCCTGCGTTGTAAGACAGATTCTTTACCACTGGACCACCAGGGAAGTCCCTTCATGCCCACTTTGATGGTCCACTGCCCTGGGTGTTAAAGTGATCCATCCTCTTTTTTTTTTTTTTTTTGAAAAAATTCATTTGTTTGTTTTGGTGGTGGTGTAGTGATGTTGAGCCGTTAAAAAGGAAAATGTCAGCATATTGCTCAGCCAAACTTAGGGTCATTTAAAGGTAGCTATTGATGGAGGTGTTCTCAGCCAACAGCCACTGGAGGACCAGCACCTCAGCTGTTCTGCAGGTTTTGGCTTCCATTCAGCTGCCAGGAGTTGGATGCGAGTGGTGTTCTGAGATTCTTATGCGGGCCCTCCTCCTTTCCTTGCCGTCCCCCTGTCCAGACCTCTTAGCTCTGTCTCCCTGAGATTACACACCCACCTCCTTACTCCTTCCCACCTGGAGGGGGAAGGACTCTTAGAGGTACTCTTACCCTGTCTCTTCTCCATTTGGTCTGTTGAGGTCACTGCTGTGATCTGCTCCCCTCCCCACCTTTCATTTTCCCTCCTCTGCAGTCTAGTTGGAAGATCAAACAGTGCCAATAACAACGATCTTTTTTTTTTTCTACTGTTTCTTTGCCATCTTGATATAAGAGTCTAAGTATACCCTGACAAGAGGTGGATGGAAATGTTGGAGAAATGGTTACTATTTCAGAATAATGTATCTCACTATATACACTCCAACTGGTTATGATGATAATTTTAAAATTATAACATTGCTTATTGGTCCGTATCTCCCATCAGAACATAATCTTCCTGAGGGCAGTGACTGTAGCTTTGACATTTTTGCTGTCCTGGTCCTTTATCACAGTCACAGGCCCTGAATTTTGATGTCCCACTAGCCTTAACATTGTTTTGTTCACTTATGTATTATTTATTGCAGAAAACACTTAAGGGATGTAAGTTTGCCAACATCACATAACTTTTTAAGTTAACACAATAATTTCGATAGTTCTTTTCTTTCAATTTAAAAATTCAGTTGCAGCAGTTCCCAGGTTCACATTACAAATTCCAATAATATGCTCACGCAGTTACTGCTCTAGGGTAGTGGTTCTTTAGTCTGCTTTCAAGTCACCAGGGGATCTTGTTAAAGAACAGATTCTGATCCAGTGGGCCTGAGGTTTTGTGTCCCCAAGAAGGGTTCAGGTTATGCTAATCCTTCTAGTTGATAGATTATACTTTGAAGAGCAAGGCTCTGGATTTAAAAAAAAAAAAGCTTTATGGAATACAGAAACAAGGTAAATGGATTGCAAATTCTATTATATGATGTCAGTATGCCATCAAAGCATAAAGAAGAAAACCCATAACGGCAAATAAATAACATCATAAAGTGTTCAATAACATTTAGTGAAATTATATGCAAATAATAGTCACAACATAAGCAATACTTCTCTCTCTTAATAACTGGTAGCTGCACGGTAACTTTATTTATTGGTGATTGTTGAAATGCCTGCCGATTGTTTTCCAGTTTCTTCAGTTGTTATAGTAAAATTTAGACAACTAGTTTTTTGCTAATATAATAGTTGACAAAATGTATATTTGATTTTCAAAGAAATTCTACTTTATTACCAATGGCAATTATAAAATTACAGTGATGAAACAGCAAGTCCTGAAGAATCTGATACTTGCTTAGATTATGAATCATTTACAGTTAAACCACCACAAGTAGATTTATTCTTAATTGTACTAATGAGAAACAGCAGTGTCTGTCGTTGGCAAAACAGGATTTAATTATAGTTCTAGAGAAAAGCTCAACATCGATTAGTTCCTGTTAAAACATTCAATATATGCAAAATCAGGCACAAAAAATTCTTAGTGAATGTTTTAAAAGTACTCTGCAAATAATAATTTTTATCATGCTGTGTAATGATTTTTATGTGTACTCTGCAGTGGTGACAATTAGAATGTTTGCCAGATGATAAAGTGGCATTTTGTTTGGTATTGGAAAACATCTATGGAAAAACATCTGAGCATTTTGCTGCTTGAAAGTTGAATTAATTTCATAGGAATTAAGAAAACTTAATAAGCTTAAATGCCTCATAGAAGTTGTTCAACAGATCATGAAACAAATGTCTCCTCTGATGGAAAGAGATAATTTCCAATAATGTTTAATGAATTGAAGAAAAATTATACTGTTTCCTCCAGCAAGGATGCTGCTGAATTTCTAGGCATACATGCTTGCCCTTTGCCCTCGGTATTTCCCACATCTGTTCTTTTCCACTAATTGCCGTCTCAGTAAAGCAGCAGAAGGTTTGCCTGATTACACATGTGTACTTGCCACTTGAGAGCATGTGTGTGTGCACACATACACACACAACACTGAAAGGTTACTATTTTAGGTGCAAGTTGAATAAATTTTGGGTCAAAGGATGCAATTCTTTAAGAGAATTATATCTATTACTAAAATTTCCAAGAATTAACATTTTTTCTAAACAGTTTTATCAGTGGGAATTTTGAGAGCTAGTTTTTAGTGTTTACTTGTCTATTTATTATTTATAATTTTATTTTGTTTGTTTACTACAGCATTCAGGTCCCCAATGTCCATTTGCAGGCTTCAGTTGTCCGAAGCACTTAACTCATCCAGAGGAGACTTGAGGTTGAGGAATAATTATTTTTTTCTTTTTTGAAGTTTTAGAACAGCAAAAATGCAAGTCTTAATGTCATGTCATTTACTTGTCAGAAAGTCCCCTTAGCTCTCACTCGAAAGTCTGTCTATTTAGGTGTACCCCCAGTGACTTTAGTTTTCTGGATTCGTAAGCTGAGGTAGAATAGAAGCAGCACATTTGAAGAAACTTGGGGATGAGCGATGTCCTAAAAACAGGTATGCTAACAACAGGAAGAGAAAGATATAACTCATGGCAAAGCATAAGAGACATAAGTCTAAAAATGATTATAAAACATGCAAGAAAGCACGATCCCACACTTCAATAGACTTCAAAAACATGTCTGTAGCAACAGTTCTAAATAACGATCATGAGTCAAAAAGGTAAAATTAATTTCACTATACTCTGATTAAGAAGATAGGATGGTCATAATTTGGAAATGAAAACATGCTTCTAATTATTTCAGTTATCAAGGATATATTCTCATCTGGAACAAAGCCTCCCCCAGCAAAGCCAGACCAGTGCCATGGCCCTGTGCTAGTAGGACTATGGCATGGGAAAACCTACAGTTAAATAAGCTGCAGCCCTTAGCTGCCCGCAGTCTAGTGGGACTTGTGAAAAATAATAGTCTGGTAACTGCAACTAAAATTGTATACAAATATGGTTTTATCATAGAGGAGGGAAGGATCAAATCAGTTGGGATTCAGGAGGTCTTTATAGAGATTATTAAACTAGGTCTTAAAGGAGTAATAGACAGTCACCAGGGAAGAAAGGTACATAAAACATGGAGGTTTTAATAAAAGTATACATACATTTCTTCCATTAATTTCCTCTTTGCATTTAGTCTATTATTCATTACCCTAGGGATAATTAGGACTATTACAGCAGGAGGAAGTGGAATAGATATTATCCCATAAATGGTAGTTCATGCATGCAGACCACCGATCCAAACATCCACCCCTCCATCCATTTATCATTATGTGCTTACTTTCAGAGAAAGATTACCACCCCCAGGTAGATTTGGTGTTGTGTTGCTCAGGTGGGTGGTTGGGAGAAAAAGCTGATAAGGTACATTGCTGGAGAAGCCTGGCACCTGCCCAAGGCAATGGGTCAAGATCTGTAGGTAACAGGTGGAGGGGCGTGTACTCAATACAAAGAAACTGCCAGCTGTCATCCTATCCCGCATGCTGTGGCCTGAATGTTTGTGTATACTCCCCCCACCAAAAATTCATAAGTTGGAACCTAATGTCCATTATGATGGTGTTAGGAGGTGGGGTCTTTAGGGTCGTGAGGGTGAAGCCCGCATGAGTAGGATTAGAGCTTTTATAAAGGAGACCCTACAGGGATCCTTTTCCTCACTGAGGGCACAGTGAGTTGGCAACCTGCAGTTGGAAGAAGCTCTTACCAAGATCTGACCAGGCTGGTACCTTGACCTTGTGCTTCCAGCCACCAGAACTGTGAGAAACACATTTCCATCTGTGATGTTTTGTTATAGCAGCTCACACAGGCTAAGACAGCACACCATTGTCCTTCTCCACCCAGCAGCCAAATTAGTACCTGCAGATAATCAGTAATGAGAGCTGATAATCTTTGATGACTTTATTTTACCCTCATGAAAGGTGAGGAATGCACCCATGGATCATTTCTCAGAATTTTTTTCCATTGTATAATGAGGCTTTGCCAAATCCCAACTGAGAAACCCTCTTTTAATAGGTACAGACTATTCACTAATCCCACTAAACTAGAAAATGGTACTTCCATCTACCTAGAAGTGAGGATGGCAGTCTAAATAGGAAAGCACCCAGCATCTGTATTTGAACCAACTCAAGATGTCTCCTCAGCTGGGAGCACAGCAATCAAAACTCCATTTAATCAATAGCTTCTAGTTATTCCTTAAAATTTAACAAAAATATCAGCAGGTTTTCAGTGCCTCCCATCATCTCCTTTAGTGGATGCTCCTCTGGGCTCACATAATAATTTTTAAATGCCCTTATTAAAAATGTATCACTTTGCATGATACCTGTTGATTTATGTGCTTGAATTTTCACAAATTACAAAGTCTTTGCAGAAACTCACATCTTATCGGACTTTGGATCCTCAGCACCTAGCACAGTACAGGGCATAAAGTAGGCTTGAAATACGTGATTTTATTTTTTTAATTAATCTTCACTGGAGTATAGTTAATTTACAATGTTGTGTTAGTTTCTGCTGTACAGAAACGTGAATCAGTTATACATATATCCACTCTTTTTTAGATTCTTTTCCCATATAGGCCATTACAGAGTACTGAGGAGAGTTCCCTGTGCTATACAGTAGGTCCTTATTAGTTATCTGTTTTATATAAAGTAGTGTGTATATGTCAATCCCAATCTCCTAATTTATCCCTCCCCACCTTTCCACCTTGGTAACCATACATTTGTTTTCTACATCTGTGACTGTATTTCTGTTTTGTAAATAAGTTCATTTGTACCTTTTTTTTAGATTCCACATATAAGTGATATCATATATTTGTCTTTCTGTGTCTGACTTCACTCAGTATGACAATCTCTAGGTCCATCCATGTCGCTGCAAATGGCATTATTTCATTCTTTTTTTATGGCTGAGTAATATTCCATTGGGCTACATGATCTTGAATAACTAAGGCATGTAGTGAGGATAACACGTGTGTGAAGGCAGGAATGGAGAGAACCAGCCCACCACAATGACAGAGCTGCAGGGTGGGCGTTCACTGGAAAGGAGATTACAGGTAGGACAAATAATATGGGAAATAATATCAGAGAAGAAAAATCAGGAGCCAAGGCATAAAAGGCCTTTTGTACCACAGTAAGGAGTTTGGACTTCATTTGGCAAGGAGTCATGAAGTGTTTTTAGCCTGCAAGTGTCATGAATGTGTTTGCACTTTTGAAAGAAAACAGGCTTCAGTGCAGATGACAGGTTACAGTGGGATGGGGCTGAAGCATAAGGGGTGATTAGAACCTGAACTGAAGCAGTGGCAGTGGACATGGATATGAGCTGTGACGTTGTGTCAACAATGTCACGGCTCTGTAAAAGGTAGAGTCACTAGCATTGATGTGGGGAATGGGTCATGGACCACTCTGTGGAGCTAAAACCTCAATAGACCTGGTGATTCAGTAGGAAAAATATCACAGAAGTATGTACATGCCTGGGATGAAGGGCACAGTTATTTGTATGGTAATACGGGGAATTCTTGAGTGCTGTCACGACCCCTCCGGTAGCCAAAGACTACAGAATACCCACAACCCCAGAATCTGGGCTTCTCTAATTTGGTAGATTTTTTTATTCCACGTGACTAGCATTGACCATCACTCTTCTGGTACATCTCTGGGAGGAATTAAGGAGGCTATTGGGCAGTCAAGTCCAGTTACTTGGGTCCAAGTTTACTTGTGTATCACCTTTGCACTTTTTACTGCTTGTTTAACAGATAAAGTGAAATGAAAGTAAATTTAAATTAAGTCTTTGCGGGCTGGCTGGCTAAGCTCACTGATGAGTCATTATGTGGAGATGGTGAGGAAGACAGAAGAATTGGTAATAACTCCCAGGTCCTGTATTAGAATAAAGCTCCAGTAATTAGAATGAAGTGGAAATGTGGGAAAAGGAACGGATGACTGAAGGATGGTCACAGTGAGTTCCATTTTTGCTATGTTGAACTTGAAGAACTCTGGGAGCTCCAGAAGGAGACATCTGCTTTAAATCTCTCATCAGTAGAGCCACAGTGAACATTCCACTCTGGATAGTTTTGTTTGTTTGAGGGGCTCATTTGAGCATAAACGTTATTTAAATGCCTTCCTCCTTCTCAAAGTGCTTTCTATCTTGCTATTTCCCTGCTCCATTTTCAACTGGAAATTCCAATTGAGCTGGTGACACACCAGCATTACCATGGTGAAAAGCCCCCAAATTTGCTGACTGAAACCTTCTCCCAGGAGGCTTGAGGTACATTGATGGTCACAACTGGGAACATGGTACTTGAAGAAACAAATGAAGGAAAACTTGAGGTAATGATTGTGGTCCAACTATGACTGTATTAGCTTTGAAGGCTGTTACCACCAGGTCATGGCTAATGATGTGTGGGATGAAGAATTTCAAACAGAAGTCTGCATAAGCATCTTTTGCTCTAGATCTAAAGAAAAGCTGCAGTTCCTACCTGAAGTCTGCTCTTGTGGGTTTGTTGCAGAGGAAGGTGTTTTCAAGTCTTTAAGTGCTGGAATCAATAAAGCCATGTGATTGTCTTTCTTTTTTGTTTAGAGCTCAGCGCTCATGCCTTATCAAAAGATAATGGGAAACTAATGCTGCTGAAGAGAGATGATTTTCATCAAAGGCCAGTCAGAACCCATGGTAGTAATAGAGCTGCTTAAATCACCTGAAGCAGAGACTAAAGAAAGCTACGCACAGGCGGAGAACCAGAGTTTCTGATGCTTGGCTGGGACTGCAGTGGGCAATTGGTTTCCATAGTGCAAAATTCTCTCTCTGGAGGTGATTTAACTCTTTAATGCTTATAACAAAAATAACTCTCTTTCTGTCTGAAACAAATGGATGCAGTCAATTAGAGGTCTGTGATTGCATCTGAAGTGAGAGAAATTAGACCCTTTGGTTGGATACTAGGAAAAACAGAAAATGGCTGGTCTCATCCAGCTCCCAAAAAGCATGAAGGGTAAGAGTTACATATTCAATGGGAAAATTATTTTTTTCCCTGTTCTGATGGGCAGATGTCCTGGAAAAAGACCCAGGCAGAATTTAAACTGGAGCTAGGGAGCCATTTAGAGACTGTTAAGTTCTGCCCATAACTTTAAAATATATTATATGTGTTACTAGCATCCAAAATCATGTCTGACAAATAATATATGCTCAGTAAGTCCTCAAACACCAAATTAAATTTACCATATCTTTTAATGTGCTGTTTCGCTAATTAGACTCTAATCTTTTTTTTCCCTTTTTAAGCTAGTTCCAAAATGCTTACATAGACACTGTAGTTAAGCATTTGTTGAACTTAACTGATATGCTGGAGACAAAGAAATAAAAATCAATTCCCTATTGGGAAATCTGCATTTGCCAATGAAGAGGTTTCTCGGATATCCAAAGAAGGGGCTCTGTAGTACCTACTTTTTTATTCCTAGCATTTATCACAATGTCTGACATGTAGTAACTGGGGTGACCAACTTGTCCTGGTCTGCCAGGACTTTTAAAATTTTAACACAGAAGGTCCCACATATTAAGAGCCCGCCGCAGTTCTGAGCAAACTGGGATGGTTAGCCACCCAACATCAGGATGTGTATTGAATGAAAGAATAAATAAAATAATTAGGTTTATTAATCTTGCAAATCCAGTTCCTCAGATTCCACATGATAAGTTCATTCTCTCACTGTATGTATTACATAGGAAGTCAAATCTGAATTATAAGCCCCACTCCATGTGATCATTTTTACCATGTGAGCAGATGTCTCGGGGGTCAAGGGTTGGCTGGTAAAAGTGGGAGCTGACAAGGGTCAGTAGAAGAATTTAATGTCAGTGACATTAAGCTAAGATAGCCTGACCTAGCTTGCTCACCACATCTCCTGGGGGGCTGGGCATCCTTTGCAAAGGCTTCTCTCAGAAGGCAGAGAACACTGATAAATCCTGTGTCAATGATTCTTCATGCCTTCATGTTGTTGCTCCCTATACCCTTTCTTTCTGATACATTCTCTCTTAATATTTGTGAATTTATTAAATTTGGGCTTGTCTTGGTCTGGAAACTGCATTGTATAACTGTAGGAGATTTGCATATCTGTTCCTTTATAAATCTTCCTCCTATGACCCGCTCATTCCTTTATTTATTCATTCAGTAAATAATTCTAGAGTTTCCACCTTGTGCAAGGCACTGCCTTGGTGTATATATATATAGGTATATATACCACAGTGAACAACATAGACAAACTTATCTATTCTGAAGGATCTTTCTAACATGGAGAAACAGATAATGATGAAATACATAAAATATATAGTCGGGTAGATGGTAAGAGCTATGGAGACGAATAAAGCAAGAAGATGAATGGGTGGTGGGGAGAAGAGGTCAAGGGTGTGTTAGTGATATTTAAAATAGGGTTATTAGGGAAGCCCATCCTAAGAAGAGGGCATTTGAATCAAGATCTGAAGAAAGTGAGGGAGCATGGCAAGAATCTAATTGATGTAAAGTGCTCCAGGCAAAGGGGAACGGCAAGGGCTCTGTTTCTGAGGCAGGACCTGGCCTTCTGAGTTCCACGAATAGCAAGAGGGTCAGTGTGGCCAGAGCAGACTGAGCAAGAGGGTGAGTAGCAGAAGTAGCAGAAGGGAGTTGGTAACGGGGCGTAAGCAGGGTGTGGAGGGCGCGAGATCCCACTGGGTCATTTAGGTCATCCTGAGGACATCAACATCTCCTCTGCGTGACGTGGGAGACTGGAGGGGGCTCAGGAAGAGGGCCACTTGATCTAATACACATTGTAGCAGTATCCCCGTGGTTGCTGTGTTGGCAACGGACTGAAGAGACACTAGGGCAGCGTCAGGAAGACCAGTGGAGAGGCTGTTGCCAGGATCTCAGCGAGAGAAATCCATTCCTTGGGAAAGAATGGAGGCAGTAGAGGTGGTGACAGATTTCGACTGTAGGGCTGTCATGATTTGTTGAGAGATTGGAGGGAAAATAAAAATAAAAGAGAGGGGAAGTGATGACTGCAAGGTCCTTGGGTTGGGCAACTGGAAAAAATGGACAGTGTCCTAGTCATGGGAACCCTAAGTACAGCCGTGCCCCACGACAGTGATTTCTCATGACCGGGCTCGTTATCTTCTGGTTCCGTACTGTAATGTTGAGTGATCAATGGGAATTTTCCTTATTTCCAAATTCTTGAGGTGGAAGGCAGGGGGTGGGGGGAGGTCGCATCAGTATGGACTCCAAGAACTTATAAAAGTAATTATATGCTTTGAGGTTAATTTCTGGAAAAACCCGCAAATTTTCACAGGTTTCTCACTTCACATAATAGGAAACTTTGCTTACTACTAACTTCAGTTGTATGTGGTACCCTGTAATATTAGACATATATTTCTTTCAAGTAAGCCCAGCTGACAGAATATTTTATTTTTCCAGGTTCAGCAATCAATCATTTCACACTGGCTTTTTTATTTTATGTTTCCAAACATATCCTCAGGATTGTCTTTGTGATTTGTTGAGAAACTTCACTTGTAAAAATAATGTGGAGAAAGTTAGCCAAAAAAAAACACCAAAAAAGCCAAAACCAAATAATCCCTCTACAGTCCATGTTAGAATGTATTCAAAGCTTAGAAAATTTTCTTATTACCTGTAAATTTGACAGCATAATTACCTCTAAGGGGAGTTTAGATGTGTAGTTTTATTTTGCCCTCATAATTATCCACATGAAGTAACACATTGGATAAATGCCATGACAAATGGCTCACTGAAGAGGTACTAACCATCAGAAAGATAATTACCTGACTAATGCACTATAGAACTTTCTGTAATAGAAATAGTTCACCCCGATGATGGTAGTGCAACTTATTTAGATTTGTTTTAACTCTTAAACGACCAGACAGATCGCTTTTATGTTAGATTGTTGACCTTGGTGAAGCTTTCTAGGGCTTCAAAACTTATGCAATAAGGCTGAATCTTTTCTGTTCTAAAACATGAGAAAGAATCTCCATTAGATTTCTTGTAAATGGAAGTCATTGCCTGTAATGGAAGATAAACATAAATCCCCATTCTTCAGAAGATGAAGTAGAATGATGCATTTTTAAAGGTGTGAAAGTGTGTATTGTGGCCTGAGAGAAACCAAACCATAGATTCTGTCTTGCTTAAAATAGTGGCCTAATATTTCTTAGGTTGGAATTTTAAGTAGCGATAAAATAAAAGATGAAAGACCCATTAACTGTGAAACACAGGGCACAGAATTGTGAACCCCATTCACATAACACAGACTTATGCAAGGAAACTTTCTTGTAACTTGTGTATATATACATAATTAATTTTACGTACTTAACATGTTTGACTGCTACCAGTATCTGAAAATTATCAGTTAATCTGTTTTAGGGTCTTTTCAGCAGACAGTTCAGATACTCAGTGAGATTATTTATGATGTCCAATTGTGACCCTGGAACTAGATGGCACTTTATTTGCTTGTTTGTTGGTTTGCTTTGTTTTCAGTGTGTCACAAACTGAATTCAGTTATGGGCCCCAGATCGATAAAGAAGGTACTCTGTCTGTATACGTATCATTAATGATACGTATCTGTTGATGCCAACACAACAGACTGAAAAATACAATCAGTTGCTACTTCACTGCTTATTTGACTTGGTATGCCTTCTTGTTTTAGCATCAAGTAGGCACCTTAAATGCCAAGGTTCTGGCATTCACCAATAGAATCTGTGTTCTCTCTAGCCTCTAGAACATGTCTTCGTAACCTTTTATGTGTCTTAGGTCTTTTTGGCAGTCTGATAAAGGCTATATGGACTCCTCAGAATAGTGTTTTTAAATATATAGGATAAAATACATAAAAATACAACAGAAACAAAACACATTGAGATTCAGCCCTATCCACAGACCCTTTGGGAACCCATATTGAAATCATCTATTGCCTTAGCCTGTTCAGGCTTCTGTAACAGAATGCCATAGACTGAGTGACTTATAAACAACAGAAATTTATTTCTCACAGTTTTGGAGGCTGGAAAGTCCAAGATAAGGATGCCAGTAGATTTGGTGTCTGGTGACAACCCGCTTCCTTGTTCATAGACGCAATTTTCAGATAGCAACTTCACATGGTGAAAGGAACAAGGGAACTCTTGGGGGCCTTTTCTATAAAGGCACTGTATCTGAAATTCAGCCTCTGTACCCTGGTACAAAATTGAATCTCAGGAGACAGAGTTTTGGGTGAAGTAGAAAAGAATAGCTTTATTGTTTTGCCAGGCAGAGGGGGCCACCGCGGGCTAATGCCCTCAAAACTGTTTGTCCCGACCTGGAGGGAGTAGTGAGTTCTACAGTAGTAGTTCAAAGAGGAGGGCATGATCAGCTGGTGGACATTCTTCTGATGGGTTGGTGGTGAGGTAAGTGGCGGTCAGGATCATCAGCCTTCTGGTTCCAAATTGTCTGGGGTCTCCGTGCTTGTGGGCAGCATACAGTTAACTTCTCCCACTTGGTGGGGGTTTCAGTATCTGCAAAACAGCTCAAAGATATTGTTATGTATATTCCTCAAGGGGGAACCAGGACCCTGCCCCAGGGCTGTACTATTGTTTCTTGACTGTTCCTCCCTTGTCTCCGCCTCCCCTCCCTTCCCTGATTAGCAACTGTTTGAACCTGCCCTTTGGAACTCTGGGAAGGTCTTGGAGGCTGAATGAAGCCTATTTCCTGCAAACACAAAATGGGGGACACGGAAAGGCTTTTGTGCCCAGGAGCCCCACAGGTCCTGCTTGGTTTCAGCACTAATTCATACATGAGGGCTCCACCCTCATGACCTAATCACCTCCCAAAGGCCTCACCTCCTCATATCATCACGTTGGGGATTAGGGTTTCAACATATCAATTTTGGGAGGACACTTTCAGTCCATAACAAATGCTTTAGCACAGTATACAGAAGACATTAGAGTCTGTCATTAAATTTGAGGGTAAGAGGTCAGTAGAGAAAAAGTCTTTATTTCTGTCTCCAGTTTATCTTTCTTACTGAGAATAACCAATCCTGATAAAGTTTTGTGTAAATCGAAGGGGGAAAATTGAGTGTTGCAGCACATATTTAAGGATGGGACATGATGGAGAATTTTAACAAGGACATAATTTTTCTTTGTGGAATGATCATTTTTGACTCATGAAGGTAAAACATGTTGCCTCCTGAATCCTTGTTAATTTGTTTCCACCCCCTCTCCCACAGTTTAATGCTATATGAATTGGCCTTAACGGTACTAAAACTGGGAAAAACTAGTGGATGTTTCATCTTTCTACTCTGGGTACTCAACACTTAGTTTATTCTGTAGATTGCATCAAGCTAATGGGACAAATGCTGAAAGGAGAATTTTTCCCCAGATTATTCAGTTATTAAGTCAGTGTTATCATCAGTGTCGGAAGCAGCATTGTTTCTGGAATTTTATAAGGTTTGGACATATTCAATTGATATCTACCTACCTGGGAGTGCTAATGTCAGATTATTTAACATTGTGCATTTAAGGTACCAAAATGGGAATATATTTTGTAAAAATTCGTCTAGGTTACTCTAAGCTTGTTATCCCCCAGCTCTGAAATGAGGCCCTGAATTCACTTTTTGGTCCCTAATCTGGTTCCATCCTTGGATTTTAGTTTCTTGACTTTCTCCACCACCTTTTCACCTTCATATGACCTTTCACCTTCTATATGTGAACTCCCTGTGCTAACATAGTTCTTTCAGACTCTACTCATTCTCCTATTAAACTGGCTATCCCTAGATATTGTCCTTAGCTGTCCCTGGTCACAATTTCTAATGAATAACAGATAATAAAAAAAAATTCTTGTGTACTACAATCTAGGACTTGAAAACAGAAGTTGTAAAGCTGGTTATGTGATATGAACCTCGCCAAAGTGAAAAATCCAAGCAAATTTTTATTGCTTACAATTTTTACTTTTGGAAGACAACCATTAGGAAAATACTTAAAAAAGAAAAAAGAAAACTAAGTAACAGTTCTCAATGACTTGCGATTTTTAAGAAACATTTTATGGGGAAAAGTAAGTTTGGTTGTATGTCCTGAAGGCTAGATCCCTTGTTCAGACCTTTGTTGTCTTCCGTTTCTAGTTCATCTTGGCATATCACAATGCAAATGGCCAAAATAATGATGACAGATGGGCAGGAGGAGAATCACGCCAAGATTCTAGGCTGCGTACTACATTTGAATAGCTAATAAGGAATTTTTGCTCAAAAACATGCATGTGGCAATGTTGGGCAGTAGTCTGTATGTTTGAGTTGACCTAAGCCAGTGGACTCAAAAAGGACCTGAAATTGCAAAATCCAGACATGCATATATAATAAATATAAATTTGTCAGACAAATCATAGCTTCAGGATAATCTCAAATAATTGAAGGAGAGACATTAACTGATACCATGAATACAAACATTTATTAACCTCTTCTTTGCAAGTTGTCTCTAAATGAGTCTAGAGTCCAGATTTATGTTTTGTCAAGCAGATCAAAGAGAAGTAGATGCAAAGCTGAATCCCACTGTGAGAAACAATGAAGCAGACCCTATTTTATTATTTGTTTTCCTCTAGGATATCTGTCAAAAGTCAAAAGAAATTTTTGTAATACACACATTCATGGATCACGGCTGGTGGTTTTCATATCATTCATATAGCATATGCAATTATGGAAGTTGTATTTCTCATTTTTTAAGTTAACTTGCTATTCCAGTATAATTACTTTGACAGACAAGATCTCAATAGTCAGAAAATAGAACATAAATGAAGATAGCTGGAAAAACATTGCTCTGGTTAAAAAAAAAAAAAATCAATCAAAAGAAGCATAAAGAAATTAACTTGCAAAAAATGTATGCCACAACTGTGGATAAGTTAGCTGTAGGTAAAATGATTATTGTTTTGCTGAAGATCGAGGATTGTAACATTTGTTGTTCTTTTAAACCATAAATGAATTTTTCTGCCTGTCTGATTTTGTAATCAGAATCGGCCAGAATGCTATTTACATGTACCATCATTTGCAAAAGCAGAAACACATTCAGGGCATCAACGTTGATAATACATAAAGGCAAGGCACTTGCTGCTTTACTGAAACTTTGTTATTTAAGTGAAATACTGACTAAGATGAATTGTACTACTTGAAATTTAGGTTAGTCCATGCACAATTGGGCAACTTTCAATTACAGAATTCTTGAAGCTTCCCTTGAATAGGACTGGCCTCACACTGAGATAAAACTACATTTTTAGTCTTAAAGTACTCACGGTGTATAAAGCACCACTGCTGCTAGAGCTTTTCTAGTTTCTACGGCTCAGGCTCACTTTGTCAGCACCATGAGAAATCTAGCCTTTGTGAATGCTCGGTTTATTGCATTAGGAGAATATAGAAGAAATGCTGCATGGGTAGTGCATAATTAATTTAGTCCCCATCATTATTGTACCCATGCCTCCAAAATGCAAACTTTTATTAGGATAAAATGTGCTATTATTTTTTTTGTCCAAAAAAACTCATTTCTTCCTAGGAGGAGGAGAAAAAATGTCTAAATTATCATAATGGAGATTTAGGGCAGCAATTGAAAGTAGAACTAGTTTTGAACTGCTTCTCTGACTCAAAATTTGATCATCTATCAGTTCAATAATAAGAATTCATTAGGGTTACTGAGAGTTAAAATGTGATATAAAATTACTGTTGCTCAAACGAGTAACGTCTATTCTTTGTTTTCATTTGGTCAAAAATAAAGGGAAGTAGATAATTTGCCTGTCATGCAGAACAAAGCTCTACCCAAAGTAAACAAGATAGAAGTGCTTTTAGGTTTTTGCTGCTTTCTTGGTTCTAATCTCAAGAAGATGTTCTGTTAAAGCTTTAGAAATGAAGGTATTTTTAAATCCAGAGGACTTGAGGAGTAGTCATTATATGCCTGGGTCTTTAATGTGACCATCAGGTTGAACATTAGAAGGATAATAGGATCCAGTGTTCTTTTTCTCTTTAATTAGAATGTGATTCAGAGAAAGGTGAAATAAGGGGAAAACACCTCAGTTGGAAATGTACACACATACATGCTACAAGGAGTCACACTGCCATAAAATTAACCTAGGCCTTTTATATTGAGGAAGGCTTGAAAAAAAAAAATATATATATATATTTTTTGAAATCAAGTGCAGTTTGGAAATCAGAAATCACTGAACATGGATGAATCCAGAGGAGTAGGGGTTGGGGAGTAGGAACTTCCCCATTAGCAATCCCATGCTCTATGACGGGGGGAGTAAGTGCTGATTTTAGGCTATGGATCCTAGTACTTTTTTTTTTTTTTTTAATGGTATATATATATCTTTTAAAGTCACCTACTTTATTTATTTATTTTTGGCTGTGTTGGTCTTCGTTTCTGTGCGAGGGCTTTCTCCAGTTGCGGCGAGCGGGGGGCCACTCCTCATCGCGGTGCGCGGGCCTCTCACTATCGCGGCCTCTCCCGTTGCGGAGCATAGGCTCCAGACGCACAGGCTCAGTAGTTGTGGCTCACAGGCCTAGTTGCTCCGCGGCATGTGGGATCTTCCCAGACCAGGGCTCGAACCTGTGTTCCCTGCATTGGCAGGCAGATTCTCAACCACTGCGCCACCAGGGAAGCCCGATCCTAGTACTTTTGTATTCAGTTTTATAATCTTTCAAACTCCCGTGTGCAGATTTCTTGACAGTTCAAAGAAATAAGGAAGGCTTCAGATAATTTTTAGGTCACTAGCCCAATGAAAATATTAAATAAATCGGGAAGATTATCATGCTAAAGAAGCAAAGGACAGTAAGTGACTATTTTATCCCAAGAAGTTATATTGTTATACTCTTTTGAAGAAAGGAAATTTATTAGACTGTGTTTGCTTCATGAAAATCTCGCTTCGGACCACACTTTTTCTCTGATTCTAATGCTCATAAAGCTTCTGATTTTTATTTATTTTCTTCAGGTAGCTTCACACTAGGAAACAAAACAGCAAAGGAAAAGTAACCACTTTCCTGAGTCGAGTATATTTTTCATTAAAAATGGAAAAAGTTGTCATTTTTGCTACATAAATAAGTCTTTGTGGAATTTGATGAGAAACATAAACTGAGTCACTTAGGCTACAATAACCCACCAAAATAACATTTAACATCACTATCATTATCTAGTTTGGAGGTAAAGATATGTTTTGGAATACACTTGATAGATGCTAAGTTTAAAATATCAGCATATGGAACTAAGCACCCTTACCACAGTATAGAAGAAGAATAAATTTGTTGTTTGTTTAACACAGTTTTACACCCTTTGGCCTAACATATAACAACAGGGATCATCTTACGGGAGAGACTTATCAACCTAATATAATTTTCTCAGATAAGATCCAAGGCTAGTGAAATTTTTATACTGCATGTATTGATTTAAAAAAATATACAATATCTATACTAGTCTGTATCTATTTATATATTTTGAAATTTATGGATTATTTCCCCTTTCATCTTCTTTCTGATGTTAAACACTCCAGTGAAGTTTTTATCTCAGAGATTGCAATTTTCAGTTCTGGAATTTCCATCTGGTTCCTTTTTATATTTTCTACTTCTCTGCTGAGATTTCCCATCCCTTTATTCATTAGGACCATAACTTTATTTATATCACTGAGTTTAGTAGTAAAAAGCTGCTTTAAATTCTTGTCTGCTAATTCTAACATCTGGATCACCTTAGTGTTGGGCTCCATTTATTGTGTTTTCTTTGGAGAATAAGTAACATTTTCCTGGATTATATCATGAGCATGGTTACTGTGATGTTGTAGAGGCCCAGAATCCTGTTGATTTTTGTTTTAGTGAGCAGTTAATGTAGTTGGATTAAACTGCAAACTCAGTTTCTTGGGTGGCAGCTCAGAATACAAGTTCAGGTCTGTTATCCTTAACTGGCTGCTTTGAATTTAGAACATGCATAAGTTGCATGGTCAGCCAAATATTTTGGCAAGTTTTAGTCCCAGAATTTTGGACTCCGCCTCTTGCCTTCTCTTTTCTGAGATTTCTCTTACTTTCCAGTGACTGTAACTGGCATGAACTCTTGTCCTCTGACGCTTGAGACGGAGGGTTTACTTGCACGGTGCCGACTGCAACTGCTCCCTCAGACAGTAATTCTAACTTTCATAAACCAGAATCTTTATTGACAAGTGCATATAGAGCCTATCAACCTTAGCTAACGAGTTAGTTTTATTTTATTTTATTTTTTAAAATTGGGGTATAGTTGCTTTACAATGTTGTGTTAGTTTCTGCTGTACAATGAAGTGAATCACCTATATGCATACGTATATCCCTTCCCTCTTGGACCTCCCTCCCACCCCCGCATCCCATCCCATCCCATCCCATCCCATCCCATCCCATCCCATCCCATCCCATCCCATCCCATCCCATCCCATCCATCTAGGTCACCACAGAGCACTGAGCTGAGCTCCCTGCTCTATACGGCAGGTTTCCACTAGCTATCTGTTTTACACAAGGCAGTGCACATGCATCAATCCCAATCTCCCACTTCATCCCCCCACCGTGTCCACATGTCCGTTCCCTACGTCTGCGTCTCTATTCCGGCCCTGCAAATAGGTTCATCTGTACTATTTTTCTAGATTGCACATGTACACGTTAATATATTTGTTCTTCTCTTTCTGACTTACTTGACTCTGTAGGACAGACGCTAGGTCCATCCATGTCTCTGCAAATGACCCAATTTCATTCCTTTTTATGGCTGAGTAAAATTCCCTTGTATATATGTATTACATCTTCTTTATCCATTCATCTACTGCTGGACATTTAGGTTGTTTCCATGTCCTGGCTATTGTAAATAGTGCTGCAGTGAACATTGGGGTACATGTGTCTTTTTTTTATTTTTTATTTTTTATTTATTTATTTATTTATTTTTGACTGTGTTGGGTCTTTGTTTCTGTGCGAGGTCTTTCTCTAGTTGCAGCGAGCGGGGGCCACTCTTCATCGCGGTGCGCAGGTCTCTCACTGTCGCGGCCTCTCTCATTGCGGAGCACAAGCTCCAGACGCGCAGGCTCAGTAGTTGTGGCTCACGGGCCTAGTTGCTCCGCAGCATGTGGGATCCTCCCAGACCAGGGCTTGAACCCGTGTCACCTGCATTGGCAGGCAGATTCTCAACCACTGCGCCACCAGGGAAGCCCCATGTGTCTTTTTGAATTACGGTTTTCTCAGGGTATTTGCCCAGTAGTGGGATTGCTGGGTCATATGGTAGTTCTATTTTTAGTTTTTTAAGGAACCTCCATACTGTTCTCCATAGTGGTTGTATCAACTCACATTCCCACCAACAGTGCAAGAGGGTTCCCTTTTCTCCACACCCTCTCCAGCATTTATTATTTGTAGATTTTTGATGATGGCCATTCTGACCGGTGTGAGATGATATCTCATTGTAGTTCTGATCTGTGTTTCTCTAGTAATTAGTGATGTTGAACATCTTCTCGTGTGCCTCTTGGCCATCTGTATATCTTCTTTGGAGAAATGTCTATTTAGGTCTTACACCCATTTTTTGATTGGGTTGTTTGTTTTTTTGATATCATAAAAACCAGAGCAGAAATAAATGAAATAGAAATGAAGAAAACAATAGCAAAAATCAATGAAACTAAAAGCTGGTTCTTTGAGAAGATAAACAAAATTGATAAAACTTCAGCCAGACTCATCATGAGAAAAAGGGAGAGGATTCAAATCAATAAAATTAGAAATGAAAAAGGAGAAATTACAACTGACACTGCAGAGATAGATACAAAGGATCATAAGAGACTACTATAAGCAACTATATGCCAATAAAATGGACAAGCATGAAGAAATGGACAGATTCTTGGAAAAGTACAACATTCCAAGACTGAACCAGGAAGAAATAGAAAATATAAATAGACCAATCACAAGTAATAGAATCGAAAATGCAATTAAAAATCTTCCAACAAATAAAAGTCCAGGACCAGATGCCTTCACAGGCGAATTTTATCAAACATTTAGAGAAGAGCTAACACCTATCCTTCTCAAACTCTTCCAAAATATAGCAGAGGGAGAAACACTCCCAAACTCATTCTACGAGGCCACCATCACCCTGGTACCAACACCAGACAAAGATATCACAAAAAAAGAAAATTACAGACCAACATCACTGATGAACATAGACATAAAAATCCTCAACAAAATGCTAGCAAAGAGAATCCAACAACACATTAAAAGGATCATACACCATGATCAAGTGGGATTTATCCCAGGTATGCAAGGATTCTTCAGTATACACAAATCAATCAATGTGATACACCATATTAACAAATTAAAGAATAAAAACTATATGATGATCTCAATAGATGCAGAAAAAGCTTTTGACAAAATTCAACACCCATTTATGGTAAAAAAAACTCTACGGAAAGAGGGCCTAGAGAGAACCTACCTCAACATAATAAAGGCCACATGTGACATACCCATAATAAACATCATTCTCAATGGTGAAAAACTGAAAGCATTTCCTTTAAGATCAGGAACAAAACAAGGATGTCCACTCTCGCCACTTTATTCAACATAGTTTTGGAAGTCCTAGCCACAGCAATCAGAGAAGAAAAATAAATTAAAGGAATATAAATGAGAAAAGAAGAAGTAAAACTGTCACTGTTTGCAGATGACATGATACTATACATAGAAAATCCTAAAGATGTCACCATAAAACTACTAGAGCTAATCGATGAATTTGGTAAAGTTTCAGGATACAAAATTAATGCACAGAAACCTCTTGCATTCCTATACACTAACAATGAAAGATCAGAAAGAGAAATTAAGGAAACAATTCCATTTACCATTGCAACAAAAAGAATAAAATACCTAGGAATAAACCTACCTAAGGAGACAAATGAGTCAGTTTTAAATTCTGAATTTGTAAGGACCATATTTCCAAAGTGACAATAGTTTATGTAAAAATGCAACTACAAGTCTTATAGCTAGTTCTCTAAACTCATAAGAATTCTAAGATAAGTTGGTTTAATTTGTATGGTTAATTTTTTAAAAATGGCCCATTGAACCAGTTGCTAGTTGTTAAATCTTGGCCTATGTTCAGTGATCTATCCTGAACTGCTCTATTTTCAAAAGATTATTAAAACAGAGGAGAGGGATATATAAATACAGGAATGATTTCTCCTAACTCTCAATTCTTAAAGCAGGTTTGTTAACCTTAATTTAAGTAGATATTTCCCCTTGAGGCATAGCTATTTGCCATGTTGTTCTTGAAAGAGCTTAGCAACAACACGGATCTTGATTTGAATTCCAGGTGTTGAACAAGTGAGGGAGCCTTTGCGACCCTCAGTTTTCTCACATAGAAAGTTAAGTCCTAACCCTTACCTGGCAGCATTTTTCAATGATTGGAGATAACATACAGTGACTGTTATAATGCTTGGCCCACATGAGCTGCTCTATTTTCTTATTTGTACACATAGCTTATTGCTTACTGGGTAGAAATTAATGACAGTGAATAGTTTAGGTACTCAATAATTATTTGCTGAATAAATGAATGATTGGTGTTCAAACTACATGTTATGCTCCATATTCCATGTCTTCAGAACTGGCAAAAGAAATTGCTAAAAGCAGAATTTCTTGGTCATAAATCATAATTTTTGACTTATGTCCACACATTTCTGTTTTTAGTATTTTTTTGTCTTAGCTCCATGTTGCAGCTCTAACTATTCTGCTTCCTCTTTTAGATCTCAGGATCTATGTGTCTTATGAATTAGCATCTCAGGTTAATAGAAGTTTATACTGAATTTAGTTATTTATTTATAATTCCAAAGATAAAGAGAAATTTAAAAATTAAAAATTAAATTAAAAGATTTATTTTACTGAAGTATTGTTGATTTACAATGTGTTAATTTCTGCTGTACAGCAAAGTGATTCAGGTATACATACATATAACTTCTCTTTCATATTCTTTTCCATTATGGTTTATCACAGGATATTGAATAGAGTTCCTTGCACTATACAGTAGGACCTTGTTGTTTATCCATTCTGTATATAATAGTTTGCATCTGCTAATCCCAAACTCCCACTCCATCCCTTCCCCATCCCCCACCCCTCCCCCTTGGCAATGAAAGGCTGTTTTCTCTGTCTGTGAGTCTGTTTCTGTTTTGTAGATAAGTTCATTTGTGTTGTATTTTAGATTCCACATATAAGTGATAACATGTGGTATTTCTTTCTCTTTCTGACCACTTCATTTAGTATGATAATCTCTAGGTCCATCCATATTGCTGCAAATGGCATTATTTCATTCTTTTTTTTGTTTTTCTGAGAAACACTTTTTAAGAACAGCAACAGATTTCCCCAAATGGGATAAGTTCCCTCAACTATGTATTATTTTCTGATGTAACATTTTGTTTTTCTGTATGTATGAGAGAGTGATTGAGTCTTTTCACCAATATACCAGTACCAAAGATTGATGTCATGATGATATTTAATTTTATGGTTGATTTTATAAAGATGAATGTCAAATCAGGCCACTTTAATAGATAATTTTGATTAACTGATGTATTCGTTACCGCTTTCCAAAGTACTTTCTTAATATACTCATTATTTTCCTTTAAGTGAAGAGACATCCCATGGAAACCAGTGGGATGTTTTCCCACTGCTAAACCTGCAGAGTGCTATGTAATTAGCTCAAAGGCAGACATTTTATAAATATGCTTAATTGAGCCCTTTCTACTTGAACTGTTTCTTTTATATGCTGTTGCACTTGCTGGAATGAGCAGTTTCCAAAACACAAACCTGGGATTGATTATGAAAAAGTTGGACATCTTGCCTCCTTTTGCTAAAATTTCAAGAAACTGATCCATTTGATTTTAAAGTACATAGTCATGAAATTTAAAATATCTCTGGACACTGGATTTTTTTTTTTCTGTGAAAATGTGTAGTTTGCATGAGAAGACATGCACTGTCTCATCAGTCAGCATTATTTTACACACACACACTGTATTTTATTTTTACAAGAGATAGATAGACTGACACCAAGCATTGTACATGGATGACCACAACAAAAGCAACAATGATTGCAATTACCAAACATGAAACACACTTATACTATGTCATAATATTGACATTCAGTCCAGTAATCCTCCACTGTAACAGCTCCTTTACTTTGCAGTGAAAATTGATTTGTATATTCTTTTCCTCTGAGTCCTTGTGGGATTTTTTTTTTTTAATTCAGACAGAAAGTCACAAAAATTATACTCATCCTCATCAGTTCACTCAGTCCCATGTAATTAATTTCTTTTTTTTCATCTTGATCTTTTGTTAGCAGTTTTATGAGTTCATCAGTTTTTCATTAGAGTTCTGAAAATGCTTATTCATTCAGTTCAGCAGTACAGTCAGTTACCAGAAACCTGTACTTGTCAGAGTCTTTTCCATGAATTTCTTGAAGATGAAACTCTTTTATAGGAACATATTTGCAAAATCATCAGAGTACACCCAGAACTGTCTGTAAATGACAAAAGACTTAAAAATGACCATGGTTAAAGATTTGATGAAAGTTCATAATAATGCAGTTGACAAGAAAATTAGTTATTTCTGAGATATACATTTTAAAGTAATAACTAGGATTATTACTTATAACATTATACCAGAACATATAAGATTTTTAGAAGTTTCCTGTAATGTCTGAAACATTTATATTAACATATTTCCATACATATTTCCATATAAATACAAATATAAGATTTTTAGAAATTTCATGTAATGTCTGAAACATTTATATTAACATATTTCCATACATATTTCCATACAAATACAAATATAAGATTTTTAGAAATTTCATGTAATGTCTGAAACATTTATATTAACATATTTCCATACATATTTCCATACAAATACAAATATAAGATTTTTAGAAATTTCATGTAATGTCTGAAACATTTATATTAACATATTTTCATACATATTTCCATACAAATACAAGATTTTTAGAAATTTCATGTAATGTCTGAAACATTTATATTAACATATTTCCATACATATTTCCATACAAATACAAATATAAGATTTTTAGAAATTTCATGTAATGTCTGAAACATTTATATTAACATATTTCCCTACAAATAACCCAATGAAAGTTTAGTATTAGTTGTTTTGTTTGTTTTTTTATACTGCAGGTTCTTATTAGGCATCAGTTTTATACACATCAGTGTATACATGTCAATCAGTCAGCATTATTTTAGACAGAGTATTTGCTTCTCCCTGGGTGACATATATGTCACTTATCCAGAGGAATTCAATTCTGTTCCAGCTGCTTCTGGGTCTTATTTACAGGCTTGATTATCTGACAGACCATTCCTAAATAAGTAGCTAGTAGTCTCAAAATGTCATTCTCCCCTCTCCAAGGCAAACAATTTTGATAAACACTGCATCTGAAGCTTCGGAAGTAATCCAAAGGAACATAAATGGCCTTGATATTTTAAAAAATTATATTTTTTGATAAATACTTTTGAAACATAAACACAGAAGAATAGTAGTAATAGAAACTAGTTTATGGCCCTAAAATTGTACATTGTGTTCATCTTTGAAAATGCTCATATCCTGTAGTAATAACTGTCAGTGCTCGGAATAGATCTTTTATCTTAGATTGTCAAACTGCAATTGTCAGTCTGAATGGTGAGGTAGATGAGTATGATATTCACTTCTTAAGTGTTTATACTAAAGCAACTACAAAATGCCAAGACAACCAGTGGAAAGATAAGAGGATTTGGTCAAAATGGTTACCCATTGGCCTCACAGCAAATTTAGATGATTTTACTTCCTTAATCTGGTTTCATAGATTTGACGTAACTGATTTTAGATTTGAGGTTCAGGTTTTAATCTGTGACCATATACATGTAATAATGTGGTTCTGAGAACTGTGCTGACGTCTCTAAATACCAATAACTATATAATAAAGACCTACATAGAGTTAGGGCAAACTGGTCATTCTGGTCAGTCTGCCATTATCAGTACAAGATTGGTAATTTGGCTTAATACAGGATCAGAATATCCTTAGAATGTTTCTACTGTTGTTTGTATAGACATGATTTTGATATTTAAATGATTTTAGACTATTGTAGCAGATCATTTCAATAGATTAATAGTGAGGAAGACTTGCTTTTCGTTTTCTTTTTTAAAATGTTGCCAATTTTATATAGTGTTTATTTAAGTCTGTACCATGTGCTATTTGTGAAACACTTTGCAAAAATTAACTTTAATTCTGGCAAATAACAAAGTAGATAGATGCTATTATTTTCCATTTTACAGATGAGGAAACTGAGGCACAGAGTGGCTAAGTAATTTGCCCCAAATTTACACCTCTGTTAACTGCTAAAACCATGATTCTAACCTAGACAGTTTGACTCCAGGTTTCCTAAGGATGGTTTTGATAATGAAGCTTTAATAAACAAACATGCCTTCCATTATGCTAAGTGAGATTAGCCAGTCACAAAAGGACAAATACTGCATGACTGCATTTATATAAAGTATCTAAATAGTCAACCCATAGAAACAGAGCAGAACACTGGTTACCAGGGGCGGAGGAGGAAATGGGGAGTTGCTTTTCAAAGGGTATGAAGTTTCAGTTATACAAGGTGAATAAGTTCTAGAGGTCTGCTGTACAGCAGTGCGCCGATTGTCGACAGCACTGTATTTTGAACTTAAAAATTTGTTAAGAGGGTAGATCTCAAGTCGTCTTACAGTAATAATAATAATAGTAATAGTAGTAAAAATAATAGTAAAAGAATCTAATGAAGCCCACTGTTATCTTTCCAAAAATGCTCTCAATTTGTTCTTAGATTCATGTATATGGGTAGAAAAGAGTTACATAAAATGTATTATTTGACTATTACCTTTCTTAAAAGTAATCCATTTGAACAAACATGAATATTTTAGTTTTACCTACTTAGAAATTATTCTACATCTACTTCTAAAAGTTAGATCCCCCAAAATGTCATTTTGGATAAAAAATGAATAAAACCACGTAGATGAGATAAGTTATCTGAAAAGAGACATCTGGTTTAGCTCTAAGTATTAAAATAGTTAAGGAGAAGAAAGAAATGATTTAGTCAGAAGAATTAAGGGCAAAGGTGGGGACCTAGCACATCTTTTTTTTTTTTGATTAATTAATATATTTGGCCGTGCCTTGCAGCTTCCGGGATCCCAGTTCCCCGACCAGGTATCAAACCCAGGCCCTTGGCAGTGAGAGCACAGAGTCCCAACCCCTGGACCACCAGGGAATTCTGTAGCATTCCTTGTTATCTTGTATTTGTCAAGTTCTTTGAGTGTACCTTCTGATTAAATTTTCAATAAAATCCTTTCAGGAAAGGATATCATCCCCGGTTTACAAAATAGCAAGATAAGCCTCAGGGAGATTAAGTGTATCATCCAAATTCACAGGGCTACGAAGTGACAAAGCCAGGATTTGAATCTGCTTGACAAAGCCCACAATTGTTCCGTCCTACGGCACCTCCAGTGTAAAGACAACGTGCGTGTAACTTCATTACTAAACATAAACTTTTCGAAAACGAAATTTACCATGAGATTTGTCCCATGAATCCTTATGTAAGTTGTGATGGATATAAAAGTGGACAATGCCTTTGGCTGATCTGTTGTAAAACCTATTATGTGGCAGTTGAAATAGATGATTCTTATATCTAACCCCTATAAATGCAGTTACATTAAATTATTAAGTCAAGATACGTCTGTCGGAGGGTTGAGTGTAGAAGAAACAAGCATGAGGGAACCATAAAGAATACAGTTCATATGGGATGACCAAAGAAACATTGATGATAAGGTACAGTTGGTCTGGCTGGTCAAGGATGGGTGAGACAAAATTACCAGGTAACTAGAGAAAAGCATTCAAAGCATAAGAAAAGGAATAAACAAATCTCCAGGGCTAAGATGTGCCAATACAGTACAGAAACGTCAATGACTATTACCGCTTTCAAACATACTTTATATTTCAGTTACTTATCATATATGATCTCTAATTTTTTCAACTTCCCTGAATGATAGGTATGATTATCACCACTGTAGAGAAGAGGGAACTGAGACTCAGGAAAAGTAGTGAATGAATCCAGGAAAGAAGTAATGAATTACTAGAACACGGAAGTACATAGCAATGGATTTGAGATCCGTTTTGAGATTTGAGATAATGTGATAATGTGATTTGAGATAACAGATTGGAGATAATGTGAATTGAGAACTGACTAGGGAAGATCATTCTAATAACCTCCCTTTATACTTTGCTCATAGTACTCTAAGCTTCGGAGATACAATTTCTTATTTAAACCAGTTCCTTTGAGGGAGCTATTATCACTACTGATGTACATGTTAAACAGAAAAGACTGAGTCTCAGAGAAATTAAATAAATTGGTCAATGTCATAAAGCGGCTAGCACAAACCTCTTGAAATTGTATACAATTTTTGTGCAGATTTGTTTACATGCACTTTGTGGGGAAAGGTTAGGTAGCTGGCATCAACTTTTCAAAGGAGTTCATGATGTAAAAAGAAGTTAAGAAAACAGAAAAGAAATTTCTGTATCCCTAATTAAAAAAAAGAAGTAAGAACCACTCTGTCGGTTCAAGGAGGGCATTGTTGGGAATTCCCTGGCGGTCCAGTGGTTAGGACCCTGCCCTTCCGTTGCAGGGGCCTTGGGTTCGATCCCTGGTCGGGGAACTAAGATCCCACAAGCTGAGCAGCATGGCCAAAAAAAAAAAAAAGAAAAAAAAAAGGAGGGCAGTGGTGCAGAAAGGCATGATAGTCTGGCAGGGGTGCAGGCCACAGAGGGAAGATTCTGTGTGACATGGCTACCTGGTAGAGTCTGGAGACTGTCTACATAGAGGGACATTGAACAAATAAGTAAATTCCTGTAGATGCTGGGAGGCAGGCTTCTCACCATTGGAGAAGAGGGCGGGGTACAAATATGAAAGGGTTGAAACTAGGATGAATCCTACAGTGTTGGAGTGGAATTCATGGCATGGCTGTAAACTCATGTTGTCAATATGGAGAGATAGGTATAGAAATAAATACAGATACATGTGTGTATAAATACATATATATTTTTAGCTCTCCCCACCCTAGTAGCAATGAGCATACCTCAGGCAAAGACTAAGAAACTTGTCTAGAGCTCCAGCCAGTGTAGGACAAAACCAGGATTTGAACCTAGGCATTTGGGCTCTGTGTATTGCAGTCCTTAATCACAATGCTATAGAAGATGAGCACGTTGTACAAAGTGGGTGGAATGTCAGAAGTAATGTGCACTTACTTTCAAAAAATCATTTTTTCTGAAGCCTTCAACAGAATCATGTCATTGTTATGCTAAATCTTTCGGGTCTTTGCAGTGTGATCAAAACCTACCACTTACAGATATTTTCCTAGGTTAGTCCCTATTGCCATTACCCTTTGAAAACATAAAAATGCACAATATTTTGTAATTTTAACGAATACAAATAAGTATTTGTATATGTGAATCTAATGGTAGAAATTAAGTCATTGCTGAATTTGTAGAAAATAAACAACCAAAAATAAAAATCCAGACAGTCTGGTAACTATTTTACATACATTTTCTCAATTGCACAACAGCAGTCTGAATTTAGGTCTGTTACCATCACCATTTTATTAATAATGAATCTCAAAGAGTGGTTAAATAACTTGTTTCAGTAATTTCTCTCAGAGGATGCTATATTTTGCAAGTAATTATTGTGGGCTCACATGCATTCATCTGTGATATGTGCTACTATGACTCAAACTTCCTGGGTATCTACAAGAAGAGATTAATCTGAAAAAAATATCACTTTGTCAAAAACAAAGCCTTTTGTAGAAAGTGACTGCATGACCCCCTCTGTAGTCTGTTTCACCCTGGACAGAGGGAATTTTGTGATATTATAGGAAACTGTTTTGGGGAATCTAAGGATAGTTCAACATGAAAGCACATATTGACTTTTGTTACCAGACTTTTTTTAGACATTGTATCACAGTGTCCCCAGAAAGAGGTACTTTATCATGCAGAGCTAGGCCTGGAGCTAATGTCCCCCACACATCTGTCACTGACACAGGGACTGGTCAATTGGCAGAAATGTTAGTGAACTTAAAACAAGGCTTAGAAAGGCTTTCAGGAGATCTAGCAGCACTGAACTCACCGAGGAAGGTGTACAGGTGTAAGCGCTAAATGACTCCACTGAAATCCCGGTAGAGATTTGAACCAACTGCAGTTAGAAATACAAAGTAGAACCAGTGGAAAACAGCACAGATGAAAAGCAAATGGTACCATAAAGCAAACAGAGTCAAATTTGAAATCAAAACTGTATCATCCAGTTGCCAGTGAAAGGAAAAATAGTGTCTGAAGTTTGATCTAATAGGGCATATAATAGGACACACATCACTGAATAGATATAAGTGGTGCAACCAGGTGAGACTGTAGGTTTTTCGTAACACGTTTACTTTATTTAAATGATTATTTTCCATTTTATTGGAGCTTTGATGAGGATAGGTGGGTGGAACTGTTGAAAGCCTATCTGTGGGTATAAAATAAGAGAAGTTTGTGAATCTACATGATCAAAACAGAGCTGTGCCAGGGAGGCTCTGGGTTAAAAAGCATAATAGTCCAGAATTGATTAGGATTTAGAAAACTACCGTTAAAACACCTTGCAGTTTTCATAGCTAGGGATGGCTGTAGACAAAGATATGTGCCTTTTAAAACTGACTTTCTACCTTCCCTACTTCGCAAGGCTTTTTTCCGCTAGGTTTTCCAAGCACAGGACTCTGATTCTCTCTGAGCTCATCATTATGGCTTCTGGCCCATATTATGCTGAAAACTATTGCTTCCTGCTTCCTCCACTTCTCCTATAGAAAGACTTATGCTTCGAAATCAACCAGATCTGATTAGACACCCATGTTATGCTACTGACTTATCCTTATGGTTTGAGCAGGTAACATAAACGCTCTGGTCTACAATTTTTTTCTCTGAGAGAGAAAGTAATCATTCCTACCTTTGAAGTTTGCTTTGAGAATTGATTAGACATAAATCAAAAGCTTAGCACAATATATGGAACATATCAGGGTATCAGTTAATATTAGACAATGATAATAATAAAATTTGCCTACAATTTTGCTGCTCTTATGTTAACTGAACTGTTAATGTTTCATTTCCATGGGTATTTGTGCTTAAAAAGATAAAAATGTTTAATCCATTGAATTCACTGATATATCAAATAATTTTCAGAACATTTAGGAGAAGTGTTGTAATGTTCTGGACAAAACTCATGTAAGTCTGTGTAGGTTTTGACTACTTTTAATACAGATAAATTATAGGCATCCTCTGTATATATAGTGGTAAATTTGGCTCTGATTAGAGTTCTTCTTTTCCTCTCTCAGAAATAAGTGGAAAAGACTCTGTTGAAAAATATTTTAAAATTAAATGTGTAGATACACTAAATTCATGTGTATGGAAACTCTAGTTAATAAACCCTCTTCATATATTCACATCCTTGAAAACATAAACCTGTAAGGCAAAATTATGTAATATGCTCTCCACAAAAATGTTAAAAGATGCCTTTATGCTGCACTCAGTCAGGTTGATATAAATTTCTGTAGCAGAACTAAAATATAACAGGGTAGCATTTCTAAGAGGCTGGAAGGATGTTGGGTCAATGGTAAACTGGGATATATATAGAAGGGAAACTACAGAGGGTGATCAAGAATCTATTTGTAAATAATACATAGTGAATGGATATATATTACTAAACAGGAAGGAATGAATGATAATATTCACATTGCCATTATTCTTCTTTTTCCTTCCTTCCTTCTTTCCTTCCTTTTTTTCTTTATTTCTTCTTTGTTGTTGTTATTTGTTTTTGATATGTATCATACTGTATACATGTAGTTTGCAAATTAATAGTAGTAAAGTGGTAATACACTCAACATCTTTCCTACTTTAGATAAGAAATTGATCATTGCAGTATCTCAGGAGTGTCCATGTGCCCTTGTCCAAAATTTTCCCATCTTTTTTATTATTTCCTTGGTTGTGTTTCTGCCCATGTACATAAACTTAAATAGTATAATATAATATTTAATTTTGAAAAATATGTGGCAAAGACAAACCTAGTTGCAAAAGGGAATAACAACAGCACCACTGTTAGAAGAAGGGTCCAGAAGAAGAGAAGCTGAATGGAGCTTCTGCATCATAGGCTGACTTCAGCTTCTTTGAGAGTTTAATAAAACTCTTAACTCTCAGTCAATGGGGAAGTCAGTGGATGGAGACCTGAAATGGTCCTAAGAAACATAAGTCTTAGTAAAACTGGGTCATCTGACAGGTCTAGAATACAGGCCAGGTACTGAAGTCCAGAAGTGATACGGAGTCTCCTGCTTCTACGTTCCCATGGTCTACCTTTTGTTCTTACATACAGTTCAATGATGACTACTTGCTTTGAGAGAGAGAGAAATGAGCATTATCAACAGATCCAGGCCGCAGGACATAAAAAAGAGAGGAGGAACTTCAACACTAGGTCAAGTTAAGTGCAGATATGCATCTGAGTGAAATTCATCGAGGCATTTTGTTTTGAGGTTATAAAGATGGTACATACAATGGCAATGGGGATCTTGGTGATAACCCTCATCCCATCTGTTTCTTGAGTCACAGTGTTCTAATCTGGACCCATCACCCTATATATCATTGATGTGCATCTGTCAGTTTTGGGCTCTCCCTTCTCCATTTTCCCGGGAATTCCATTGATGTATCCTTTTTACGGCCTCTCTCCTCTTTCTGTAGCCCATGTCTTCCTTTGTCTTGGTTTGTGTTCTATTGAGTTGGCCAAAAAGTGCCTTCGGTTTTAAGTAAAAATAAAAGACACATTTTTCATTTTCACCAAGAACTTTATTGAACAATGTATTCACCTTTTTGTTCCGCTGCCTTCTGCCATTTTTCAGGCAATCTCATAATTCCATCTTCCCAAAACTTTTTATCTTTTTGAGCAAAGAATTGTTCCAGGTGTCTTTTACAGTCTTCCAGGGAATTGAAATTTTTTCCATTAAGAGAATTTTGTAAAGACCGAAATAAATGGAAATCCAAAGGGGCAATGTCTGATGAATAAAGCAGATGAATCAGAACTTCCCAACCAGGCTGTAACAGTTTTTGCCTGGTCATCAAAGAAACACACTGTTTTGCATTATCCTGATAGAAGATTATGTGCTTTCTGTTGACTAATTCTGGACGATTTTCATTGAGTGCCACTCTCAGTTGTTTTTTTTAAAGTAGTTTACTTTAAAAAATACTACTCAGGATTATCATTTTGATCATTTATAGTACTGTGATTTATTAATAATTTATCACTGCATTGGGTCTAAGACGTTGCTGCACGTGGGCTTTCTCTAGTTGTGGCGAGCGGGGGCTACTCTTCGTTGTGGTGTGCGGGCTTCTAATTGCAGTGGCTTCTCTTGTTGTGGAGCACGGGCTCTAGGTGTGTGGGCTTCAGTAGTTTTGGCTTGTGGGCTTAGTTGCTCCGCGATGTGGGATCTTCCCGGACCAGGGCTCAAACCCGTGTCCCCTGCATTGGCAGGCGGATTCTTAACCACTGTGCCTCCAGGGAAGTCCCTCAGTCATTCTAATTGGGAGCAGTACTTGTTGGAATTAATCGTTTGGTTTTCCGGAAGGAGCTCATAATAGAGGACTCCCTTCCAATCCCACCATGTACACAACATCACCTTCTTTGGATGAAGACTAGCCTTTGGTGTGGTTAATGGTGGTTCATTTCGCTTGCCCCTTGATCTCTTCTGTTCCACATTGTTGTATAGTATCCACTTTTCATTGCCTGTCACAATTTGTTTTAAAAACGGAACGTTTTCATTATGTTTCAGTAGAGAATCGCATGTGGAAACATGGTCAAGAAGGTTTTTCTCGCTTAACTTACGTGGACCCCAAACATCAAAGTGATTCACATAACTAAGCTGGTGCAAATGATTTTCAATACTTTGGATATTTTGAGTATGTCGGCTATCTGTAGTGTGGTATAACATTGATTGTTCTCAATGTCTCGATTTGATCGCTATCAGCTTCAACTGGTCTACCCAGCAATGTCCAGCGAGAAATACCCAGCCCGAAACTTTGAAAACCACTTTAGTCACGTTCGATCAGTCACAGCACCTTCTCCATATACTGCACAAATCCTTTTGTGCGTTTCAATTGTGTTTTTACCTTTCTTGAAATAATAAAGCATAATTTACCAAAAACGTTGCTTTTTTTCTTCCATCTTCAAAATTAAAATGGCTACACAAAAATTCACCAATTTAGATATCTTTTTTTAAATGCATGCTGATATGACAGATGTCACAATCTAACAAAATTGTTTTGAATGAAGTTAAAGACAACTAAGTGCTACTAGAGCCATCTTATGGAAAAAACTGAATGAAACTATTGGCCCACCCAGTAGTCCCAGTGGAATACATCCTCAGTGGCATTTTAAGAAAAGGTACATGGGAGATAAATTTTTCAAGACTTTGCATGTTTGAATGCATTTTTTGACTATTAACTATTTGTTGGGTTTAGAATTTTCTTTATAACTTGAAGCTCCATTATCTTCTCGATTCTCATGCTACAGTTAGAGTCATTCTGATTCTTGATACTTTATGTATGATCTGAGTGTTTTTTTTCCCTCTCTCTCCATAACTTATAAAATCTTTTTTACCCTCAGCATTTACAAAACTCACAACATATAGGTCTGTTTCCATCCATTGTGCTAGTCATTCAGTCTGGCAACTAATGTTTGTCACTTCTGCAGAAATTTCCCAAATTATTTCTCTGATAAATTCCTCCCCTTGATTTTCTCTGTTTTTCTAGAACTCCTTGTACTTTTCTATTGTTCTTTTTCTTCTACCTCTTTGATGGTTTGCTTTTCTTTCTGGGAGATTTCCTCAATTTTATCTTCCTAATCTCCTGTTAGAATTTTAAACTCTACTGTGATGTTTTTAAATTGCAAAAGCTTTTTCTTTTTCTCTGAATGTTTTGTTCTTTATTCCTGTACCAATCCTGCACCAGGGATAAATGATCATCTTTCCTCTCACTGATAGTGTTAATAATAATGTTCTTACTTTTGAAGATAATTCCTTTTTCCTCTAAGATGGATTATGTTTTTTTTTTTACTTGTTTGGAATTGTCTATAGTTTACATGTTACAAGCTTTCTTAAGATGTTTGATCATACTTTTTGTCTTCTCATATTTAAGAGTGTGGAAAAGCTGACTGGAAGTCACGAATATGTGTGTGTGTGGTGGGGGAGTGTTTTCAATATGATCTTATAGAGTATTCTGAATAGGCTTGTTTTGTGTATGTGGTAACAACCCATTGGATGTTCAGTGTATGTGTTGCTCAGTATATTTATTGGCTGGTCAGTATATTTAGGTCTCTAATCTTGGTCTGGTTATAGTCTCCAAGAAAGTGTTTTTCAATTTCTGCCGGGATGCTTCTGCATCCGGGATTCTGACAACATAACAGGGGAAAAGGGCTGGCGTTCATTCAGTATTCGGTATGTACATGATCGCTTAATTCCTTTGTTCCTCCTTCAGTCCCGATGGCCCGTGCATGCCTCACAGTCCCTAGTTCTAAGCACTCTACTTTACCCTCTGTGTGCGTTTGGGGCTAATGTAACTTGTGACCTATTTTTCTTTCTCTTAGAAGGGTCAAGACCCAGCTAATCATCTTTCTCCCCGCACCCCCCGCCCATCCTTGGCTCTTGCTGGTTCTCTGGACCCTGTGAGGTTGGATTGGGATCTTGGGTGGGAACTGCTTTACCCTTGTGATAGTGACCCTCCTGGAGCCAGTGGCCCAGCCAGTACCTTGGCTCATTTCCAGGCCTCCTCCTTTCAGTGTCTGTGGCCCTCCAGGTGCTGTCCATGTCTGGCCCCAAGAGCGCCCCCCGGGAGCAAGCTAACCCAGTTCCTCCCTGAGATAGCCACGCTGTCCTGCCAAGATCACTCTCAAGTAGCATCCTGCAGACTCTGACGGGTGTAGGAGCCACCTCTGAGGCAAGTCCCCAGGGCCTTAAGTGGGAGGCATCTCCCTTAACACACCTCCCTTCTCCAGGAATCAGGCCCAGAAAATGGAGAGATGTAGACATAAATGTATTTGACCAAAACTACAGAGCATTTCCTGTGTATCAGGCAGAGTTGAAGTCTGTTATTTTTAATTGCTTTAGCATTTAATCTTGACAACCATCTTATGAGAAAATGACTTTAAAAGGTAGCCATTATCATTAGATAATAATAGGGCTGATAATGAGGAAACTGAATCTCAGAATAATTTGCCTAAGGTCATGGGCCTAATAACTATTGGGTAGGATTAGCTCCTCATTTAAACCGCTATGCACTGCTCTCCAGGTTTATCTCCCCTTTGTCTTCATTCCTTTCACAATGCCCCCCTTCCTCTTTTTGCTGAGGCCCATCTACCTACCTTATATCAATGATCTAGTCATCAGGCTGAGTACATGTTATCTTAAACAGGAAATAATGCACTAAGAAATCCGTTTTTCTCTCTTGTCAAAGCCAGGTTCTCATGACTGCCATCTTGCTAAGGAAGTCCAGAAAGCTTTCTTGCTACCCTAAAGTGAACCCCAAGCTGACCAAAGAGTTGTTTTGGGGGCAAGATTTGCCCTCATCCTCTTTTCGAGAAAACCTTGGGAAAGGAGGACTTAAAAAAAAGTACAGTAGTTACATATTTGCAAATCATTTTTCTTGTTATATTAGAGTGATTAGAAAATGACCCTGAGTGACGTAGCATCATAAGCACCATAAAAAGTCATTTGAGATGGAGAGAGTGATTAAGTTTTAGAGGTTAGGGAGAAAGTGGATCAATATAACTCCCTTCTATGTGGTAAGAGGTGACCTTGAAGAAGAAGTTCATTGCCAGGTGATGAGAACAAAGGCTGTAGTTGGGGGTCAGGTAGTAGGGGAAAGAGAAGGTAGGCATGCCTGGCACATACAAGATGTTTAACTATGGAAGAGAAGATAAACTCACACTTAAAAAAAAATCAGGTGCCGAACATCGGCTTTATAAATTCAATGTGTACTTCTGACAAAGAAATTAAAAAAAAGAGAAACACAATTACTGAGAAAAATAAAATAAAATTTGGTTGTAAATGCTCAGCAGCTGCAAACCTAATTGTTCCACTTCAGCGGTTCTCTAATTATTTCTCTCAAGTTTTCTTTACATCCTTTTCCTTTAAACACTGGTGTGTTTAAAAAGTCCATGTTGGTATAACTGGTCATGTCAGGACTGGTAGGGGAGAAAGATCAGGAATGTCTTGATTTTTTCATTGCAATGTTAGTTTGCCCAGGTTTTCCATGCTGTTTAATAAAGTACCAGTTTAGAAGGCTAACGAGAACATTTATAATTTGTGCTTGACATTACTATGCTAAACTTGACTGTTTAATTACCAAATTAATTTTACGGTTATAACCATAGTATTGCACAATGTTTGTGGTGTAAACATTTGGGGACTTTTAAATATAAAAATACTTAATGTCACTAAACTGTCCCAGTGTGTAAGTAGTTATCAAATTTAAAAGGTCTAAAAAACATGCCAACAGCTATAAAATAAATATATACCCTTGATACAGCATTACAATTTGTATAGCACATTTGCCTTTCTAATATCATTTGCCCTTGGATCTCAGTTGTGTTGTATGTAGTATTTGATGTACTTGAAAACTCAGTATTGTCTTAACAACAGCTGGCTTGGACATGGGGTGATAATAGTAGCATTTTATGACAATTATGGTGAGGATAGTTTTAATGAAAGGTTGTTTCCTGAAGTTAGTAAACCCTCTCCAAAGACTTGTTAACAGTCAGAATTTTTAACTATAGTATTATTAAAGCAAAAAGCAAAAAAAAAAAAAAAAGACAAAAGGAAACAACCCCAAAAAGCAACAAGAAAAAATCTGCTTTGCTGAGTATTCAGAGGACAAGTCTACATAATTATGTCAAGCCAATTATGAAGACAATGATTTTCTCTTCTTGATTAAAAAAAAAAACCAAAACAGAAGTTATTTTTTTTAAAATGGTCTGAATTTTATGCATCAGCTTTCCATTATTTTTTGTCGGGTACGTCATGGTACCAAGTACCATTTAGTTGCCCTACCCATAGGGATATAAACAAGTGTGAAAGCAACTGTGGATGACATGTCATCCCATAGGTTTTGGATCATGGTGTTTTCATTGTCATTTGTCTCTAGACATTTTTTGATTTCCTCTTTGATTTTTTCAGTGATCTATTGGTTGTTTAGTAACATATTGTTTAGCTTCCATGTGTTTGTGTTTTTTACAGGTTTTTTTTCCTATAATTGATTTCTAATCTCATAGTGTTGTGGTTGGAGAAGATGCTTGATATGATTTCAGTTTTCTTAAATTTACCGAGGCTCGCTTTGTGGCCCAGCATGTGGTCAAATCCTGGAGAATGTTCCATGTGCACTTGAGAGGAAAGTGTAGTCTGCTGCTTTCAGATGGAATGCTCTATAAATATCAATTAAGGCCATCTGGTCTAGTGTGTCATTTAAGGCCTGTGTTTCCTTATTAATTTTCTGTTTGGATGATCTGTCCATTGGTGTAAGTGGGGTGTTAAAGTCCCCCATTATTATCGTGTTACTGTTGATTTCCCCTTTTATGGCTGTTAGCATTTGCCATATATATTGAGGTGCTCCTATGTTGGGTGCATATATATTTATAATTGTTATATCTTCTTCTTGGATTGACCCTTTGATCATTATGTAGAGTCCTTCCTTGTCTCTTGTAATAGTATTTTAAAGTCTAGTTTGTCTAATACGAGTATTGCTACCCCAGCTTTCTTTTGATTTCCATTTGCATGGAATTCCTTTTTCCATCCCCTCACTTTCAGTCTGTATGTGTCCCTAGGTCTGAAGTGGGTCTCTAGTAGACAGCATATATACGGGTTTTGTTTTTGTGGTATGTCATTCAGTGTATGCTGTGTCTTCATAAACCATACACATTTTCTGCGGAGACCCCAAAGCCAATAAAGAGAATAAGAAGCAGTGAAAGGTGTGGGCTGCCCCTGTTGCCATGAGATTGAGAGCATAATGTTTCTTAGGAAGCCCTGTTCTTCCTTGGGTCACGAAATCTTTATCGTAGGACCCCACAGCAAGTTGATGGCAGAGCTGGGCTTTTAGGAGTGTTATTATTGCCATTTGAAGTTTGGTTCTTTATGTTCTATGCTTGTGCTATCCAATATGGTAGCCACTAGTCACACGTGTTTATTTCAATTTAAATTAATTAAAATAAAATGAAAAGTTTAGTTCCTCAGTTGCATTAGTTACATTTCAGGAACTAAATAGCCATGTATGATTGATGACTACCATATCACAGATACAGACCATTTCTATCATCTTAGAAACTTCTCTTGGGCAGTGCTGCTCTAAATGCTAAAATGATGTACACATTTCAGATTAATGCAGTAGTCTTATTTACGGTAGCCTATGAAAGTGAAGTTTCAGTATTACACAAAGCCTCTCTGCTAAAGGTCCATGGAAATGTAGTAAAAAATAAGAAAAATAAACACTAAAAAAAATGGTTGGAAAAAGTAGATAAAAATAACATTGCCTGAATAAAAGTTTGAGTTATACTGAAGTGATTCTTTGGGGGATTGAAATCTCAGATGTAGGAAGCCACAAAGGAGAAAGCAAATCTATTTTTCTGCCTTTGTGTTATTTTCTTTCATTAAAAAAAATCCCTTTCCAAAGGTCTCTAAGCTCAGCTACAAATGTTGAATAACACAGGACAGTTTTGAGCTAATCAAAATTAAAATTAGTTTCATAAAAAAATCTGTGTATTAATCACATTTGGATTCTGTATTTGCCTGAGGAAATGGCAAGAAATAAAAGGTAAAATCATTTATAGCAGATGAGTGGGAAAGAAAGCCTTTGTTTGTTGATTTTTTTATTACCTGTTTAGCTTCAGGGACTCAGGAGTAATAAAAACAGTAAATAGTACCTTGGTGGCCTGAATAAGTTAGTGATCCTTCCAAAGGTACAAAGTCTCAATGAGTGATTAGTTTAAGCCTAGCAAGACCCTAGCTCACCAGATGTAATTTATAGTAATTATCCCAGTTCTTCCCTATAGGTCTTTCCAGATGATTTGTAATAAAGTCCAACTAAATACTGTTTAAACACATACTATCTGGAATAAGTCTTTTATAGTATAATACACTGAAAAATAAACATGTTACTTTCCTTTAACTATTATATAATAGAGTTTTAAAATAACACATGTAGTGTGTTAGGAGAGCGTTATGCATAATTTTTGGTGGATGAAGTAACGGCAATTTTAAAAAGTGTATTTTTCAATAATAGGATAGACTTACAGGAGGAGGGCAAGTCAGATGAGCACAAGTTGGGTTCAAAGAAAGTGGGTATATGTCGGAGAGGAAATGGCAACATTATTCTGAACATGTTTGGGCACCTCTCCTTCAGATAAGCCCATAAGCCAGTTACCATCATCTCGTGTCCTACGGGAGACACAGATGACTTTTAGGAGGTGGTTACAGGAGGAGAGTAAGTGAAAGTCAAAAGAAAGCTATTTGGCTAAAATGCTGATTGGATATGTGTGGCACCGGGTCATTCACTCGTGCTAACATCAGTTAAGCAAGAGGTTGTACAAGGATCTATAGAGACGGTACCCTTTGTCCTCGGTCCAGTCATTATCACTTCCAGCACCTGGATCCCAGGGCAGCAGGAATCAGCAGCCTTAGCACACACGTCTGCACGTGCCATCAGTGTTCATGTCCTAGGCAGGCGTCAGCAGCCCCTTGCCACTGACAGCCTGAGCCGGACTAGAAGGCAGCCTCATGGCAATTCAGAGAACAGAGAGCAGACACTTAGCAGTAGCTAAGGGGGTTTGATTACTGTATACTCCCTGAGAACTCCTGGAGTCATTTGTGGTGGATTCTGAAATCTTTATCATGGAAAATTTCAAACAAATGGCAACAGAGAAAATTATGATGAACCCACGGTACCCATCACCCACTTTCAGCAATTACTAATTCATGGCCAAATCTGTTTTCCCTTTTCCTTCATCTACTCTTTTCCACCTTCTGGTTTGTTCTAAGTAAATTTTAGAACGTTTCAAGGAAGCATGTTTTTCTCTACAGTGAATCGGCACAGATAAATAATATTCTTTGACTGCTATCATGACCATATTTATACCTTAAGGACATCGGGAGTTACACGGGAAAACAAAGTACGTTAAATGGATTCACAGAGGTAAGGACAGGGAACTACAGGATTGGACGATGCCATGGCGGGCATGAGACGGAGGAAAAAATCCTAAGAACGTGACATCGAGACTGAATCACGGCTGGCACATAGGTGTCAGTCAACAGAAGAAGGGAAGAAAGGGAATTCCAGATAGAGGAAACATTAAATAATTATCTACTTAATGAGTTGAGCGCATTTACAGAAGTTTTGTTTTCTGCAGTGTCTTATGTACTGGCTTAAAAAGGCAGGGAGGCCCAAATCCCTCAGGGATCAGTAGAGTGAATGTGTGTAAGGCACGTGTGAATCTGGATTGAAAAGATGGTCCATCAGGATACTGCGTGCATTCAGAAATATTGGAGAGTAAGGTATATGGAGGTGGTGGCAGTGGTGGCAGTTGTAGTCATGGCCCAGCCAGACAGTGGTTCTGTAGCAGCAGCAGCTGGGGGAGAGTGAGACATGTGATGACAGTGGTGGTGTCCACAAGAGGAATTATCTAGAATGTAGTGTTCCCACACCATGAAATATTTTCAAATCTACCTTCCAATATGAGTGTGATCTTTGGAAGATTTTAGTGGATACTTTTTATTATGATAACTGATGTTTCTACGAGAATAAACTATGATCCTTTCTTCAGAGGAAATAAACTTATTATTGTAGACTTGCAAGATCAGGTCAGAGAAAAATTTTCAGAAGTCCTAATTTATTAATAGGTTCTAAATGTTTTAATGTATTCTCCAAAGAATAATAAAAATAGTATAAAAATTCTTTATATCAATTAGCTGTCATTGTAAGAAGACATAAACCACTCTAGATTTTTCAAGCAGAAGGGAATTTAACAAAGGGAAGTGGTACTTATGGACATTTATTGGAAGGTTTGAAGATAAAGAAGTCGGCGGGAAGTAGGTGGGCACAAGTAGGTTTTCAGGTCAGATGGAAGCTACAATCAGAACTGAGGGGTTTGTTGGTGGTACCAACATCATAGCTACCCTGTAGTCCCGAATCCAGTGGAGTGTTGTGGAATGCAGAGGTCACCAGACTGCTGAAAAGTTTGAAGCACAGGCTGCTAAAGCCTATGCTTCAACTGCTGCAAGAGAAAGAAGGGCCCCAAACTCAGTCCAGTCCATTTCCTCGGAAACACCATCGTTATCTTCAGAGTTCTGGCACCAAGGGTATTTGGAAGTGCATTTCCCAAGTTTCCTGTCCTGGTAATACAAAGAGAGAATAGACGTAAGAGAGAAATGAATTCTGCTCACCACTAGACAATCACCAACATGCTATTTAAATCTGCATCTAATTATTCCAAAGAATTTAATATTATCATCCAATCTTAATGCTAAAATGTATAGTACTGTCAGGTTTATTTGTGGACCCTTAGGATAATTTTCTTGGCCCAGTTAGTTTTCCAAGGAGACTTTTTTTTTTTTTTTTAGAGTGGAATGGTATTTAGAAATCAAGTTCTGAGACCTACATATGCTCATTGCTGTTACGTGACATTGCTTGTAGGAAACAGATCTTGGAGATTATTATTATTTTTGTCATCATTATTATTATTGATCATGATCCTACGCTGATATTTCCAATTCAAATTCAACAGTACAGGTTTCTTCCTCACCTATCCCATTCCATATTTGTGTCTGTCTTATTTTACAGGAGAAAGCTGCTTGAAAACACACACACACACATACATACATACATATATGTGTGTGTATATATATTGATTTGCTTTATCCTAGTATGCTCATACAATAATTTCAGATTATTACACAAACACCACCACTACCAAAACTACTAAGTTCAAGACATTTTCTTTTTTGCAATTCTGTTTGTCCTTAGTATGTTGCAGAGTATTTGTTCATAAGGTGCTTGATTTAAACTATTTCTTTCTGTTCTTATAGTCTTATTTTGGTGTGCAGTTGGTTTTATTTCTTTCTCTCTGTCATAAGTTTTATAATTTTTTCTTCCTTTTCTGTTTAATTTTAAAAAATGTAAAACATATACATGGTTCATAAATTTTAAAAGCTATAAAAACATGCTCAGAGAAGTTTCACTTTCATCTGTGGCATCCACCGTATTCCTTGTCGACCCCACATCTTTTTTTTTTTTAATAAATTTATTTATTTATTTAATTTATTTTTGGCTGCGTTGGGTCTTCATTGCTGTGCGCGGACTTTCTCTAGTTGTGGCAAGTGGGGGGCTGCACGGGCTTCTCATTGCGGTGGCTTCTCTTGTTGCAGAGTACGGGCTCTTAGGCGCGTGGGCTTCAGTAGTTGTGGCACAGGGGCTTAGTTGCTCTGCGGCATGTGGGATCTTCCCCGACCAGGGCTCGAACCCGTGTCCCCTGCATTGGCAGGCGGATTCTTAACCACTGCGCCACCAGGGAAGTCCCACCCCCACCTCTTTTTTCTTAGTTTCTGGTTTATCCTGACTGTGCTTCCAGTGGGACTGTTGTCCCAGTATCTGACTTTTTCTCCAGGTCCAGAATGTTTAGTGGGAAAAGATTTACTCACTCTCTAGCAAAATATTCACGTTGTTTCCCTTATCCATAGAGTGAGGAACTATTATAACATGAATTGCTAAGTGGATGTTCCTGGAACTGTCTCTGCTCCTGCCAAAAGAAATATCACAACTCAGAGGGGAATTGACGAGATTATGCAGGACTGGTGTTTCCAATCACACATCCGTTAATTTTGCCTTTTTGCCCTGAGCATAAACCATGAGTCATGGAGAGTGATTGTATCTTAAGATGACTTAATCAGGTGGTAATGCCAGTATTTGTGGCTCTAGATGTGATATCTTTACTGGCGCTGATCAGCATCTGTCCTGACAGCTGGTGTATGAATCCCCAAATGTTTTGACCTTACCTCGTACCTACTGTGAAAGAAAAGCAGAAGCCTTTTGCCTTTATATGGCAGAGACAAGTCTTCCTTTATTGTGTTGCCTCAAGACTATGTCAGTTCGCTGGCTTTCTTTCTTAATATAGTTGAGTGCTATCTTGATCATCTTGATATTCAACAGAACGTCACACTGGTTCATTACATTTATGATATTATGCCAAAGGGAACTGATGAGGAGGAGAGAGCAAACCTCCTAGAAGCTTTGGTAAGATATGTGTGCGAGAGGTTGAGATATAACCTCAGTGAAAATTGAGGGCCATGCCACAGTTGTGACGTTTCTGAAGGGCCAGTGGTCTATGGCAATTTGAGATGCCCTTCAAAAATGAGAGAGAGGGCTTCCCTGGTGGCGCAGTGGTTGAGAATCTGCCTGCCAATGCAGGGAACACGGGTTCGAGCCCTGGTCTGGGAAGATCCCACATGCCACGGAGCAACTGGGCCCGTGAGCCACAATTACTGAGCCTGCGCGTCTGGAGCCTGTGCTCCGCAGCAAGAGAGGCCCGCGCACCGCGATGAAGAGTGGTCCCCACTTGCCGCAACTAGAGAAAGCCCTCGCACAGAAACGAAGACTCAACACAGTCATAAATAAATAAATAAAAGAACGTGAATTTCTTAAAAAAAAAAAAAAAAAAAAAAAACTTAAAAAAAAAAAAAAAATGAGAGAGAATTTGATGTGCTTGGAATCACCAACTGCAGGAAAAAGAGGTATAATACTTGCTGGGCTTCTTTGGATTTTTTTTTTTTTTTAGTTTTTTTAATTTTTAATTTTTTAATTTCAAATTGAAGTATAGTTGATTTACAATGTGTTAATTTCTGCTGTACAGCAAAGTGATTCAGTTATACATATATTTACATTCTTTTTTATAGTCTTTTCCATTATGGTTTATCACAGGATATTGAATATAGTTGCCTGTGCTGTACAGTAGGACCTTGGTGTTTATCCATCTTCTATGTAACAACTTATATCTTCTACCCCCAACCTCCCACTCCATCCCTCCCCTCACATCTCATTTGTCATTTGACTCTAGCCTACTTTCTGGACATCCCAAAGACTGCTAGTTCTTATGTCTTAGAGCAAGATAATGGGTCTGCATGAAACAGAGGCTGCAATTCAAGCTCCTCTGACACTTGGGCGTATGAGTCAGAAGTCCCAAGTGTCTGTGGTAGATGCTGTACAGCAATTTCAATACTAGCTTAAGAGCCAGACTCCTTGGGGTTTTCAGAAAGGGCATCTGTCTCCTCTTCTGGTGACAAATTTTGTTCATGGAAAATCAGCTTGTTTTGCTCCTGTAACAAAGTGACTATGCACCCCCAGTTGCCCACTATGAACTGAGTATTACCTCGTCTACCCAACCTAAAACTGGATGTGCACAGCAGCATTCGCCTGAAAATGGAAATGGCCTGTGAAGACTGGGACTAAGCAGGGTCAGAAGGAATGAGTAAACAGCACTGGTCGGTAGCTTAGACTTCCATCATACCTGCTCTGTGTTCTGGACCCTTCCTTAACTGATAGGCTTGACCATATGAAGAGTTCCCCATGACTAAGTAACAGAAGAAGAAAAAACTCAGGCCTGATTTATGGATGTACCTGCATGATACACTGGCACGAACAAAGAGTGGATGGCCACTGCATAAAACCCCGCTCAGGAGAAGCCCTGGAAAGCAGTGGTGCAGGGAATCCTCCCCGTGGGTGGAACTTCCTGTCGTTTACCCAGTATCATACAGAATAGTTTTCTTGTCCTAAAATACCTACTATTCTTCACCTATTCAGCCATCTTTCTCTCCACCCAATCTCCTGGAAACAGATTATTTTTTAATCATCTCTATAGATTTTATTTTTCCAAAATGTCAAATATCATTGGAATCACAGTGTATATAGCTGGCTTCTTTCACATAGCAATATGTATTTAAGATTTACCCGGCCTTTTTCATGACTTAATAACTCATTTTGCTTTTAAAAAAATTGTAAAATATACATAACACAAAATTTACCACTTTGACCACTTTTAAGTATACAGTTTGGTGGCCTTAAGGGCATTTGTACTGTTGTGCAACCATCACCATAATCCATCTCCAGAACTCTTTTCATCTTGGAAAACTGAAACTCTGCATCTATTAAATGAAAGTTCCCCACTATCCTCTTCTCCCAGCCCCTGCCTTCTACTCTCTGTCACTGTGAATTTGGTTACTCATACCTCAAGTATGTGGAATCTTGTAGTATTATACTGTATTTATACTTTTCTGACTGGCTTAATTCACTTAGCATAATGTCCTTAAAGTTTGTCCCTGTTGTAGCATATGTCACAATTTCCTTTTTAAGGCTGAACAATAGTCCATTGCATGTATATACCATGTTTTATTTATCCAACCGTCAGTGGACACTTTGGTTGCTTCCACCTTTTGGCTATCAACAGTAATGCTATTAGAACATGGGTGTATAAATATCTGTTCGAGTTCCTGCTTTAGATTCTTTTGGGTATATGCTCCAGAATAGAAATGTCTGGATCATATGGTAATTCTAGTTTTATTTCTTTTAGAGGAACCACAATACAGTACTGTTTTCCTAGAAGCTGCACTGTTTTCTACCAGTAATGCACAGGATTCCAGTTTCTCCATATCCTTGCTAAAACTTATTTTCTGGTTTTGTTGTTGTTGTTATGTTTTTGTTAATAACAGCCCTTCTAATGGGTATAAGGTGATATTGTGGTTTTCATTTGCATTTCTCTAACGGTTAGTGATACTGGTAATCTTTTCATCTGCTTTTGGACATTTGTATATCTTCTTTAGAGAAATAACTATTCAAGTCCTTTGCCCATTTAAAAATTGTTTTTATTTTAAATGTAATATGCATTTAAGATTCATCCATTTTTTTATTGTCATTTTGAGTTGTAGTAATTCTTTATATATTCTGGATAGAAACCTCTTATCAGATATATGATTTTTATTGTTGTTGTTGACTTGTAGGGGTTTTTAGTATATTCTGGGTAGTAACCTCTAATCAGATATATGATTTGCAATTTTTTAAAATTCCATGGGTTATCTTTTTATTAACTGTGTCATTTGACACACAGAAAGTTAATTTTGATGTAGTCCAATTTACCTATTTTTCTTTTGTTATCTGTACTTTTGGTGTTATATCCAAGAAAGCATTGTCAAACCCAGTGTCATGAAGATTTTTTATGCTTTCTTCTATTTATAGGTCTGTTCAGATTTCCTATTTCTTTATGATTTAATCTTGGTATGTTGCATGTTTCTAGGAATTTGTCCTGAAATTTTCATCTAGGTTATCCTATTTGTGTGTACAATTGCTCTTAGTACTCTATTATAATCCTTTTTATTTCTTTATAATCAGTAGTTATGGCCCTGCTTTCATTTCTAATTTTAATTATTTTGGTCTTTTCTCTTTCTCTCTTTAGCTAATCAAGGTGTAAATGTTTATTAATTTGTGGATGTTTTTAAAGAACAAACTCTTATCTTCATTAATTTTCTCTTTTGTTTTTCTAGTCTCTATTTTAATTATCTTTGTCCAAATGTTTATTTTTTTCCTTCCTTCTATTAGCTTTGGATTTAGTGTGTTCTTTATCTAATACTTAAGGTGCAAATTTAGGTTGTTAATTTTAGATTTTTTTTTATAATGTAAGCATTTATAACTACAAATTTCCCTCTTATAACTGCTTTTGTTGTATTCCATAAGCCTTGGTATTCTGTATTTTATTTTCCTTTGTCTCAAAATATTTTCTAATTTCCCATGTGATTTAACTTTGACCCACTGGTTTCTCAAGAGTGTGTTAAGTTCCACATATTTGTGGATTTTCCAGTTTTTCTTCTGCTATTGATTTCTAGTTTCATTTCATTGTGATCAGAAAAAATTGTATTATTTCAAATTAATAAGGTTTTTTTGATGACATAACATATAACATATCCTAGAGAATGTTCTACATATCCTAGAGAATGTCCTAAGTGCACTTGAGAAAAACGTGTTTTGCTTCTGTTGGGTGGAGTGTTCTGTATATACTTGTTAGGTCTAATTGGTCTATAATCTTCTCTTTCCTTATTAATCTTCTCTCTGGTTGTTCTATCCACTATTAAAAGTGGGCTATTGAAGTCTACTACTTCAACTGTAGAGCCATCTATTTTTCCCTCTTGTTCTGTCAATGTTTGCTTCATATATTTAGGGGTTCTGATGCTTGGCACCTATATGTCTAAAATTGTTATGTCTTGGGACTTCCCTGGTGGTCCACTGGTTAAGACTCTGTGCTCCCAGTGCAGGGGGCCTGGGTTTGATCCCTGGTCAGAGAACAAGATTCCGCATGCCCCAACTAAAATTCCTGCATGCTGCAGCCAAATAAATAATAAATATTTTAAAAAATTGTTTTGTCTTCTTGGTGAGTTGATCCTTTTATCATTATATACTGTCCTTCTTTGTCCCTTGTAACACTTTTGACTTAAAGACTCCTTTGTCTGATGTTAGAATAGCCACTTCTGTTCTATTTTGGTCACTATTGAATGGAATAACTTACTTTTCCCCATACTTTCTCTTGCAATTTATGTGTGTCCTTAGATCTAAAATGAGTCTCTTATAGACAGTATATAATTAGATCCTGGGGAGTTTAATCCATTTACATTTAAGGTAATTACTATTTGGGAAGAATCTACTGTTGCCATTTTAGTATTTGTTTTCTGTATGTTTTATATCTTTTTTTTAATCCCTTATTTCCTTTTACTGCCTTCCTTTGTGTCTATTTGATTTTTGTAGTAAAACATGTTGATTTCATTTACTTTTGTGTATATTCTATAGATATTTTCTTTCTGGTTATCATAGAGATTATATACAACACCCTAAATTAATAACAATCTGTTTTAAACTGGGAACAGCTCAACTGGAATCACATACAAAAACTACTCCTTTTTAGCCTCCCTCCACAGTTTATGTTATTTGTGTTACAAATGACATCTTTATATATTGTGTATCCATTAGCATAGATTTATAATTACTTTTTCTGCTTTGTTCTTTGAAATCCTGTAAAATAATTGAGTGGAGTTATTAACCAAAATTATGATAATACTGGTCTTTCTACTTGTCTTTGTGTTTATCTTAAATAGAGAACTTGATATTTTCACGTGGTTTTGAGTTAATGTAGTGTCTCTTTGTTTCAACTTGAAATATTCCTTTATCATTTTTTTGTAGGGATGTCTAGTGGTAATAAATCCCTTTAGCCTTTGTTTACCTGGGAATGTCTTAACTTTTACCTTATGACTTTGCTGTGGAGGCAGTATCTCTAACTTCACACTGGTGGCTTTAGTCCCAATTTCATGGCAGCAAACTCTAGTTATTGCTCAAGCTTTGTGTGTTCTTCTTGCTTTTAGCTTGCCTAGTAATTTCTGGTCATAACTTGGACCATACTTGGAATTAGCATATTTATTTCTTTTTGTGTGTGTGTGAGTCATTGGGATGTGTCTTTATTGCACTTTTCAAATACACTTGTATAAAGCTTATGATTTAGTACAGGGGCTTTCAATATTTGCTTAGTCTTATCTTGATCCCCTAAGTATCTTGTACTCTTTGACTACATGATCATAAAGATATGTCATTATTAAAAAGCCTTTGGAACACACATTCACATGATAGTTAGAAGCTATAAGACACAGAGTCTGTTTTGTCTTTGAACATTTATTTTCGAATTTCATTTGTGTTCTGTTTTTCTTCTCTGGATCTTTATTTTACTGATGTTTGCTCTTTATTTTCTAACTTACTAGGATCTTCTCTATAATCATTTTTATATCTTTGCCCTTTTACATTTCATTTTGTGTGGATTCTCAAATCTAGCTATTTTCTGTCTTTTTATAATGTTTATTTTATACACATTACTCTAATTATGACTTTTATTGCTATACTATTTTTTATTGCAGTGTTTTATCTTCAACTTCATGCTGAGCTCTGGCTGCTCATTTTTAATTTTCTCTTTTTGTTTTAGAGCTATTGTATCTCTATTTTGAGCTCCTTCTCACTTCATAGAAATGCTGTCTTTATCTTTTATGACTAAGCTTAAACATTTTTTGTAGTATTCTTGAGCAAGTTCTGTTTTCTGTTGTAATATTTGTTGTTCAAGTTATTTTGCTTAAGCTTATTTCTTTAATTTCAAAAATTTCTCATGCTCTTTTTTTTTTCCTTATTATTTCTTATATTTGAGTAAGGTTGGCTGTTTGCTCAAGAATAATGTGTGTGTGTATTAGGGAAGGAAGATATAATGCTAACAGTTCATTTCAAAGGTTGTCTGTGGCAACAAATCTTAGTGGGGTCAGAAGATCTTTTATATACATTTTTTTTTTCCTTGGGGTAAGTCTTATCTTGGCTTTGGTGTTCATGGGGTCTCCATGGCTAATAACAGGGCTTGAAAACTCTGTTTTGTAAACTCACAGTTGTCTTCAGTTCTTCAACCTTCATCCTTGATGGTCTGCTTCTCCCAGAAATTTCCTGTCAGTAAGTTTTTTCCTTCAGCTTTTCTTTCTGTATCATTCTATTGTATTGAATTTAGTTTTTTTTCAAGGACATTTTCTTTCTCTCATTGACCACCTTCCTGTTTTTAGTTTTTTTTTCTTTAATCAAAATGGATAGGACTTTTAAAAATATAATGCTTTTAGGCACCTTTTTTTCCCCCATGTTTTGGCACTTAGAATGTATAATCAGCTCTTAGAACCCAGATTTCCAAGAATTTATTGGAGTTGCTGTTTGAGGTTCTGCTTCTTTTGCTTCATTGAAGATTAAATATTTTCTGTTTTTCAACTTTTATATCCGTTTAAGTGCGTTTCAAGAAAAGAGGGCAAAGTAAAAATATCTTACATGACATTTTTAACTGAGAGCCCTGATTCAAGTGTTTAAAAAATATGTTCTCAATTCTTTTATCATAACCTCTTCTGATAAATAGGTAAGAGGTGCATTGTTTTACAAGTTAAAAAAGCCACAGTTCATTTGCTAAAGCTGAGATCATTAAAATATAACATGGAATCAAAGTCTTAGACTCTATATTTTCATGTTTGCTTTATACAAATTTCCATTCAGTATGTTAGTAAAAAATTTTCTAATACATGGAATAGATATGATAAAATGCTCAAAAATGCTTTGCAACGTTTTTACTGCAGCTTTGGCTTCTTCTGCCTGTCAGGTATTGTTTGTGTCCCTAGTGCTTCTGAAAAGAAAACTCCATTATCAGGAAGTTAAAAGCCACTGGTTCCTCAGAGCCTTCTTAGAGTTGATGAACTAGTGTCTTTCCAGGCACCAGGAGTTCCTTAGAGCCTAATGCTTAGGTTTCCTTCTGAAACCAGTTTGATCACAGTACTGCTTGTGGATGTCACTTGGGCTTGGCATAGATTTCTCCAAGTGTATTGCAAAAGTTTATAAAATCTAATCCCAAACTCTTAAATTTGGTGATGGACAGAGGGTCTTCATTCAAGAGGGTGGCTGGATTATGCTTAACTCTTAACCTCTATGTTTCTCTTTCAGAGAAAGAGATCTCTCACCAGTTTACTTAGTTACCCATGGCGTAGTCAATCCCTGTTCTAGAATATCTACCTACTGTTTTACTAAGGCTAGGGAATAATGAAAAAAATAGCACGGAGAGGAATAGAGAGGTAAATAATCTGGTTTATAATTAAAATAATTAGTTGATCCACTTTCTGTTCCCTCCCTGGTTCTCTGATTTCCTGCATGTGGCAGAGGATGTCTTTAGCCATTGTCCCTCAGAAGCGTACTAAGGAGGCTCCAAAGACCAGATCCAAAGGGGAGAGACTCGAAAGGAGATAGAGATTTCCTTTCCCACTTAAGGAAAAGTAACATTGACAGTTCCACATTCCTCTCTAAAATCCCTATTTTCTTATTATTGATGCAAGAACATACTTCCTTTATGAGCAACAAAGAAATGTTACTTATCCTGTTGACTCAAAAAGCTAACCACATCAGAGTATATTGCAATAAATGCAACATGTATATAAGGGATATGTAGTAAAGTGAAAATATTATTTCAACACTCTAAGATGTTTAGGGGGAAGTAACATCATCACCAAGCACTGACTTACTGAGCATTCCTCTGTGTAAGATGCATTATCTCATTTGATCCTCAGAACAATGACATATGAGGTGGCTATTAGTATTGCCTCTGTTTGGCAGGGAGGAAACTAAAGCTTGACGAGGATATATAAGTTGCTTAAGGTCACACAGCTTGTTAATAGTGAAGTCAAAATTGTACCAGTTTGTTGGGCTTGGCTATCCAACTTCTTGCAATCCATCCCTAATTTACTTTTTAGGACTGGATGTGTCTCTAACTTTCTAATTTTTTCAGTGTTTCTGCTGGGACTGGGCAGGACATGGGTGAGCAGCTATAGAATAGTATTATGGATGACCAGGAAAATACTCCTTTTCCATGAGCGAGGGTGCCAAAGGTGCATTATATGGGAGACTCTAGTCAATTTAGTGTGTGGCTTAGCAGGCCAGTATCACCAGCCTTGTCACTGGTGTGGAACTCTGAAAGGAGTTAGAATGGTCCTAAGGGGCTAGGTGGAAGAAAACTTGAATTGATTAGAAATGACTTAATAAATTAATGTACCACTCCAAATAACCAAATTTCTTGCCTTATAGTAACATAATCTACATTCTTTAATCAAATTTTAATTATATTAAATAATAATTATCAGGATGACGGATATTTAGCTGTACCTAATAGAAAATCTAGGTCAATAATCGGTGCTTACATTGAGCTGTGCTTTTTCATTTTATTAGTATTTAATGATGAATTCTTTTTTTTTTTTTAAATGTATTTATTTATTTTATTTTTCGCTGTGTTGGGTCTTTGTCGCTGTGCACGGATTTTCTCTAGTTGTGGCGAGCAGGGGCTACTCTTCGTTGCGGTGCGTGGGCTTCTCATTGCAGTGGCTTCTCTTATTGTGGAGCACGGGCTCTAGGCACGCAGGCTTCAGTTGTTGTGACTCGTGGGCTCTAGAGCACAGGCTCAGTAGTTGTGGCACACAGGCTTAGTAGCTCCGCTGCATGTGGGATCTTCCTGGACCAGGGCTCGAACCCGTGTCCCCTGCATTGGCAGGCAGACTCCCAGCCACTTCGCCACCAGGGAAGCTCCTAATGATGAGTTCTTTATGCTTGCCTTTTTTGATGAAACAAGTTATTCTAAGTGGGGTAAAAGAAGCTAAACAATATTGATTAGATGATGAAATTAAGATGCTTACAAAAAAGAATGCATAGGCTGTGTTCACAAACAGTATTTATATTTTTAACTGATTAGATACGTAAACCCAGGAAACAAATTGTTCTTTTGTATTGTTATTTTTCATCTTTAGGAAAAAGTGGAAGTGTTTGAAAGAGGACATGCCAGTTTTTAACAAAGCTTTTCTGAAAAACATCTTTGAAATCATCACCAATCCTTGCAGGTTTGGGTTCAGATAGAGTCAGCTGTGATGAAAATAAATTGATACATGGTAAAAAGGAGTAGCAGGAAATTTATATTCAGCAGAAGCTCAAATACTAATTCAGAGAGAAGATTTCAAGATGAAATGTAGCCTGGAGTTAAAAAAAAAAATCTAATTACCCTGACTACTGCATTTCTTAGCAAACCAAATTTTACTTTTGTATCTGTGCTATGAAGGCAGGGTCTAGTACGGTTTAATGGAGTTCTTTTTTCATTAAAATCTATGGATTTTGCTTATTCTTGAGAATAAAAAAGAAAATTTTCAGAAAAGCTGATGCAGAGTAGTAATTTTTCATGAGTATATCTGTCTCCAAAACCAGATTCTTAACTCATCTTTTATTTAGCATTACATTTACTTCAAGTTTTATTAGGAAAAAAATGTTAAAATCATACACTCTGAATAGCAAGAAATAAAAATACATTTTGTCTCTTTATTATATTTTTTACTATATGCTAGTGATATACATTTTTAGTTCTCATCTTCATGGAGTTTCACAATCCCATTGTTTGTGCATTTTGCTAATCCTTCAGTTTACAGTGTATTTTAGATGCCCTTGCCTGATGAAAGCACCTGAACAAATTACAGCCAAGAGAAAACACATGTCACCATTGCAGATTTTTAACTATCATAATCTTTAACTTTCTTGTCAAGGAATTCTTGTCTTCCTTTTGTGCAAATATTTAATTGCTCAGGATAATCCGATTTATGTTGTCAGGAAGAAGGAAAATATAGTGCCTTCTGAATGTGACCTTCTTTATTAAATATTCTGCTAGCAACACTCATGGTTGCTGAATTGTACAAGCTATTGAAATGAATCTGGGAGCCAGCAAAAACCCTGATTACAAATAACAAGCCATGTTTTATTACTCTTCCAAATAGCTACACAAGTGTTCTTTTTTCCCTAACTTCTTGGAAGAACAGCATAATGGGTAGATCAACGGAGTTAACAACAAAGAAAAGGACGCCATCCTTTGATTTTTAAAGTTACAGGCCATTCTTCTTATTTTAATCTTCTTAGCTTCAAAGCAACTTAATACTCTTTCTGCCTTCTTATGCTGTTGCCTTTCTTGAGATTAAAAGGTGAATACTAAAAGACGTACACCTGTAGGACAAACGATTTTATATTTAAATATATCTGTACAGTGTTTTCATTAACTTTATTATATTTCAAGAGAAATTTCAGAGCCTAATAAATGATAGCGACAACAAAGGAATGATTCTGTAGACAGAAGTCAAAGTGTATGTGTTAAAATCCAAATGCAAGCAAATGCTTAAAGTGCAGATAGGAAGTTATTATATCAGAATCATGTAAGACACAATACCTAGAGAGCACTCAAAAGCTAAATTGGCATCGAATTTAAGAGTCAGCAACGTTTTCAGCCTTGAACTTAATTAGTAGAATGGCGTAATGAATAAAGAGCCCTCCACCAAGCCAGAAACACAGGAGAGCAAGAAGTAAGAACAGCAGAAAAGGTACACACTTAGAGGAGTCAAATTAAAACGAGTATTAAGGGAGGACGGACGAAAGGGGAGGAGTAGAGAGAACTTATACAGTGACCTGATAAAATGCATGCATTTTCAGGTATTAATAATGTAAAATATATGTATTGGCTTTGCATTTTGAACCACTGTCTCTTTAGGGTAACCAAAAGAGATATGGTTACATCTGTTTTATGTTTTTTTTAAAAATATGTAATTAAACATTAATATCAACTTTAATTAATTGCACACCCCTTGTGTTAGATATTATTATGTATTATCCCTTTAATTGTACTGTATGTGTGTCCCTAATAAGATATCCCTTTTATTGAGTATGTATATCCAATTAACATATATGCAGATGTTAATTAATTTTGTATGCCTTTTAGTGGTTAAGAATATGGTGATAAAGCAACACAGATTGTTCCAGAAATCAGGAGACTTAGATTCTAGTCCTGCCCATTATTTACTATGTATGAAACGCTGGGTATCTTTCTCTGTTATAAAATGGAAATCATAATACCAGCTACACCTACATGGGAGAGTTAATAAGTGTGTAATTCTGTTAGTGGCCATCTGAGTCTTCCTTCACAAAACTGCCCTCTACTCATATTCTCACCTCCCACAAAGCATAAGGGAGAATGTTCATATTCTTTACTAGCTTATGATCCTATATCTTGTTACCTTATTTCATAGGTTCTGAGATGCAGTTTTTAAAACAATTTAGTTTCTTTGAAATTGGGATGTGTTTTATCACGTGTGGGAGCTCATACTCACTGCTGGCTGGCCAGCAGTCATGGGTTAGCTCTCCCCATATGTGTGAACTTGTTTTTCCTGATTAGACAGTGACACGCCCACAGCGTTTCAGTCCGCAGACCATTTTAGAACCCCTCGAGGAAAGATTGTGTCTCACATTGACACCTTCTGGGATGAGTAAGAATGTGACAGCATCAAAACCTGGAAAGCTTGGAAGACAGTTCCATCGCCTACTTATTTAACGATATTGTGTGAAAAACACAGACATAAATGGCTCCGAGTTGCAAAGTTATTCAAAAGAGTTGGACTTGGAAAGTAATGTTGGAAACATTCTAACCAGTTCATTTTGCTCCTGTTTTCCTGTTTATATATGCACAAGAGTGCTATCTAATATATGTAAAAACGTCCACTATAGCTTTTACAATGAGGAAAAAAAATACAGATTTCAAGTTATAGGTAGCATTGTGTTGTAGTTTAATTGGCAGCATTTAAAATTTTGTAGTGGTAACCAAAGTAATGGTGCATCTAACAGCTGATAATTGCTAGGGCTTTATGTGATACATAGGTGTCTTAAATGGGTTTACTAAACCAGGTCTCGTGCTTCAGAAGTTTCTTTTCTACTCCATCCATTAAAGAACACAGTTTTTCCTAGGCTCTGTTTTTCCTGGGCCTTCCTCTATGTAGATTAGGCAAATTAGATATCAATAGCAGCCTTAGAGCTTCATAGGAGTAATAGTCATGTGCTAATGGACCAATATAATCTATTTGCATTTTATCAATGATTTTTGGAGCCCAAAAGCCCAAGAGAATGACTCTCATGATAGGTATCTCAGGTACCATGTTTAGCTCATGTTTACACCAACAATTGCTTGTCAATAACAGCAGTTCTCAGGGTCTTCCCATGTGCCCTCATCTGGGATCAATGAGGGATGATCTTTTTATTATTATTTGAAAATTAAAATGTAGCTTTATGTTTTTTTTTTTTAAACATCTTTATTGCAGTATAATTGCCTTACAATGGTGTGTTAGCTTCTGCTTTATAACAAAGTGAATCAGTTATACACATACAATATGTTCTCATATCTCTTCCCTCTTGCATCTCCCTCCCTCCCACACTGCCCATCCCACCCCTCTAGGTGGTCACAAAGCACCGAGCTGATCTCCCTGTGCTATGCGGCTGCTTCCCACTAGTTATCTATTTTACATTTGGTAGTGTATATATGTCCATGACACTCTCTTACCCTGTCACATCTCACCCCACCCCCTCCCCATATCCTCAAGTCCATTCTCTAGTAGGTCTGTGTCTTTATTCCCGTCTTGCCACTAGGTTCTTCATGGCTTTTTTTTTTTTCCCTTAGATTCCGTATATATGTGTTAGCATACTGTATTTGTTTTTCTCTTTCTGACTTACTTCACTCTGTATGACAGACTCTAACTCCATCCACCTCATTACAAATACCTCCATTTCATTTCTTTTTATGGCTGAGTAATATTCCATTGTATATATGTGCCACATCTTCTTCATCCATTCATCTGTCGATGGACATTTAGGTTGCTTCCATGTCCTGGCTATTGTAAATAGAGCTGCAATGAACATTTTGGTACATGACTCTTTTTGAACTATGGTTTTCTCAGGGTATATGCCCAGTAGTGGGATTGCTGGGTCGTATGGTAGTTCTATTTGTAGTTTTTTAAGGAACCTCCATACTGTTCTCCATAGTGGCTGTATCAATTTACATTCCCACCAACAGTGCAAGAGGGTTCCCTTTCCTCCACACCCTCTCCAGCATTGTTTCTAGATTTTTTGATGATGGCCATTCTGATCGGTGTGAGATGATATCTCATTATAGTTTTGATTTGCATTTCTCTAATGATTAATGATGTTGAGCATTCTTTCATGTGTCTGTTGGCAATCTGTATATTTTCTTTGGAGAAATGTCTATTTAGGTCTTCTGCTCATTTTTGGATTGGGTTGCTCGTTTTATTGTTATTGAGCTGCATGAGCTGCTTGTAAATCTTGGAGATTAATCCTTTGTCAGTTGCTTCATTTGCAAATATTTTCTCCCATTCTGAGGGTTGTCTTTTGGTCTTGTTTATGGTTTCCTTTGCTGTGCAGAAGCTTTTAAGTTTCATTAGGTCCCATATGTTTATTTGTGTTCTTATTTCCATTTCTCTGGGAGCTGGGTCAAAAAGAATCTTGCTGTGATGTATGTCATAGAGTGTTCTGCCTATGTTTTCCTCTAAGAGTTTGATAGTGTCTGGCCTTACACTTAGGTCTTTAATCCATTTTGAGTTTATTTTTGTGCATGGTGTCAGGGAGTGTTCTAATTTCATACCTTTACATGTATCTGTCCAATTTTCCCAGCACCACTTATTGAAGAGGCTGTCTTTTCTCCACTGTATATTCTTGCCTCCTTTATCAAAGATAAGGTGACCATATGTGTGTGGGTTTATCTCTGGGCTTTCTATCCTGTTCCATTGATCTATGTTTCTGTTTTTGTGCCAGTACCAAATTGTCTTGATTACTGAAGCTTTGTAATATAGTCTAAAGTCAGGGAGCCTGATTCCCCCAGCTCCATTTTTCGTTCTCAAGATTGCTTTGGCTATTCGGGGTCTTTTGTGTTTCCATACAAATTGTGACATTTTTTGTTCTAGTTCTGTGAAAAATGTCAGTGGTAGTTTGATAGGGATTGCATTGAATCTGTAGATTGCTTTGGGTAGTAGAGTCATTTTCACAATGTTGATTCTTACAATCCAGGAACATGGTATATCTCTCCATCTATTTGTATCATCTTTAATTTCTTTCATCAGTGTCTTATAATTTTCTGCATACAGGTCTTTTGTCTCCTTAGGTAGGTTTATTCCTAGATATTTTATTCTTTTTGTTGCAATGGTAAACGGGAGTGTTTTCTTAATTTCACTTTCAGATTTTTCGTCATTAGTGTATAGAAATGCAAGAGATTTCTGTGCATTAATTTTGTATCCTGCTACTTTACCAAATTCATTGATTAGCTCTAGGAGTTTTCTGGTAGCATCTTTAGGATTCTCTATGTATAGTATCATGTCATCTGCAAATAGTGACAGCTTTACTTCTTCTTTTCCGATTTGGATTCCTTTTATTTCTTTGTCTTCTCTGATTGCTGTGGCTAGGACTTCCAGAACTATGTTGAATAATAGTGGTGAGAGTGGGCAACCTTGTCTTGTTCTGATCTTAGTGGAAATGGTTTCAGTTTTTCACCATTGAGGACAATGTTGGCTGTGGGTTTGTCATATATGGCCTTTATTATGTTGAGGAAAGTTCCCTCTGTGCCTAATTTCTGCAGGACTTTTATCATAAATGGGTGTTGAATTTTGTCGAAAGCTTTCTCTGCATCTATTGAGATGATCATATGGTTTTTCTCCTTCAATTTGTTAATATGGTGTATCACATTGATTGATTTGCGTATATTGAAGAATCCTTGCATTCCTGGGATAAACCCCACTTGATCATGGTGTATGATCCTTTTAATGTGCTGTTGGATTCTGTTTGCTAGTCTTTTGTTGAGGATTTTCACATCTATATTCATCAGTGATATTGGCTTGTAGTTTTCTTTCTTTGTGACATCTTTGTCTGGTTTTGGTATCAGGGTGATGGTGGCCTCGTAGAATGAGTTTGGGAGTGTTCCTCCCTCTGCAATATTTTGGAAGAGTTTGAGAAGGATAGGTGTTAGCTCTTCTCTAAATGTTTGATAGAATTCACCTCTGAAGCCATCTGGTCCTGGGCTTTTGTTTGTTGGAAGGTTTTTAATCACAGTTTCAATTTCAGTGCTTGTGATTGGTCTGTTCATATTTTCTATTTCTTCCTGGTTCAGTCTCGGCAGTTTGTGCATTTCTAAGAATCTGTCCATTTCTTCCAGGTTGTCCATTTTATTGGCATATAGTTGCTTGTAGTAATCTCTCATGATCTTTTGTATTTCTGCAGTGTCAGTGGTTACTTCTCCTTTTTCATTTCTAATTCTATTGATTTGAGTCTTCTCCCTTTTTCTCTTGCTGAGTCTGGCTAATGGTTTATCAATTTTGTTTATCTTCTCAAAGAACCAGCTTTTAGTTTCATTGATTTTTGCTATTGTTTCCTTCATTTCTTTTTCATTTATTTCTGACCTGATCTTTATAATTTCTTTCCTTCTGCTGGCTTTGGGGTTTTTTTGTTCTTCTTTCTCTAATTGCTTTAGGTGCAAGGTTAGGTTGTTTATTCGAGATGTTTCCTGTTTCTTGAGGTAGGCTTGTATTGCTATAAACTTCCCTCTTAGCACTGCTTTTGCTGCGTCCCATAGGTTTTGGGTCGTCATATCTCCATTGTCATTTGTTTCTAGGTATTTTTTGATTTCCCCTTTGATTTCTTCGGTGATCACTTCGTTATTAAGTAGTGTATTGTGTAGCCTCCATGTGTTTGTATTTTTTACAGATCTTTTCCTGTAATTGATATCTAGTCTCATAGCGTAGTGGTCGGAAAAGATACTTGATACGATTTCAATTTTCTTAAATTTACCAAGGCTTGATTTGTGACCCAAGATATGATCTATCCTGGAGAATGTTCCATGAGCACTTGAGAAAAATGTGTATTCTGTTGTTTTTGGGTGGAATGTCCTATAAATATCAATTAAGTCCATCTTGTTTAATGTATCATTTAAAGCTTGTGTTTCCTTATTTATTTTCATTTTGGATGATCTGTCCATTGGTGAAAGTGGGGTGTTAAAGTCCCCTACTATGATTGTGTTGCTGTTGATTTCCCCTTTTATGGCTGTTAGTATTTGCCTTATGTATTGAGGTGCTCCTATGTTGGGTGCATAAATATTTACAATTGTTATACCTTCCTCTTGGATCGATCCCTTGATCATTATATAGTGTCCTTCTTTGTCTCTTGTAATAGTCTTTATTTTAAAGTCTATTTTGTCTGATATGAGAATTGCTACTCCAGCTTTCTTTTGATTTCCATTTGCATGGAATATCTTTTTCCATCCCCTCACTTTCAGTCTGTATGTGTCTCTAGGTCTGAAGTGGGTCTCTTGTAGACAGCATATATATGGGTCTTGTTTTTGTATCCATTCAGCCAGCCTGTGTCTTTTGGTGGGAGCATTTAGTCCATTTACATTCAAGGTAATTATCGATATGTATGTTCCTATTCCCATTTTCTTAAATGTTTTGGGTTTGTTATTGTAGGTGATTTCCTTCTCTTGTGTTTCTTGCCTAGAGAAGTTCCTTTAGCATTTGTTGTAAAGCTGGTTTGGTGGTGCTGAACTCTCTCAGCTTTTGCTTGTCTGTAAAGGTTTTAATTTCTCCATCACATCTGAATGAGATCCTTGCTGGGTAAAGTAATTTTGGTTGTAGGTTTTTCTCCTTCATCACTTTAAGTATATCCTGCCACTCCCTTCTGGCTTGCAGAGTTTCTGCTGAAAGATCAGATGTTAACCTGATGGGGATTCCCTTGTGTGTTATTTGTTGTTTTTCCCTTGCTGCCTTTAATATGTTTTCCTTATATTTAATTTTTGACAGTTTGATTAATATGTGTCTTGGCGTGTTTCTCCTTGGGTTTATCCTGTATGGGACTCTCTGTGCTTCCAGGACTTGATTAACTCTTTCCTTTCCCATATTAGGGAAGTTTTCAACTATAATCTCTTCAAATATTTTTCAGTCCCTTTCTTTTTCTCTTCTTCTTCTGGGACCCCTATAATTCGAATGTTGGTGCGTTTAATGTTGTCCCAGAGGTCTCTGAGACTGTCCTCAGTTCTTTTCATTCTTTTTTCTTTATCCTGCTCTGCAGTAGTTATTTCCACCATTTTATCTTCCAGGGCACTTATCCTTTCTTCTGCCTCAGTTATTCTGCTATTGATCCCATCTAGAGTATTTTTAATTTCATTTATTGTGTTTTTCATCATTGCTTGGTTCCTAGCTTTATGTTTATATAATAAAACAGGTATATTTCAGAAAATGTGGAAACTATAGAAATGTCGAAGAAATATCAGAATATTCATTTTACAGAGAAGGCATCTATAGTTTACATTTTCTTCATATCTTTCATGTCATTTTGTTTTTATATAATTGTGATTAATATTTATATAATAGTGTTTCCTCCTCTTTTAACCTAACACCAACAGTTTATCTTGCTATGAAACTCGTTACACCTTATTTAAATATCTTTATGTTACTCAATCAAATATATAGATTTCATTTCCCTATAGGTACAGATTGGTGTTATTTTTAATTTATATCCTTTAGTAAAGATCTTGAACAGGAACCTTTTTTTTTTCCTTACATAATTTCAGGTCATTTCTTTAGGATAAATATATGAACTCTCAAAATCCATTGTTAAAGCGGATAATTTTCTTCAAGGTTTTATGATTTTATCACCAAATTCCTTTCTGAGAGCTTTAAAATAATGTATAGTCCTAACAGGAATGAAGAAGTGGACATGGGCATGTTCTTAATCAAAGATGAAAAAAATCATTTGCCTAACATTTTCTCTTCAAAATTGTTTGATTTTTCTATCAATATTAATTAGTCCTGATATAATCATGGGACAACCTGACCCAGGCAAGCTGTGGCCAATCAAAACAAAGCAAACAAGCAAAAAAAAACGAAGGAGGACACACAGGGCAGGATGGAAAATAGAATTTGGACAGTATAAAAGTAAGAGAACTTCAGAGGGTATCAGGCCTGGGATTATATTCTTGAGCATTTTTGGCTAAGAACTTTGCAATCCTGAAGTGTGAAGGGAGTAGAAAATTTGGAAAATTAATGAGAACTTTCCTATATAATATCTGGGTTCTATATTTATATTTCTGCTCAAATTGTATGGTGTTAAAGGAACTATCCATAGTTTGGCTGAGATAGCACTCTGTACTGTCAGAACTCTTTTTACTTATAAAGAGTCTGTCCCTCCCTAGATGTGCAATTTTTAAAGTTCACTTTGAGAACTGAATCTTCCCGTGGACATTTTCAATTTCAATATGGTTGGCAAAGGTTTGCCACTAATCATTTATAATGCTGGGGATGTTTCATTGCACATTTATACAGCCCTATTACCTGAAGCCTTTTCTATTCTGAATATTTTGTGTTCTGCATGCTGTGACTGTGGGATGTATTGAATATTACTGCTTTAGTTGGGAGGATGATGTTTGAGATTTTGAGATTGAGGCAAAAACATGTACACTGTAACTCTTTCTCTAAGTGATTAAATGTCCTCCCTAACTTATGGAGTTCAGCATTTTCATGCTCTATCACACAAATTCCCATCCCACATCAGTTCCATTTACCAAAATCCTAACCTAGCTTGTGATCCATAAGGAAAATGCATCAATTAATCTCCTCAAAAGAGGTTATTATCATTTCAGATGTGTATTCCATAAATCTGTGTATTGTTTCCCCAAATCTTTCCATTGTCATAATCATACCTTTGACATCTTGACATGCTTATAGAGAATTTCATATATATACTTTTAATCCATATCAAAGTTTTTTTCAATCCACATAATTGAAAATTTTAAATTTTGCAACAATAGTATTTTTAATCTCTTCTTTTCCACCCGCTACTTCCCTTCTGCCTACAAAACATGGCAACATCTTCCCTTGATTCTGGTAAATTTACTAACTCTCTATCCTATTCCAACAATTTGTAGTACACATTTATAAGAAAACAAGCAAATAGATATTGACATGTAGCTTCTCAGTATCACTGATATTACATATCACATGTAATCTGACCTGTGTACTCACCATTCTTCTCAAACTACTCTTTCCAGCCTCACTATTGATTCTCTAGTTGGAGAAAGGATTTATCTGTCTTCATTTAAATTGCTAATAAGCACCAACTCATTCTTAAAACTTCTTTCTTCCTTGATCTCAGTGACATTGCACTTTTTGATTATAATTATACCGTTCCCTAATCTCCTTTAAGACCACACATAAATCTTCAAACTGTAAAGCACTCTACCTCTTCCCTATAAAAATCTTAGGCAAAAAGCACCAATCTTCAGATCTGGAGTTCTCTCCCTATTGCAAAAAATTATTTGCAAAACAGAAATAGAGACACAGATGTGGAGAACAAATGTATGGATACCAAGTGGGGAGGGTTGGGATGAATTGGGAGATTGGGATTGACATATATACACTATTGATACTATGCATAACATAGACAAGTAATGAGAACTGACTGTATGGCACGGGGAGCTCTACTTAGTGCTCTGTGGTGACCTAAATGGGAAAGAAGTCCAAAAAAAGAGGGGATATATGTATACATGTAGCTGATTCGCTTTGCTGTACAGCAAAAACTAACACAGCATTGTAAAACAACTATACTCCAATAAAAAATAAAATCAGTTCCCTTACCTGTTTTCTGTTTTTGACAGTGTCTCAGAATACTCTCTTCCAATTCATTTCCTACTTTGTGCGATCAATCTGATTTTGCACTCTCCATACTCTCCATCTGATGGACTCTTAAGTGTTACTCTGTCTGGCTCCTCTTTTTAAATTACAGCATTACCTGAGTAATCAAATCCTTTCCAAATTCTTAACTTCCACCATGTATCTCTCTTTGAAATTCCATTTATATGCTTCCAACTACCTACTGAATATTTCTAGGTAAACATGAATCTGTTCTTTAAATTGAACATATACCAAACCAAGCTTATCATTTCCCCCTCCCCACTTCATCCTGATCTTCCTTTTATATTTTCATTATTGATAACTGGAATTACTGTCTCTTCAAGTTCCCAAAGCAGGAAACTGAATGTATCTCTTTTTCTTTACATCCAATATCCAATCAATCACTAAGTCACCTTTTTATTTCACCTCTTTGATGATTTCATTTAGACCATCATCATCTCTCTCTTAACAGGCTGCATAAATTCATACCCAATTCCCTGCCTTCCATCATAATCCCCCTACAAATCATTCTCAACAGTGTTACTAAAATTGTCTTCAAGAATGCAAAAAGGATCATGTCTCCCAGTTATAAAAAGAAAATATCAAATTCTTTAACTTGGCACTGAAGATTCCTTGGGATTTGGACCCAGACAATCTCTCCAAATTCAGATCCTCCAAACTCAATCTCTGTTCCAGAAATAAAAGTCAAAACGCCAGACTATCTGCTATGCCTTCTCAGTCACTCATGTCCATGCTCTAACACTGGCTGGGATACTCATCCCCTTCTTATTGGCCTGATTTCTTTAAAACTCTATCCAAATATTTCTTCACAGAGATATTTCACGTAGATCTCTTTCTTTATCTTGAGTTATGTCTTCCTCCTAGATTCTCTTATAGCATTCGTATCATACCACATTATAATTATTCATTTGTTTCACCATGCAAGCTCTCTATAGGACTATAGAGATGGATAGGTCCACTCTATTCGTTTCTATATTCCTATAAACTTGTACAGTCCATTGCAATTTCCATTTATGGCTCCTGGGGGGCTGTTTGTTTAGGCCTCTTCCCCACCACTTGCAACACCACAAGGACGCTGATGTTGAAGTTACTTAGCACCCCCCCAGGTCACGTAGATTTATGATCCTCTTCATGGGGATGCTGGAAATCAAACTGCAATCCCAACCACCTGTTCCTTTAATGAGAGAAGGCATTTGCTGTGGTCTGAATGTTTGTGTCCCCGCAAAGTTGATATATTGTTGACATCCTGACCCTCAAGGTGATGATATCAGGAGGTGAGGCCTTTGGGAGATGATTAGGTCATGAGGCTGGAGCTCTCGTTAGTGGGACTAGTGCCCTTAAAAAAGAGGCACAAGAAGGCTCCCTTGCACCTTCAGCCATGTGATGTTACAGTGAGAATACGGCCATCTATGAGGACGCGGGCTCTCACCACACACCAGAGCTGCTGGTGCCTTAATCTTGGACTTCTCAACCTTCAGAACTGTGAGAAACACATTTTTGTTGTTTATAAGCTATCCAATCTATGATATTTTGTTATAGCAACTTGAACAGACTAAGACAGCATTCTTTTTAACAAAAACAAATGCTGAGATAAAGGCCCTACATATGAATAAAGAGATGGTCTCAGCTTGTGTACTCTGGGAAAAGCCACATAGCTCAGGTTTTGAGAATAAATAATCATCCGATGAAAAAAAAAAGTTTTTAAAAAAAAACACTTTTTTTCCATATAAGCCCCTATGTTTCTCTAGGCCAAGAACTAGGGCCATTTAAACATTTTTATATAAAAGGCACCTTACTAGGGAAAGATCAGGATGGATGGTCTATACCAGACAAGTATTGAGTAATTCCAAACCATTTTCCAGAGATTTTCTCTTACTGCCCTGAATCTGAGTCCTATAATTTTATCTAACACATCTCTAGTTGTATTTAAATCACTTACAGTTTCTCAGACTCTTATTCCATCAGTTTTATTACTATTTATCTTCAGTGAAAAAAAATAAACGTTAACTGCGTTTCCTTTATCTTCTTCCAAATTTCAAGTACAAAGTTCTGTGCTTCATAGGCAGCATGCAGAATTGGAAAATGATCTTTTTATTCAGATACTCTATTGTTCTCTTTAAAAGCATCCTTTTCAGAGGCAATGAAACTAGTTGAGGATCTTCAGTCTGACAAACCTAGTTTCAATTCTGACTCTTCATGTAGGATCCTGTCAGACTTATGCCAACTTAATAAACCCATCCAACCCTAGTTTTCTCATTTATAAAATAGGAATAAGCATATTGACCCAGTAACAGACCCCGATGCTTCTTGCTTACTATCCCTCCCCAACTCCTTCTTTCTAAAAAAACTCTTGACATTATTCGGATATTTATCCTTCATTTATGTAGTCTCTTATCTCGAGTAAAGCTGACCCTCAAATATATGTCTAATTGTAATCTCACTTCCCTTTCCAGTGATTGTTTTAAGAATAGACATATGTATATATGTCTCAGTTCCTAACCCTCTCTGGACCCTGATGAAATGTTATTCAACACTGTGTTGAAATGTGTAATTGTCCCAAAGCTGTACATTCATTGGGCGGGTAAGGGGATGAAAATCATTTGCTAAACCATCACCACCACCCAGCCTCATTCTTCCTTCTCTTCCAATTAATTCTTGGCTCTTACAAATGCTAAAAACTGAAGCTCCCTTTGAATGTCATTGATCTCCTCGCGGCTTAGGTTATGGGGACGCCATAAAGTGGAGGAAGTGTGTCTGATTCCAGCTTCTGCTGGCTCTGCTGACGTGGAGGTGGGGGGAGGGTGTGAGCGGAATGGGTGTTGGTAAGAATGGAGGGTTTGGCCAGTGACTACAGGTGTTTTTGTGTTTTCATAGATTTGTTTAAAGATTTAAAAAATAACTGCATAAGAATGATATTTTTTTGGTGCCTCCTTTATCAAATTATGTATGTATGTATACACGCACACACATTGTTTGGACCCCACATCCTGCGAAATAATAACTCTGTAAACGTTTTCCATGAGGGGCACATTCATCTCCCTGTGTTCTCATCAGGGCCCCCTCACATGGAAACACAGTGGTTGAAGCAATGGACCAGTCAGCTGTCTCTAACCCCTAAGGTTAGAGACATGGGCTATGATAGCCAGAAATTCAGTTTGTTCCATTGTATTTTAGTCATCACATTCTGTTGTCTATGTTGCTCTTTGACATTCTCTCTAAACATATACCTAAACAAATGTTCCAGGCCAACTTAGGTTATCATTATCTTCCAAATATATTACTTGGCCTTTCTTAACCTGAGTTCCCCTTCCACTCCCCCAGACCATCTCTGAGTGTTACTTTTGCTTCCCCACATTTCTGAGCGCTCTTCTTTGCAAAGCTGGTCCCTGAAGAGGATATCAGTAAAATCTTAGAAGTAACAATCTTGCCCTAAGCCCTGCCTCCTGAGAGTTGAAGTTATATAGAGCTGTCAGAGTGGGATGGGCACACTGAGGGTCCTTAGCAGAGTCAAGGATTGAATTCACCGAAATAGTAAATTATCTCTTACCTAGGAAAGGGGCTGTCTTGGCTGGAAACCAGAGCTCAGAACATGGGTGTAAGAGTTCACAGAAGTAGGGCTTTTTCCGGGAGAGAGAACGGCTAAAGCTGAAAGGAGAGAAATGGGGGTGGGGGGAGAGGGAGAGAGAGAGAAACCCACCTTTAGGAAAGAGGGAACCAGTGTCAGTGCTGCGCTTTGGGAAAGACACCTGAGCAGTAGTGTTATGACCTTGAGACCCAGTGATTGGGCTTCTCTGCACCCTGTGTAGGGACTTGAAACAGTAAGAGTCATCTCAGACAGATGGACTTCAAGATCAAGCTTCAGTTTCAAGAAGAAGCAGTGGAAGTAGAGGACTAATCAAACTTGAATTTTTAATCTAATTGGCATTTAGAAACAAACACACTTCATTTGTGTCTGGTAAGAATCTGGGGGTAATTTAAGGTAGACTCAAATCTTCCAATTATGGACCGTGGGTGCCTGGATGATTTCATCAGAGACTAAAGTAAAGCTAGCTATGACCCAATAGGATTGTAGAAAATAAATAGGGGGATGTCAAACTACCTAGGCTAAAATATATTATGAGAACAAATTCTTTTTCCACTTTAAGCAGAAAAAAGAAAAAGCAATTAATGAAACCGTTGCAGTAGGTCCTCCAGCCAGTGAAAGAAATTGCTTGCCTATGAGAGATACAACTTTAGGAAAAGTTGAAAGCTGGTTAACGTGGTGTGAAGGTATGTATAAGACATATGTCACACTGTAAGGAAATGTGATTTTTGAAAATATTTTATCAAAGTATAGTTGATTTACAATGTGCTAATTTCTGCTGTACAGTAAATGATTCAGTTATACATATATATATTCTTTTCCATTATGGTTTATCACAGGATATAGAATATAGTTCCCTATGCTATACAGTAGGGCCTTGTTGTTTATCCATTCTGTGTACACTAGTTTGCATCTGCTAAACCCAAACTCCCAGTCATTAAGGAAATGTGATTTTGAGGGAAAGAAGCCTGTAGAAATATTTCTGTGAAGTAGTCAGCAGTGAAGCCTCCATTATGCCGACACAACTGACCCTTACCGTCAGAATGCTAGGGTCGAGAATTTTTTAAAGTAATGGGTTTTTTTTTTTTCTTGTATTATGTGAACTTAGAAGAGTCTGCATCTGATAACCGTGCTATTGCAGAAGCAGTTTCTCTTGAGAATGTGAAGCAAAACTCATAGTGGTGAAATATTATAGGTCAGAGCAAGTGGTCAACACAGAGGAAACTGCCCTGGGCTAGAAGAAAATGCCTTGGAGAAGATGTGTATTCAAGGAGGAGCAGGAGACCATTGAAAACAGCCAAACTTTGTCTTTGTGAAAATACAGCCGGCATTTTGTTTCCTTTTGGCGCTTCCATGCCCATTATATTAAAAAAGAAGACAAACCCTCTTTCACAGTCTAGCGAGAATGCATCTTATTTTGGCGCCACTCTTTCTTCCTTGTTCCGTAACATTTTTGTGCTGGAAGGAGAAAAAGTATCACGCTTCATAAAACCTTCAGGTTAAGATTATGCATACGATAGATTTTTCTACATCTGTGTGAGAAAAATGTGTGTTTTAGTGGTCCTCATAAATTTGGGGATTAACAAATTCCTCAAGATACATTTTTGATGACAGCCAATGATCATTTTTTTTTTTTTTTTGGAACAAAGGAAAAACTAATTACTGATAAAGTAAATTTGCCTAAAGTGAAAATGAACGGTCCCATTCAGTACTACCAAAGCTTTGGTAAGAGGCTGCATTTCTGAATGATGATAAGGGGTCCATCTGAGTATCTTAGTAGATTTTGTTGTGCTCATATGGACATTTTCTGAGCAAACCAATAGCTTTATGATTCTCTGGGCTATGTAGGAAGTGGAGTATCTATATACATGAAGAATTGTTTCTTCTTACTTGAGCTTTGATAAGGTCATCCACAGATATCAGTTAAACTGTTTTATGTGAAGCAATTCTAGGGACCACCAACTTCTTAAAGGAATGGCCCTAGAACTATGAACATGATCCAGTCAGGGTACTAATCAATGTGGACTCACCACTGAAATATACTCAGGCATTTTAATTAGACACATTACATAAAAAGAGCTTATTTCAGTGTTACATAAAATTACTAATAAATGTGAACTGTAGATATCCACGGAAGCCAAATGGTCAGAGGCTGTCAGTTACTTTTAGGATGTTCCCCCAAAATAAATAAATAAATAAATAAAAAGGAAGATGAAGAGGGAAAAGAAAAGAGAAAGAGATTGGACCCACTGATATGAGTCTACTAACCTAGAATTGGATTAATGAAGTTATGTGATAAATGTCTTCAAGGTCATTTAAAACTTAATGTGTATTCACCTAGGTTTTTCCATTACTGGAAAATTATCTGGTATTCATTACCACATAATGCCCTGAATATCTTAAATACTTTTTTTTGCCATTAAATCATTTGCCTAACAAACACACAAAGGTAAGCAGCACCCCTGCACTTCTCAAATTATCTGTGTTTTTTTTTTCCCCCAAGAGAACAAGTCTTTAAAAATAATTAAATAAAAATGAATACACAGAAAATAGGAATGACATTCTTGGACATCTTGGAAGTACCATATTGTAATAAAAGTTCCTATGCACTTAGTCTCAAATAACATATTGATCTTGTCATGAACTGTATTACTTTTCAGACTTCCACTGGCCTGCAGACCAGACTTTAAGAAGCATTGCTTTAGATGATTTTTTTTTTTTTTTGCTAAGATCTCCTGTGTGGAGTACTTGCATAATTACGGAGTCAATGCTAGAGAAAAAAAGGTCTCACATCTTATAGCACATAATTATTCAGATTTTATATTAAAGAATGAATTTTCAATCACTTTTTTGGCATATCCAAAGAGTATGGATCTGACATTTTTAGGAGTGGAATGCTATTTAGATAATGGTGTTATGTGACAAAAAACAAATACCCTCTTTTATAGCTTAATTTTATAAACTGATTTGTATGCTAGTACATTGTGGCTTACAGTTTGGAAAGACCAAATTTTAATTATAACCAGAAGGAAAAACATCTGATTAAGAAAGGATGATCTTGTTATCCAAATCCTTGTTAGTAGGATAATAAGTTTTTCATCCCATCAGCATTAATAGACATTGTCCATAACCACACAGCACTTCATCCGACAGCTTATAATGACTCTGTAAGGTTCTCACCCTGGCTAAAAGCTTGTTGTGGTTTTATATTATCTCAAATTTGCTGCATTTCTACCCAAGTAATTCTCTAATTGCTGCATAAATTTACATTTTAAGCTTAACATCAACTTAAACAGCTTTGAAACACCATTGATATTCAGGATGGTATCTAGTGCATAAGACAACAAAATATTTTTTGAGGCTCAGAAAATTATCCATCCATTTCTTTCTATAAATTTATCATCTCAAACAATTATTGAGTCAGAGTTATTTAATCTTTGCTTTTCTTTCCTTGAACTTCTTCACTCCTGCACTAGATAAAAGTTATTAAGGGTCTGTCCTCTTAAAAAATAATAGATTTGGGATAACTAATTCATATATATATATATGTTCAAAATATTCAATATTTTAAAATTTTGTCTAAAGGAAACTAATATTGTAGTTAACTAAATGATAATTCACTATTTATGAAAAATATGCACATGGAGCTACCTTTGGGCAAGTTTAAGTTGTAGGACAAACCACCTTTAAGAGAAATACTGAATAACCTTGAGCACACATTTTCGTCATCATAAATTAAGATATTAATGCATTCCGAAACTGTAGAGAAATTTGATTCTGGGATGGAATATATTTCACTAAATTGTTGTCATTCTCCTCAGTACCAATATAGTTATAATATGTATGTATGTATATGTATATGCCTATATGCGTGTATATAGGCAATTTCATCATACTAAATGAACAAGTCTTTTAACCTCATATATTTGCTGTACTTCTGATGGAATCTATATAAAGTTTTAGTGGAATATTCATGTAAAAATTCCACTAAAGTCAGTTACACTGATCTTCATTTTAATTGTATACATTTTTCTCCCAACGTTTAAGGCACTGAATGTGTGATCTTGTTGCATACATTTATGTCTATTGATGCAATGAAAGGGTGAAATGGAAGAAATTCTGATGATCAATTCAGACTGTTTTCATTATTTAGTTATTCTTCGTTGTATGGAAAACAATCTTACCTTTTACACCAAAGCTTCTTAAAGGTAGTTGTTACCTCCTGGTTAATCCTGAACCTACTGCCTTGTACCTTCAGGCGATCCCAATAAAACTTCTCTCACTGAAGTCATCACTGATTGAAGTTTCTAAACTCAGGGGTTGCTTTTCAGTTCTTAATTCATTTGAATAGTTTGTGTTTAATTCTATTTTCTATTTCTCCCTTGAAGGTCTCCCTTGTTTTGCTTGTATGGCACTTGTCTCTTTTACTTAAAAGTAAGTTTTCTTTCAACTGCTCCTATTTATTTGAAGACATTTATTGATCGGTCCTTCAAGTGATGGTGTTCCATCCATAGGCTCTGTTCTTAGAATACTTTACTTCTTAGACACTCCTAAGAAATCTCATCTGCTTTCATGACTTTAATTCCCACACCTAAGAGGATAATAGAAAAGTTCTTTATTAATAAGGAGAGACTAGCCTTTTCTATAGTAATAAGCTAGGGCCCAGTATCTCAGTGTGGTAACTCAATAAAGTTTAAATAAACTTATCGGCTGGAAGTCAGCACTCTTTATGGCCACTCAAAGGAAATGGTAAATTATACATTCTCTTAAAATATCTTTGCAGATGTGACATACATCAATGCTTATCACATTTTATTGACATGGCCTTGCTTTCCAACAATGGGACAGGGATGTGTAATGCTACGTGAAAAGAGCTGGAATATCTGTGAATAGTTCTAATAGTATCATGGCCTCCAACCTCAATCTCCAGTACCGATCTTTAGACTTGTGTATTTCTCTGTCTTTTGGAAACCTATATATATATATATATATATATATACTCCTTTATGAATTTGAAACACGTGTCTAAAATAGAACTCTTATTTCTTCACTCACATTAGAACATCCTCTTTTTATTTCCTGTCTCAGTGAATGGCATTGATTACCTCTCTGGTTGCTTAAGCTGGAAACCTAGGAAACCATCCTAGACATTGCCGTCAGAGTGACCTATCTAAAATTAATTTCCCCACACAAAGTCCTTTACTTTGACACACTTTATAAACAAAATACAATTTAAGTCATTACCATAGCAAACAAGGGCTTGCATTACCTTTGCTTGGATTACCTTAGAAAACTTAAGACCTACCACTATACAATTTGCAATTTATGCTCTTACCAAATTGAGCTATGGATTCTCTCTTGTTCCTGAAAATTTGTCGTGTTATGTTTTTGCCTTTGGCGTGAAGGTCTAGAAGATCTGTCGCACAACTGTCTTGAACTGACTAATTCCCGCTGGCCTTTCCAGGCTCAGTACATGTTATTTTCTATGGTAAACCTTCTCTGACCTCAGATCTCCCTTCCAATCTAGTGCTGCCTCTGCATGCTCAACTCACCTCCTTTCTCTAACTTTACACACTTAGATAGTCATTTGTTAATCACAGATGTTTATTGAATACCTACCATAGAAATGGTCCTTTTTCCTCATAGAAAAATAGGCAGAATGACTTAGGGGTAGGTAAGAGAATACTCAAAAAATAGTTAAAGAGAAAACATGATTACATGCCAGGGTACAAATTTTAAGAAAGAGTTACATGATAAAGAGTATCTGGTGGTATTTGGGAGTACTTAGTGATCAAGAAGCAGCTTCTCTGAGCAGACAATAGTTGAACTGCCCATAACAGAGTGAACCAGCTTCATAAAAATTAACACAGCCAAAGGTTATAAGGCATGAAAGGCCTTGTTGTGTTCAAGGAACAAGATGGAGACTGTATGGCTTCCTGGGTGAGCAAGAAAGAGAGTGGGTTGAGATAACTCCAAACTGATAAGCAGAGCAATATTCGGTGGGGCCTTGCTGGTCGAAGTGGGCTTTACTTAAGAGTAATGAAGGCCCTTTGAAGGCATGAAATTGCAAGAGGGGTTGGTGAAGAAAGGGGAAGAACAGGGTGAAATAATCTGATTAATAATTTTGAAAACTTTACTCTGGCTTTTTTGTAGTGAGGAGAGAGACCACTTGGAAATTGATTGTGTTGATCTAGGGGATAAAAAGGTCATGTACTTAGCATGTATCATCATATGTGCTATGACCAGGATGGAGCACATCATAATGTTCTAAAATTTTCTATTACATCTATGCCTGTGAACTTCACGTGGGCAGAATGTTGGCATCCCAGAGGTATAGCATAGTGACCCATGGATAAAAATCTCTTAATAAATATTTGTTACATGAGTTAGTATATTAAAAAGAAGGAAAAGACCAAAAAGGAGTGAAAAAAATTGTTGATACGTCTGAAGTGTGTTTTTATAATATGACATTGTTTTTCATACAAAATTATACATGAACTATAAATTAAAAAATAATTTTGAAGAGCTGTTGGTTTACTTTTCAGAGATAGAGAATTTCAAGAAAACCTTAAAATTTGCCTATGAAGTGGTCATTGGCTAGGTTTGGAAAGTTTACCTTTTTGTTCTGGGAGGGATTGTGAATAAGACAGAGCAGAGGGGCAAGTGTAAGGCTTGCATATATGAAAAGCTTACAATAGACTCACATGCCCCAAATAAAGAGTTACTTTTTGTACATATAGCAACTCATGGGTTTTAAGCAGCTTTTTAAAAAAAAATTAAACTATTATTGATTTACAAAAACATAGTGATTCAATGTTTTTATAGACTTTATACCATTTAAAGTTATTATAAATATTGGCTATTTTCCCTGTGCTATACAACATATCTTTGTATTTTATTTTATAAATAAGTAGTTTGTACCTTTTAGTCCCTACCTCTATCTTGCCCCTCCCCCATTCCTCTCCCCATGGTTACCACTAGTTTGTTCTCTATATTTGTGAATTTGTTTCCATTTTGTTACATTCATTTGTTCTATTTTTTTAGATTCCACATATAAGTGATAACATACAGTATTTGTCTTTATCTGACTTACTTCACTAAGCACGATACCCTCCAGGTCCATCCATATTGTTGCAAATGGCAAATCTTCAAGAAGCTTTTTTTCTGTTTTGCTTTCTTTCTTTTTCTTTCTTCTTATTCCTTTTAAAGTCGATCCACTACTAGGCATTTCTATCAAAATGATTTAATTGGTCATTTGTATGAAATTAGAACTGGATAGGTTAGACTGAGGCAAGATCATAAGATTGGAATCAAATGAAATGTACTCTTTAAGGATAAGTGTGGACTTGAAATGAAGAGGTTCATGGAACAAATCAGATTAATAAGGAAAGCACATCAGAATGTTTAGTGATGTGGAGGCACTGAAAGGAGAAAATCCCACACCTACATGCAAGAAAATTGTATGCTCCTTGAAGGAATTGATTGTATCTGTGGGTTATTGCATCTTTGACAATTTCTGGTTTATTCACAAGCACTAAAAAATATTTGTTGAATTAAATTTGGAGATGAGAAGGACCTATGAGGATGCTTGGCCTTATTTGATCTTAATTTTAGGAAAATGGCAGTAACTTCAGAAGTAATAAGAGGCTATAGTTACAGTCTGATGTTTGAGAGGAAAAGTAATACAGAGTAAAGCAACGGGCACAAAATAACTTAGTGAGTTTTTGCACTGCTGCTAAAAATTAGAAAAGTGAATTAGGAAAATTAGGAAAATTAGGAAAAAGTAGAAAAGTGAATTAGGAAACAGTTTGAGGATAAGACGAAAGATTTAATGAAGTGGAATAGATAGTAAAGGAAGTAAAGGTAAAGGAATTTTCAAGGCGATGAACATAGATTATGGACAGTCAAGGGTAAATATTGATATGTGAAAAGGGAAGAAACAGTCAATTGTTGAAAAGATTTAGAATGTTTTTCAAAAATAAATTACTCCTCTAAATCTGATCAACATTATTAAATATTCTGCATTCTTAGAAAAAAGAAAGAGACATGGGTTTTTGATATATCATATAGTTAGGAACATTTTGGAGATACAGGCATAACCTTTTTATTACACTTTGCTTTATTGTGCTTCGCAGATTGCATTTTTCTTTTTTTTTTAAAGATTGAAGGTTTGTGGTCACCCTGCAGCCATCAAGTCTATTAGCGCCATTTTCCCAACAGCATTTGCTCAATTTGTATCTCTGAGTCACGTATAGCAATTCTTGCAATATTTTAAGCTTTTTCATTATTATAATATTTGTTTTGGTGATCTGTGATCAGTGATCTTTGATATTACTGTTGTAATCGTTTTGGGACGCCACGAACTGTGTCCACACAAGTCTGCGAACTTAATTGATAAATGTTGTGTGTGTTCTGACTGCTCCACTGACTGGCCATTCCCCCCATCTCTCTCCCTCTCCTTGGGCCTCCCTATTCCCTGAGATACAAAATTAGGCCAATTAATAACCCTACAATGTCCTCTAAGTGTTCAGGTTAAAGGAAGAGTCTTACGTCTCTCACTTTAAAAAGCTAGAAATGATTAAGCTTGGTGAGGAAGGTATGTCGAAAACCGAAATAGGCCAGAAGCTAGGCCTCTTGTGCAAACAGTTACCCATGTTATTAATGCAAAGGAACAGTTCTTGAAGGAAATTAAAAGTGCTACTCCAGTGAACACTCAAATGATAAGAAAGCAAAACAGCCTCACTGCTGATAGGGAGAAAAGTTTTATCTGTCTGAAAGAAGATGAAACCAGCCACAACATTCCCTTAAGACAAAGCCTAATCCAGAGGAAGGCTCTAACTCTCTTCAATTCTCTGAAGGCTTAGAGAGATGAGGAAGCGGCAGAGGAAAAGTTTGAAGCCAGCAGAGGTTGGTTCATGAGGTTTAAGGAAAGAAGCCGTCTCCATAACATCAAAGTGCAAGGGGAAGCAGCAAGTGCTGTTGGAGAAGCTACAGCAAGTTGTCGAGAAGATCTAGCTCAGGTCGTTCATGAAGGTGGCTACACTAAACAACACATTTTCAGTGTACACGAAACAGCCTTATATTGGAAGAAGATGTCATCTAGGACTTCCATAAACTAAAGAGAAGTCAGTGCCTGGCTTGAAAGCTTCAAAGGACAGGCTGACTCTTTTATTAGGGGCTAATGCAACTGGTGACTTGAAGTTGAAGCCAGTGCTCATTTACCATTCTGAAAATCATAATGTTCTTAAGAATTATGCTAAATCTACTCTGCCTTAGCTCCATCAAGGAACAACAAAGCCTGGGTAATAGCACATCTGTTAACAACACGGTTTACTGAGTATTTTAAGCACGCTGTTAAAAGCTACTGCTCAGAAAAGATTCCTTTCAAAATACTACTGCTAATCGACAATGTACCTGGCCACACAATGAACAAGATTCATGCTTGTTTTCATGCCTACTAACACAACGTCCAATCTGCAGCCCGTAGGTCAAGGAGTCATTTTAATTCTCAAGCCTTATTATTTAAGAAATACATACCGTAAGGCTACGGCTTCCAGAGATAGTGATTCCTCTGTTTAATCTGGGCAAAGTAAATTGAAAACCCTCTGCAGAGGAAGGTTTTCTAGCTGCCATTAAGAACATTTGTGATTCATGGGAAGAGGTCAAAATATCATTAACTCAGTTTGGAAGAAGTTGATTCCAACCCTCATGGATGACTTTGATGGGTTCAGGAGTTCAGGCGAGGAAGGAACTGCAGATGTGGTGGAAATAGCAAGAGAACTAGAATTAGAAGTGGAGCCTGAAGATGTGACTGAATTGCTGCAATCTCGTGATAAAACCTTAACAGCTGAGGAGTTGCTTCTTATGGATGAGGAAAGAAAGTGGTTTCTTGAGATGGAATCTACTCCTGGTGTAGACACTGAAGATTATTAAAATGAAAACACAGGGTTTAGAACATGACATAAACTTATTTCATAAAATAGCAGCAGGGTTTGAGAGGACTGACTCCAATTTTGAAAGAAGTTCTACCGTGGGTAAAATACTGTCAAACAGCATGGCATGCTACAGAGAAATCGTTCATGAAAGGCAGTCAGTCAATGGATGTGACAGACTTCATTGTGGTCTTACTTTAAGAAATGGTCACAGCCACCCCAGCCTTCTGCAGCCACCACTCTGATCAATCAGCAGCATCAACATCAAGACAAGACTCTCCACCAGCAAAAAGATTATGACTCGATGAAGGTTCAGGTGGTTGACATTTTTTCGCAATGATATATTTTTTAATTAAGGTATTTACATTGGCTTTTTTTAGACATAATGCCATTGCACAATTAATAAACTACAGCATAGTGTAAATATAACATTTATATGCACTGGGCAACCAAAAAATTCATGTTATTTACTTTATTGTGATACTCACTTTATTTCAGTGGTCTGTAAGCCAACCCACAATATCTCCAAGGTCTGTCTGTAGTTTAAAAATGTCAAGAGCCAAATGATACAATTTCTCATTCAGTGATATTCAGAGGAATCATTTGGCTTCATGTCTCTTGAAGTTTTATAAGCTGAAATTAAATTATTTTAAGTTTAAGAGAAGTTTTGGAGTCAGATACATTTATTACTGTAGTACTGTATTTAGTGGAAAAAAATCCACATATAAGTGGACCTGTGCAGTTCAAACCCGTGTTGTTCAAGGATCCACTGTACTTTTGTTTTTTTACTATTTTTTTAGGTAGTTTTTAAAAAGATTTATTTATTATTTATTTATATATTTAATTTATTTTTGGCTGCGTCAGGTCTTAGTTGCAGCACGCGGGATCTTCATTGAGGCATGTGGGATCTTCATTGTGATGTTATGATAACATTAGCTTGTATAAAAAAAAAAGTCAGTCTTTAGGAAAACCAGTTCAATTCATTACACAGAGCTTATACATATAATTCGAATCACATACCTTTCCAGCATAAGAGTTATCCATTGTGGGCTTTCTTTTTCAATTAAAGAAAAACAATACAATTCAAGACATTATCATCATTTCTTAATATTTGTTTAAAGAACAAGTCACTTAAGGATCTAATGTATTGGGAGAGACCACTCTGTGGTGTGTTTGTGTAAATGTGCACAGAGAATAAAGATACTTAGAATAATAACTCTCCCTCTCGCATTCATTTTCTGGCTTTTTCTCTATAAAATAAACACTTCAGTAATTTGACTATTAGCTTAAAATGTCTGATAATTTGCTTAGGAACTGAACTGAAGATTATCTTATATTACATATGAATGAATATAATTTGGATATCATATTTTAAAATTTCTCTATATTTTAAAAATATATGCTTATTTAGTAAATACAAAAGAGTGTGAACAGATTACCTTTGTTCCCACCATCCACAGGCAACTGTTCTTGACATGTGCATAATTTTCCTTCTAAATATTCATCTGTGTATTTACAAATAAATGTGATTACTATTGATTAAACAGGTTTGCATCTGCTTTTTCACTTAGTAGTTCCTCACGTAGACAATGGCTATTTAACAATCTTTGAAAACATAGTTTTAAGGCTGCAGTGCAGTTCAGTCATGACCTACTTAACTATGCTTTCACTGCTGAATGTTTCATTTTTAATTTTTCATTGTATAAATAGTCCTAATCAAATAGCTTTATATACTTAGCCCTTGATCTTCTCTGTTAGACAAGACTCACTCTTTTATTTGTAAATGCCATAGACATTAAAACCAAAAGCAAAATTAGTGTGTTGGAAGGACATTTTGACCGTTTGTTGGGTCACAGAATCCAAACAGTTGTCCATAGTGGAAAGGGTGGCATGAGGACTCCAAACCATTTGGAGCTTCTGACTCAAAAAAACAACAAAACAAAACATTAATCCTCTGAGTTTCTTGTTCTTCATAAGATTGTGTATTAACTTTCCTCTTCTCTCCTTCCTCTGCTTCTCTTGGGTACATGGAATACAGATGCTGCAGTTGCTGTCCTCGTAATATCTTTAATCACTGGTAAGAAGCTCACACAAATTTCTCTCACTCTGTCTTCAGACACAGAAATTCAGGGAGGGTGCTCTGAGTCTGCTTGGGTCTCATGCTCATGGCTGAACCACCCATACTTGCTAGGAGGGCAGCAGGGTGCTGTGAATAACCCAGCTTGAGCCAGGTGTCCACCAGTGGATAGCGTTTATATCCATATTACAGCATCATTGCTTTTGCTTAAGCTAAGTGTATATAGGAGACATAAACCACTTGGAAGGACCCTGTGACAGGCAAGTCATACTGCAAGAGAAATCCCCATCATTCTGCTATTAGAAACCAGATCCTTCCTATTAGGGCAGGGCCTGGCTGTGAAAGCTTGGATATTATGATTTGTAAAGCGGTATGGTCCAAATTAATTGGTTGGGGAAAGAGGAATGTGGGTGAGATCTTCTGACTGTTAAAATTAGACTTTCTGATGAGCTCAGATGTGAAGTTTAAGACTTAATATAGGGGGCTTCCCTGGTGGTGCAGTGGTTGAGGATCCGCCTGCCAATGCAGGGCACACGGGTTCGAGCCCTGGTCTGGGAAGATCCCACATGCCGCGGAGCGGCTGGGCCCGTGAGCCACAACTACTGAGCCTGCGCGTCTGGAGCCTGTGCTCCGCAACAAGAGAGGCCGCGATAGTGAGAGGCCCGCGCACCGCGATGAAGAGTGGCCCCCGCTCGCCGCAACTGGAGAAAGCCCTCGCACAGAAACGAAGACCCAACACAGCCAAAAATAAATAAATAAATAAATAAATAAATAAATTTATTAAAAAAAAAAAAAAAAGACTTAATATATTACCAGAGAAGTCAGGAACACAGTGTCTTGAGCACAACTGAAAACATACCTGCCTTAAGCTGTTAAAATGATGGCAGTTTGAGTGGTAAGGATGGAGACCTTCACCTGGTCTAGTTCTGGAAGATGCAACGTATACAGAATGACATGTGGAGCTTCAGGCATGGTTTCTCCGTATCTCCTGGGATGTGGCCTTTAACTTTAATGCAACCAAATGTTTTCCAAACCAGGGGCTCCTCCCTGCTAACTAGGTTTCAGTAACATAGTACACGCAACAAATTTTCTTCTTTGCACTCAACCAACCAACTAAAATCTATATGTAACAACATGTCTGGAATAAGCGGATATACCTACCCTGCTAATGAAGTTAGGGATACATTCTTTATGCCAGGCCCGTGCCCCCCGCCCCCATCTTCAGATGTACCCTATACTCTGAACCTAGTACATCTGAATAAACAGTAACTTTTTCATAAACTTTATGATATTGGATATGGCTACATTTCTCAACTTGCGTGGGCCCCAAGACACCAACTAGAAAGAATTTGAGCTCTGTTTTCCCATTTATATTTAGTATGCCCAGACAGGTATTAAAAGCTACAGGACCAAAGGGAAAACCAGAGTGTGGGGAGAAGCGATAGACCGGTTAAGAGAAAATAGCCCGGGTGAAGGAAGAGTCTGGCAGGTAAAGTGGGATGAGTGTCAGGTCATGGAGGTTTAGATCATTGCTCTTCGATAACTCCTGCCTCATGCCACACCCCCCAGTGCTTTGGGGATTTAGTGCTTTGGTCTGGCCAAATATGTGATTAGTAGAAACTCCTAGTGCTCTGTAGTGAGAACAGTCCTCTGAAACTCTGGGTAGAACCATCAAATGTTTTTGGTAGAGACGGTGACCCAGGGATCTTAGAGCTTCCTAGGATAGAGTAGCAGACACCACTGAAAAGAGAGACTACAGATGCACAGGGTCTCATGAGGTGTGAGACCACTCTCTCTGTTTTCCCACCAGGTATAAGCAAGGAATGTGAGCCTAACTAAAACCCACAGTACAGTCCTGTGTATGTCCTGGGGTTCTTGGCAATGTCTGGGAAAGGAGAACCTCTGGACGAGGTGAGACTTCCTGAAAGACAAATAGATGAGACTAGGATTGAAGATTCAGGATATAATTGTGAATGTGACACATTGTGTACACTTCTTGATGAAACTCAAGACATGAAGAGAGAAATATTTATTAAATCTGTGTTTGAGAAGAATTTTCTAAGTTTAAAAGCAGTGGAAGATTTAGTGAAAGCATAAGCACATGCATTTGATTACCTAAGAAGGAAAAAGCATTCTTGCATCATAAAAATCCACCCCAAATGAAAAAGTAGTGAACAAACAGAAAGCAAACTGCAAAGAAATGTAACAAAAGTTACTCTTCTTTATGTACTGAGAATTAGTTCAAATCATTAAGAAAACATTTAATGAGAAAAACATGAATAGTGTAAATAATATAGGGTGAATACTTACCAACTTCAGAGAAAAAACTATTTTCAAACCAACTTTGTGTATGATTTTCATACCCACTCACTCTTCACACATGCATATATATATGTGTATATATATATATATTGATACATAGCAATATATTTCCATTAATATGGGTGATCATCATTTCTTATGTGTTTTCTCTGCTTTTGGCAATTAAAATGTTCTTTTTTTTCAGTATATCTCCTAATTTTTATTTTATTTATTTTTTATTGAAGTGTAGTTGATTTACAATGTTGTATTAGTTTCAGGTGTAGAGCACAGTGATTCAGTTATATATATAACCTTTTCCAGATTCTTTTCCCTTATATGTTATTACAAAATAGTATAGTTCCCTGTGCTATAAAGTAGGTCCTTACTGGCAAAAACGTTGATTCTTAAGAAATAAATATGGTTTTATTTTAATGAATATTTTGAAATTATATCTCCTTAAACATATTCTCAAGTTACTGTTTTTCCCTAATCCTCATGTGTCAAGCCACATTTATACCTGGTTGAAGCATAGACTCCTTATCATCTGGATTAGCTGACATGTAGAGACAGTAAATTACACTTCCTATTTCATGATTTCCAGGGCTTTATCTGGGAGTGAACAGTTCAGTAATAAAGGCAAAAAGCTCACATACTTCAGGAGTATATTTGCATTATGATGCCCTAAGAGGGCTGTATGATTCTGGGACTCAATTCTACAAGACCAGTAAGGACTATTATCTGTAAATAGGGGTACCTATTAGCTTTGCACTGATAGTAGGGGTTCATTCCTCATCAATCTGTTTATGCAATAAATAGGTATCTGGTTCTTCTCTATGTCAGACATTGCACTAGGGTGCACAGATGAATAAGAGTGTTTTCTAATTGCCTATGATGAGGAAAGGTTAAAATATATGAGTTTCTTTTGAGGTTAAGTCAGTATTTTGTCATCATCTTGAAGGTTGTCATTCTCTTGAGGCTTGTGTTCATTATGCTTTCTACTTACCTTTTCTTGTACATTAATACTAGGTTCATTACCCCAAAAGGTATATGGAAGTTCCAGACTAGTTCACAAAATATAATGTTATGTATCTTTTGCTCATTCCTAAATTTTATGATGGAGAAATGTTGGATGCATGCAGTATTTTTTTGAATTTTATTTTATTTTTTATACAGCAGTTTCTTATTATATATTTTATACATATTAGTGGATATATGTCAATCCCAGTCTCCCAATTCATCCCCCCACTGCTTTCCCCCCTTGGTGTCCATATGTTTGTTCTCTACATCTGTGTCTCTATTTCTGCCTTGCAAACCGGTTCATCTGTACCATTTTTCTAGATTCCACATATATGCGTTAATATATGATATTTGTTTTTCTCTTTCTGACTTCACTCTGTTTGACAGTCTCTAGGTTCTTCCACATCTCTACAGATGACCCAGTTTTGTTCCGTTTTATGGCTGAGTAATATTCCATTGTATATATGTACCACATCTTCTTTATCCATTAGTCTGTTGATGGGCATTTAAGTGGCTTCCATGACCTGGCTCTTGTAAATAGTGCTGCAATGAACACTGGGGTGCATGTGTATTTTGAATTACGGTTTTCTCTGGTTATATGACCAGTAGTGGGATTGCTGGGTCATATGGTAATTCTAGTTTTAGTTTTTTAAGGAACCTCCATACTGTTCTCCATAGTGGCTGTATCAATTTACATTCCCACCAACAGTGCAAGAGGGTTCCCTCTTCTCCACACCCTCTCCAGCATTTGTTGTTTGTAGATTTTCTGATGACGCCCATTCTAACTGGTGTGAGGTGATACCTCATTGTAGTTTTGATTTGCATTTCTCTAATAATTAGTGATGTGGAGCAGCTTTTCGTGTGCCTCTTGGCCATCTGTATGTCTTCTTTGGAGAAGTGTCTATTTAGGTCTTCTGCCCATTTTTGGATTGGGTTGTTTGTTTTTTTAATATTGAGCTGCATAAGCTGTTTATATATTTGGGAGATTATTCCTTTGTCTGATTCGTTTGAAAATATTTTCTCCCATTCTGAGGGTTGGACTTTTGTCTTGTTTATGGTTTCCTTTGCTGTGCAAACACTTTTAAGTTTCATTAGGTGCCATTTGTTTATTTTTGTTTTTATTTCCATTACTCTAGAAGGTGGGTCAAAAAAGGTCTTGCTATGATTTATGTCAAAGAGTGTTTGTTCTTCCTATATTTTCCTCTAAGAGTTTTATAGTGTCCAGTCTTACATTTAGGTCTTTAATCCATTTTGAGTTTATTTTTGTGTATGGTGTTAGGGAGTGTTCTAATTTCATTCTTTTACATGTAGCTGTCCAGTTTTCCCAGCACCACTTATTGAAGAGACTGTCTTTTCTCCATTTTATATACTTGCCTCCTTTGTCATAGGTTAGTTGACCATTGGTGCATGGGTTTATCTCTGGGCTTTCTGTCCCATTCCATTGATCTATATTTCTGTTTTTATGCCAGTACCATATTGTCTTGATTACTGTAGCTTTGTAGCATAGTCTGAAGTCAGGGAGTCTGATTCCTCCAGATCTGTTTTTTTCCCTCAAGATTTCTTTGGCTATTCGGGGTCTTTTGTGTCTCCATACACATTTTAAGATTTTTTTTATTGTAGTTCTGTAAAAAATGCCATTGGTAATTTGATAGGGATTGTATTGAATCTGTAGATTCCTTTAGGTAGTATAGTCATTTTCACACTGTTGATTCTTCCAATCCAGGAACATGGTATATCCATCTGTTTGTGTCATCTTTGATTTTTTTCATCAGTGTCTTATACTTTTCTGAGTACAGGACTTTTATCTCCTTAGGTAGGTTTATTCCTAGGTATTTTATTCTTTTTGTTGCAATGGTGAATGGGCTTGTTTCCTTAATTTCTCTTTCTGGTCTTTCGTTGTTAGTGTATAGGAATGCAAGAGATTTCTGTGCATTAATTTTGTATCCTGCAACTTTACCACATTCATTGATTAGCTCTAGTGGTTTTCTGGTGGCATCTTTAGGGTTTTCTATGTATAGTATGTCATCTGCAAATAGTGACAGTTTTACTTCTTCTTTTCCAATTTGTATTCCTTCTATTTCTTTTTCTTCTCTGTTTGCCATGGCCAGGACTTCCAAAACTATATAGAATAATAATGGCAAGAGTGGACATCCTTGTCTTGTTTCTGATCTTAGAGGAAATGCTTTCAGGTTTTCACCATTGAGAATGATTTTTGCTGTGGGTTTGTCATATATGGCCTTTATTATGTTGAAGTAGGTTCCCTGTATGCCCACTTTCTGGAGAGATTTTATCATAAATGGGTGTTGAATTTTGTCCAAAGAATTTTCTACATCTATTGAGATGATCATATGGTTTTTATTCTTCAATTTGTTAATATGGTAATCACATTGATTGATTTGCATATATTGAAGAATCCTGGCATCCCTGGGATAAATCCCTCTTGATCATGGTGTATGATCCTTTTAATGTGTTGTTGGATTCTCTTTGCTAGTATTTTGTTGAGGATTTTTGCATCTATGTTCATCAGTGATATTGGCCTGTAGTTTTCTTTTTTTGTGACATCTTTGGTTTTGGTATCAGGGTGATGGTGGCCTCGTAGAATGAGTTTGGGAGTGTTTCTTCCTCTGCAATGTTTTGGAAGATTTTGAGAAGGATGGGTGTTAGCTCTTCTCTAAATGTTTGATAGAATTCACCTGTGAAGCCATCTGGTCCTGGACTTTTGTTTGTTGGAAGATTTTTAATCACAGTTTCAATTTCATTACTTGGGATTGGCCTGTTCATATTTTCTGTTTCTTCCTGGTTCAGTCTTGGAAGGTTATACCTTTCTAAGAGTTTGTCCATTTCTTCCAGGTTGTCCATTTTATTGGCATAGAGTTGCTTGTAGTAGTCTCTTATGATCCTTTGTATATCTGCAGTATCATTTGTCACTTCTCCTTTTTCATTTCTAATTTTATTGATTTGAGTCCTCTCCCTATTTTTCTTGATGAGTCTGGCTAAAGTTTTATCAATTTTGTTTATCTTCTCAAAGAACCAGCTTTTAGTTTCATTGATCTTTGCTATTGTTTCCTTCGTTTCTATTTCATTTATTTCTGCTCTGATCTTTATGATTTCTTTCCTTCTACTAACTTTAGATTTTTTTTTCTTCTTCTTTCTCTAGTTCCTTTAGGTATAAGGTTAGATTGTTTATTTGGGATTTTTCTTGTTTCTTGAGGTAGGCTTGTATTGCTATAAACATCCCTCTTAGAACTGCTTTTTGCTGCATCCAGTATGTTTGGGTTGTCGTGTTTTCATTCTCATTTGTTTCTAGGTATTTTTTGATTTCTTCTTTGATTTCTTCAGTGATCTCTTGGTTATGTAGTAGCATATTGTTTAGCCTCCATGTGTTTGTGTTTTTTACATTTTTTCTCCTGTAATTGATTTCTAATCTCATAGCATTGTGGTCAGAATATATGCTTGATATGATTTCAGTTTTCTTAAATTTTCCGAGGCTCGATTTGTGAACCAAGGTGTGATCTATCCTGGAGAATTTTTCGTTTGCACTTGAGAAGAAAGTTTATTCTGCAGCTTTTGGGTGGAATGTCCTGTAAATATCAATTAAGTCTACCTCGTCTAATGTGTCATTCAAGTCTGTGTTTCCTTATTAATTTCCTGTCTGCATGATCTATCCATTGGTGTAAGTGGAGTGTTAAAGTCCCCCACTATTATTGTGTTACTGTCGATTTCCTCTTTTATGGCTGTTAGCATTTGCCTTATGTATTGAGGTGCTCCTATGTTGGGTGCATATATATTTATAATTGTTATATCTTCTTCCTGGATTGATCCCTTGATCATTATGTAATGTCCTTCCTTGTCTGTTGTAACATTCTCTATCTTAAAGTCTATTTTATCTGATATGAGTGTTGCTACTCCAGCTTTCTTTTGATTTCCATTTGCATGGAATACGTTTTCCATCCCCTCACTTCCAGTCTGTATGTGTCCCTAGGTCTGAAGTAGGTCTCTTGTAGACAGCATATATATGGGTCTTGTTTTTGCATCCATTCCGCGAGCCTGTGTCTTTTGGTTGGAGCATTTAATCCATTCACATTTAAGGTAGTTATCGATATGTATGTTCCTATTACTATTTTCTTAATTGTTTTGCATTTGTTTTTGTAGGTCCTTTTCTTCTCTTGTGTTTCCCACTTAGAGAAGTTCCTTTAGCATTTGTTGTAGAGCTGGTTTGGTGGTGCTGAATTCTCTTAGCTTTTGCTTGTCTGTAAAGCTTTTGATTTCTCCATCGAATCTGAATGAGATCCTTGCTGGGTAGAGTAATCTTGGTTGTAGTTTCTTCCCTTTCATCACTTTAAGTATACTGTGCCACTCCCTTCTGGCTTGCAGAGTTTCTGCTGAGAAATCAGCTGTTAACCTTACGGGAGTTTCCTTTTATGTTATTTTTTGTTTTTCCCTTGTTGCTTTTAATAATTTTTCTTTGTCTATAATTTTTGTCAGTTTGATTACTGTGTGTCTCAGCATGTTTCTCTTTGGGTTTATCCTGCCTGGGACTCCCTGCACTTCCTGGACTTGGGTGGCTATTTCCTTTCCCATGTTAGGGAAGTTTTCGACTGTAATCTCTTCAAATATTTTCTCGGGTCCTTTCTCTCTCTCTTCTCCTTCTGAGACCCCTATAATGTGAACGTTGGTGCGTTTAATGTTGTCCCAGAGGTCTCTTAGGCTGTCTTCAGTTCTTTTCATTCTTTTTTCTTTATTCTGTTCTGCAGTAGTGAATTCCACCATTCTGTCTTCCAGGTCACTTTTCTGTTCTTCTGCCTCAGTTACTCTGCTATGGATTCCTTCTAGTGTATTTTTCATTTCAGTTATTGTACTGTTCATCTCTGTTTGTTTGTTCTTTAATTCTTCTAGGTGTTTGTTCCTTAATTCTTCTAGGTCTTTGTTAATCATTTCTTGCATCTTCTCGATCTTTGCCTCAATTTTTTCCCAAGGTCCTGGATCATCTTCACTATCATTATTCTGATTTCTTTTTCTGGAAGGTTGCCTATCTCCACTTCATTTAGTTGTTTTTTATCTTGTTCCTTCATCTGGGACATAATCCTCTTCCTTTTTCATTTTGTCTGTCTTTCTGTGAATGTGGTTTTTGTTCCAAAGGCTGCAGGACTGTAGTTCTTCTTGCCTCTGCTATCTGCCCTGTGGTGGATGAGGCTATGTAAGAGGCTTGTGCAAGCTTCCTGATGGGAGGGACTGGTGGTCGGTAGAGTTGGGTGTTGCTCTGGTGGGCAGAGCTCAGTAATACTTTAATCTGCTTGTCTGCTGATGGGTGGGCCTGATTTCCCTTCCTGTTGGTTGTTTGGCCTGAGGCAACCCAGCAGTGGAGGGTACACGCTCCTTGGTGGGGCTAATGGTGGACTCTGGGAGGGCTCATGCCAAGGAGTACTTCCCAGAACTTCTGCTGCCACTGTCCTTGTCCCCACAGTTAGCCACAGCCACCACCTGCCTCTGCAGGAGAGCCTCCAACACTAGCAGGTAGGTGTGGTTCAGTCTCCTGTGGGTTCACTGCTCCTTCCCCCTGGGTCCTGATGTGCACATTACTTTGTGTGTGCCCTCCAAGAGTGGAGTCTCTGTTTCCCTCAGTCCTGTCGAAGTCCTGCAATCAAATCCTGCTAGCCTTCGAAGTCTGATTCTCTGGGAATTCCTCCTCCCCAGGTTGGGAAGCTTGACATGGGGCTCAGAACCTTCACTCCAGTGGGTGGACTTCTGTGGTATAATTGTTCTCTAGTTAGTGAGTCACCTACCCAGTAGTTATGGGATTTGATTTTTTTGTGATTGCGTCCCTACTACCATTCCATTGTGGCTTCTCTTTTGTCTTTGGATGTGGGGTATCTTTTTTGGTGAATTCCAGTGTCTTCCTGTCAATGATTGTTCAGCAATTAGTTGTGATTCTGGTGCTCTCCCTAAGCTTGAGGACACATCTTACTCCTGGATGCACAAACTAAATTGAGATAAAGCACAGATATTCACAGACACAGTTCATAGCTATGGCAACCTGTTCGTGGGTGTATTTCCCAGGGAAAAAGCTTGGTGGTGCCACTCTTGATGCTCAGGGTGCATGCTACCTCTATAATGGCTCCCTGCTTGAGTGCTGAGGCACCTTCCAGTCACCGTTCAGACCTCGCGCAATTGACCCAGTGGTCTTTCCGGCCACTTCTGGCCTTTTCTGAAGTTTTTAATAAACATAATTGTGAAGAATGTGAAGAATGCAATGTTGCTTAATAATCATAATAATAATATCAATAGCTGGCATTGTGCTGTGCTTTTACTGTGTTCCAGGCATTGTTCTGTGTGCTCTAACATGTGTATCTCTTTGTATTTTTGCAACAGTCCTGAGATAGGTATTCATATCTGTTATCGTAGTTCTGATAGCCAAGAACCTTTGTTAAGGACTGAATGTGTCTTTTTAAAATTCATATGTTGAAATGCTACCCTCGCAGTGTGATGGTGTTAGGAAGTGGGACCTTTGAGGGATGACTAGGATTAGATAAGGTCATGAGGGTGGAGTCTTCATGAATGGGATTAGTGCCCTTGTAAGACTCAGAGAGAGCTTGCTTCCTCTCTCTGTTCTGTCATGTGAAGATACAAAGAGAGGTCAGCTATCTGTAACCCAGTAGCAGACTCTTGCCATAGCCCTAACACATTGGCACACTGATCTTGGACATACAGACTCCAGATGTGTGAGAAATAAATTTCTGTTGCTTATAAACCAGTTAATCTATGGTACTCTTTTACAGCAGTCTAAACTGACTAATACAACTTCTGATAACCGAAAGCTGTTTTCATTCATTTTATGTCAAAATATATTTGGTGTTAAAATTCTGAGCTGAATTGATCTGAGGTTAATATTAGTCTTTAACCAAACCCACTCAGTGTGAATATTTATATGTTTAGCTGAAAAAAAAATTGTCTTTTTTTATGGGTACCACTGTAGTTGTTATATAATACATGGAATATAGAGTGAATTACCCCAGTATAATATGGCTTAAATTGAGAAATACATCTGGCCATAGGGTTTTAGAAAAGGAATTGTGGAATTGTTTCTAATCCCCATTTACTAAGGAAACTGAGGCTCAAAGTGCTCGAGAAATCTGACCAGAGTCACACAGTCTGTGTATAGAACTAGTATTGAAACCCAGTCTTAGAAGGCTAAAAGTCATTTTCCTGTCTAGACTTCATAAGTGACTAATCGAGTTCATGTATGAATGAACTCAATGATTATATGCAAGTAATGTATGAATAGACATTAATGAATAAATGCTGTCAAGACATTGTAATTAAGGGGAAAGAGTTTTGCTTGGGTATCTTAAAAAAAAAAAACTTCTAACCCAAGTTCTATTACTAACTAGTTATGTGACCTTAGCAAGTCTCTTAAATTATCTGTGTCCTAAATTCTTGATCCTGTGATGAGGATCATTGTATCTGCCTTACAAAAATCTTATAAAGCTACAATGCTGTAATTGTGGTGAGAGCACTTTGAAACTAATTAGTGCTGTACTTACATAAGATGTTATTATAACAGTTTCATAATATAGAGATATTTTTACTCCTTTAAATTGAAAAGAACATTAGAAATGTTTCAAACTTAAAATACTCGAGGAGCATTTTCCAAAGTGTGTTTCACAGGACACTAATCTGCAAAATGCTCCAGGACTAAAAGACTATTGTGATCCAATACAGTTGGAAAAAGATACTTATTATATCTCCCTCTTGAAGATTCACAAGTATCTAATGCAGATACTAAAGGCTTTTAGAGTCTTGCTTAAAGAGAGCTTTTTTTGTCTTTCTCTCTTGTTTTTTTTTGCTGTATTTAACCCAGGATTTTATTAAGCCACCTTCCAGTAGCACCTTTAAACATCTTGTGGAACCATTTGGCTGAATATGTTATAGGAAATTTTATCTCCACATGGAAAATTATTTAGCTTTTTTATGAATACCATGAATTCTATTTATATTTAGAAAAGTATACAGTTTTTCCCCTCATAAAATGTGTTTTTCACCAAGACTTCTTCAATAATGATATAGTGGTATAGTAACTCATTAGAATTCATTAACACTGTTGTAGGCATACAACATACAAATCTCACCAATTTTTAAAGGGTTCTCATCCAATTTTTTCTTACTTTATTTATGGTAAAACACTGCATCCACCATTCTTTGGAATATTCTTCTTGGAATAACTCTGATGGTTAATTTTGTGTGTCAACTTGACTGGGATACAGGGTATCCAGATATTTGGTCAACCATTATTCTGGATGTTTCTATGAGAGTGTTTGTGAATTTAACATTTAAGTCAATAGACTGAGTAAAGCAGATTGCTCTCCCTAATATGGGTGAGCCTTGACAATCAGTTGAAGCCATGAATAGATCAAAAGGCTGACCTCCCCCCAACCTGACTAAGAGGAAGTTCCTCCTGCCTAACTGCCTTCGACTTGTGACAGAGGTTTTTATACTGCCTTTGGATATACTGCCAAAGTGAAACTTTGACTCTTTCTGGATACTGATCCTACCAGCCTTTGGAATGGAACTATACCATAAGCTTTCTTGGTTCTCAGGCCTTCAGACTTTGACTGGAACTATCCATTGGCTCCCCTTGGTCCCCCTGTCTCTCTATCTCTCTGTCTGGAGAATCCAAGATATATTTTGGTACTGAGACTGGTTTTAGAGGATCAGAATTTTAAGATGAATTTTATGAATTGGTTCTGGTGTCTCTGGAGTTGACTCTTTATATGGTTAGATGTAAAGATGCTAATGACTCTATTTCCAGCAGTAAAGCGAGCACTGATAATCCATGGCATGATTTGGCCATAGAGATATGCAAAATATCTCCATAGGATTTTCCTTATTGACCCCTTAGAAGAAGCAAGAATCTGGATGTCTGTGTACATGACACTTTTGAACATTTTTCTCAGACAAACAAATATAACAAGACTGGCTGGTTTCTCCTAATGTGGCTGGAAAAGTTGGGAAAGAAAAGGATGAGCTCAGGGATTTGAATTCCCATTTCAAGCACTGCATAAATGACCTAAAGCTTTTGTGTGTGCCCTAAAGGAGACCCTTATCTCTTGTAGTCTTAAGGCTGAGATTGCTAAAAAAATCAAACAAAAAAATCTCATCCTTTCAGTGGCTAAATGCAATTTGAACTCCAGCCTCACAGGGTATCTATTGCTAAGTGAGGGCATTAATTGGGGCAGGATGGGGTCCTGAATGGGCACATGTAGGAAGACTCTGATGAAACTGGGGACATTAAGCCCCTAAATTCTGATGAATCTTCTTTCCAATGGAAGAGTCCTCTCTGTTCCCAGTGGAAGTGATCTCTCTACCCCGATCTGAAGGTATAAACCCTGCATTGCCTGAGGAAACAGTATTGGTCTCTCCTGAGGCAGTTGCCATGCAAGATAATACTGATTCTCCTCAGCACCCACACCCATCACCCATCTTTGCTTCTGTACCTGTAACTAGACTCAAGTCCTAGCAGGTCTGTACAGGTGAGGGATAGAGTGTGACCCATAGGAGATGCGCTACATTCCAAAAGAACTACTTGAGTCTTCTAATTTATACAGATGGAAGTCTAGGGAACCTGTGAGAGGGTAGATATCAAAAGTGTTGGATAATGGTGGAAGGAACGTAAAGTTGGGTCAGGTTGAATTTACTGATTCACTGAGGGCTCACTGAGCAAGGATTCTGTGTTTAGCGGGTCAGCTCAGAGAGTTACCTAGGGCTATGACAGTTTGGTTGGTTGACTGACTAAAGCAGGGATCAGAAGGTGGTCCACAGTGAACAAGGTGAAAGTGCCTGCCCTACCTTGGTTTAGTGGAGAGGAGGGATTCAAAGACTTAGGGAGACTGGAATGTTAGAGTGTATTTGTCATTTAAGACTTACCCACACAGAGAGCATCCAGAAGGCATAGCTTTCACCATGACTGTGAGGAATCAATTTGTGACGGAAGCCCCAGCATCTTTGAAGAGCTCCATGATTGTTCTTCTCTGCAGCCAAACCTCACAGTGGGAACCGCGGTCATTGAATTGGGAAACCTAAATGCCACTGGATTAATTGGATCCTGGGTAGCAGGGGCCAGTTGGTGGCAGGCAAGGTGGGTGTGGCTACGGTCATGGACAGCAGAATCAAAGCAGCAGTCAGAGTAGCCTGACTCATGCAGACCATGGCCTTGGCTAGTTCATCATGGTGCTCCTAGAAGTGAAATAGCTAGGAAGCCTATTCCATTCTCACTTAATCTGTAGGACCAGACATATTTTAGGCCAAGTGAACAAAAGTCTAACGTAAGTCATAAAAACAGAGAGTCATGGCCTCTCAGTCAGTCTCAGACTTGAGCCAGTTTACAGACTCTGCATCCCTTGAATGATGGGGAGGTGGGGTCCCCTTAAAGAAGGACCCCTGTACGTTGCCAAAAATGTATACTGTTAATCTTTCTCTCAGCTTTCCCCAAAGGGATCCATGGCTTTTAACCAGGGTACATTGGGAAAAAGGAAATAATTGGGCCTTTGGGGGAATATTGGACACTTATTCCAGAGATCCAAAATATCACTGTGGCCCTCCAGCCAGAGTAGGGGCTTATGGAGGTCAGCTGAGCAATGGAGTTTTAGATCAGGTCCCTCTCAGTGTTGGCCCAGTATGTCCCTGAACCCGGTCTGTAACCATTTCCTCAGTTCTGGAGTGCCCAGTCGGGGCAGACATCCTTAGCAGCTGGCAGAATCCCCACACTGGGGATTCTGACCAGTGGAGCGAGGGCCATTGTGGTGGGAAAAGCCAGGTGGAAGCCACCACAACTGCCTCTGCCTCAGAAAATACTAAACAGAAGCCATACTGGCTTCCTGGAGGGATTGCAGAGATTAGTGCCACCATTAGGGATTTGAAAGATGCAGGGGTGCGTCGTCTAATTTATCCCCATTCAACTCACCTGTTTGGCCTGTGCCAAAGACGGATGCATGCTGGAGAATGACGGTGGATAATTGTAGGCTTAACTAGGCTGTAAATTCAATTGCAGGTGCTGTGCCAGATGTGGTTTCATTGTTTGGGCAAATTAAGACATCCCCTGTGCCTGGTATGGAGCTGTGGATCTGGCAAATGCTTTTTTTCCTCTTATCCCTGTTAATAAAGACACCGGAACCTGGTTACTTTCAGCTGGCAAGGTCAGAAAAATACCTACATTGTCCCACCTCAGGAGTGTATCAGCTCTCCAGCCCTATGTCGTAATTTAGTTCACGGGGATCTTGCTTGCCTTTCCCCTCCATAAGATATTACACTGGTCCATTATTACACTGATGACTTTATGCTATTTTTTTTTTTTTTTTTGGCCACGCTAAGCGGCTTGTGGGATCTTAGTTCCCTGACCAGGGATCGAACCCATGCCCTCTGAAGTGGAAGCACAGAGTTCTAACCACTGGACTGCTGGGGAATTCCACCCCACACCTTTTTTTTTTTTTTTTTAACTTTATGCTTATTGAACTTAGTAAGCAGGAAGTAACAAGTACTCTAGACTTATTAGTAAGACATTTGCATGTAGGAGGATGATAATAAAACTGACAAAAAATGCTCAGGGGTCTTCTGCCTTTCTAGGGGTCCAGGGGTGTGGGGCATGTTTACATAGCCCTTCAAAGACGAAGGATAAATAGTTGCATGTGGCCCTTTTTGGTTGGAAAAGGCACAATGCTTAGTGGCCCTCTTTGTATTCTGGAGGCAATATATTCCTCATTTAGATGTATTACTCTGACCCATTTACTGAGTAACCCGAAAAGCTGCTAGTTTTGAGTGAGGCCCAGCACAAGAGAAGGCTCTGTATTGGGTCCAGGTTGCCATGCAAGCTGCTTTGCAGTTTAGGCCTTATGATCCGGAAGATCCAATGGTGCTTGGAGTGTCAGTGGCAGCTAGGGATGCTGTTTGGAGCCTTGGTGGGCCTCTATAAATGAATCATAATGCAGGCCCTTAAGATTTTGGAGCAAAACCCTACTGTCCTCTGTGGGCAATGACTCTGCTTTTAAGAAACAGCTCCTGGCCTGTGACTGGGCCTTAGTAATGACTAAATTCTTTACCTTGGGCCACGAAGTTACCATGTGAGCTGAGCAGCTGCCCAACATGAGCGGGGTGTCATGTAATGCACCAAGCTATAGTGTTGGGCATGCATAGCAGCACTTCATCATCAGATGGAAGTGGGATGTACACAGTTGTTCCCAAGCAGGCCCTGAAGGTACAGGTACGTTATATGAAGTGGTCTAAATGCCCATGGACACCACTTCTTTTATACTGCCTTCTCTTTCCCAACCTGCACCTATGGCTTCATGGGGAGTTCCCTGCCATCAGCTGGCAGAGGACGAGGAGACTGGAGCCTGGTTTACAGAGGGTTCTGCATGATTTGTCAGCACCACCTGAAGGTAGACAGCTGCAGCAGCCAGCATCGCTCTGCGACATCCCTAAAGGACAGTGGTGAAGGGAAGTCCTCCCAGTGGGCAGAGCTTTGAGCAGTGCACCTGGTCGCTCACTTTGCTGGGCAGGATAAGTGGCCAGATGTATGATTCATACCCATTTATGGCCAATGGTTTGGCTGGATGGTTAGGGATTTGGAAAGAACGTGATTGGGAAATTGTTGACAAGGAAATCTGGGGAGGAAGTCTATGGATAGACTTCTCTTAATGGGCAAAAAAATATGAAGATACATTAAGTCCCCTACATACAAATGAGTTCTGTTCCGAGAGTGGGTTAGTAAGTCCAATTTGTTCATAAGCCCAACAAGGTTAGCCTAGGTCCCCAACTAACACAATCGGCTATATAGTCCTGTACTGTAATAAGTTTATAATACTTTTTGCACAAATAATACATAAAAAACAAACACAAAAAATAAAACATATTTAATCTTACAGTACAGTACCTTGAAAAGTACAGTAGTACAGTACAACAGCTGGCATACAGGGGCTGGCATCGAGGGAACAGGCAAGAAGAGTTACTGGCTGGAGGAGGGAGAGGAGGTGGGAGATGGTAGAGCTGAAGGATCGTCAGCAACAGGAGACGGAATGCAAGCTGCAATTTCACTCACGCCTGACGTTGATGGCACAGGTTCTGGTTCCTTGCTGGAACCAGATCCATGTTCGTATCTTTGAAAGTTTGCAACTTAAAGGTTTGTATGTAGGGGACTTAACTGTATGTGATTGCTCATTAAAGGGTAACCTCAGCAGAGGAGGATTTTAATAATCAAGTGGTAGGATGACCCTTTCTGTGGACACCAGTCAGCCTCTTTTCCCAGCTATCCCTGTGATCTTCCAATGGGCCCATGGACAAGTGGCCATGATGGCAGGGGTGGGAGTCATGCCTGGGCTCAGCAACATGGACACTTACTCACCAAGGCCAACTTGGCTATGGCCACTGCTGAGTGCCCAGTCTACCAGCAAATGAGACTGACACTGAGCCATCCCCAGAGGAGGTCAGCCTGGTCTGATCTACTTTCATTACGGAAGAGCGGCATTTTGTTCTTACTGAAATGGGCAGTGGATCTGGATTTGTCTTCCCTGCATGCAATACTTCTGTCCAAACTACATCTGTGGACTTACAGAATGTCTTATCTTCTGTCATGGTATTCCACGGAGCGTTACCTCTGATCAAAGAACTCACTTCATAACAAAAGAAGGGTGGCAATGGGCCCATGCTTATGGGATTCACTGGTCTTATCACGTTCTCCACTATAGTAAGGCCCCTACATAACGAACCTTCAAGTTGCAAACTTTCAAAGATGTGAACGTGTGTTCACATGTCCAGTCATGTAAGTTAGTTCATGTGTCTGGCATACATTGTCATGTGCGTGCATCCTCTACAAGTGGTTGTGCTTTTGTGTACTTTACTGTACAGTACTGTATAGAGTACAGTAGTCCAGCATCTTTACAGACATCAAGCCCAGGATGTCCGGAGGCAAGCGTAAAAGCAGCGGTGATGTAGCTGATACTGCTAAGAAGCACCAGCTGTTGTACTATACTACTGTACTTCTCAAGGTACTGTACTGTAAGATTAAAAATGTTTTCTTTATTTTTTGTGTTTTTTTTATGTATTATTTGTGTGAAAAATATCATAAACCTATTATAGTACAGTACAATCTGGCCAATTGTGTTAGTTGGGTACCTACGCTAGCTTTGTTGGACTTAACGAACAAATTGGACTTATGAACATGCTCTCGGAACAGAACTTGTTTGTATGTAGGGGACTTACTGTATCCTGAAGCAGCTGGCTTAATAGATAGAATGGGGGAATAGGCTTTTGAAGAATCAGTTGTAGCACCACCTAGAGAGCAATACCTTTCATGGCTAGGGAAAGGTTTCCCTAAGGATGTAGATGCTCTGAATTAGTGTCCAGTATATGGTGCTGTTTCTCCCATAGCCGGGATTCACAGGTCCAGGAGTCAAGGGGTGGAAGTGGGAGTGGCACCATCACTCTAGGTTTGTATTAAACCTAGGGACGCACTAGCACAAGTTTTGCTTCTGTTCTTACGCCTGTATGCTCTGCCTGCCTAGAAGTCTTAGTTCCCGAGGGAGGAATGCTTTCACCATGAGACACAACAAGAATTCCATTGAACTTGAAGTTGTGACAGTTACCAGGCCACTTTGGACTCTTCTTGCCCCTGAATCAACAGGCAAAGAAGGGAGTTACTGTGCTGCCTGAGGTGACTGGTCCTGACTACCACGGGAAAACGGGACTGCTGTTCCTCAATGGACGTGAGGAAGAGTGTGTCTGGAATACAGGAGATCTATTATGGCATCTCTTAGTATTACCATGCCCTGTGATTAAGGTCAGTGAAAAAGTACAGCAACCCAATACAGGCAGACCCTTCAGGATGAAAATTTGTTTCACCCCACCAGGTAAAGGACCATAACCAGCTGAGTGCTGACTGAAGGCAAAAGGGTTACAGATTGGGGAGCAGCAAAACATAGCTATAAATACCAGTTATGATCATGTGAGCAGTTCCAGAAACGAGGACTGGAATTGTCACGAGTATTTCCTCCTTATTTTGTTACGAATATGTTTGTGTGTATATATTATGTGTAATATATATTATATATTACATGTAAGAAAATGTATATACAAACACAAATATCTTTGTTTTCTTCTCTCTTTTATTCTCTGTTCATGTAACATAAGATTATTGATTTTATGTTGTAGTATTTAAGTACCGTTAACTTTACATCATAGTATTTAAGTTAACAGAATATCAAGGAGAATAGTAAATATTACTGAAAGAATTTACCTCCCCTTCTAGAGAAAGGGCTAGTATGTTTTTGTATGTAGGGGAGTTGTGTCATGTAAAGTGGAACTATGATTTGTGGTTGTCTTCATTTGGAGATTAAGTATAGTTTGAAAAGATGCACATGGGTGCCAAGTTGACAAGGGGTAGACTGCTGATTGTTATTTTGTGTCAACCTGAGTGGGCCATGGGATGCCCACACATGTGGTCAAACATTATTCTAGGTATTTCTGAGAGGGTGATTTTGGATGAGTTTAACATTTGGATCCATGGACTGAGTAAAGCAGATTGGCCTTCCTAATGTGCGTGGGCCTCGTCTAGTCATTGGTGGTCTGAGTATATCAAAATACTGACCCACCCCTGAGTAAGAAGGAATTCTTTCAATATGGCAGCCTTTGAGTTGGAACACTGATCTTTCTTCCTGCCTTTGGACTTGAACTGAAACATCAGCTCTTCCTGGGTCTAAGTTTACTTGCCCTCACACTGGAATTACACCAGCAGCTCTCTCGTGGGTCTTCAGCTTGCTGACTGCAGGTCTGGGGACTTGTCAGCCTCCATTACTGCATGAGCCAATCCCTTAAAATAAATCTCTCTCTGTCTCTCTCCACACATACAAACACACACACATCCTATTGGTCCTGTTTGTCTGGAGAACTCTGAATAATAGAGATTCCTAAAAATAAAAACATCTTCATTACAAAAAGGGAGTCTCTTAATAACTTCTTAATAGTTGATGTTTTATGTACATTTCCAAACTATGCTGATCATACCTCAAATGATTATTCTATAGCTTAATGATTCCCAACCCATGCATTCCCTTCGAGGTAGAGGGTCAGGTTTCTCCCTTACATTTTCTTATTAACGTATGGTACATGTGTAAATATAAGACTGTAGTAGATTATTTGGTCACTTATTTATTTCTCCACTCACAACTAATCTCCAGAAGAGGGACCAATTTATTTATGTTTGTTGGACTATCCAATATACACCTCAATGCCTGACAATTAATTGGTAGCAAATACAGGTTGACTTCTTGAAAGGAAGGTGTAGTATATATCTAGGTAAGGTCTTTAAAATCCGAGTCCTTAAAATCTTGCCTTTTCACCCCTTTAAAATAGCATTTCAAAGGATACAAATGTCTTAGATATTTTGTAGCATAAATAATGTTTCTTGGCCAGTGACACTTTATGGTGTTGTAGAAATAAAGACTGCTAAAATGAGAACAAAGGGAGGCTGTTTACTCAGCGTCAGCCATCATCACTAGCATTTGGCAGTGACTCAAAGACACGCATTGCAGTGGGAAAGCTTTGCAGAACATAAAAAGTAAGGCTTCAAGTGGGCTCTTATTGGAGGTTGTTGGCAAGGGAAAGCTGGAGGCAGGCTAACTGGAAGGGGGGCCTCTTATGTGATTGATTTGGGGGGCCTATTTGGCTTCCTGTGGTTGGTCCAGAGACAGAAGCAGAGGCAAAAATGAAGGAAGCTGGCAGCCATTGACCAAGCCCTGACCATTGTGACCCAACTGCTGTAGACCTTGTGCTTTGGCTTTTTGGACTGGGGGCTGCAGAAGTTTTGGATCAGAGTTCCATTGCCCTATATTGTCTGTCCGTTTGTATACTTATTCTCTCAGAATGAATTATTATAATATCATAGTTAAATAACTTAAAAAATAAACATATAAAGTTGCACATCATTTACATTAAAAAGGGGAAGGCATTTTTGCACATACATAGTGATGGTTAACTGTCTGTCAAAGGTGCCTCATTGATGATTGAGAATATGAATGCACAGGTTAAATATCTTGACAGCGGTAGAGATTCCCTCACGGGAAATTTCTGAAAATGCAAACTATGGTTTTGAGTAATAAACGAAGGGAATGCACAACCTCCCTTTTCTGTAAAGAGATGCAGTATCTGTTCTGGTGCACGTTGTTATAATATACCTTATTCTGATCTTGCTTTAATTATGGCTGCATCAGCAAATTCCACACTGCCTCTCCAATTTAGAAGATTTTTCTGGCTGCCTTGAGCCAGTTTATCCCAGCAGTTGGTCTACTAATTCCCATTAGCCCTGTGGAAGAGAAAATTACACTTAAGTAGAAGAGCAATGTGTTCAAATGATAAATTTTCACATACTAAATCCTTCAATTCAGGAATATGAAAACATGAGAAGCAGAAACATGTTACCCATTTTTTTTTTGAGTTATTTTCATCAATCATTTTCAAAACATAAATGGACACTTTGTTCTCACTCAACTGTATCTCCCATATATTATCTAAGAAGAATATGCATGTCATGATTGTAAGAAAATGATGTATATGTGAAGTAGAGCATTTTTTTCAAAAGTAACAGAGGAAAGAAATATTTCTCCCCTAGCAATAAGGTTTTTTTTTCTTTTTCTAAAACGAAAGTGTTGGATTCTTTAGAGTCTTTTACAAGCACTGACTAATACAACTGTATACAGAATGTGTTTGTTACAAATAAAATACTTAAAGTTTTTGTCTTTCATTTTTGTACTTGCTTTAAATAAAAGATTATCATTTATGTCTTCAGTTCCTCTGGCAAGTCTTTGGGAGTTTCAGCTCTGTAGACCGTTAAGTTGCAAAACAGTACAGCTCCTGCCTTACAAACTGAAATGCCCTCACTAATAGAGAGTGACAGAGAGAGTATTTAAGTCCCCAGGTGCCAAGGGGGGCTACTTATGGGACTAGTAACATTTTAAGGGTTCTTTAGAAGTTCAGAGGCTAAGTATTATCTGTTTCTTAGAGTTCAAGTTGTTTGTGTCTTTACATGGCTGATTTAAGGGTCTCTGATCAGCAATCTTAGGGAAATGACCAGGAAAGTCTTTTTCCGTGAAGGAAGAGGCCTGATAATATTACTTATTTCACCACTGATGCTGTAGATTTCACGTTCAAAATGAACTACTAGTTTAAACAACCCAAACTTGTCTTCATCTCTCAAATTTAATTTTCACTGTAACGATCTTGTTTCCTTGTCTGAATCAAAGGTCTCTGATGTAGGGAAACAATCATTAAAATAAATTATAAATAAAAGTATTTAGCTTTATTTTTCATTGTTGATTGAGACGGTTCCTCTTTGGAAAAATGTTCATTAAATAAGCTGCCATCTGACCCTTTTCACTAAACTTGTATCTGACGTTTTACTACTCAGATGTTACAGGTATTTGATTTTCCATATTTCCTTTTATCTTTTGACATGCAATCTTTTGTTTCAGTGTGAAGAAAGTAATGAATTAACTGGGTATTTGAAAACTCATAAAAAGCCAAATATATCCCTTTATTTTGTCCAGTATTGTTTTCCAGTTATTATAAATTGGCCTAAAAAGCTGAAACTTCAAATTAGTCTTTTTTTTATACACTTCATCATTTTTATAATCTCGGTTGATGAGAGGAAAAAACATGTGGGGTAAAAGAATATAAATAAATGATAAAACGGCTCATGGTGCATTTGGCTACTGTGCAGGCAGCTATGGCCCCATTTTTGCCTGTTGGTACTGTTGATACTGAAAAGAATTACCTTATGTATCTTCTGAAATCTATTCACTAGTTATGTTAGCATCAATATTTTGTAAATAATTGCATTTTTGTTTTTAATAACATCATCACTTTAAGGGATTAAGTTTAGATTGCTAAAATTGCTGAATATTATTTCCCTAGCTGTCAATCATCTTCTCTGAGATGAAGATTCCCATTAACTTCAGGCTCCCAGCAGTTAATTGTATCATCTCTGTACAGTGGGCCCTGCAATGGACTGAACTGTGTCCAGCCCTAACCCCCCAGGTGACTGCATTAGAGAGAGGAATTTTAAGAAGATGATTAAGGATAAATGAGATTAAATGAGATCATGAATGTGGAGCCCTGATTTCACAGAAGTGGTGTCCTTATAAAAGAGGAAGAAATACCAGACCCCTCTCTGTCTCTCTCTCTCACACACACACGCACCCAAAATGCAGCCGTCTGTAAGCGAGTAAGAGAGCGCTCACCAGAAAATGAGGCCCGCTGGAACCTTGGTCTTGTACTTTCCAAGCTCCAGCACTGTGAGAAAATAAATTTCTGTTGTTGATGCTTCCCAGTCGATGGTATTTTTGTTATGGCAGCTTGAGTAAACTGAGGCAGATCTTTTTAGTTTCTATCAACAAGGGCATCTTTTGTAGCTTGGTGACCTGTTGTTTTTCTTTCTTTCATTTTTAGGGGTACATTTGTTTATTGCTGGTTTCTTTTATTCATCTTTCCTTTTTTTTTTTTTTTTAAATAGACTGTTTTTTGTAGCAGTTTTTGGTTCAGGGCAAAATAAGCAGAAGACGCAGGGATTTTCCATATTCTCTGTGCCCCCCACTCATGCACAGCCTCCCCCGTTATCAACATCCCTCACCAGATGGTACATTTGTTGCAGTTGATGAACCTGCATTGACACATCATTATCATCCAAAGCTCACAGTATATGTTAAGGTTCACTATTGCTGGTGTACCTTCTATGGATTTGGACGAATGAATGATGTCATATATCCACCATTAATACTATCATGCATTGTAGTTTCACTGCCCTAAGGATTCTCAGTGTTCCACCTATTCATATACCCTCCCTCTCGAGCCCTGGCAGTCACTAATCATTTTACTATCTCAATAATTTTGCTTTTTTCCAGAATGTCATATAGTTGGTATTATACATTATGTATCTTTTTCAGATTGGCTTTGTTTTTTTAGTAATATGATTTAGGGTTCCTCTGTATCTTTTCATGGCTTAATAGCTTATTTCTATTTAGAGCTGAATAATATTCTATTGTCTTGATGTACCACAGTTTATTTATCTGTTACCTACTGAAGTACATAGTGGTTGCTTCCAGGTTTTGCCAATTATGAGTAAAGCTATTGTAAACAGCCACACACACAATTTTTTGTGGACATAATTTTCATCTCTTTTCGATAAATACCAAGGAGCACAATTACTGGATCATATGGTAAGAGTATGTTTTGTTTTGAAAGTGTCTTGCAAAGTTGCTGTAACTTTGTATTCCCTCTGGCAATAATTGAGAGTTCCTGCTACTCCACATTCTATTCAATGTTTTGGTTTTGTCACTGTTCTGGATTTTAGCCATTCTAATCTGTATATAGTGGTATCTCGTTTTTATTGGCATTTCCTGATGACATATGATGTGGACCATCTTTTTATATGCTTACTTGCCATCTGTATACCTTCTTTGGTGAAGTGTCTGTTTAGGTCTTTGGCCCATTTTTTAATTGAGTTGTTTGTTTTCTTATTGTTCAGTTTTAAGTGTTCTTTGTATATTTAGATGATAATCCTTTATCAGATATGTCCTTTGAAAATATTTTCTCCCAGTCTGTGGCTAGTCTTTTCATTCCCTTTACAGTATCTTTCACAAATCAGAAGCCTTTAATTTTAATGAAGTCCAGCTTATTATTTTTTTCATGGATAGTGCCCCTGGCATTGTATCTAAAAAGATACTGTCATACCTCAGGTCATCTGGGTTTTCTCCTATATTATCTTCTAGGAGATATATAGTTTCACATTTTGTATTTAGGTCTGTGATCCGTTTTGAGTTAATTTTTCTAAAGGTTGTAAGGACAATGTTCAGATTCTTTTTTTTTTTTTTTTTGCATTTGGTTTCTCAGTTGTTCAAGCACCATAGAAAAGACTATCTTTTCTCCATTATATTGCTTTTGCTTCTTTGTCAAAAGTCCGTTGACTATATATTTAGGAGGGTCTGTCTCTGGACTCTCTGTTCTGTTTCATTGATCTTTTTGTCTGTGCTTTCACCAATAACACACTGTCTTGATTACAGTAGCTTTATAGTAAGTCTTGAAGTTGCATTATGTCAGTCCTCCAACTTTGTTCTTCTTCAACACTGTGTTGGCTATTCTGGGTCTTTTGCTTCTCCATATAAACTTTAGAATCAGTTTGTTAATATCCACAAAATATCTTACTGGGATTTTGTTTGGGATTGCATCAAGTTTATAAATAAAGTTAGGAAGAACCTGACAGTTTGACAATATTGAGTCTTCCTATCCATGAACATTGGATATCTCTTGACTTAGTTCTTTTATATCTTTCATTCAAGTTTTATAATTTTCTGCATATAGATCTTGTACATATCTTGTTAGATTTATAACTAAGTATTTCATTTTTTGAATGCTAGTATAATTGTTTTGTGTTCTTAATTTCAAATTCCACTTGTTCATTGCTGGTATGTGGGAAAGCAACTGAGTATATTAACCTTCTATCCTCCAACTTTGCTGTAATTGCTTCTTAGTTCTAGGAATTTTTTTGTTGACTTTTTTTTTCAGATTTTCTACATAGGCAATCATTTATCTGCAAACAAAGATAGTTTTATGTCTTTCTTGACAATCTGTATATCTTTACTTTCTTTCTTATTGCATTTGCTAAGACTTCCAGTGTGATGTTGAAAGCACTGGTGAGAGGGGAAATCCTCTATTGTTCTTAATCTTAGTGGTAAAGTGTCATGCTTCTCACCATTTAGTATGATGTAAGCTATAGGATTTTTGTTGGTGTTTTTTATGAAGTTGAGGAAGTTCCCCTCTATTCTTAGTTTATTGAAAATTTTTATCATGAATGGGTGTTAGATTTTGTCAAATGCTTTTTCTCCTCTATTGATACAATCATGTAATTTTTCTTCAGCTTATGGATATGATGGATTACATTAATTAATTTTCAAATGTTGAACCAGCCTTGTTTACCTGGGATAAAACCCACTTTGTTGTGATGTATAATTCTTTCTGTACATTGTTGGGACTTAATTTGCTAATATTTTGTTGAAGATTTTTGCATCTGTGTTCATAAGAGATATTGATCTGTAGTTTTCTTTTCTTACAATGCCTTTGGTTTTGGTATTAGAGTAATGCTAACCTGATAGAATGAGTTAGGGGATATTCCCTGTGCTTCTATCCTCTGAAAGAAGTTGTGGAAAATTGGCATAATTTCTTCCTTAAAGGTTTTGGGGAATTCACCAGCAAATACATCTGGACCTGAGGCTTTCTGTTTTGGAAGGATGGTAATTGTTGATTCAATTTCTTTTTTTTTTTTTTTTAAAGGATGTATACAGCCTGTTTAGACAGGCCATTCTTTTTATTTATTTATTTATTTATTTATTTATTTATTTATTTATGGCTGTGTTGGGTCTTCGTTTCTGTGCGAGGGCTTTCTCTAGTTGTGGCAAGTGGGGACCACTCTTCATCGCAGTGCGTGGGCCTCTCACTATCGCGGCCTCTCTTGTTGCGGAGCACAGGCTCCAGACGCGCAGGCTCAGTAGTTGTGGCTCACGGGCCTAGTCGCTCCGCGGCATGTGGGATCTTCCCAGACCAGGGCTCGAACCCGTGTCCCCTGCATTGGCAGGCAGATTCTCAACCACTGCGCCACCAGGGAAGCCCTCAATTTCTTTAACAGATATAGACCTATTCATATTGTCTCTTGTTGTGTGAGTTTTGGCAGATTGTATTTTTCAAGGAGCTGGTCCATTTCATGCAGGTTATCTATTGTGGGCATAGAGTTGTTCATAGGATTCCCTTATTATCCTTTTAATGTCCTTGGGATGTGTAGTGATATACCCTCTTTTATTTCTGTACTTTATTTATTTATTTCGGTAATTTCTGTCCTCTTTTTTTTCTTTAGTTTCCCTGGCTACAGGCTTATTAATTTTATTGATCTTAAAAAAAAATGGCTTTTGGTTTCATTGATTTTCTGTGTTCAATTTCATATGTTTCTGTTCCAATTCTTATTATTTTTTCTTCTTTTCACTTTGTATTTAATATGCTCTTCTTTTTCTTGTTTCCTAAAGTGCAAGCTTTGACTATTGATTTTAATCTTTTTTCTTTTCTAATATATGCATTCAATGCTATAAATTTCCCTCTGCCCACAAATTTTAATAAGTTGTGTTTTCCTTTTCATTTAGTTCAAAATATTTTAAAATTTCTCTTGAAATTTCTTCTTTGACTTATGTGTTCTTTAGAAATATGTTGTTTAAAATCCAAATAGTTGGAGATTTTTCAGATATTTCTATTATTGATTTCTAGTTTAATTCCATCGTGGCTTGAAAGCAGACATTGTATGATTTCTGTTCTATTAAATTTGCTGAGGTGTGTTTCATGGCCCAGAATATGCTCTGTCTTGGTGAATGTTCCATGAATTCCATGGCCGCAGCTAATTAGACTAACAAGGGTCACTTGTTCCAAGAACAACTAACATGTAGGTTGTACAGTAAACCAATGACCTAATTAACCTTATGAGGTAGAGTAATCACATTTTCTCCGCTAGGAGGATGATGAAAAACATGTAGGAATTTGACAGTTTTAGGAGCTACAACTGCTAGTTTATGGGAGCTAGCTGAGCCTAACAGATGTATGATGCTTCTTGCATAAGTTGAAGTTGCTCAGGAACAGGAGCTAAGAGGAGAAAGTTACTTTTAGTGGGAAAGAAAGGAAACAATCAGAATGCAGTTTAATCAACTTAATGGTATAAAATGAGAATGATATCCACACTTTTCTTCTTTGCTAAGACTATCGCAGCACCCCTCAATCCACATTCCCCCTCCCACTCCTGTCTTCTTAAGAATGGCTTTTTTAGGACTGCTGGCTTTGCAATTTCAGGGGGGGGGGTCACTTACTGCCCTATGGTTATGCTTGTTACCAACACCACTATCTTAACTAGTCATTTCTTTCTTTTTCTTTTCTTTTTTTTTTTTTGCAACAAAAATAGCCTCATAAGACCTGTTGCTTTTATAATACCCTCCTTTTGAAGAGCAAAATTTATGCAAAGGCATGTCTAGTGGTGTTCTAACATTATGGAGTTTTTGTATTAGGTACCTTATTAAAATTCTCCAATTACTCTATTAAATTTGTCCATACATATTTCCCTATATCGTACCTATATGCTGAATCATATGGCATAGACTATCGTATAACATAACACGAAATTTCAATTTACACAAGGCAGAATTTAATAAAAAAAAAACAGAGTTTATTTTGTGAGAATAGAGGAGATTAACCTATATAAGAGTAGATTTCAAACATGACATTAAATAAAAACAAAAAGTTACTGTGTATGTACTTCTTCTAACCTCAAGGCTCTAACCTTCTGATCTTTTAGTTTTAGAAAAAACCTCAAAGTATTTAGTGATATGTCAGGTTATTCTCTACAAAATATTTTCTTCTTAAGATCAATATTATTTTAGAGTTGAGAAAGTTGGGAGTAACCAGAGACATAGATGAATAACTTTTACATCTCCTTTTAGTTATCACAATTTTAGATTGCATTTTGAATGTAATCCCCATCATCAGACATTTTCTTTAAGCAAAAGTGTTGTGAGATATCTTTTCCTGCCTAGAGGGAGGAAGAGCATCCATGAGAATCTTTATGAGTTAGGGGAACAGATGCCAGCCTAGAATCTCACGAAGAGCAATATCTGGCAGCCCTCATGCCATAGAAAATTCTATTCTCTGGAATCACCAATTGTTTGGCGTCCAGGTTACAAATGATATTAACTTGTCTGGAAGTGGCAATCTAAATGGGTCAAGTCCAGTTGCTGCTGACTGTAACAATACCTGTCCTAATACTGGGATATCTAGGGAATAGTGCCATTGAGAGAAATGGAAAAGCAAAATTGAAGTATAAAATGACTTTGTGTTCGCTCTCTACTTTATTCACACTGGCAATTTAAAACCCTCACATTTTGATCTTTTCTGGCACAATACCACTTAAATTCATTCTTCCTCGGTGTCTTCAGGGTGGGGGTGATGGGTGGCGATGCATTATTTTAAGTGTCTATTGCGGTGACCTGCAGAGGCTTAAGACAAAACCCTTTTGAAAAGGAACCGAGAGACAAAGCAGATCAGTCCTCCCTGTGAGTGCCTAGATATGCAGTCTAAAGAGTGTGTTTGGCCCACCGTTGGCAGACTGTTTGGTTCCTGCCAACAATGAATTCTCTAGTGTGACAGTAGGATTTGTCAGTGGCTGCTGCTTGACAAGATCGTGGCAGTGAGGTGCAAGAAGATGGAATGAAATCACCCTGGAGCATAGCCTCCAAAGGTTCAGTACGGTCCCGGGATGCAGGACACCATGGCAGCCGAGCCTGCAGCTAGATTTTTCTTTCTTTCTTTTTTTTTTTTTTTTTTTCCAGACTGCAGGTAGACGTTGCAGGCAACTCTTCTGAGCCAAGATAGTGTACCATTTGTCAGAGGAAGAGGCTTCACAACTAAAGCTAAATTTTGAAATGGCTTATCTTAGAACTCAGAGCTCTAAGGGCACTCTGAGGTCTAGTACAGTCAGTATCATGTAAAAAAATGACAGAAATACAGGAGTTCAAATTTGGAGGTGGGGAGAAGGAAAGAGTGAGCATGGGAAACATGCCTTTCTGAAGTATGGGTGATCTGATGAGTATATACCCTGGAGTGAACGTGATGTGGGAATGGTGTATGCTGCTGCGATCCTAGGCCTCTCGTGGGGAGTTCATCACCATCTTCAGGCAGCCACTATGATCTCAAAATGCAAAGAAACACAGTAAGTCCCCTACATATGAACCTTCAAGTTGCGAACTTTCAAAGATGCAAATGGGCGTTCACACGTCCAATCACGTAAGTTAGTTCACGTGTCTGGCGTACATTGTCACGTCTGTGCATCCTCTACAAGTGGTTGTGCTTTTGTGTACTTTACAGTACTATATAGAGTACAGTAGTACAGTACCTTTATTTCTTGCCTGTTCACTCGATGCCAGCCCCTGTATGCCAGCTGTTGTACTGTACTACTGTACTTTTCAAGGTACTGTAGTATAATATTAAACATATTTTATTTTTTGTTTGTTTTTTATGTATTATTTGTGTGAAAAGTGTTATAAACCTATTACAGTACAGTACTATATAGCTGATTGTGTTAGTTGGGTACCTAGGCTAACTTTGTTGGACTTACCAACAAATTGGACTTACGAACGCGCTCTCAGAACGGAACTTGTTCTTATGTAGGGGACTTACTGTACACTCTTACAGCAACTTTCCTAAAAACAGGCCAACTACTGTAAATCATTTCACCTTATTGTGACTAACAAGGTATACCATTCTCTAATTTAACCACTTTATAAGCTATTTTTAAGGGACATTTTGTCCAGATATAATTTTCATCTTATGCACTGACTTTAGAATATCACCTTTAGATAACGTGAGCGCCATTTGGTAAGCCTACATATTTCACTGGACAAGGGAAAGAGGACTTTTAAAACATGCCACCATTTGTGAGTGACACTCAAGCAAACAGTGCCACCCTTCATAAGAAGAGCATTGTGCACATAAGTTTGTGCATTTTGATAGTATCGTGTGAAATGCTTACACACCTTTACATTACTATTGCATATGTGGTAAAATTGCCACCAAAGACTATTCCTTCACACAATAATAGATGTCAAAATAAGACTTTTATTATCTCACATACTCAGAATGTAGCTGGACCTCTGGGTGAGTGCTAGATGGCCCATTGGAGTAGGGAAAGAAAACATTAGAATGTGTATTTTTTTAATATAAAAAAAGAAGAAATTGATCTTGATTTACTTTAAACATATGTGGACAGTTATGCCCTCAGTCAGTTTTTATGTCAAACAAAAGTGTCTTGTGTACAACACATGAATGCACTGGGGAATATTGGGAATTCCATAGGAATCAAAATACACAAATACTTGATATTATTATTATTTATTTTAAATTATAAATCTTAAGCCTGAGGTACAATAAATGTTTTCCATTGTTTAAGGATCAGATCTGGACAACAGATATTTCATGGCTGGTGTTTTAACAACTAAATATTGATTTTAATGATCTAAATATCTGATTAATTAGCACTTGCAGGACAAAAAAATTATTTAACTACTGTGATAACCTACCTTCCTTTCTATAGTTCAATTGCTATTTATTTCCTCCTTTTAGGACTGTCTTATTGTCTGGAATCTTCTACATGTGTTTAGGTAGAAATGTTTATCTTTTGCAGTGCGATAATTAGTGGCTTTCAATATTCAGAAGTTTTTTGGGAGGGTGTACAAATTTCACTGCTGTTGAACATGAAAGTGGCTGTCTTTTTTTTTTTTTTTAATATGCTCATTGATTTGCTAAGGGAAATGCAATGCCCTTATTTCTTTTTACATTGAGGTAGTAGCCCTGTTATTAAAGTGAGGGCAAATGTTCTTATAAAAACTTAGCACATTTAAGAACACCTTTCACTAGTCTGTTCAAGTGCTATTTAAAAAGAAGAGCTAAATATACTTGTCTTTTGTTCTCAGTGGAAAATGATTTAACTTCCCGAAAAAGACAATCTGTTTTCACATGTCATGGTATTAGGCTGATAAGTTAACAACCAAAAGAATATTGAATTTAACATTATAATAAATATTCATATCCGTAACATAGGAGTGGGACTAACTCTAGACTGACCTTAACACTTGCCCCAATTGGTCCCTTTTAAAAAAAAAACCTCTTTTCCTTCAGTATCTTCCTATCCACACCCCTGCCACCCATAGGCTTTGATTGCTACTGGAAGACATGACTATCTGACCTTTCACTCCTGGCCTAGGAACTTGCCTTTTATAGCTCCAGGAGTTTCAGAGATATGAAGTTACATTTTACATCCAAGGAATCACAGTCATAATTAGAATTTCATGCCAATTTTAGGGAGAGGGGGCATCAAGGCAGGTCAGTGCAGGGAAGCCTTCAAATCATAGCCGATTGGACACTGATTACTTTCCTGAGGCCTAACTCAGAAAAAGAGGCTAAATCTAAATATCAAGATAAAGTTGAGAAACATTTTTATAACAGAACTTTTTAAGACCTGAAGGGCCTTGTGAATTACCTAATCCAATCTCTTCCTCATGTTAAAAAAAAAAGTAATTGAAAGAAGAAAGATTAAAACATTATCATTGAAATATTTATATAAAGAAGGCTATAAAATTCTAAATATGTTTATGGAGTACAGTTTTATATGTGAGTAAAAGCATTATCCAAAGAATAGCTGTGATGGACATTTCCAAGGTGGAAAAACAAAACAAAACAAAGCACCCCAAATTTCTCCAGAAATGGAATATGTATTTAAAACTTTCAAATAGATTTTAATCTCAGGCCATAAAAACCTTAAAAAACATCAGTGAGTAACCATGACAAGAGAATAAAAAGGAGTCCAAGCATCCATTATATGAGAATAAGAATGAACAAAATCAAATTCTGGTACAACGTAAGGACAGTACAGAAATAAAGTAACTGGAGTTGTGCACAGAAAAAGTTACCCTAGAGATAGAAACAGATCTAAATGAGGATAAAAATCAACTACACAGATCTTAATAACTCTTATTTTCAATGAAAGTAGAATCCCAAGAGAGAGACTGGGAAGTTGAACAATTCATTGGCTGGCAATAGAAGAAAATAAAATGTGAAAACAGCTAGATAGGGACTTAGATGTTATTTTAAAGTTAATGTACTGTGAAAAGGAGCAGGGAAATGCACAGACCCAGCATCGCTGTAATAACCAAAGTTTAGAAATTTCAAAAAGTTGGTAAGAAAATTTAATGCCTCTTTTTCATACTCTATACTCAGAGGAAACAGTCGAGAGAAATCTTTATAGTAGCTTTGACACAGAAGACTTAAAAAAATCTGATGAACTGGAAAACATCATTAGCAAAAAAAAAAAAAAGGAAAAAATATAATTGTGTGGCAGACTCACCCTTTTAAGTGGGAGACAAAAAAAAAATGACAGTTGGGAAACTCAGTGGGCCCTTTGTAAATGCTGCTGGGGGCATGGACAATGCCTTTGTGGGGAGAACATTGTCTTTCTCTTTCTATAAATTTTTTTTATATTTCAAGGGGACAAGGTTTGATCAGCTCCCTCCTCCACGCCTTCAGTAGGCTTTCTTGACGTTCGCTTCCCCCATTTCCCAAACATTAGCTGCATCGACTTGCCCAGTCCCATGCTTTCCAAAGTCATTTTATTTCTCTGACCTACCTTGTTGAGAAAATTGAGAGTCCCAGGCTTGAATGCTCTCAACTGCCTGCCCCGCCACTATCCACCCCACACTATCCATCCACTTACTTTTATCCACCCCAGCCTTACTTCCAATACTACAGGTTCACCTGATGGGGGATGCTCTCTGGTTTTAGTTTCAGCTGCTCCATCAACACCCTTGATCTCATTCTTTTCCATCTTCTACAAGGACTCTGTCTTTAGATTGACCAAGATGGCCCTAATGTTCCCCTCCCCATGATGAACCTCTAGAAAGGCTCCTTCCTGACTTTAGGCCACTGACCTCCATTTTCTTAGAGGATCTACTTTATGAAACTCATCATTGTAAACACTTTGCCCCTCCACGATGGAAATCCTTTTAAAGCATCTTGCTAGTTTTACAACCTGGGAATATCTTTCTCAAGGATTTGAGAGCCATCCCTTTGAAAGGTGGTTGTCACGGAAAACTGGCCCATCTCCCAGTTTCTGTGGGAGGGTAGGAGACTTGCTCCAAGTTGTACACCTACCTCCTGTGATGAAATATGAGAAAGTTTACTTTTCTTTGGAGTAAATCCCATGATCAAATGGCCTATGATCCCCTTTCCCCAGATCTTCAAAGTTTTCCAGTCCTTTGTTTCAGTGGAGTTGAGCTCAGAGTGAGTTCTGGTCTTTCCCCTATTGTAACAGCCTTGAAGAGAGTCTTTCCTGCCTGTTTAACTTTGTCCAGCATGATTTTTAGTGTGACAAGTTATCTCAACTTTTTCTAACCTTTTAAAACTCTTTTTTTGCCTATTGGGTCACCGTATCAGCTATAATAATGCTTAGCTATCCCATACTCCCTAAACAATCCTCTAGTCCTCTAGTTACCAACTTTTTTTTTCTCTACCTTCCATATCTTTTCAGTGATTAGTGGCCACTCTCTTGTTCCATGTGATTTTCTCACCTGCCATTTACTCTTCTAATTACCATCATCATTCCACTTTAGCTTTTCTTGCTGTTATCACCCATAAACTACAAACTGTTCAATCTGATAAACACTTATTTCTTGCTCAGATGCTTTGCTGTGTTGTCATTGTGGATTTTTCCCTTCTTCTTGACATCTTTCCTTCTCCTGGCTTCTCTGACAACATGGTTATTCACCTGGCTCTACCCCTTCCTCCTTACCCATTGCTTCCTGACCTCCTTTGTTGGATTTTATTTTTCTGGCCATCACTTTAACATTTTTAATCATTTTCTTCTTCTCATATTCTAGTCACACTCTTAGAGCTTATCTATACCCAGTAATGCTGATAGCACAAGCACCCGTTCTGACTTCCAGATTCAGATATCTAACCACTGAGTGGACGTCTCCACTGGATTTTTAAACAGACTCCTTAGACATCCCATGTCCATCATCTGAACTCACTTTCCCTCCAGAGGTGCTTTTCTCGCTTTGTATCCTATCTCTGAAGCTGGTACAAAGATTCATGTCACCCTCCCAAGTCCAGATTCTGTGAATCTTCTCCACACCCCCTTGTCCTTTGTCTTTTTTTTTTAGTCTTTAAAAACTTTATTTATTTAAATTAAAGTAGAGTTACTGTACAATATTATATAAGTTACAGATGTACAGTATAGTGGTTCACAATTTTTAAAGGTTATACTCCACTTATAGCTATTATACAATATTGGCTATATTCCTCCTGTTATACAATATGTAATTGTAGCTCATTTTATACCTAATAGTTTGTATTGCTTTTTCCCTACCTCTACATTGCCCCTCCCCTATTCCCTCTCCCCGCGGGTAACCACTAGTTTGCTCTCTAGATCTGTGTCTGCTTCTTTTTTGTTATATTCACAAGTTTGTTGTAGTTTTTAGATTCCACGTATAAGTGATATTATACAGAATTTGTCTTTTCTCCATCTGATTTATTTCCCTTAGCGTAATGTCCTCCAAGTCCACCCATGTTGCTGCAAATGGTAAAATTTTGTTCTTTTTTATGACTGAGTAGTATTCCATTGTATGTAGTATGTATATATGTGTGTGTGTATCTCACATCTTCTTTATCCATTTTTCTGCTGATGGACACTTAGATTGCTTCCATATCTTGGCAATTGTAAATAATGCTGCTATGACCATTGGGGTGCATGTATCTTTTTGAATTAGTGTTGTTGTTGTTTTTTTTTTGGATCTATACCCAGGAGTGGAACTGCTGGGTCCTATGGTAGTTCTATTTTTAGCTTTTTGAGGAACCTGTTTTCCACAGTGGCTGCACCAATTTGCATTCCCACCAACAGTGCATCAAGTCTTGCCTCTACAAACATTCTCCCCAACAGTCCCCTTCTTTCCATCCTTAGTGCCACGTCATCAGTTAAGATGCTCATCTTTTACACGATCTATTGCTACTAGGAAGTATTATCTGCTCTTATGGTTTTCCCCCATCCCCTATCTATCCTCCACTCTTGTAACAAAGTGATCTCTCTCTAACATATATATCTGACCTTCACTCTTACTCCAGTTCAATTTCATTGTTACCATGACTCCCTGTCTCTTACTGAGTAAAGAGTAAGTTCTTTAGCAGACATATAGGGCACATGTGACCTGGATCATGTTAATCACTTAAATTATCTCAACTACTCTTCTTTTCCTTGCAGTTTGGTCATATTGAACTATTTGCTCTTTATTAACATGCCAGTTCATTGCCTTACACATTGTCTCAAAATTCGTCCCATTATTTAAGACTCAGATATTATCTCCACTGAGAAGTTTATGCCAAGCTACACACCTCCCATACTCAATGACCATTTAGTTAGTGTCTGACATAAGTAGGGTATCAGTAAGTTTAAATTAAAATTAATAGAACTATTAAATAGGATAATGGAATCTTCCTAAAAAAAAAAAAACTACACTTACAGTTCTTTTAAAGTGCTGAAATACTAAGTGGGAAAAGTGTGAGAAGAAAAAATGAGAAATGAAATTTTAGGATGGTTATTATACTGATGCTTTTCTTCTTTGTAAGTTGGGAAGATATATAACGTAGAAGGGTATGTTAAGGACTCTTGAAACCCTTCCTATGCTGAAAAATATTTGTGGAATAAGGACACATCAAAATTCTGTCAGAAAGCACACTGTACCTTATTATTTCCTCAGTATTTTAAAATGGTGACACAATTTCTTCAATTCCAACTACAGCTAATTTAGTGAGAAAATATAGATGCCTCTCTTACTCTCTGTCTTGCTGAAGGGCAGGTCAAGAAAGTTCTAATATTTTTTTTTCTTTTTTTACAGTATGCATTTTAGTTTTTACAATAAAACTTTTCCAGATTTCCTCACCTTGTAAATTGTAGCTTACCTTTTGGGATCACTGAGGTTTTTATTGGGAAGAGCGTAGATAATGGCAAGATAGTGAGTTTATACTAATTAGATCATATTATGGGTTGACAGATGCTAATTAATTGAACTGAAAGCTGTGGTTGCAGTGATTTGTATACAATTCTGTAATGGTGCATGAAAATATACCCTTTAATAACATTTACTGAATATTTACCATACACCAGGTCTTCTTCTAAGCACTTTGCACGAATTAATGTACCTAATCCTCTCAACATTCCTTTTAGACGGGTATCATTATTCCATTTTTGCAACCAAGGAAACAGAAAAACAGAGTTTTAGTATCTTGGTCAAGGTCACAAAGTAGAAAATGGCAAGTGGTTTATCTCCAAACTCATGTTACTGCATTTTAGAACTCATGCTAAATAAAATACAGTGTTCTGATACCTTCTTAATTATATGTCCCTTTATACTATTAAAATATTAATAATATACTTGATAGTAAAAATTTGTTAAATTCTGGGGACTCAAATGATCTATCTTTATATCATGTGTTTTCTTCCAGAATACGTATAGTTCCATCTTCTGTTTCTGTTACCCTTCTCTATTACTTTTGCTACAATACTTCTCAAATGCTGACGTGTATTCATTTTATAATTTGTTTAATTTTATGATATGTATTATCTGCACCCATTCTTCTAAGACCTTTGAAAGTATCAACTAAATAAGTTAATAACTTAAATAAACCGTGTAACACATCTATTCATATATTTTTAATATACCCATTTCACAGATGAGAAAATAGAGGCAGAGAAAGGTTAAGGAGTATTTCTAAGGTCACAGAGCTGGCAAATGATGAAGTAGGGATTTCAATTAGGCTTCAGAGCCTATGCTCCTTATTAGAGTATGTTCCCTATGCTTATCAGTATTTAAAATCAGTCTTTTACATTGGACATAATCTCCTTGAGCAGAATGAAGTCTCTTGTTTATATTTTTGATCTATTATCACATAGAAGGTATTTTAAAAAGACTTGTAAGATTTAATTAAATTATTATCTTTGTATACCTGGAAAACTAAGCTATAGGTGCAAATGAAAGGAAGCAAAGATTTATGCATTTCTATTCTCTGCTTAATTTCTGATACTTCAATAGTTGCAAAGTTCTTTCCAAAAATTCAGGATGTCCTTAAACTTTCTGTATGACAACTCTTTAGAAGCAGTTTGTAAAGAAATAGATAATCTATTAATGGTCCCTGGGGGCAATGCCAATTTAGACACTTAGAAGACCTGCCAAATTTTACAGTATAAAGTCATCACTGAGCGGAGATTAGAATGGGCCATTGACATAATTGCTAATCCTGTTGTGACAGTCTACGTATGTTGTGGCCTTACCTGGTGCTACACACTGGGTAAAGTCCTTGGTGTTTGCCAAAGAATAATCCCAGCAACTGTAGGATGGCCACTGATTTTAATTCCATTTTATACATCTAGAAACAAAAACTTGGAGAAATTAAATGATGTTAGTTTCACAAGCTGTTAAGTGTTGCCAGCTGATCAGTGAAGGAGGGAGGATTTTAATACATCAGGTTTGTCTCTGGATTTGACTCTGGAGCCAATTTAGACGTTGCCAAAACTCAACTTTTATTTTTATTGTTAAAATTTTACATTGGCTTTCCAGAATGAAAGCCATGAATCCATAAAAGAATCCATGTTGGAAGGGCATGCAAAGAGCAGTAAAAGAAAATGCTTTGATATTTACTGAGGCTACATTTTATAATATTTGTCCATGGAAGCTTAGGTTGCTGTATCTTAATATTTACCTCAGCATGTATGAAAATTGTTACTCGGGTAAAGGGAAGTCTTACGTTCTACAACATTCTGAGTTGTAATTTTTAGTTGTAGAAGAAACAGTATAGCCAGTGATTAGAAATCTTTTTTTTTTTTTTTTTTTTTTTGGTCTGATAACATGCTTTAAGATAGAAGAAGAAAATGAAGGAAAGGAAAGTAACAAGGTCAGGGATAGCAGATGTATCCTTGTTGCTGTCCTGGGGGGGTGAAAGACAAGTGAGTAGCTGGCAGGAAGCCCAGGATCCCGAGGCTGGCGCTCCCAGCATTATTTAATACAAGCCTCGAATGCTGACGTGAGCCAGAAGCCTCGGACGGGTAAGCAGAACATGCAGGCTACTCAGTGACACAGGCCCATAGTATTTTTGCTTCTGTGTTTTAGCAGGAAATGAATATGAGGGGGTGACAAGAAAGGACAGAAGGAAAATCAAAAGCTTCCATTTGCTGCATTGAGCTTTAGGGCCATCATTCTTTTCTCCTTTTAATTTTATTATTAAAAAATTTCCCCCTAAACCTTCTTTGTCTCTCTAGGATAGTATTCCTCACTCTCTGTTCATGATTTCAAAATTTCCATTGCTTTCTCTGCAGTCAAGGTTAGACACTCTCTTGAAATCTATGACATTTATTTTCATAGCTCCCCCGTTCAACTTTTTCATATTTAGCCTTCACTGTGGTACCCACCACTTTTTTTCCCCCTGGGGCAATAGCTTATGCTTGGGTAAGCTATATCATCTAAACTTAGCTATTTCGAGGCCCATTTCGTTAAACTCAAGCGAGCTCTCTGTTATTTGAGAATTGATGTTAATGAGTTGATATATTATGCCTTGTGGGCAACCCATTTGCATTTTAACTGGTGCTTTTTTGAACGCCTGATTCCACAGAAGAAACTTGTAACACTAATATTGTGAGGAAAGAGACTTCTGGGGAACACTTTTTCCTCAAACCATATTATTCTGGTAGTGTTTATTCAACTTTCTTCCCCCAAAGTAGCCCCTGCCTCTATTACTTAATCTTGTCCTTTTAGGGGCCAATTTATTGATGTTCCAAGTATTGATTTAGCAAATATATATTCCCTACCCACTACCTGTCATGTACTGAGCTTGGCATCAATGTAGCCAAGATGAAAAAGATAATGCCTATACTCAAGGAGGTCAAGGCTAATAGGGGTGACTGCCAAATAATTATAAAGGCCACCAAAATATGATAACAGAGCTATGCATAGGAGATTTCAGGGGCTTTAAAAAGGGTACCCGACACAGGTGGCAGTGGGATAAGAAGCAGAAAAAATGAGGAGGGATTCTGGGTGACCTGGTATCTGAATTGTACAAGTATCAATTTGCACTGATAGCTTCAAGTGCAAGTTAACACAAAAATAAGTAAGAGAAAGAGGAAGGCCGTAGGAAAGGGGAAGGGAATGTGAGTTAAAGACAAGGAATGGCATCAACAAGTAAAGTCAAGGTGTGTGGAGAGCTCTGAGCAACTCCATGTAATAGAGCGTTGAGTCTGAGTATGAGAGGGGTAAAAGATAAAGCTGGAACTATGGCCAGTCAGATCAAACTTCTTAAAGGAGAACTTCTCCTTTATTTTTTCCTAAATTAAAAAAATTGAAAGACACACTTTGATGTAGCATAATGGATCTTCAAGGTAGATATTCACCAGTTCTTTATGTATTCATGGCTATGGCATAATGGCTCTTTTACATAAATTACTTTCTTTCCTCTCTGTCTTTGAGTTTCTCCACTGGATTTAATCTCCTTCATTTATTTACTCCCAGAAATGATGACCTTCAGGAAGGAATAGTGTCTCAGAAGTTCAGAATTTCAACATTGAGTTGAAGGTTTATTTTTTTCCTTCCATCTTAATCAGGACTATACCTAAATATATGAGCCCTGCTTTAAAAATTGCATATGCCTGGGAGGTACAAATTAGGAGTTTGGGATTCACATATATACACTGCTGTATATAAAATAGATAAACAACAGGGACCTACTGTATAGCACAGGGAACTATGCTCAATACCTTATAATAATCTATAAGGGAAAAGAATCTGAAAAAAGTATATATAGAGAGAACTGAATCACTTTGTTGTACACCTTAAAGTAACACAACATTGTAAATCAACTGTATTTCAGTAAAAAAGAATGAAAACAAACATAATTGCATATGCCTATGAATTTGCATATACCATATTTAGAGAGCATGAAAAATATTATCTTAACCCAATTTCCTTCCTTCCAAAGATGCCAGTGAATAGGACACCAGACTAAGTGAAAGGAATCAGACACTGAGATGGGTTTCTCTAGTCACCAGCTTTTTATTCACCCATATTGGGTGTTGGATGGGACACCTGTCTTCAGGGATCTTTTATAGGCATATACGCCATGAAACTAACAGCAATACAGTCTTGAACAAGACAGTTAAATTCTAGAGACTTCAGGTTCTTCCTTAATAAAGTAAAGTAAATGTAAGTATATCTGAAATAGTGCACTACCCTGTCCAAAATGTCTAGGAGTCTATTCAAGAAAGAACTGGTGGGGTTTTTTTTCCAAATTGAAAATATCTCTGCCAGGCATATATTTGAAAATGTTTAATTTATATTTTTAACATATGTATATGCACATTTTATGTTATAATTCTAGTTTACCTATATAAGCTTAAAATACAGTATTATAGTTATGTTTTTTCTTTGTAATAAACTATTTTAAAACACTATAATATTAGTTTAACTGGATTTTAAATATTAATTTAATTGTGGCAGAGGAATACTTAATCATGTTATTTGTTGTCAATTTTTAAAAATCACAGTACTTTATAAATGCTGAATTAACACTGAAGAGAAAAATGAATTGAAATCTTTCTTTGATTTGACCTAAGAAGACTCTGAAAGATTTGCCTTAACATATACCAGAAAAACATCTCATATTTTTCATAAAAAAACTAATGAGGAAAAGATTAAGGTACATGGCATATTACATGAACTTTGAAAATGCTGAAAAATTGAATTTTACTTTTAAACTGAAATGCTCTTATAAAAAAATAATTTCCATTTTTTGTTTATCTTTTACATAAAATAATAATTGCAGACATTTTCCTGGTCTTTCCTGTTCATTTTGGCCAAGAAAGAAATTTAAGTTCATCCCCATAAATTTCCTCTGGGACCTAACATATAATTACTGTCAAGATAGTTTGATTGATGGCACTTTGGAAAGATTTAGTGATTCATCTAACATGACACAATGAAGTCCCTATACAGAGCTGAGGATGGAATTCAGACCACTGGGGTAATCATTAAGAAAGCATCTCTTTCATTTTAAAATAGATTTTAGTTTTCCCGCAGTATTTGTTGTTGGCCATTTGCTGAATATGTGTTGTTTAGTTGATACTTGAATCCGCGTCCCAGACTTTCCTAATAGAATGTAAGTTCTCATTCTCTTTCTTCAGTCTTTTAGAACACACTAACTTTCATTACAGTGTTTTCTGAAATATACATTATAGACCTTTATTGCTGACCAGATATTATCTATAAGCTACATGCTATCTATGTCCTAAGATGTGATTTCAGACCTCTCTTCCATGCACCCTCTACTTCTGTCCCTCTTACCGAATCCTAATAAAACACACTGTTAGTAGAATTAACTATTCCCAAGACTTTAGCCCTCAGAGCCTCAGGATGGGGTCCTGGTCACCATTGTGTCATCAGCCCCTGCTTAGTGCTGAACATATACTAAGTGCCAAATAAATATTTGTTGAAAACCTAGAAAATGCAGAAAAACGAAGAAAACAATAAAGCAGTTAACTAAGTGTATTGCTAAGAGATAACAAACTTTAAACTTTTGGTTAATTTTCAACACTTTGTTTAAGATTTTTAATTCTAATCCATGAATATATGCATTTTGTTACCTAGCCATAGTGCCTATTTTGCTTTCTTTTCATATATGGCTATAGAAACATAGAGGAAAATACAACCAGATTCCAACTAAAATGTTTCAACTCTTCCAATTAAAAATTAACAATTTATTATAAACAATTTATCTTTACAAAGTTTAAGTGTTAATGGTTGCACCCATTTAGTTGAATAGGGTTTATTTAAGCAATTTAATATTGTTTAAATTGTTTTTTCCAAATATTTGATATTATAAACAAAACTGTGATGACCATGTGAATGAATTGTCTTTCTCTGGCCAGTTGGCACACAGTTGATAGTTAGTGAATTTGTTGAATGCATTGATGAATGATCAAAAGTCATAATTAATACTTTCCTTGTTTTGGAAGACAATTAACAAAAACTGTATTGGAACCATTTAATAAATATGTCTGAAAGGCTCCTGAAAAGATTTAATTAGATTTTCATGGTAAGGTATTTGTTAAAACCCTCAGGAACCAAGAAAGCAATAAAAAAGATTATTTGATCACAATTTATTTGATCATATATTCACATTTTATCAAAAAGTAAAAAACAGATTATATATTTTAGAGATAGTTAGGTTTCTAGCAAGTCCCTAGGTTAGTTGTAATGATCTAGCAGAAGAATAGTTAAAGGTTTATGATACCTTTTCTATTGGTAGCTATGAAGATAATTGATTTTTTCTCTCTGAACTGGGTCAGTTACTAGCTGGTAGAAAAATATTCTCAATATCAATAATGCTAACCTCTATTTTGAGAACAGGGACCTTTCTTGACCAATTTAATGTCTCAGATTAGTGTTTAAAGCATGTAATTGTTTAATTATTCAAATAAAATTTTATTTATTAAACATGTAATGAATAGGTGTTGTGCTTGCCTGGAACTGCTCATTTCCTCATTCAGACATATCTAAGAAATACTTACAATGTGTCAGGCCCTCAGCTCTGCCTGATGATTCCGTAACTATCCCCTGAAAAATCTAGGGGATAATATCAATGCTGTATTTTATTTTATTGAAGTATAGTTAATTTACAATGTTTTGTTGGTTTCAAGTGTACAGCAAAGTGATTCAGTTATACATATATATGTGTATATATATATTCTTTTTCAGATTCTTTTCCATTATAGGTTATTACAAGGTATTGAGTAGAGTTCCCTGTGTACAGTAGGTCCTTGTTTACCTATTTTATATATAGTAGTGTGTATATGTTAATCCCAAACTCCTAATTAACCGCCTCCCCCCCCGCCCCGCTATCCCCTTTGGTGACCATAAGTTTGTTTTCTGTGTTTCAATGCTATATTCTCACTGGGGACAAGGGACATAATTAGTACACTTGATAGTAATTTTACATTATACTGAAATTAATATTACAGCGCACAGTAATCCTATCAGTCTCATATTCACCGTAAGTGTAGCCTCTTGGGTTTTCAAGGTGAATTTTCATTTAGGTATTCATAAAGTACCAGCAGGAACTGTCGCCAGTATTGGAGCAGCAGAGTGGGCAGCATGATATGAAGACAAGTTGATTCTTTAGCATGAGAAGAACATTCACACGAGCAGGTGGTGCTACTGCTGCTTGGCTTGTTCTGCTTCAACTCTGTCAGCTGCCTGTCCAATATTGAAAAAACAAAGCAAAACAGAAAACATGAAAAACAGATACTTTGGGTCTTTCTGGACATGTTATTACTTGGGGTTTTTTAAATGCTTTTGTCTCAAAAGGAATTTTCATAGATTTTAGTAGTTTTCCAGTAAACGATCACATATTTGAAAGATATTGGACATCTCAATAGAGTTGCAGTTGAAATGGGATTGACTAGTTTCCGTATAATGAGACACACACACACACACACACACACACGCACAAAGAAAGGAAAAAAGAACTCTAACCTCAGCAGATAAAAGTGGAGAGGGGAGATGATTGAAGTCTGAAAACATTTTGAAGGATGTGCATATAGTAACTTCAGATCTCTTTATTTGATCTCTGATTACCAGAATAAGGGTTACCTTTCACAATTGAAAGGGATTATAAACACATGAAACTCTTTTCCCAGAAAGGTGATGTTGTTAAAAGAGAAATACAGGAATAGTTCAGATAACTTAATTGATGGTGGATGCATGTCAGGCTGTCAAAGGAAGATCTTCAGTGTAACGTTTTGAGACAACACTTACTGGAATGCTTAAATGATTGAGCTGCCCCAGGGTAACGTTTTTCTCATATTTTTTACACTTTTACTGGTAATGGAGACATTTATGTTTCTTGTCAATTTGTTCCAATGATAGTGTGGCTGTAAATGAGTTGGCCCATTGCCAGAAAGTCATAATCCTATTTTTTTTCCTCCTAAATCCTGAGGTAACCCTTAAAGGAGAGCAAAGACCCTGCATCTTGCAGCTGCAAGGGCCCTTCTTGGAGTTAAGGAGGAGGTAGCCTCTGCCCTGTGTCATTAGGTTTTTTTGGGAGCTGCTTTAGGCAAAGAGCACGAAGCAGGTTTTCTCACAGAAGATGCCCTGAGCACGGACCCATCATCCCTCATTCTGGATGATTTTCTGTTTTCTCTCCAACTTTAACCTTTACTCAATTCTTTTACTTTTGTATTTCAAGATGCTCATAGATACTGGATTTGTACTTTATACCACGTCATTTTTTTGGTATGGCAGTTCTACTCTCGGTGGTAACATTCTTAATATATGTATATATGTATGCATTTATCACTATAGTAACATTCTATAATGGAAAGCCTGTTATAACTAACTAAATGAGTTTACCTGTGTGTGTCTTTTCTTTCCATCTATGCTGCAAATTCCGCTATGGAGGAAAATCTCTTGCAGGTCCAACACTGTCTTAACTGAGTAGTTTTTGAAGGAATGCTGAATGCATCCGGAAACTGAAATGTAGATTTGGTTATGTCTCACTTCCATGACTTTGATCGGATCATTCATGATTTCAGTGTTTTAGCTTCAGGATCTTTAAAATTACAATTTTAAATTACACGGTCTCCAAAATCCCCTTTACCTCTAAAATTTGATGACTCTGTTATTTTCAGGAAGTTCTAAATTATCCATGTTACGTTATGATCAGGAAGGATAATTCTGGGAGAGGGGAAGTTGTTGGGTCAAGAGGGAGCTGGATTAATTTAGAATGAAAATGTGTCATGGCATAACAGAAAATCAGTGCACCTCTACAAGACTTCCACGCTCAGACTGCTACCCAAGGAGGAGGAATTGGAAAATTTGGGGAACAGGATTCTGAAAACTCTGATAATAAGAATATAAAACCTCTTCTCACAAGAGCCAGAAACTCAGGGTGGAATTGCCTTCTTCATTATCATTTTGCTATTTTAGCTGTATTAATTAATTAGACACTGAGTATGTATTTATGGATTAATTTAATATATAGATGATTGTGGGGTCTGTGTTTTTCACTTGATGTCACTCACAGATGACATCAACTAATACTAAAGGCCAAAATGTAAAAGTTTATCACGTGACAAACGTAGACTGACTCAGGAGGAGAGATTGTGGCACATGGTGCTGAGAAGATCTGGGTCACACCAGGCTCTGTGGGATGACAGCTGCATTGTCTAAGGAAAGTTAAGGGGCCACCTGGGCCTCCATCTCCTTGTCTGATAAATGGTGATAAAGATACCTACTTCATACTGTTATTCTGAGAAGTAGATGCTACGTCAGAAGAGCTTAGCCAAGTGCTTTTCATGTGGCAAATACACAATACCCAGCAGTTTAAAAATAATATGAGAAAGGAATCCAGTTTTTTTTACACAGCTAATATTTAAAGGCAAGTTTTTCATTCAGTGATGGTTGGATTTTTGTGTTGACTTTTTCTTGTGTTTGTGTAGTCCCCATCGTGGTGGCATCTTTCTTCTGATGAAATGATGGACGAATGCAGTCAGAAGGAACATTCAATGATGCTACCCATGTTTCTGTGAACTGGAGGAAAGCTTTTGAACTTAGATTCAGTCTGGAAGTTCTATTTTTTGTCCAAACGTGCGGGGGAAAATAACCCTCTCCCATCAATTTGGTGGAAAAATAAGATAGATTAATGACTAACAACTAAAATTTTTGAGAATTTATCATATGCCAGACACCATGCCAAGAACTTTATATGCATTATCTCATCAAATCCTCGCAATAATTTTATGAGTTAAGAACGATCATTATGCCTATTACAATGATGAAAGCACTGAAGCTTAGGGAGATTAAATAATTACAGTAGTTCACAAATCTAGCAAAGGATTGGAGCCAGGACTTGAATGCAGACAGTTTGACACCAGAATCTATGTACTTACTACTTTTCTATATTGACATTCCAGAAACTAGTCCCTCGACATCACTGATAAAATTTTATTTTGCCTCTGCTGTCTCTAATCTACAAAAACTTGGACAAGTTAAATGGCTGCACAGAGCCTGAATTTCCTAATCTATAAGGAGCAAATAATTACATCTGTTTCATGGGGTTTTGTAATAAGAAAGAACAAGAATGTAAAATGCTTAGTGATATATCTGGTGTATACACTGTATAATAATTAAGACTATCATCTGAGAACCGGGACGGTGTCATATGCCTTTCAAAAGGGATAGAAATAGGGAAATACAAATGGAGGAAGAAGACAGGAACATAAATGGCTGTCACCAGGCATTGACCACAGCAGTGGGACAAATACGAATGTAGCTGATTGGTATAATGTGTCTATTTAAATATAATGTGTCTATTTAAATATAATGTCTCTATATAAATATAATGTCTCTGTTTAAAAGCTGAACTTTGAGAATAGAGGAAAGAGATGCTGATATTATGTAGCAGTGATTTAGGTACTTGATACAAGGGAATTTCTAAAGTACCCAGAAGGGCATGGAGTATTTCGAGACCTATATAGGAAAGGTAGTCAAACCTGAAAAGTGGGAGAAGAGAAATCTGCTCTGGGCTAAAGTAAAGACATGTTCGTTGCCACAGGTTTCTACCAAATCACCAAATGATAATATAAAAATTCAGATCATAACTCCTGTCTGGTACCTGTAGTTCTGAAATACAGTGCTGTATAACCTAACAGGTAGTATGCTCTCTGACTAATTGCACTGTGCTTGTGCACAACCCATTCAGGTATTGTTGTAAATTGATATACAGCTGTGTGGTAGCCTACAAGCACACTGAGATTCTGGTATCCTGAATGGGCAAAACTTGATAAGTGAAATCCCTTAATAATATTGTTTGACTAGAAATCATGTGTGTGCTTCAAGTTACATTTGCACCAAATGATGACTGAAAGAAAAGAAATTCATTCTGAAATCTGAAGTCACCTGATTCCTCAGACTGTCCTTGGCATTATATAGAATGTAGATGATTTACCGTGTTCACTTTCTATATCACTTTTCAATACTGTGAATACACCTTTAATCTACAATAATCAAAGATCTTCATTATTAAAAAACCCAGGTATGACAAGATTCCATATCTTGAGGGTGATTCAAAGGTTTCATAGCCTGTCAAACTCAAAAACTGAGCTGCAACAAGACAATAACAAATATCTTTAAAAAGCCTTAATCCCTGATCCAGTAAGATCCCACATGCCTCAGAGCAACTAAGTCCATGCGCCACCACTACTGAGCCTGTGCTCTAGAGTCCGTGAGCCACAACTGCTGAGCCCACGTGCCACAACTACTGAAGCCCGCGTGCCTAGAACCCGAGCTCCACAACAAGAGAAGCCACTGCAATGAGAAGCCTGCGCACCGCAACGAAGAGTAGCCCGCGCTTGCCGAAACTAGAGAGCGCCCGCAAGCAGCAACAAGACCCAACACAGCCAAAAATAAAAAAATAAAAATAAATTAAAATAAAATAATAATTGATTAAAAAACAAAGGAAAAGATCATGAGTTAGTAAAATTTGGGGCATTCACTAACAGAAAAGGAAAGCTAGGAAGATTATATGATAAGTTATTCGAGTAATATACATATTATATCCCTGAAAAATGTGTCACAAATAAGTTTAGTCATTATTTCATCATAGTTTTTGTATATGGATAGACTTTCAATCAGATTCATTCTGTTCATAGTATTGTCAGGATTCCTTTTCAAAAGTGTATAGATTACATCTTCCTCTCAAGGATTCTCACATTTAAAGAGAGCACTTCAAGGTCCTTGAGGAGATTCTCATTTTCTGCTTGAAAAAGATTTTGATTCAACCTTCGTCTGCATCAGAGGGAGTTGGCATATCCTTTGTTCAACGCTTTTTAACCCACTTGGCAGAAAATTTAGTTATGGGAGCTTTATTCTAAAGACAGAGGTACAAGAAAAGTATCTGTTTATTGTCATCATCCAATACCGTGTCCAAAGTGTCTATTAAAGAATATTAATGTTAGAGGCCAAATATTAACCGTCTTGAAACCTCACATGTAACTGAAGTGCAGAGTGTACTTAAAATCATTCACTTGCCCTATTTCTCTTTCTCTCTGAACCAAGGTCTTGCCATTCTTCCCCTAAGGTGCAGTATCTGTGTTTTCGTAATGACTTTTCTTTGTTCCAAGCTAATTGGTTTAGAATGCTCTGTTACATTTTGTATTTTGATGGCCCTCTTGATATAGACCTGACTTAATACATGGAAGGGACTTAAAGACTGTCTGTCACATGGTAAGCACTTAATACATGTGTACTACTATATAACAATAATGGCTGTTGTTATCATTTAAAAATTTGTCACTGACTAATTTGTAAGACTTCATGTAAGATGGGATATGTAACATAGGATATATGGAGAGCTGGACATTGGAAGTGCACACCAAAATTTAAACACATATAGGGAATCTGAGAAGATGGTGAGTGCAGCAAGGTTTGAATCTTCCAGAATCCTCCCCTAAAAATAGAGCACAAAGATAGCAAAACCAATCACTCGCAGTTGTCATGTAAAACAAAACTAGTTTGCCACAGCATTTGGAGAGACATCTGCATGAAGACTGGGTGATTATTAAATAATAAATATATATTTACCTGTAGAGCTAAGATTTGGTGGCGTTTCAATGGAAATAGTGCAGTATGTAAAGGCTACAGTCTCTAACAAACTAACATGAATCGGGACAGGAAGTAAGAGGTGTTCATAAAAGGCAGAATAAGCTTGCTCATTGCCTTATGAATATATTCTAGTTACTAAACAAAGACAAATGATAAAATATGATCTGTTTTCACAAAGAGTTTTGAATTAATGGATGTAGGAAAGAAATACTCTTAAACACCAAAATTCAACTGAGTAAACTTTAAAGATCTTATTGGCTTTATTCAAAGATTGATTCATCAATTGGGCAGAATCCCATCCAGCAGTTAGACAGGAGCCCCAGGAGCTGTACCAAATGGAAGACTTTTACGGGTGGGAGAAGGCGAGGACGAGGAAAGACTGGATTACCTCATCTTTCTTTGGGGGATGGAAAGGGTCTATCGGGCAGATTACCTCTCTAGTGCTGACCAGGAAATTTTAGAAAATCGGTTATGATTACATTTCTGGGGAAGGTTGAAACTGCAATTAGGTTAAGTATTATCTCAGTTTGATGATGTGGGATTAGCCCAAGTGACTCCATTTTAGGTCTGTTGTCTCTCTCTTTTTTTAAGAGGCCCATTGGCTGATCACCTCACAAAAATAGAGCCAAACCGACATCACAAACCTTTTGACGAAAGAACACAATACAACCTCACCTTGAAGTAGGCATATTGAAGTAGGTGAGGTTATATGTGTTCTTTCATCAAAAGGTTTATGTAGCTCCTTCAATCATTAGTTCAATCAATAATTATGAAGCTCCAATACAACAGTAAGAAATCAACAGTACAACAATAAGAAATCACCTTGTTCTGATACCCATGGAATGTGCAGGGAAATAGAAAATACGGTCATTAATCCAATAATCCTGCAAATAAATGTCTTATTACCTCGGTGATAAATGGAGCGGTGTATTGTGCTCCGGGAGTAAATAATAGGAGGGCTACACCTAGTCAAAAGTGATACCTGAACTAAAGTGTGAATGATGAATAGCTTTAAGGAAACATTAGCCTGGAGGAGGGGGGATGGGCGGAGAAAGTGCTTCAGGGCACAGGGCAGGCTGTGAGGAGGCCCTGACTTAGGAAGGAGGACGGTATATTGCAGCATCCAGAAGAAATCCAGTACATCTGATGGGTGCAGAGTGAAGAGGGTGGGACAGGACAAAAGACAGAACAGGGAGGGGTAACTAGTGTTGTCCAAACTGGATCACTTTTGAGAGTAAAAGGGAGATACCACCAATGATGAACCCAGTCCAACAGGTGGCCATGGGGCTGAGTCACCCTAATTGCTGGCTATGCTGAGAAGAGGTTTCTGTGCAGAGGGTGACGGAATGGTTTGGAAGGGTTCTAAGCAGAGGTTCACTTTGGCTGCTGCAGTGTGGAGAGTGGATTATGATGAGGCAGACGTGCGTGTGGAGAGACTACATATCGGCACGCTCACTTCCCGGAGACAGGCTGAAAGGCAGCTTCCGTTGCTGTTATTTTTGCTTGTTAGGTTGTTGTATTCCTTCTTGTTGCAAGCAGAGACCCTGGCGTGAAATCAGATTAGGAGTTTCCTTTCATTGGCTGGAGAAGTGCTTGCTACTTTCCATGCCCACCGCTGAAGTATCTAGAGATAAAGTTAGAGCTCACAAAAGATGATTATGTTTAGAATTACTAAAACATAATCAATCTATTTATTCTCTGTCTCTGTCTCTATATATACACATACACATGTACACACACATATATACACATATAGGTATGTACATATACATAGATATATATATCCATGTATATATTCACGTGTTATATAATTACCAAACTGCTAACTATCATTAAAGGTCCTACTCAATGAGCTAACCTTCTTGTGGAGAGGTGTCGGCTACTCTGTGTCCTAATCTTCAGAAATCCTGGTGTGTCTGATTTCTTTCTTCAAAAGAAATTTTCATTGTTTAAGAATAGTAAAACATATTACTTAAAGATATAAATGGGAATACACAAAAGTTTTCTTAAAAGGCAGACAACACTAAGAACATCAAATGCTGCATTTTTTAACACCTAGCTGAAATGTATCTGTATATAAAGTTGTAGCCTGCTTTATTTCAACTCTATATTATATCATAAGGAAGGTTACCAGATTTAGCAAGTAAAAGTACAGGATGCTCTATTAAATTTGAATTCCAGAGGAACAGCCTATACATAGACACACACACACACACACACGCACGCACACACACGCGCGTGCGCGTGTGCACACACACGCACGCACACACACACGTGCGCGCACACACGCGCACATGCGCGCGCACACACACGCGCACACACGCACACACACACACGTGCGCGCACACACACACGCACACACACGCGCGCACACACACGTGCACGCACACACACACGCGCGCGCACACACACACACGTGCGTGCGCGCACACACACACCCGCACGCGCGCGCACACACACACGCATGCACACACACATGTGCGCGCACACACACATGCGCGCACACACACGTGCGCGCACACACACGCATGCACACACACACGTGCGCGCGTGCACACACACACGCGCGCGCACACACACGTGCGCGCACACACGCGCGCACACACACGCGCGCGCACAAACACACGCGCGCACACACACACGCACACACACATGCGCGCACACACGTGCGCGCACACACACACGTGCGCGCACACACACACGCACACACACGCGCGCACACACACACGTGCGCGCATACACACACGCACACACACACGTGCGCGCACACACACACGCACACACACGCACACAAACACACGTGCACGCGCACACACACATGCGTGCACACACACACACGCACACACACGTGCGTGCACACACACGCGCGCGCGCACACACACATGCGCGCGCACACACGTGCGTGCACACACACACGTGCGTGCACACACACGCGCACACACACAAGCGCTCGCGCACACACACGTGCGCGCACACACACACACGCACGTACGCACACACACATGCGCGCACACACACACGCACACACATGCGCACACACACGTGCGCGCACACACACGCACACACACACACGTGCGCGCGCACACACACACACGCGCGTGCACACACACGTGCGTGCGCACGCACACACACGCGTGCGCACACACACGTGCGTGCACACACACGCACACACACACGCACGCGCGCGCACACACGCGCACACACACGTGCGCGCACACACACATGCACACACACGTGCGTGCGTGCACACACACACACGTGCGCGCACACACACACGCACACACGCGCACACAAACACACGTGCACGCGCACACACACACGCACACACACACACATATCTCAAATATTACATGGCACATACTTTTACTTAAAAATTATTGCTTATCTGGAATTCAGATTTAACTGGATACACTATTTTATCTGGCAGTCTTAGTTAAAAACATTTTCCTTGTAATCTTTATAAACAATTATAGATAACACTGGGATGAACACGTTAATTCAGGAACAGTATTCTATTTTTATAGTATATATCCTTAGCTAGATTCCCAGAAGTAAACTTTGTAGGTTAGATTAAATATATATCTATCTCCAAGTTTTATTTTATAGAAATATTATAGGCCCCAGTTACCTTTCCTTTTTTGTTTATTTGTTTATTTATTTAGCTAGTTCAAGAGCTGAGTTTGTGTCAGCATTGCTTAGCTCACAATTTTTTTTCCCTTTAAAGTATCATGATTGAGATTATCCTTGAAGAATTTATCCTCGTTGGGTGGTAATCCAGTTCTTTCTCAAGTCTTACTTGAAATCTTAGATATTTCAGTGCTGGGATTTGTGGATGTGTTAGATACACATTTCTGTAGCTTCCCTGAATTCTATTACTGTGCTCAGTTTATCAGCAAACAATCTGTGATATATCATCTCAGCCTCCCTTTCCTTCTTTGTTTTCCCCTTTATGGTCTCCAAGTTTTGCCCTTCTATTTTACCGTCTGCATTTACAAAGTACCTGTACGATACATGCCTATTCAGTTTGTGTCTTTGAGACTTTCACTTTACCTGCTGGGTGACCTTAGTCAAGTTACCTACCGTCTCTGAGCTTTGGTTTCTCTGTCTCTAATAATTATATGACAGGGTTTTTGTCATGACAGAATGAGAACTGTGTGGGGAAAACACTTAACATGTCAGACACGCAGTAAGTGCTACGGTCGTGAGAACACTGACGTAGACAAGGACGAACTGACTTGAGCAAAGGTCTCTAAGAGGCATCGCTTACCTGGCCTGGGCATGCAGGCCTTGATCATAATCATCATCTGGGGTCCAGGATTCAGGTTCTTCCCAGACACTGGACAGTGGAAAGATGAACCGCTAATGACTAGACTTTGACTTTGGAAATGACAGTGCCTCCACTCAGCATGCACGCTGGGGCAGTGAATGAAAGCCTGCTTAGATGGATGGCGTACGGGTCACGGTGGGTACATGCCCACCGTACTGAAATGGATATGGATGTGTAACAAGGTCCATATTACCGATAACGACTAAATCTCATTTTCTCCATTTCACTGTATTTCTCAAGAACACTGCATTTCCGTAAACGCCTGCCATTCGTCACATAATATCTAGAAGGGGCTGCTCTGGCTTTGGTTTTTGCTTTTGGATGCTATCCACGCTCTCTCTTGCTCACGCTTTTTGTGCACGCTCTGGAGTATTCTACCAAGACCACGGTGCTTAGAAGAGTTTGATAAGCCTCTGGCCTTTTGGCTGAAAGAATAACTTGCTGATTTTCCCTGAGCAGAAAACGACCCTCTCACTAGAGGACGGTTAAAGTCTTCCCTGATTACAGCCGTAGCGGAGGAGTTCACTGTTTAATCACTTGACATCACTGTCATATGGGCCTCATTTTCAGTGATCCACTCACACTTCTATCCATTAATTATTACTCAATATCTATTTAATTCCTCCCAGAGTTTAGTGCCAAAGAGCATTCATGAATCTTTTGATCAGAAAGTGAGATCTATTACTTAATATGCTCCCTGCAGCCACAGAAGAAGGTGAAGGACTTCAGTGTGGTTGTTCATTCATACCTGGAATATCTATTTGTCAGCACTTAAGCATTTTTTTGTTGTTGTTAATGTTGAAAGTATTAAAATGTTTACCTCTTAAAATTACTTTGGATCAGCGGTCTAGGTATAGAATCCAAGTAAACCAATGAAATAAATCAGATATTCCTTGAAAATGTATAACCCGCACTGATGATTCACTTTCTTAGTGAATGAAAAATGCAGCTCAACCTCAGGCACTGCTCTCTCTCTGGAGCCTTCTTCCTTGTATGCTTAGTACGATTTGCTCGCATCTGCCCAGACTTCTGCTTAATTCATTGCTGTTCAAAGGCTTTATCACTGGGTGGCACCCTGCCACCAGTTTCTTTCCTTCCTTTCATCTCTCTTCTGCAATGTGACCGTATGGTGGTCAGAAGTCGGGGTCTGGACCCAGACACTCATGTTTGGAATCCAGGCTTTGAAATTTATTAGGCTCTGTGACAGTGGAGAACCTAGGTAGTGTGTCTTCATCAAAATGAAGATAACAGTGGTAAATATTTTATAGGATTCTTGTGAGAATTAAAAAAAAATTTAAAGCACTTAGAAGAGTGCCTGGCAATTAATAAACATCCAATAAAATGTATCTTCTATTTTTTTATTACCATTTCAGGATGGTACCATAGGACCTGGGAATACAAATATATGGGTAAGTCACAGAAGTTAAGAAACAGACAAAAAACAAATAACACCAAAAAAACTGTGATGATGATGATAGAGGTTAGAACCAGCACCATGGGGACAAGAAAGTGAAGTATTTATAGCAGACTTGGGGTGGTGGTCCAATAATAACTAGTTCCCAACCATTTATTGAGAGCCTGTAAGTATAAGTGTCTGGGCCTATTCTTTGCAATATTTCCTCAGGTGTCTTTCACAACTGCTGTATGAAGTAAATATTTTATACCCATTTTCCAGATAAGTAAACTGAGCCTAATAGAAATTAGGTGATGTGTGTAAGGTCATTTACCCTGTAAGTGGAAGACCCCAGATTTAAACCCAGGTTGGTTTTATTCCAAAGCTCTTTCTACAGTGTGTTTTTTGCTCTGCCTATATTTTTTTAATCTCCGCTGTTACTGGTTACAATTTTAATACCTACTTCTCAATATTGTTCCTATATTCTGGAAGGGATTGGGTTGCCTGTGGCACCTAATAAGAAAATCATAACTATGTCTGCAGATTGAGCCTCTTAGATTCTGAGGTAAATGCTGAGCTGACAGAGCTGCCAGCCCTTCACTTCGCTTCTTAAAATTTCTGTGACATCCCCATTCCCTCTGTTGGGTGTGTCAGCATTTCCACTGCTGCTTGTGCTGATAAAGCCCCCTGAACACACACACCACACAGAAATCACTTGGTGACATGTTCACTAGGGCACCCAGCAGAGGAGGGAGGTCTAGATGGGAAGGACAGTATCCTGAAGATTGCTCTGCTACCCAGCAGGTCAAGTGGACAATTCAAACATGGCTTCAGACATGAGGCCAGTTTTCCCTCTGAAATGCGTGGAGCAAGTTAGGATTCCCAAGAACTTGGGAAATCAGTAGATTTCAGTAGAACTTCAGTAGAAAGAAGTGAGTTTACATTCTTTGTTTTGTTTGTTTTTTAGTGTTCTTTTCTATCTTGGTCCATTATAGGATATTAACTATAATTCCCTGTGCTATACAGTCGGACCTTGTTTTTTATCCATTTATAAACACTTACATCTGCTAAGCCCAACCTCTGCCAACCGCCTCCCCCTTGGCAACCACCGGTCCATTTTCTATGTCCATCATTCTGTTTCTGTTTCATAGGTAGGTTCATTTGTATCATTTGTTTTAGATTCTGTATATAAGTGATATCATATGACATTTGTCTTTCTCTGTCTGACTTACTTCACTTAGTATGATAATCTCTAGGTCCATCCATGTTGCTGCAAATGGCAATATTTCCTTCTTTTTTATGGCTGAGTAATATTCCATTGTATATATGTACCACATCTTCTTTATCCATTCAACTGTCGATGGACATTTAGGTTGCTTCTATGTCTTGGCTATTATGAATAGTGCTGCTATGAACTGAAAGAATTGAGTTTACATTTTAATGAAAATACTAGATAACAAAGCTGTTGCTGTGTTTCACATAAGATATAGACCAATGACATACAATAAAGAAACCAGGGAATGTAAGAAGTGGAAAAGAAGTTGCAGGAAAATTTGAACATCATACCCTCGGAGAATTATAAGCATTTACTTATAAGCATCACCTTTCAATATCTTCTCTAACGTGGAACATTACTCAGATATTTTCTTTACTGTTTTTCAGAACAGATATGAAAACTTAGGTGGCTTAGAATACGAAAGCCGTGGCTCTACGTGGCGTGATTCTAAGTGTCCAGAAGCCCTCCCTTCATGTCAGAGTATATTAGACGCACACCGACACACACACGGCCCCCCACATGGCACTCCTCCAACCACACACATACACAACCAAACACAGACACACCACACCTTCACACATTCCAAACACAGACAGGAACACTTGCCCCTCCCACCAGTGAGGGGATGAGGGATTGTGGACCTGGGAGAGTGAGGGTGCAATTTGCTGAAAACAGAAATTCTGTGTAGAGATTTCAGTGCAGACTGGGTGTTTTTGATTTTGACGCATTTAGATTCAGAGTGACTTGAAATACCTCACATTCAAGACTGTTATTTGTCAAATATTCTTCCATATGAATGTGCGTCTGATCATTTCTGGAGAGCTGGTTTTGACGGACAGACTGCGTGTGCTGAGGACCTGGGGCTAACGGGGAAATAATAAGAGCAGAGAGAGAGGCTGCCGAGGTGTCCAGACAGACTCGGCTAACACAGTGATTTGTCCCGGGGTCAGTGCTGAGTGAAGGCCTGTGGACACCACTGAGCGCTGTCTGTGGAGTGAATGCGGGGTTATACAGAGAATACTGCTGCTAAAGAGGATTTTCTCCTGCTTAACATCAATGTGATGCTTGAAAGGTCGCTTTGGTCTGTGTAAAACCAGAGCTTATTGGCTGCAAATAAATTACAAGAGACATTTCAGGCTCCAAATCTAGGCAACCATAAATCCCCAATCCTAAATTCTTCAAACCAATCCAAGGCTTACTATTTTTTATCTTTAAAAATAGTAAGTTTGTATTAGTTTGTCTTTTAACTTCTGTATTTTGGTAAATGGAGTAATATTTGGGTAGAGAGAGTTAATAAAAAATGTTTTGGGAAATTGAACACAAAAGGCAATGATGATTAATGTAGACAGACTGACCTGTTTCAGAATTTAGTGTGGATTAGGAGGGTGCTTTATCACAGTGTCTTATGATGGGTGGCTCGATCTGGATATGTATGAAGATTTTAATTAATCAGCTCCTCTTTAAGGAACACTATCTCCACTTCCTTCCTTTCTCTGGTTACATAGGCTACAGCCTGAGTTGTAGTCTGCCATTCTCCCTAATGTTTTAGATGTTTTTCCTAAGAGGCAGTGGAAGAGAAGATACTGCTTTGAAGATCCATTAGCTTTAAACTTACTTCCCCTTACCCAATTGATAAAGCCAACATCTGTTGGCCTAGAGAGCATTCCTGGAAGGGCTGTTTCTTCACTCGTACTTCTGGCTGTGGAAATGACTTACAAGACAGGTAGAGACCAAGTTTGGTTTCAAAGTGCATCATTCTGGGTTATATCAACTGCATTCAGTGTGAATCAGTGTAAGGTCGTGTTTGAGTTTATGTTCAAGAATTTTTACTACAGCAGAAGGAAAGAAAAAATGAATATACCAAACCTGAAATCTATGAAATTATGTTGGTTTTGCAAGATTGAGAATTTTCTTATCCAATATTCTATCAAAAATGTTTAGTGGAAAATCAGTACAGAAAAGCATGATGATGAGTAATTGTACACTAAATATGGTCAATGTGGATTTTTTTTTTTGCTGTTTCAGATAAAACTCTGCCTTCATTCTTTGTGATTGTAACATTACTCTCTCTTCACACCCCAACTGTCTGGGTAATTCATATTTATCTAACTGTTTACAGTATATGTGATGGCAATTCAAGAGAAAAATAGAGAGAAGGGACATTTTGCTTCAAATGACATCGAACTAATGGTTCCTAAATTATCTGATTGATTCATTAATTCATTTATTTATTCAGTAAGCAAATATTTATTGGGGACTTACTCCATGCCAGGTTCTGTTCTAGGGTTTGGAGATGGTCTTAAAAACAAGACAGACAAGAATTTTCTCCTCAGTGGGTCTTCTACTTTAGCAGGAGTGACAGACAATAAACAAACAAGTATATAGCTCCCAAATTCTCATTAAAATATCATGAAACCAGAGAAGAAGAACAATAAAATCTCATAACATAGAACATGATGACTGCAGGGAAACCAGTTTCAGAAGAAATTTTATTAACTTTAAGTTTGATAGAAAGAGAAAAAGCTTGTTCATGTCAATGCTTTACCTCAGGAAATAGCAAGCTTGACTGCTTATAGGCAGAAGACAGTTTCCTGCCTCTGAAAAGATGTTCAACATCACTGATCATCAGGGAAATGCAAATAAAAACCACAAAGAGATATCACCTCACACCTGTCAGAATGACTGTCATCAAAAGAACACAAATAACAAATGTTGGCGAGGACATGGAGAAATGGGAACACTTGTATGCTGTTGGTGGGAATGTAAATTGGTGCAGCCACTGTGGAAACAGAATGGATGTTTCTTAAAAAGGTAAAAATAGAACTACCATATGACCCAGCAATTCCATTCCTGGGTATATATCTGGAAAAAGCTAAAACACTAATTCGAAACATACATGCACCCCAATGTTCATAGCAGCATTATTTACAATTGCCAAGGTATGGAAGCAACCTAAGTGTCCATTAACAGGTGACTGGATAAAGAAGATGTGGTGTGTGTATATATATATGTATGTATTACACACACACACACACACACACACACACACACACAATGGAATACTACTTAGCCATAAGAAAGAATGAAATTTTGCCATTTGCAACATCATGGATGGACTTGGAGGGCATTATGCTAAGTGAAGTAAGTCAGACAGAGAAAGACAAATACTGTATGTTATCACTTATATGTGGAATCTAAAAAATTCAACAACCTAATAAATATAACAAAAAAAGAAGCAGACTCACATATAGAGAACAAACGAGTAGTTACCAGAGGGGGGAGGGAAGGAAAGAGGGGCAATATAGGGTAGGGGAGTAAAAGGTACAAACTATTAGGTATAAAATAAGCTACAAGGATATACTGTACAGCACAAGGAATATAGCCAATATTTTATAGCAACATAAATGGAGTATAACCTTTAAAAATTGTGAATCATTATATTGTATACCTGTAACATATAATATTGTACAGTAACTATACTTCAGTTAAAAAAAGACATTTGCTGCCTCTCCCATACTGTTCATCCCTTGGCCTAAAGAGTCTCTGATCTACCAACCAGTGACCTATGCAGGCATCTTCTCACCACCTAGATGATGTGTCCACAAAATTCAGCTTTCATTCAGTAACTGCTACTATTCTGGAGTAATTTGCCTTGCGGAATGAAGGTGCTGAATGTATTTCATCAGTAACTTGGAAAACTGTAGAGTGAAAAAAATAGAAAAAAAATGTAGAACACAAAACTCTATGTTAGCATATTAATTGTGTATGTGACAGGAGCGAAAACAAAAATATAAATACTCTGATCTTTCCTCCTCCCCCATCTTCTAATGAGGAAGAATCCTTTGTTCCCCTATTTTTAGACCTTGTTTGTATGTGGTGGTTTGGAAAGTGAGTGATGATAAAAACATGGAGAAGACCAAAGTATTAGATTATAGGTTACTGTGTTGTAAGCAAGAGAGAGTGGCTTAAACGGTATTTCTGTCTCATATCACAGTTCAGCGGTTAAGTGCCACTGGCCAGTAGGTGCCTTGCCATGCTCAACGTAAGACTTCTGTCTCAGCATCTCAGGTGGCTGTGCTTTGCACACCACCCTTCAGTCATCAGGAAGGAAAAGGGGCCAGAAGGCTATGCACAAATTTGGTTTTAGAGGTATAATCAGGAAGTGGCATCTCATCTTTACTTTTGCTTCTACCCTAATGGTTAGAACTTTGTCGCATGTCCGCACGAAGCTGCAAGGGAGTCTGGAAGGGCCAAACTCTTTGTGGTCATGAACTCAGCTAAAACTTAGGAGTCCCATTATTAAAGAAGGGATGGATACCTATCAGGGGACAACTTGCAGTCTATACCTTAATCCATTCCTGTGGCCACCCTAATATCCATCTGTATCCTACATGCCATTCAGAGAATCCACACAATCACCTCCATGGATGGCAAAGCCACATCCAGTTACTACATACATACATACAGACATTTATTGATTTGTTTATTTATATCTTTGATACAGCTGTTTATTTTGTAATTTTTAAAAAATTAAAACATTTTAATTTTATATTGGATTATAGGTGATTTACAATGTTGTGTTAGTTTCAGGTGTACAGCAAAGTGATTCTGTTATACATATTAAAGTGCCAGATCTCTGAATGGTGATTGACTCTCTTCATTGTCAATGTGTGGTTCCTGGTGTTTTGATGACTTAAAAACTAGTGGATAAATTAGCTGCTCCCTTCCTATACACATTAAACTGTAATGGAGAAAGAACAGGATAACGTCAATTAAAAATCTCACCCAGAAAAGAGAATAAAGGGAAACACAGAGCAGTCACTTGCCCATAGCAAGTGATCAGATCCTGCTGGGCAAGTATTGGCATTGTAAAATGTGCTTGCTTAGCTCTTGTTCTGCTCTCTAGAGGAACCCCCTTGGCCACTTGTATTTCTGGTCCCTTTGTCCATTTCCTTCTATAGCCTCATTGAAGTACACATTGGAAAATGTGCTCCCCTTGAGGGCTGCACAGCTTGTACTGTTTGGGGGCTGAGGAGTTTTAGGAGTCAAACAATTACAGGTATTTCAAGCCAGGCTGTGCTTTCCCTGGCAATGAAAAGCCCTCCATAACTTAGCAGATGCCTTTCAGTTGCTTTCCAGTCAATTCCATGTGAAAAGTCATCAGTGCACGTTGTATCTAGATACAGTTTGTGTGTGTGTGTGTTAATTTTTAAAAAAATTTTATTGGAGTATAGTTGCTTTACAATGTTGTGTTAGTTTCTGCTGTACAGCAAAGTGAATCAGTTATACATATACATATATCCACTCTTTTTTAGATTCTTTTCCTATATAAGTCATTACAGAGTATTGAGAAGAGTTCCCTGTGCTATTCAGTAGGTCCTTATTAGTTATCTGTTTTTTATATAGTAACATGTATATGTCAGTCCCAATCTCCCAATTTATCCCTCCCCCGTGTTAATTTTGTAATGCTATGATTGTCATTAGATAATTTATAATTGAGTTGTTAGACTTGTGATATGTTATTGAATTGTATTTTTACTCTGTGAAAAAGTGGACTTATTTGGGTCATGTGTTAGCCTTGACGAACAGGATCCTTGTTCTTTTTTTCCCAGCTTTATTGAGATATAATTGACACATTACATTGTGCAAGTTGAAGGTGTACACACGTTGATTTGATACAATTATATATTGTGAAATGATTATCACAGTCCTGTTAGCTCACACCTGTATCACCTCTTTAATCATCATTTCTTTTTTTGTGGTGAGAACATTTAAGATCTACTCTCCTAGCAACTTTCAGGTATATAATACAGCGTTGTTAAACATAATCACCGTGTTGTACATTACATCCCCAGACCTTGTTCATCTTATAACTAGAAGTTTGTACCCCTTAACCAATATCTTCCTGTTTGCCCTTCGATACAGTTCTTAAACCTGAAGTCTCTCATTTATTGGTCTCTGTGCTCAGGCTCACCCTTTCTCCCACACCTTAGTATGGTTTCCTTTGGTCCATATGAGACTAGGCTTGGTCTGGTCTTATTTGTTTGGTGGCAGACAGCTTGGCTTCCTCACATTATCACAGCCGACTTCCAACTCATAATAACCTGTGTCTCCTCATCCACTGCTAAGCCAGTGCCATAGATTTTAGGGTTTTGTGAGAGCAACACTTCTAGTACAAATTTCTAGATTAGATCGAATGCAGTCTAGTTTTTTTGTAATATAGAGACCTTAAATATAACAACTTAAGATAGGTTTTTTTCCTTTCTCAAATAAATAGTCCAGAAGTAGGTAATTCAGAGTTCTTACAGCACTTTTTTCCATCTTCCACATTATTTTTGAGGATCGATGTGTTTGAACCCATTCTCAGTGACTCTTAGACTGGGGGGCCGGAGTGGGGGAGAGGGTAAGGCTAGGGAAAGAGGACGTACTATTTTTTTTAGGGATGTGACCGAGAAGAAGCACTTGTGAGCTTTTCTTAGGGCACGACCGGTGTCTCTCTGTGCTGCTCTGTTAAAAAGCAATCATACAGATGCACTGATGGATCTTAAGAGGAGTGCTCAACTCACCAAGTATTAGCTGAGGGCCCACTGTGTGCAAGGAACCTGTGCTAGGTATTGAAAACAAGAAAGAATAAAATGCCATGGTGCAGGAAAAAAAAAAAGGAACTTCTGCTCCCATCTCATTGGTCAGTCATGTGACCCCACCAAGCTGTAAGGAGCATGTAAAATGAATCTTTAGGCAGGTAGTCATGTGACTAGCTAACATATGGAAATTCTATTACTAAAGAAAGTGGAGGTGAAGTTGGTGGAAATCTGGACCACAGCCAGACATCATAAAGAACAATGTTGAGTTACTGTGAATAGAAATCACATCACACTATTAATAGCTCTTCTCTCTGTTGGGGGAATCCTATATGCTTTTCATTTTATTTTCTATGATTTATTTAGACTTTATCCACTTATTTATTTTATTATTTCTCTACTTTTTAGATGTTTTACCATGATCATCTTTCTGCAAAATCCATGACTATTTTAAAAATTCAGTAAACTAAATCCCACAACTATGCGTTGTGAGAGATGCTATAATAAAAGTTGTCTGACGATTTAGTGAATAAGATAAGGCTTCAGAGGATTCTGGAAGAGAAATTCTGGCAGAGGAATGACAGAACTGGAGACGTGAGAAAAGAGGAAGAAAGATCTTGTTTGCCAGTGATGAAGTTACTTTCTGGGTCTTGAGAAATGGGACAGATTAAAGGAGAGTTGAACTAAGAAAGAGGAGAGAGAGAGAGAGAGAGAGAGAGATTGAACTTCAGTTAAGCTTAGTGATCTGGAGAAAGGATATTGCTTGCTTCCCATATTAATAATTTAAATAATACTATTTCACGTTAAGTAAATATATTGCTGTTACTATAGTAAGACGTATTTTAATTATTTCCCAAAATCATGCTAAAAGGGGATGATTCCAGCTCAGCCATGCTCCATGAAAATAACTACATCAGGAAATTTGTGTAAAATAATAATGGTATAGGTCCTTGATTTGAAGTTGTCAAAAAAGAGTCAAATTATAATGACAAAAAGAAAAACCCAAAAGGTCCACAGGAAAATATGTTTTGGATTTAAATGCTTGAAAAAACTCTTTATATGTGTACTATTGAGTGTTATTAGAACAAACATTGAGATGATGCCAAGAGATCTTACAAAATGCTACTTGGGCATTCTGAAGTTTATTTCTCCTTACAGATATGTTTTTAGCAATATTAACCGTCTAAAGAAAAACAAATAGTGGTTTAAAAAGAAATATTTTTATCCTTGATGTTTAAAATGGGACTATTCTTTTTGGTAACTAGCAATGAGAATTTATTCTCACTCTGTTAAACAATTTGAGTAAAAATCAATGTGGAATGGCTGCTGAGAGTTAGGCCATAAAATGTAGGGAAGACTGAGTGGTCAAGCTGTATACAGAGCAGGTAGGAGGGTAGCCCTGAGGGTCTCAGGAATAGGGATGTATGGACGCAACTTCTATTATGCTGCCTTTAATGTGCCTGAGACCCTATTTCCCTCAGTCTTTTTTCTCTCTTTTTTAAGATTCAGATATCCAAGAAGAAGAACATGATTGTCCTGGCTTGGACCAGGCATCTACTCTTGGATGAATCAGCTATGCTATGAGCAGAGGAGCAGGGCCACTGGTACAAACAGGCCTTGCGTATCAAGGGCTCCCCAGAGAAGGGTGGGGAATAATTGGGAGAGGAACACTCAGTGGTGTGTTAGTTATACCATATAATGAAAAGGAAGCTATTGCTACTCATTCTGTGAGTTAAATTTCCTTTCCATAATATTTGCAAAAGTTAGGAACAATTGCTAAATACTCTAAATGAAAGCATGTGCATTTCTAGCAAATCATTACCAGAACTTTCTTCTCTGATGTTTTTCTTATACTGTATGCTCGAATTTCTCACTTGAGCCTCATCCAATTAATTTAATGTTCGTTACATTGTTCTGATGGTTGGGAATAAGGGACAGTAAAGAAAGAAGAATATTTATAAATTTAGATATTTTCATATTTAATCAAGAGAGGACTTTTTTTAATGAATAGACAAAACCACCAAAATTAGAGGTTTTGTTACAGCATAATTCCTTGCATATTTCTTGAGTAAGAATGAAAATAGTTCTCGTCTGGTATCTGTATAAGCCAGTTATAGCATTTTAGAATGTCACTTATGAAATGGAAAATTTCCATTTATATAAAATTTTTATATCCTGCATAGAAACTTGAAAATGTCAGCTTCATGCAGTACATCTGGAGAAAATCTGTCTAGGGTATAACACCTTAACTGTTACATAGCGATTATAACTTATCTGTGTAAACAGTGACTTAAAACTTTGTGGAACTGCATTGTCTGTTAGGACAGTAGTTGCTTAGGCATCTGGTTATAGAGTCCCTGGATTGTAGGTCCACTTAGATGGATGAATTCCCGTGGTAGATGTTGACTGAAGGGTCAGTGGAATTATATTTTTAGTAACAAGATTTTTTAGAAGACACTAACATGATGTGGTATGTTCAAACATCATTTTCATGAACTGTTCCTTCTACAGAATACTTTGGTCACGGGATAGTAGAGTGCATTAAACATACCAACCTCAATAAATATTTTCAACAGGAATTGTGAACAGAAGACAATAGAAAAGGAAAAATTTAGAAGGGATAGTTATCAGGTAATATTCTATCTCCCAAGTGAAATTGTAGTGCTACAGTGACGTCAGGAAGATAGGGAGGGTGAGGTGGGTGCAGTGAGAATAGATCCTTTAGTCATTTTGTACAATATAGACGTGCATATAGTCATGCAAATTAAAAGCAAACTTATGGGTTGGGTACTGTATCAAGAGGCAGGTAACTTTATCTGCAGAGATTTTTGTTTTGTTTTTGTCATGAACAGAAGAATTAAGACCTGAGTGGCAGCACAATTTAGCTTCAATGATAACAACCTGCCTCTTGCATGGATTTAATTGGGGGTGCTTCCAAATATGGTGGTTATCTGGCTAAATAAGAAAGGAGTGTTACATTCATGTTTTTTCATAGTGTGTACATATAGGGATGTGCATATGCAAAACATTTCTTAGGATTGACGTGAAAGTAAATATCATAAGATATCATGTCAGTGTCATAAGCATCCCAAAAAGTCTGGCAAGCTCTAGCATTATATTTATAAATGTGTTAATAGATGTATCAATTTTTATCTTGACTGTACATATATGTATGTTTTCTTACATAAATAGAGAACTGAATGCTCTCTGTGTTCTGCTCTTTGGGAGAATCATGAATGATATAAGGGAAAATAGTGTCTTTGTTAAAACATATCTGAAAATAAATTAATAAAGTTTCAGGATAATAAAATTGTTATTGGACTCCAGAGAAGAGATTTATTTAGCCTTTAAGAAAAGAAGCAAGTAGAGATTAAGTGGCTTCCCCATCATTCCAGAATAGCCAACAGTAGATTAAGCCTTTGACCTGAGGTCTCTCTGGCTCTAAAACCCACCATCTGACACCTCCACTGAAGTGAAAGATTCATAAGAACAAGGGCAGTGCCTGTTATGTTCAGCATTCTATACCCCAGCACCTGTCACAGTGTCTGGTCTTTCATCACTACTCGTGAAATAAAGAATGGCAGAATAAAGAACCTAAATGTTAATTTTAGTTTAAAAAATCTGACTGAAACAAACTGACAAAGTATCCAAAAGGAAGTTTAGAAATAACCATGCTTTGAAGTTTGGCTGACTGATGCAGGAAAAATTGGGGTAGCAGGTAGAGGAGAGAGAGAAAAAAGCTTGTTTTCTGAATAATGTAAAAATAGTGAGAATGGACCATCTATCATCCTTTTCCCGGTAAGACTCTCTACCTGCAGGATTCCTCTGCACCAAGATTCTAGAATCATCACAGATTTGAAGAATAGAAGACTTAACCAGTGTCTGTTCTACATTTAGAAACACAGGGTCCAGTTAGTCTTCTTTTGATGTTCACAGATGTAGGGCACCTAGTAACAGATGCCGCTCATATACCCACATATTTATTTATATTTATATATTTACTTCTACTGATTACTTAATATGTGCTTGGTGCTTTCATAGGCCCTGGTGATACAAAGATGACTGAGAGTACTCAAGGCATTTACAGTCTAGAACTGATTGGATTGTCATGTCAGTATCAGTTGTATATATTCTCATTTCACAAATGGCTTGCTTTATCAATATCTGATGTATAAACAACCATCAACTACTGCTTTTATATATAAACACTAGAGGTTTTGGTTAGGCAGAAAGGTAGGTTGGGGGTTAAACTGTGAAGTTTTTAGGATGATGAGTTTAGATTTTACCCATTCAATAACGAGTTAATGAACACTTTAAAGATAGGAGGAACTTGCTTAAAATTGACTTTTTAAGTAACACTGGCTCTGACAGAAATTAGGAGGCTGGGGTAGAACCAGGTGGGAAGGGTACAAGAGCAGCGGCTCTTATAATAATCCAGATCTAAAGGAGAATCAGTAGAACTTGGTTAGTAATAAAATTGTGGGATAAAGAAAAAATGAATCAAGGGTATCTCTAGTTATTTTATTGTCTAGTTATGTGGAAAATAATAACTGACCTAGAAAGGGAATTTAAAAACAACAGTTTGTTTATGTTCTTTCAAAAAGCTCAAGTTTGACTATTATATTTTTGTGGCACTATAGAATATACCATTCATCCTTCTCTAGATGTATGTATGTGTATATGTATCAGGAATAGAAAAAAAGACTTCGCCTTGTAGAGCAAAGCTACTGGCGGTGGCTCTCTAGAGGAGCACGTGTAGAAGAATTATGAGGCTGGATCCAGGATCCATAGGGAAGAACACATGACTAGCAGTGTCTACCATGTGAGAAGATGGGATGACAGCATTCTTGTCATTTTTTTTTTCTACCCTTGTAGAGATGTAGCTTCAATCATGAGAGTAAATGATATATAATATAGTCATTCCCACGTGACCCGTTTCTTTCACATTAATCCTCTTCCCAAGTTCTTGACCTGATTGTTTCCTTGTCCGTGTTGCTCATCCATATATGCTTCAGATCTTTTACAAATTCCCTTTCTTGAATTTCTATTTAAGCCATCTAGTACCACAGTTCCTTACATACATTAATTTTTTCTATGCCTTTCCTGAGGGCTCTAGTCCTTTCCTTAAAAAACAATCCAACAATAGATGCCTGGCCACCAGCACTTGTACCCCCAAATTACCACCTGTCTGCTTGCATCCATTGTGAGCATCTTGAATATATGTTGTATTTACCCATTACAACACTTTGCTATTTTGCCTTGTTCTACCCCATTTTCAACTACTTGAATAAAATTGGTGTTGGCTGTATTTTGAGGTACTGCGTAAACATTCATTATTGGCATTTGCAGCTGGGGCATCTCATTCATTGCCTTTCCTAGTCACAATGATGGTGTCAATTGCCTCCCTTCCCATAATTTCTCTTGTAGTAAATTGGCTACGTCCTGTGAAATCTGAGATCCAGCAATAACTTTATGTGGAAAACAAGTATTAACAGCTATTGAAAAACTCCTGCCCTAATGTTTAACCAAATAAGATGTTTTATTAGGAGCTGTATCTTTATAGCTTCTTTTTAACAGCTGTAATAAACTCTTTCAAAGCAATATGCTACAAGAGATCAAAGAGCTTTGCTCAATTAGAGTCATTCCTTATTAACCATAGTCAGAAAAGGAAGAGGAAATAAATCAAAGTGTGTCCGATATGTCCTTTAGCAGACTGAGAGAGTATTGTGTCACTGTGATATGCAGCTTTCAACCAAATTAAAAGTCCTGCAAAGCACAGAAGCTCCCTGAGCAATGACAGTGGACCCGCTATGGAGATCACGCCTCGGTTTCTGATATCAGTGCCCCCTCTGAGCTCTTCGGAAGCATCCAGAGGTCAAAGACAAAAAGCACATCAACAAAGTCCTAGGATGCAGCCTGTTTCCCATCACTGAAGAGATGTGCAGTGTAAGTTGACTGTACCAATTTCAGCTTGAGCAAAATAACAGCAGGTTTCTAAGCAGCTGTCGTATGTTAGATGAAGTGAGGTTATCAAATGCAGTAAGGGCAGAAAATGATTGAAACTGGGATTCACTGAAAAACAACCTCGCATCATGGGGCCTGGTGTGAAACCATAGCAGCAGAGCAGTGCAATACACGGCCTTAATGGGTCGAGTTAATCCCTTTAAAAGGGCTCAAAAAGCTACCTTAATTGTGCCACCATTTTCTGTCCATCCGGGGTTCAAATGTCCAGTCATCTTTGACTGTTTGAACTCTTTCATGAGGTATATCCAGGCCGCACATCTATTGATCGTTTCCCCTTAGTTGTCCTGTGTATCTGTCTGCCTCTCATTCTATCTGTGTACCTGTTCTTCTCTCTTTCTCACTACAGCTCTGTGAATTCCTTTTATCATGATTTATGGTGAAAGAACTGAGTGTTAGATCAAGTAAGTAACTTTCTCAAGGAGAAGCTGTGATAAGCAGAGCTGATCAGGTTTCTTCTCCTGTGTGAAGCATTTCTTAACTGCTCTGCTCCGTACTCTGATAAACAAAGGTGATGATTTTTTATTTTGAACCACATCTCTGACTTCATCATTTTCTTTTACCAGCCCCCTCTCCCATATTCTCATAGATATGACCACCTTGGGGTTTGATTTGATGAAGACGAAGGTCAGTTTCACTTGTGGATTCCTAGGAGGGTTTCTCTTCCACGAAATGTCAACTGTTAGCAAGAGAGTAAAATGGAAATGTCTCAGTCTCACTTTAACAATGTAAGAATTTCCAGAAGTCTATGTAGCCTCGGTCCTTTTCCGTATTATAACATTGCTTCCACTTTCCTCTTAATTCACCCCTTCCACTTCCATAATAAGCAAAGAGAGCTTTTATCAAGAAAGAGAGATTGGAAACACTTTTGCTCTGTTTCAGTATTCTTATCTCCATTTTGTGAGCTCTTCTGATTTTGCACTATCCATCAATTTGCTCTATAAAAGCTTCCCAGATGGATCTGTCTGCTTTTGATATTTTAACATCACAGAGACCACTTAAATTACTTTCCAGAATGCATCAGAATGACACAGGCCTAACATTTGCATAAATCTCATATGACAAACAAAGGCATGATGAAGCATTCAAATTCTAGTATTTTACATTAATCAAGAAAGGAAGTTATAAACTATTTTAATACTAAAAGGATTACAGAATGCCTTCATATAATCCTTTTCATAGATGTCACTCATGAGACAAGAATGGCTGTACCTAGCACATCTGAAAAGGAGTGATATGCAAACCAAACCAGGGAGGCTAGTGTAGGTTGTCTAAGTTTAAAGGAAATGAACAATGTCAGAGTAAATGTGCCTGAGCTGGAAAATAAAGGCAAAAAGAATGTATGCCAAGGCAGGGGTCAGATATCAGTAGATTAAACTGGTGTTTAATGTGTATGAATCCAACAAATATTTATTAAATTGATTGAGTGCACATATATCTCCCTTTAAAGATGAAATAACACAAGGACAAAAATACGTGTTTTCTTAAAAAATAGTTTTAGAACTTAGCATATCCCTTAAAAGCAGAGTAAACACTTGAAACACATTTGTTACTACCTGTTTCTAACCTTAGCTTCCATGTGCCTTAAACCAAACCAGCTTCATTCCAACCAGGTTCCTTCTTTCCCAGCCTCTGTGTTTTGGTCTCACTATTAACCAGCTTCACAAACCTCACCTTCCCACTCTACCTAAACATACGTTTCCTTTCCTTTTTTGTTTTCAACTGTAGAACAGAAGTGGGTAGCCTTTTCTGTAAAGGGCAGTAACTATGTGGGGCTTTCCCGCCACATGGTCTCCATCACAAATACTTAGCTTTACTGTTGTCATGTGAAAATAGCCACAAATGTGAACAAATGATCACGTCTGTGTTCCAAGAACATTTTATTTGTGGACACACAGTTGAATTTTAGGTAATTTTCTTGTGTCTAGAAATCTTTCTATTTTTTTTCTTTTTAGTCACTTAAAAATGTAAAATATCATTCTCATTTCACAGGCCATACAAAACCAGACAGCTAAAGTTTAATCCACTGGCCATAGTTTGCTGATAACTGTTATAGGGTCAAGTTTCTGTTTCTTTTGCTTCCCTCTGTCCCAGTTGAACATCTCTGGATTTTATTGACCCACCTCTAAATACTTGGATTTAAGATACTTATTTTCTGAATTACTCATTTTGACCCATTTATTTATATCCACACGTTCTTGCTTAATGGTTTAATTAACATGTACCATTTTTACCCAGTTGGTTGTAAAGTCTTAAAGAGAGGAGGCTATCTTTGTATCTTTTTTTTTTAATCTTCTAAGACACATAACTGTCAACTGAAAAAAAATGCACAGCCTAAAAGTTGAACATTATGTTCTATTTGCACAGCCTAAAAGTTGAACATTATGTTCTTCAGAGCCCTTGCCCTGAGGGAGGTCTCCGAAGAGGTAAGGGAGGAGCCAGGATATATAGGAGTTTTTGCAGCAAAAACCAGGTAGTAGAACATCAAAAGATTACTGTTAATTAAAGAAAACCAGAAATCTCAAGTTAAGGAATTTAGTGCTTTTCTGTGTATGGGAAGATCTTAAGAATCTGGGTTCATTGAAGTCATTCCTTTGATATGCACCTCAGCTACCTGGGGCCAGGATCCTGTTTTTCTCCATCCTGAATCCCCTCAGGGTGCACAGTCAGGGTGTGAGTTTGGCTGCTGGCTGATGGCAACAACATCCTTTGTTTACTGACATGGCAGGTGGCCTTCTCAGTCCACATCACAGTGGGCAGTGTGTAAAGGAGCTGTGTATAAATGCTAGTTGTGTGAAACAGGAACAGTTTTGTTTTTGTTTTTTTTAACCTAACAACATAATTTTTAATTGACAAAAGCAAAAATTGTTTGTCTTTAAAAATATTATATTTAGTAAGCATAGTTTTATCAATTTTTATCAAATTGATGATTTTTTTAACATCTTTATTGGAGTATAATTGCTTTACAATGGTGTGTTAGTTTCTGCTGTATAACAAAGTGAATCAGCTATCGACAGAGGAATGGATAAAGAAGATGTGGCACATATATACAAAGGAATATCACTCAGCCCTAAAAAGAAACGAAACTGAGTTATTTGTAGTGAGGTGGATGGACCTAGAGTCTGTCATACAGAGTGAAGTCAGTGAGAAGAGAAAAACAAATACCGTATGCTAACACATATATATGGAATTTAAAAAAAAAAAAAAAAAGTCATGAAGAACCTAGGGGCAGGACAGGAATAAAGACGCAGACGTATGAGAGAAAGGAACAGTTTTAAGCAGCCCTTCGAGGTAGCGGCAGCAGAGTCCAGTCCAAGGCTGTGTCTCACAAGGCCTCTCTGTAGAAAGGAGTGCTAGTGCCCCATTTATTGTTTCATCAAAACAATAATAATCTGAATCAATCTCATAGGCGGCCTCTGTGGTATGATCTGGAGGGCTGTAGGGGAAGAAATTGCTCTCAGTGGCACCCCAAATACCATCACTGGTACTGCATTGGTTCTGTTAAACACTGTCCTTTCCTTAGTCCTTTGATCCTCAAAAAGAGGGGTTGCACAAACTCTGGGAGGGACTGATATTTATATATTGATCAAAAATTGGGACATCTTTTAACAACAAATACAAGAAAAAGCATGGACATCATGACTCTGAGCTAGTGGTTCATAACCTTCATTGCATGTTAGAGTCATCTGGGGAGTGTTTAAAAAAAATCCCAGCATTTAGGCTACACCTGTGACAATGAAATCCAAGTTTCTGTGAGTGGCGCCCTCTTAGCAGTAATTTTTCCAGCTCCACGGGTGATTCTATTGTGTAGTCCAGTTTGAGAACCCCTGCCCTACACCTGCTTGTTAAATGCAATCCTTACTCAGGAGAGGTAACAAATTAAATTACTCTTATTTTAATCTAATGGATTAAAAGAGGGGAAGGATTGAAAAATAAATTACATATCCCGAGGCTAGTGGTCATTAAAATATGGATGAAATAGAGACATGGCTGAGAGGGAAGTGGGGGAATCTTCCTCCTATATATTTTGTTGAGTTAGTCATTCAGGACTTCTGTGAAAATCAGGAACAAATAATAATTGCATAACTGAATAGCCCTCCCATATTGCATTGGTTATATTTTTAAATTTTGTAAGTTAGTGCTTTAACATCTACCAAATGGCCAGTAGCTATAGCCAAGTAAATCCTGGCGCACCCCCAAACATCTGGAGACTTTAGATGGCCCCATACCATATGCTTTAACAGTAATAATGAACATGAACTTTCCAGGGTATCACTTTCAAACATAGCTAGCTGATCCTAAACCTACCTAGCCTGCCTCGTCAATGGCTTCTCCTAGAAACCACAATAAAGGCGGTCCCCACAAGTAAACTTTCTCCCTCTGCCTCATTACAGATCCTAGGGCTTCCCTTGACTGCCCCACGTGGCTGCTGTGTTCTCCCCAGGGAACTGTGAAAATAGCAAAACTGTAAAACTGCTTTCTCTCCCTTGACCTGCTTCTGGTCTCATCACCGCACTCAAGGTAATATGGTTAAAGCACATGGAAATAGGGGGGGTTGAAAAAATAGTGCCCGTTCAGACATAAATCCCTGTCCTCCAGAAAATCTTTCAGATTTATGAGAGTCTCTCTCTTTAAAGGGTGCAGCTTCTGGATAACTATGCCCTTGTATTAATACAACAAACCTTTTCTTCTTAGAATCATTAAAAAAGTTGTTTTGCTCTTTAAAAAATTGTGTTCCCTCGGAATTCCCTGGTGGTGCAGTGGTTAAGAATCTGCCTGCCAATGCAAGGGACACGGGTTAGAGCCCTGGTCTGGGAAGATCCCACATGCCACAGAGCAACTAAGCTCATGCGCCGCAACTACTGAGCCTGCGCTCTAGAGCCCATGAGCCACAACTACTGAAGCCCGCGTGCTTAGAGCCTGCACACTGCAACAAAGAGTAGCCCCTGCTCAACGCAACCAGAGAAAGCCCATGCACAGCAATGAAGACCCAGCACAAACAAACAAACAAAAAAATTGTGTTTCCAGATAGTTACCATCTGCTTGATGAATCCAGATATTAAGGTGAAGTTTTACATTTCACTTCTTACGGGTGAAAACTTTATGTCAGAAAGTAGATGGGGTAACAGCTCTAGTTTTCCTTAATGGGAACTGACATGCCATTGATTAGAGTTTATTGATATTTTACTTTGATAAATGCTTGAGAGGCTATTTCTTTGTTGTTTCATTTTGAATACGTTTTCTTTCTGGTTTATTGTGACTATTTTTTTCCTGGTGATTTGGATGTTATATATGAGGGCAAAACTTGATCAACCCGTCAGTTTTTGAGAGAGAGTACATACAAACACAACAGTTGCCCAAAACTGTTCTTAACAGTTATCTTACAAATGGATCTGAATTTTATATAGAAATCTAGGGAATTAGAATGATGATTAACTTGAATATGCAATCTCTTATTTTTGGGGGGGGGAAACAACTTTTGACAATAGAATAAAAGATAATATATTGCTACAAGTTGTACCTTTTTAGATATTGTGGGATTTTTATTACAGCAAAGTGTATGGTGAGTTGGGGCAATAATAATAATAACATTTATTGAATATTTACTGTTTTTGCTTGGAGTGGATTTAGGATCTTTGCATGGTTTAATCCATGGAATCTAAATGTTGTATTTTAAAGTGGGTAAAACTGAAACACAAGAGTTTAAAGTAACTTTCCAACATCAACACCTAATTAGAATTTCAGAAATCGTAGCCAGTGAGACTCCAAGATCTCAAAGTCTTAAGAGCCACAAAATACTGCCTCCTGGAATCATTAGCAGTAATTATAATCCCAGATTCTGATTTGATAAAACAGGCAAAAATCCTTCAATAAAGAGGAAAAATGTTTTAAGTATTTCTGGCTCATCTTAGCCAGATTGCAGGATAATTGCTGAGATTTCCACTCTGCTGTTGTAGACACAATCAGCATTAAGCATATAACACACTGCTTTTTGAACATGCTGAAGACTTGAATTATTTTGTATGTTAATCAGACAGAGAGGCCACAGTAAGTTACGGGGAGGTTTGTAGATTACCTTATGAATTCAGAAAAAGACACCTTGACCTATCTAGGTAATTGTTAATTCTCTATTTCTGTTGACTTGGTTAAAAAAGTCTCAGCAAACACTTTTTTGGTTTAGGCAAGAGGCAGACTAAAGAAGTTATCTTTGGAAATACAGAACTTGGAATCTCATACTGGGAAATTTTACAGTGTCAGTGCAGAATGTGGAATTACAAACTGATAGTATGAGAAAGTGCTCTTGTCAGGTTATAAGGTAACCTTGTAATATACAAATATTAGAAAACTGAGGTCCATCAGAGTGAACAGAGACAGGGACAAGGTTAAGAAAAGAGTAATGGGGATGGGAATGCTACTGAGGACTGAAATATTTGAATTATGATGCAGGCCTTCTTCCTGTACATCAATTATAACAATACAAACAAAAATAAATTCAAACGGAAGAAACAGTGAAATATGTTAGGAATAATCACACTTTATTGCAAGGAACATGAAGGCAACCACAAGATTTTGTGAAGTTGTTTGTTTTGAAAGCAATGATCAATTTGAAAAGGCTCATCAGCTCCAGGAAATACTAGAAAATCCTCTGCTTTGACACAGAATGGCTCTTAAATTTGTGTAACTACAATTGGGAAGTTTCTTGTGCAAGATTAATTACTATGTTAATATAATGAAATAGTTTGGTTCGTTTGACGCTCTTTGTAAATTTTCTTTCATTGTTTGATAAGGATTCAATGTCAATATCCACTTGAAACCATAACTATATTTCTTTTCTTGCAGTATTTGAGCAGATCCAGTTACTGGGTCATAAACATTTTATTGAACTGAGGCATGACAGATTTTTTTTTTTTTTTTTTATTGGCTGCTAACATTCTTGTCATATTTAATGTTTCACCTGGGAGTTGGCTTTTAGTCAGAGTTCACTCTTATGTGTGTCTACCTTTCAACCTTGATGCAAAACTAATAACTTATTATTATCTCAGTCATAAATGAATCTTCAAAAGACATCAGGGACTTTCTGTAATCCTGTTAAGGAGGTTTTTTTTGAGGTAGCTATTAACTGTGCAGGTTGTTCTATTGAGTTTAATGACTTAAACCATTATTTTAATAATACGTGCCGTTTTGCTAAAAATATCAGAATTCCTCTTTAATAGTCTTTCAATACTATTCAAACTATGATCACTTATATAATTGAAGCATCTTTATTCGTGGGTTAATTTCTGGGCTTCAAGGAAACATTTTGAAAGATTCTCATTGCTCTCAGAGCCATAAACATCCATGGAGGAATCCCTGCTCAGTGAGAAGTACTTTATGATATATATATTTTTTTTTTTTCTTTCATAGCATGCTTTATAACTTTAAATAGACATTATTGGTTTATCCTATGTTTAACTAAAGGAGTTATGTTTTCCCCAAGATCCCTGATGTTATACAGTTATGTAGGTAAATTATAAAACTTGCATGGGAATGACATATACCAGCTTTATTTTTTTTGAAAAAACTTCCAAAACAAATATGGCAAAATATCAACATCTATTAAATCTAACTGGATACCTGGTGTCCAGTGATGTTCTGTTTATTGGGAAAATGAAAGATAATATAAAATTAAATGAAGATATAGATTTTAACTTAAATTTCTTCTTTCACATTGATTTTTCTCTGTTTTCCTTAGTACTTATGTTTTCCATACCTTTTATCGCTCTTTTCTAATTATTTCTTGTTAATCATTTCACTCACGTTCCTAAAAGACAATGTATTTATTATCCTTCTCATATATCTCATAATGATTCTTATAATTTGGGAATAATTCAATATTTTTTAAAATTTTATTCTATTTTTTTTAACATCTTTATTGGAGTATAATTGCTTTACAATGGTGTGTTAGTTTCTGCTGTATAACAAAGTGAATCAGCTATACATATATTCCCATATCTCCTCCCTCTTGTGTCTCCTTCCCACCCTTTCTATCCCACCCCTAAAAATTGTATTTTAATGTAGCTGGATACAAATCCAAATCCCACACAGTATTTGAATATTTTATTTCTCCACTTAAGATTTTACCTGGAGTCAAATTTTTACATTGCACATCTCTTTGAATCTTAAATTACCTACCATACTTGAGACCACTATTTCTTCTTCTTCATAGTTGTCATCACCTCTAACTTATTTTAGTTCACAGATGTACACATAAGCAGGCCTGACTACTGGCAAAGGATAGAGAGGTATAGGGTTTATCTTCATGTTCCTCCATATCTTTACAGAATTCTCTCTTAAGGGCAATTGCTCAATGCCTCACCCCAACTGGCTTGCCTTTCATTGCCAATCCTGACCTGCTTTCATCTGGCTTAGATTTTGTATGGGATCTCTGAAATATCTCAACAACAAAAGGATGTGTTTGTGTACAAACTACATGCCTGGCGTTATTCTAGGTGCTGGAATTAGAACTGAGATGAAGATAGGTCCCTGGCCTTAAGAATCTTTCAGTTCTTTGCATTTATATTTGTATCAAGGGTATCTGCTGTCCTCTCTACTCCACATCCAGGCCCCACTCCAGACTTTCCCTTCAGGTAACTTGGTTTGTACTCCTACCCAGTTAGGTGGCTAGAGAACAGCCAGAGCTTGTGAGAGTCCTCTGTGATTTGGTGGGGGGTATTCTCATTCTTGGGAAGAACTGGTTTTGCACAGGCATGTTTACGATCCACTAGTTACACTGTGGATGGAAATTTAATGGTTAATTGAGATCTGAAAGCACCGGCCAGTTGTACTCACACCAGCCAGGGGAATTCTGCCCTAATAAATATCCATGTGACCTTATGTTGAGATTGTTCCTCTAGTTCAGTTACTGATCCTGGATGTCCATTCATTGGAAGCCCTTCCCTGCATTGTTTCCTGGTCACTGAGTCAGGCTCTTCTTCAGTTTCAGAGCTGCTCTCTGACTAGCCTCAAAAGGGGTTAGGGTTTCCAGTTTCCAAGAACTAGTACCTCTTGTCCTAATCTCTCTACCCCACATTTTTCTTTAAATCCAGTTTCCATTACTCTTATCTTAGCTAAACATAAATGTTCCAGTGAAGTTTTGGTATCAGGTATAAACTTTTAAGAAACCGACTCTACATATTCCAATACTAACTTACACTTGTAAGAAGTTATACGCTTGTAAGAAGTTACATAGGATTGTCATTGGTTAAATACATCACTCCAATAAGAAGTCTTTCATCTTTAGGAGGATTAGTTCCTTGAAGGTATTTTCATAGCAGTTTTTCAAGCCTCAGTGATAGGCCTATGAGAGTGATTTGTTCACTAGGCCTTTTGGTATTTCCTAAGATATATCACAAAGACATTCTGTAACTTACAGGAAAGGTAAGTTATGCCTCTAGATCTGGTACTGAACACCTACTATGTGCAAAGCACTTTGGGAGGCACTGGGATGCAGAAGCAAACAGAGTAGCTGTGGTTCTTGCCCTCAGTATACCTATGTTCAGATGAACTCCACTATGCACTAGTTGTGAGACTCTGGGAAAAATTACTTAACATATCTGAGTCTCATCTGTTAAAAATGAAAAACGGTAATCCTAATACTTGCTCTGTTAAACTCACAGGTTGTTTTGTGAATCATACCTAACATATCTGAAGTTACTTTAACTATAATGTGCTAAACTATAAGTATTCATATTTTCTTTAACATTGCAGTAAAACACATTCTCAGAAAACACTAAGAAATCTAAGAAAGAAAATTTAAAACTTAACTGCTTAAGACATAGAGAACAGACTTGTGGTTCCCAAGGGGGAGGAGGGGTGGAGGAGGGAAGGATTGGGAGTCTGGGATTAGCAGATGCAAACTAGTATATACAGAATGAATAAACAACAAGGTCCTATTGTAAAGCACAGGGAACTATATTCAATATCCTATGATAAATCATAATGGAAAAGAATATGAAAAAGAATGTGTATACATGTATAACTGAGTCACTTTGCTGTGCAGCAGATATTAACAAGATTGTAAATCAACTATACTTCAATCAAATTAAAAAAAATAGTAAAAATAAAACTTAACTGCTTAAAATTGAAACAGGATAAGTAATGAAGAGCCCTTCCTGCTTTTATCTAGCTATTTCTAAAATACAGCTCAAACATCACTGTTATAAAATACTTACCATTATTGTATAGACATTCTATTCCTACCCTAATAATCAAGAATGTACATCCAGAACTGAATGGACTAAGTCCCAAGGCAGAATTCACAACTCATGGAGAAAAAAATTAGTGAAATGCTAAAATCGTTAACAGATGTAAGAATTCAGATTTGTTAAAAGAAACTTTATAAAATGGACTAAAGGAATTTAACAACATTTATGTACCAAGTATTTCAAGATGTATGTAGAATGCATGCTTATCCTGGTTTCTGTCATTAAAAATGACAAGCTTTTATTGCCCTACCCCCTTTGTCCAAGGGATGGCTTAACATTTATGACACAGTTTGCCACTGAGAGTTATCAATGACACAGGAAGGTGACTAGATAAACACTAAACACAGTTGATGAAGATAAATTTAATTACTTCACTAGGGAGGTTTGAACTAGTTAATTGTGGAATTTTTTTTCTAAGTAAACTTTATATGTCAAGATGCCTCATTGATATCAGAGGAATTTAAAAATAACTTGTAGGAAAGGCACAAACAATGGTAATTTGGGGATGGAAATCAAATTGCAAAAACAGATAGGTTTCCTAAATCTGAGAGTATTTTTGGACTCTTTTGTTTTCTTCTTTTTATAAATAACCTGACGTTGGGATCCAAGGACATTACTGTTCACCTTTGTGTGGGTGGCATAATTACACAGAATACTTTAAGTAGAAATATCTTTATATAAATGTTAGATTACAATCGGAACTTGATGTCACCTACATAGTCGGAGTCTGATAAATACACTTGTATGAAATGTCAAAAACAGGATATAATGTTCTACTTCCAAAAATAGCTCCTAATGAGGTGAAATAATTAAGCTTCTGATTAAGAGCACAGATACTCCTCATTCTTTGTCTTCTTACTGGGTAACTAATTCCGGTGATACTTTTAAAAGCCTTGAAAAATAAAGTTTTGAAGGTTGTCCCCTCTCTCCCATTGGGGATCAGAAGATAAATTGGTGCTGTCTACAAAGAATATTTTCGAAAAAATAATGTCTTTCTTCAGCCTCCAGTATCGTCTTTAATAACCATTAGATTTCATATTATCTTCACTTCTCTGTAGTTGAAAATATACTCCCGATTCTGTAGAAATGCCTTATTTTTTAATCTCTCCAAACCAAAATGTTAAATTTCCTTTAAGTCTCTGATCAAGTAAGTCATCAATATTTGCTGTATGTGCATTTTATTGCCTGATACTATGGTAGGCACCGTAAAAGACACAGAAATGATAGGACAGTTTTTGCCCTCAAAAAGTTCTGTAAAGAAAGGAATCCCATCTTGCACTTGTCTGAACCAGTGTTTAGCAAATATATATTGATTTGACTTGACATGGAAATGAGATGTAGGAATATATCAGTGCCAAATCTGATGCTGAGTTTTATGATGAGTGTGTTAGAGATTATATTATGTATTAGAAATTGTGTTGAGATTATATCTACATTTTCATATTTTTCTAATACAGAAGTAACGCATATTCTTTTGAGAAACTCTTAAAATTAAATAGGAGTATAAAAAATGGAAAAAATTCCAGTTTCAGTATATAATTATAATTGTTGATAACAACATTTTGGTATATTTTCTCCTATTTTTCCGTGCATGGGTGAAAAATATTATTGTAATTAGGTTATGTGCAATTTTGCTTTTATACAGTATTGCTTTTTCAGTTAACATGCTATGTAAATATTTTTCACATTATTGCCTCTTTTAGTCACTAAACACTTGGTCCTCACTGATTTGGGGGAATTTACTAGGTGCCAGGCTCTAGACCTAGTCCTTGTCCTAAAGGAGATGATAGACATAGCTAGGAGACAGACAAGTAAGTAAATAATTTCAGTTCAGAAGGATAGGTTATGAGGAAAATATTCAACATTTACTTTATAGGCACACAAACTGACTTTTTTTTCCGACCATTTAAACTTTTTATTCTATATTGGAGTATAGCCGATTAACAATGTTGTGATAGTTTCAGGTGTACAGCAAAGCAACTCCGCCATACATATACATGTATGCATTCTCCCCCAACACTCCCCTCCCATCCAGGCTGCCACATAACACTGAGCAGAGTTCCCTGTGCTATACAGTAGGTCCGTGTTGGTTATCCATTTTAAATATAGCAGTGTGTACGTGTCAATCCCAAACTCTCTAACTATCCCTTCCCTCCACCCGTAGCCCCGGTAACCATAAGTTTGTTCTCTAAGTCTGTGGGACCTAGAGATTGTCACAGTGAGTGAAGTAAGTCACAGAGAGAGAGAGGGAAATACTGTATATCACCTATATGTGGAATCTAAATACAAATGAACTTATTTACAAAACAGAAACAAACCTTTTGTTTTGTTTTGTTTTTAGTATATCTTTATTCCAGACTTAAGGATGACTTTTACATAGCTTGATAGACTTTTTTTTCAAATTTATTTATTTTTGGCTGTGTTGGGTCTTCGTTGCTGTGCATGGGCTTTCTCTAGTTGTGACGAGCAGTGGCTACTCTTCGTTGCGGTGCACGGGCTTCTCACTGCGGTGGCTTCTTTTGTTGTGGAGCGTGGGCTCTAGGCGTGCGGGCTTCAGTAGTTGTGGCACGTGGGTTCAGTAGTTGTGGCTCGCGGGCTCTAGAGTGCAGGCTCAATATTTGTGGCACATGGGCTTAGTTGCTCTGCGGCATGTGGGATCTTCCCGGACCAGGGCTCGAACCCGTGTCCCCTGCATTGCCAGGCAGATTCTCAACCACTGCGCCACCAGGGAAGCCCCAGACTGACTCCTGAATGTCACAAAATATCTCTACTTATCCACCATTTTCTATGACATTTGTCATACCTAGTACTCTTGGTGGCCCATAAGCTACTCTTACATAATGACTTTTACTAACTAATGACCTCACTTTGGAAGTACCTCCTCTCTACCCTTACCTTTTTGTCTTCTGTTTTATAGGGTTTAGCTTAGGTAACTATTTTCTTAGAAATGTTTTGAACTGATCAGATCATTCTTGATATTTACAAACTCTTCAGATTGAAGGAGATTTAAGTCCTGAGCACATTAGTGGCCAGCACTTGGTGTAACTGACGTTTCATAGAATTCCTCTGTCAATATGTCGCGAGTTTTATCAACTATTCCCATGTAGGATCTTTGATAGCTGTGGACACGAAGTTGCTAAGGAACCTATCCTTAATGTTTGTCCCATCATGAGGGAAGATGAGTCCCTAACATGTGGCAGTTATGTAAAAGACGTTTTTGTACATTTCCTACTCAATTCCTATGAAAATCCTAATCTGTTAGGGATTTATCTTTTTATCAGTGAGGAAACTGAGGGTCCAAAAGTATGAGTAACTTGCAGGAGATCGCAAAACTACTCAGTGGAAGTAAATATTCTGTCTCATTCTTTGAATCTGTAGTTGGTATTGATATATTTCATACATCCTAGAATTCTTACCCATTAGCTCTTGAAATATTGCCTCAGGCTAATTTTCTCCTTTTTTTTTTTTTTCTTTCTGAAATCCAGTTTAAACATATGTTAGGACTTCTCACCATGTATTCCATGTCTCTTCCCCTCTGTTGTATAGTTCTACCATTTTTTATTTTCTTATAACATATCCTGGTTTATTTCTACTAACCTAGTTTCTAGTTCACTTCTATCTTTTTCCATTTGCTGCCATCTATGTTCAATATGTTTAATACTGGTTGTTGTACATTTTATTTCTAGAAATCATTTTTGTTTCTTCTTCAGATTGGCTGTCATTTAGAGTTTCCTACTACCTATCGATAATTCCAATCGTGTCATTTATTTGAAGAGAATGATTGTTTTATAATGTTTGATAATTCTAATACCTGAGGTTTGTGTGAGTCTGTTTCTAAGGTGTATTGTTGTATTTATGCTTCCTCATGGTGCCTCGGGTGCATGGTTCCCTTTGGTGAGCTAATATTTGCCTTGGGGAAAATGTTTGTGGGGATTCTTCAAAGTGTAAGGGGGTGCTCCAAGACAGAAACTGCCTTAAGGCAAGTTCAGGGCTTGTGCTTCCCTGGCTCACTTAGCCTTGGGTATCTTGGCTGCATATTCTTCTATAGTACACTCTACTGGCACAATTTATCAAGCAAAGTTTTTGTTTGTTTTGTTTCCTTTGGTTTTCCATACTGTTTTCAGAGCCAATCAAATGTCTGCCTGCCCTGCACCAGAACTGTGGTAATAGTGAGGGGGGAATACCAATTCTGGTTCACTTTCTTCCTATGGTGTAGATTTAGAGGAATTACCACATATTGTCAGGCAATGTCCTCTCTATGGCTTTTCACTTAGAGTGGCCCAATGAGGCTGCAGACCAAAGCCCAAGTTTGCCATTGGACAGACTGATACCCTCAAGATGAAAGCAGTTTTAGCACACTGATGTGTCACTCCCTGCTCTGGATTTAGGTTATGTTCCTCATAATTTGGCCAGGGAGTTTTCCACTATCTTTTCAGCTCAACTATGCTTTAATATTCATGAAAAATATATATTTATCTAGTATATTCGTTGATTTTACCTAGCCTACCTCTTTTTCTTATAGTATGTATATGTATTTATTTTAACATCTGTATTGGAGTATAATTGCTTTACAATGTTGTGTTAGTTTCTGCCATACAAAAAAGTGAATCAGCTATATGTCCCCATATGCCCTCCCTCTTGCATCTCCCTCCCACCCTTCCTATGCCACCTCCCTAGGTCATCACTAAGCACCGAGCTGATCTCCCTGTGCTATGCAGCTGCTTCCCATTAGCTATTTTACAGTTGGTAGTGTATGTATGTCAGTGCTGCTCTCTCACTTTGTCCCAGCTTACACTCCCCCCTCCCTGTGACCTCAAGTCCATTCTCTATGTCTGTGTCTTTATTCCTGTCCTGCCCCTAGGTTCTTCAGAACCTTTTTTTTTTTTTTTAGATTCCATATATATGTGTTAGCATACAGTACTTGTTTTTCTCTTTCTGACTCACTTCACTCTGTATGACAGACTCTAGGTCCATCCACCTCACTACAAATAACTCAATTTCGTTTCTTTTTATGGCTGAGTAATATTCCATTGTATATATGTGCCACATCTTCTTTATCCATTCATCTGTCGATGGACACTTAGGTTGCTTCCATGTCCTGGCTACTGTAAATAGTGCTGCAATGAACATTGTGGTACATGACTCTTTTTGAATTATGGTTTTCTCAGGGTATATGCCCAGTAGTGGGATTGCTGGGTCGTATGGTAGTTCTATTTTTAGTTTTCTAAGGAAGCTTCATACTGTTCTCCATAGTGGCTGTATTAATTTACATTCCCACCAACAGTGCAAGAGGGTTCCCTTTTCTCCACACCCTCTCCAGCATTTACTGTTTGTAGATTTTTTGATGATGGCCATTCTGACCGGCGTGAGGTGATACCTCACTGTAGTTTTGATTTGCATTTCTCTAATGATTAGTGATGTTGAGCATATTTCATGTGTTTGTTGGAAATCTGTATACCTTCTTTGGATAAATGTCTGTTAAATTCTTCTGCCCATTTTTGGATTGGGTTGTTTGTTTTTGTGATACTGAGCTGCATGAGCTGCTTGTAGATCTTGGAGATTAATCCTTTGTCAGTTCCTTCATTGGCAAATATTTTCTCCCATTCTGAGGGTTGTCTTTTCATCTTGTTTATGGTTTCCTTTGCTGTGCAAAAACTTTGAAGTTTCTTTAGGTCCCATTTGTTTATTTTTGGTTTTATTTCCATTTCTGTAGGAGGTGGGTCAAAAAGGATCTTGCTGTGATTTATGTCATAGAGTGTTCGGCCTATGATTTCCTCTAAGAGGCTTATAGTGTCTGGCCTTACGTTGAGGTCTTTAATCCATTTTGAGGTTATTTTTGTATATGGTGTTAGGAATTGTTCTAATTTCATTCTTTTATATGTAGCTGTCCAGTTTTCCCAGCACCACTTATTGAAGAGGCTGTCTTTTCTCCATTGTAGATACTTGCCTCCTTTATCAAAGATAAGGTGACCATATGTGCGTGGGTTTATCTCTGGGCTTTCTACCCTGTACCATTGATATTTATTCCTGTTTTTGTTCCAGTACCATACTTTCTTGATTACTGTAGCTTTGTAGTATAGTCTGAAATCAGGGAGCCTGATTACTCCAGCTCCATTTTTCTTTCTCAAGATTGCTTTGGCTATTCGAGGTCTGTTGTGTTTCCATACAAATTGTGAAATTTTTGGTTCTAGTTCTGTGAAAAATGCCATTCGTAGTTTGATAGGGATTGCATTGAATCTGTAGATTGCTTTGGGTAGTATAGTCATTTTCACACTGTTGATTTTTCCAGCCCAAGAACATGGTATGTCTCTCCATCTGTTTGTATCATCTTAAATTTCTTTCATCAGTATCTTATACTTGTCTGCATACAGGTCTTTTGTCTCTTTAAATAGGTTTATTCCTAGGTATTTTATTCTTTTCGTTGCAGTGGTGAATGGGAGTGTTTCCTTAATTTCTCTTTCAGATTTTTCATCGTTAGTGTATAGGAATGCAAGAGATTTCTGTGCATTAATTTTGTATCCTGCTGCTTTACCAAATTCATTGATTAGCTCTAGTAGTTTTCTGGTAGCATCTTTAGGATTCTCTATGTATAGTATCATGTCATCTGTAAACAGTGACAGTTTTACTTCTTCTTTTCCGATTTGGATTCCTTTTATTTCTTTTTCTTCTTTGATTGCCATAGCTAAAACTTCCAAAACTATGTTGAATAATAGTGGTGAGAGTGGGCAACCTTGTCTTGTTCCTGATCTTAGAGGAAATGGTTTCAGTTTTTCACCATTGAGAATGACGTTGGCTGTGGGTTTGTCATATATGGCCTTTTTTATGTTGAGGTAGGTTCCCTCTATGCCTACTTTCTGGAGAGTTTTTTATCATAAATGGGTGTTGAATTTTGTTGAAAGCTTTTTCTGCATTTACTAAAATTATCATATGGTTTCTATCCTTCAGTTTGTTAATATAGTGTATCACATTGATTGATTTGCATATTTTAAAGAATCCTTGCATTCCTGGGATAAACCCCACTTGGTCATGGTGTGTGATCCTTTTAATGTGCTGCTGGATTGTGTTTGCTAGTTTTTTGTTGAGGAGTTTTGCATCTGTGTTCATCAGTGATATTGGCCTGTACTTCTCTTTTTTTGTGACATCTTTGTCTGGTTTTGGTATCAAGGTGATGGTGGCCTCGTAGAATGAGTTTGGGAGTGTTCCTCCCTCTGCTATATTTTGTAAGAGTTTGAGAAAGATAGGTGTTAGCTCTTCTTTAAATGTTTGATAATATTCACCTGTGAAGCAAACTGATCCTGGGGTTTTGTTTGTTGGAAGATTTTTAATCACAGTCTCAATTTCAATGCTTGTGATTGGTCTGTTTATATTTTCTATTTCTACCTGGTTCAGTCTCAGAAGGTTGTGCTTTTCTAAGAATTTGTTCATTTCTTCCAGGTTGTCCATTTTATTGGCATATAGTTGCTTGTAGTAATCTTTTATGATCGTTTGTATTTCTTCAGTGTCGGTTGTTACTTCTCCTTTTTCACTTCTAATTGTGGATTTGAGTCTTCTCCCTTTTTTTTTGATGAGTCCTACTAATGGTTTATCAACTTTGTTTATCTTCTCAAAGAACCAACTTTTAGTTTTATTGATCTTTGCTATTGTTTCCTTAATTTCTTTTTCATTTATTTCTGATCTAATTTTTATGATTTCTTTCCTTCTGCTCACTTTGAGTTTTTCTTGTTCTCCTACTCTAATTGCTTTAGGTGTAAATTTAGTTTGTTTATTTGAGCTGTTTCTTGTTTCTTGCGGTAGGATTGTATTGCTATAAACTTCCCTCTTAGAACTGCTTTTGCTGCATCCCTTAGGTTTCGGGTTGTCATATTTTTATTGTTATTTGTTTCTAGGTATTTTTTCATTCCCTCTTTGATTTCTTCAGTGATCTCTTGGTTGTTTAGTAGCATATTGTTTAGCCTCCATGTGTTTGAATTTTTTACAGGTTTTTTCCTGTAATTGATATCTAGTCTCATAGTGGTGTGGTCAGAAAAGATACTTTATACAATTTCAGTTTTCTTAAATTTACCAATGCTTGATTTGTGGCCAAAGATATGGTCTATCCTGGAGAATGTTCCATGAGCACTTGAGAAGAAAGTGTTTTCTTTTATTTTTGGATGGAATGTCCTATAAATATCAATTAAGTCCATCTTGTTTAATGTGTCATTTAAAGCTTGTGTTTCCTTATTTATTTTCATTTTGGATGATCTGTCCTTTGGTGAAAGTGACATGTAAAGTCCCTTACTGTTATTGTGTTACTGTTGATTTCCCCTTTTATGGCCATTAGCATTTGCCTTATGTATTGAGGTGCTCCTATGTTGTGTGCATAAATATTTACAATTGTTATATCTTCTTCTTGTATTGATCCCTTGATCATTATGTAGTGTCCTTCTTTGTCTCTTGTAATAGTCTTTGTTTTAAAGTCTGATATGAGAATTGCTTCTCTAGCTTTCTTTGATTTCCATTTGCATGGAATATCTATTTTCATGCCCTCACTTTCAGTCTGTATGTGTCCCTAGGTCTAAGTGAGTCTCTTGTAGATGGCATATATATGGGTCTTGTTTTTGTATCCATTCAGCCAGTCTGTGTCTTTAGGTTGGAGCATTTAATCCATTTACATTTAAGGTAATTATCGATATGTATGTTCCTATTACCATTTTCTTAATTGTTTTGGGTTTGTTATTGTAGGTCTTTTCCTTCTCTTGTGTTTCCTGCTTAGAGAAGTTCCTTTAGCATTTGTTGTAAAGCTGGTTTGGTGGTGCTGAGTTCTCTTAACTTCTGCTTGTCTGTAAAGATTTTGATTTCTCCATCAAATCTGACTGAAATTCTTGCTGGGTGGAGTAATGTTGGTTGTAGTTTCTTCCCTTTCATCACTTTAAATATGTCCTGCCACTGCCTTCTGGCTTGCAGAGTTTCTGTTGAAAGATCAGTTGTTAACATTATGGGGATTCCCTTGTATGTTATTTCTTGCTTTTGCCTTGCTGCTTTTAATATTTTTTCTTTGAATTTAATTTTTGATAGTTTGATTAATACGTGTCTTGGCATGTTTCTCCATGTGTTTATCCTGTATGACACTCTCTGTGCTTCCTGGACTTGATTGACTATTTCCTTTCCTGGTTTAGGGAATTTGTCAACTATAAGCTCTTCAAATATTTTCTCAGACCATCTCTTTTTCTCTTCTTCTTCTGCGACCCCTATAATTTGAATGTTGGTGCGTTTAATGTTGTCCCAGAGGTCTCTGAGACTGTCCTCAGTTCTTTTCATTCTTTTTTCTTTATTCTGCTGTGAAGCAGTTATTTCCACTATTTTATCTTCCAGGTCATTTATCCGTTCTTCCGCTTCAGTTATTCTGCTATTGATTCCTTCTAGAGAATTTTTAATTTCATTTATTGTGTTGTTCATCATTGTTTGTTTGCTCTTTAGTTCTTCTAGGTCCTTGTTAAACGTTTCTTATATTTTCTCCATTCTGTTGCCAAGCTTTTGGATCATCTTTACTATCATTACTCTGAATTCTTTTTGAGGTAGACTGCCTTTTTCCTCTTCATTTGTTTGGTCTTGTGGGTTTTTACCTTCTCCTTCATCTGCTGTATATTTCTCTGTCTTCTCATTTTGCTTAACTTACTGTGTTTGGGGTCTCCTTTTCACAGGCTGCAGGTTCCTAGTTCCCTTAGTTTTTGGTGTCCGCCCCCATTTGGTGAGGTTGGTTCAGCGGGTTGTGTAGGCTTCCCGGTGGAGGGGGCTGGTGCCTGTGTTCTTGTGGGTGGGGCTGGATCTTGTCTTTCTGGTGGGCAGGGCCACATACAGTGGTGTGTTTTGGGGTGTCTGTGACCTTATTATGATTTTAGGCAGCCTCTCTGCTAATGGGTCAGGTTGTGTTCCTTCTTGCTGGTTGTTTGGCATGGGGCATCCAACGCTGGAGCTTGCTGGTCTTTGGGTGGAGATGGGTCTTAATGTTGAGATGGAGATCTCTTTGAAAGCTCTCGCTGATTGATATTACATGGGGCCGTGAGGTCTCTGGTGGTCCAGTATCCTGGACTTGGCTCTCCCACCTCGGAGGCTCAGGCCAGACACCTGGCTGGAGCACTAAAACCCTGTCAGCCACATGGCTCAGAAGAAAAGTAGGAACAAATAGGAAGAAAAAAACTAAATTAAATTAAATTTTAAAAAATTTTTATAAGAGAGAGCAACCAAGCCAATAAATCCACCAGTGATAACAAGCACTAAAAACTAGACTAAGATAAACATAAAAATCGGAAACAAGTCAGCCACAGACAGCAAACTCCAAGTCTACAGTTGCTCCCAACGTCCACTGCCTCAATTTTGGGAACATTCCTTGTCTGTTCCGGTATTCCACAGATCAGGGTTCATCAAGTTGTTTGCCAAGATTTAATCCACTGCTCCTGAGGCTGCATGCAGAAATTTCCTTTCTCTTCTTTGTTCACACAGCTCCTGGGGTCAGCTTTGGTTTTGGCCCCGCTTCTGTGTGTAGGTCGCCCTCAGGTGTCTGTTCCCCACCCAGATAGGAGGGGGTTAAAGCAGCGGCTGATTATGGCTCTCTTGCGCTCTCAGGCCAGGGAGAGGGAAGGGTACGGTTGTCATAATTGGAATGCGGGGCGAGACTGTGGTGACAGAGGCTGGCATGACATTGCAAGAGCCTGAGGCGCGCCGTGTGTTCTCCTGGGGAAGTTGTCCCTGTATCTCGGGACCCTGGCAGTGGCGGGCTGCACAGGCTCCCGGGAGGGGAGGTTTGGATAGTGACCTGTGCTTGCACACAGGCTTGGTGGCAGCGGCAGCAGCCTTAGCGTTTCACGCCCATCTCTGGGGTCCGAGCTGATAGCCAAAGTTCATGCCCATTTCTGGAGCTCGCTTAGGTGGTACTCTAACTTCTGTGGGCACACGGCGAAGGAATCCCCTCTCCTCTCATGCGCCGTACCAATGGTCTCTTGCCTCTTAGGCAGGTCCAGACTCTTTCCCAGACTCCCTCCTGGCTAGCTGTGGCGCACTAGCCCCTTCAGGCTGTGTTCACGGAGCCACCCCCAGTCCTCTCCCTGGGATCCGACCGAAGCCCGAGCCTCAGCTCCCAGCCCCCGCCCGCCCCGGCGGGGGAGCAGACAAGCCTCTCAGGCTGGTGAGTCCTGGTCGGCACTGATCCTCTGTGCGGGAATCTCTCCTCTGTGCCCTCCGCACCCCTGTGGCTGCGCTCTCCTCCATGGCTCTGAAGCTCCCCCCACCCACCCACCCATCCATCTCCACCAGTGAAGGGGCTTCCTAGTGTGTGGAAACCTTTCCTCCTTCACAGCTCCCTCCCACTGGTGCAGGTCCTGTCCCTATTCTTTTGTCTCTGTTTTTTCTTTTTTCTTTTGCCCTACCCAGGTACTTGGGGAGTTTCTCACCTTTTGTGAAGTCTGATGTCTTCTGCCAGCGTTTAGTAGGTGTTCTGTAGGAGTTGTTCCACATGAAGATGTATTTCTGATGTATTTGTGGGGATGAAGATGATCTCCACGTCTTACTCTTCCGCCATCTTGAAGGTACCCCTAACCCAGCTCTTCATACCAGAAAAGAAACTGTCCTACCAACTTCAGAGCTGGAATTCATAGCTGATCTGCCTCTAGGTTCCAATGAATATTCTATTATTTTCCTTTAATGCTGCATTCCACCCACCATAATTGTTTGACAGTTTTTACTGATAAATCCACATGTCCTTCCTGTAAGGGTCAACTAAAAACAAAAATCTACAAGAAGTTAACATGAATAGTGTTTCCTCAAGCACACCTAGTTAAAACTTAATGTTCAAACTCTTCACAAGTTGTAGAGATACAGGGTTTCCCACTTGAAATTTAAGACTGTGGTGTGTTTTCACCTTTCGTGGCCTTGCATTCCTTTTAAATCACAAGGTGCAGGAATTTATTAGAGTTTGATGTGCGAGTGATGGCATGCTTAATATGTTATATGAGTGCAGTGTCCTCTAATGCTCCCTGGACCAACATAAAAACAAAAAGTTGCATCTCATTGGAGATGTTGAAGCACAAAAAATTTTAATAAATAAGAATTACGGTATAATAAAATTCATCATTCTGAGGAATTGGTATAGCACTAAATGTCTTTGGAAACTCATATTATTCTTTTGCTCTTCTTGTTTCTATTCCATTCTACCATTGTAATGAATTCTTTAGGTATTTCTTAGGGGGATTTTAAAATCCCAACTACCCTCAAATCCCCTTTTCTCTAAAATGACTCCAGGATTGAATTTTAAGATTATTTTGCACTTTCACAGCAGGACAACTACACATTCAATGTAGACTTCACATTGTAGAGAAATTTACAAAGGCTATTCTGGTTCTGATTTTGCTTCTTTCTTTGTGTACTCTGTAGTGGTTGCTGCCAGTGCCCTGTCCCTAGCTCCTTGGCAGTTACCATTTTCATGCACACTGGTGCTATTTCCAACTGCTGGTGTCTGTGACTCTGTCTGAGGATACTCTTGGCCATGTGAGCCTCTCCTTTCCTGATACAGGCTGGAAGTACCAAGGAATTTCTAAGTATTTAATCAATGACCATTGGATACTGGTAGATAAATGCTTCTGCTTCCTTACTCCTTAGACAGGATAACTGAGGTTTGTGTTTTCCACTGGCTCCCAGATCTCACCAGTGGGATTAAGCTGTGCTTGTCCATGGTGGTAACTTCCTTGATAATGGACTTATTATTGGCTTTCTTGTCTCCCTTTTTTCACTTTTCTACTCCCCCCCCCTGAAGTTTCCTGGGATCACTTCCAAATAAATGATACATACCTAAATCCTTGGAATAAGGTCCAGTTCTGGGGGAACCAAATAAAGACTCACCCCTTGCTCTTCCCTCAAACCACATTACCATGGAAAAGGCGCTGATTAACTGAAAAACTGCAATTTAATGCTGGATTTGTCTTTAGCTTTCCTGAATCATTAGAGACTTCACAGATACTCAAAGTTACATATTGCTATAAGAAATCTTAATGGAAAATAAGTTTACTAAATGCTTGTCTAACTTTTTTAAACTTATAGAATAGACCGGCAGTAGCAGCTGTTACTAAAAAGATAAGAAATAATGCTATGGAATTCTTACAAAATATATATTTCATATATATTAATACCTCACAATATCCCTATTTGAATGGAGCTATTATTATAAGCATTTTTCAATGAAGAAACAGGGAACCAGTAATTAAATGACTTGTCTACAGTTGAGGTCTGTCCCTGTTAGAGATGGGTGCCAAGCAGACCCACTCCAGAGGCTGCAGTCCTACACTCTGTGCTCTGGATGATTAAAGCACAGTTTTATTTCCAAGCAGGGGCTGAAGGTAAACCATACATGCTTTAGAAGTTTCTATAAACACTCTTTAAATCTGTGATCAAATACAAGTGAGTCTGAGAACACATTACTGTTTTCATAGGCAATCTGGAGGAGAAGTAAATCATATTAACGGTGAATCAGACCCTACTCTTGTCTGTTTACAAAGGTATAAGTCGCTGGGAAACTGAAGTTGGTATGAGGATTCTTAGGCTCTTGCTCCACTAGTCTCTTTCTTTTTTTTTCTTTTTTTGGGGGGACCATCTGTCTGTGTGGCATGCGAGATCTTTGTTCCCTGACCAGGGATCGAACCCGTGCCCCCTGCAGTGGAGGCACGGAGTCTTAACCACTGGACTGCCAGGGAAATCCCCCAGTAGTCTCTTTCTTGAGACTTGGAAATTTTCCCTCCAAGCCTTTAATTTGATTTGGTCAGTCACTACATCCAGGGTTATTAATCATCTAAAACATGCATATACAAGTGTTGCCCCATTTCTTATCCAAAATGGAAATGACCCTCAGGCATTCATATTGCCTCCAGTTCAATAGCATCAATAATATAACTTTGTATGTTCATCTTTTGGGTCTGGTGGATATTGCAGTCCTATTTATTCAAGACATTTTAACTTCAAGATCACAGATTTTTAAAAGCAAACATATGTATTCCCCTAAGCTTTATGTATTAAACTTTTTATGGATATGTGATTCTCCTTCTATGTGGTGGAATATCATTTATGAGAAACATATCTTTTTTTAAATTTCTTTCATTTTTATCTTCATCTTTTAGGTTTTATCTATTTTATTCAAGTATAGTTGATTTACAATGTTATGTTAACTTGTGCTGTACAGCAAACTGATTTAGTTATACATTTATATATACATACTTTTTCATATTCTCTTCCATTATGGTTTATCACAGGATATTGAATATAGTTCCCTGTGCTATACAGTAGGACCTTATTGTTCATCCATTCTCTGTATAATAGTTTGCATCTGCTAATCCCAAATTCCCACTGCATCCCTCCCCCATGCCCCTCCCCCTTGGCAACCACAGGTCTATGTCTGTGAGTCTGGAGAAATGTATTTTTATAAACATGACTAATTCTTTAAATATAGTCTGCTAGCTATTACACATGTAAAGCCCTGAAATTAAGAGAAGATCTGACAAAACAGAATTGAAGCTACTACTTTAAATTATGTATAAAATGCCAAAGAACAGAAAACAACATTAAAATGGAAGTTAGAATCCATGCGTTTTTGCTTGGCTAGAATTTTTTTTTAAAAACCCTTCTAGTAGAAGTTAGAATCCATAGAATCCATGAGGTCTTGCTTGGAGGTATTGCAAAGGAGTGAAATGTTATACTTTGATAGGGTCTTGAGGGTCATAGTAAGAACTTAGCATTTTCTTTGGGTGAGGTGGGGACCGCTGAAGGAAAATGAGCAAAAGTATGACATGAGCTTACTTGCTTTTTAACAGAATGACTCTGGGTGTTAGTTTGGGGTGTAGACTACAGGGGGCAAGACCGAATCAGAAGGCCATTTGGGAGACTGTACAATAAGCCACATGAGATATAAGGTGGCTTGGATCAGGGTAGCAGCAGTAGGGGTGGTGAGAGAAGTAGATTTCTGGTCATATTTTGTAGTTACATCTAGCAGGACTTGCTGACAGAGGAGCTATAGGGTGTGGAAGAAAGAGGCATCAAGGGTAACACCAAGGTTTGGGGCCTGAGCAAACTGGGACGTGGAGCTGCCATGAACAGAGATAAAGGCTCCAAGAAAGAGTTAACTTGGGGGCGGCAAGAGAGAGAGAAACTCGGGTTTTGATTATGTTGAATTTGAGATGCTTGCCATAGAGCGCTGAGAAATTCTAGGAAATTGTTCTGAAAAACACCCACGAACTGGCTCTTGCAGACTATATGACCCTGGTGCCAATGTTTTTTGGTTTGTTTGCACATTTGTTTTTTTTAAGCTAAACCCTTTTCTCTTGTTTTGTGTCAAAGAGTTTTGAATGAAAAGTCCAACGTTGTCCAATAGAGTATTTTCTGAGTTGTTCTTCATGTTGTTTTTGGTGAAGACGAGTCGAATTAAATATGAAAATCCCTCCACTCCCTCTATGAGATAATTGAATCCATTTTTCCATCCGCCTCTCTAACACCACCAGCAACAGCAAAGTTATACTTATTTGAATCTCCTTGGCTAGCGTTTATTCTACAACCATCACTTGATCTAAAATCGATGCTCATGTCTCTAGTCACCTGCTCAGAGATGCTATTCATTAATTTTTAACAGGTGACATCTAACTTGTTCTCGTTACAAATGGATGAATGTGGGCTTACATCGCTGTTCCATTTTTTACCCCCTTTCTCTTGTAGAGATCTGTCCTGGCATGTTTAAGGAAAAAAACAGGCCAAATGAAACTTAAGCTTCTCATTTCTGGCATGCTTAAAGCCCAGCATGTAAATGTAGCTCCAGAGAGAAGCAAAGACAAGCTTATAAACAGATGTTTTCACAGGTAAACCACTGATTTTTAACCTTGAGGAGATAATAAAGCCATGTCAGTATCTATTTATCAGTGTGAGTTTATCAGTGTGAGAGGGAAGTCATCTGTCCCCCCAGGGGCTTACAATGCTTATAAATGAATAGTGGTGCAATGTCAGTGTGACACTTCTGATACTGTAAAGCCTTAGATCTCTTTGAGGTTGGGCTCTTATACTGAGAGACCCGACTAGAAGCAGTGTATTTATTGAGTGTTCCTACATCTTCTACAGCTGATCATAGATCTTTCTGTGTTTCCTCACACCATCTTCCAGACTGACATCAGCCAGGGGGACCCTTCTAGCTTTCAAATCACAGTGCCTGTTTCAAACTTTTCCAAAAGTATTTAAAATGCTCACATTTTAAAATAAAAATTTTTTCCCTGTGAAAATATTTTCTTTAAAAATTATTGGGAAATACGAATAAACAAACAAAAACCAATAATAAAGTGAAAGTACCTCTAATTCCACACCCAGAAGAAAGTATCATCCATTATTTGTGAATATTCCTCTCGGCTGAGATCCTGGTATGTGTTCGTGCCTTTACAAAGTACTCAGTTGGCATGTATTCTTTAATCTCCTTCATTTAAGATTATGTTATTTGCGTCTTTCCATACAAATAAATATTCTTTTATAAGCTTATTGTTCTGTGGTTGCATAGGAGTCCACTGTGTGGGTAAATTATAATTTATTTAACCAAGTCTCTTGTTGGACAGTTAGATTTATTCTCATTTTTATCTATTTTATATAATGCTATGGTGAATATCCTTGAATTTATGCATATACATGTTAATTATTGTGGAGATTTATTGATTTTTTTTCTAAATTTTATTAAAGTAGAAATACAACTTAAACACAGAAAACTATACATTACTGTAAGTGTACAGCTCAAGAGATTTCCACCCGTGAACCCAGCTGTGTGTGCATTGCACAGCAAGAAAAAAGGAACTAGCCCAACCCCAGGAACTCGCTTGGACCCTTTCCAGTGGCTCCTCACCCTCCAAGGGAAATAGGAGCCTAACTTCTGACATCATAGATGAGTTTTGCCTGCTTTTGAACTTTTTTGAAAGGAGTCATACTTTATATTCTCTCATGTCTGGCACCTCCCTCCCAACAATAAGTCTTACGTTATTCGTCCACGCTGTTGTGTGTAGTTGTTGCTGTTTATTCTCACTGATATATAACAGGGGCCAATAGATATTTTCTTTAAAGGAGCAGATAGAAAATATTTTAGGCTTTGCAGGACATGTATAGAACTGTGGCATGTTCTTCTCTGTGTGTGTGTGTTACCAATCCTTTACAAATATAGAAACTAGTCTTAGTTTGCAAGCCACACAAAAATAGGCCTCACACTACAGTTAGCTCATAGACCATAGTTGGCCAATCCCTGCTGTATAGTATTTGATGATATGAATATATCACCCTTCATTTATCCATTCTGCTCTGGATAGACATTTGCTTCTGGTTTTTGCTTTTTAAGAACAGTGTAAATATGAACATTCTCATACATGAGTAGAATTTCTAGTCATAAGGTACGTGTATATTCTACTTAGTGGATTCTGCCAAATGTTTTCTAAAGTAATTATACCAAGTTATACTTTTACATGCAGTGCTTGATAATTCCAGTTATTCCACATTCCTGCTAGCAGTTGAGAATGTGCATTATTTTCTTTCTAAATTTTAACCAATCTAGTATGTGTGCAGTGGTATTTTATGTGGTTTTAGTGTTTATTTCATAATGACTTATAAAGTTGAGTGCTTTTTCTTATATCGATTGTCCATTTTGGTTTGTTTCGTTATGAAGGTCCTGTATAAGACTTTTGCCAATTACTTTTTGGTTTCTGTGTCATTTTAATATTGACTCATAGGAGTTATTTATATGTCGTAGGTTTATTAGATATATGTATCACAACTATTTTCCCTCATTCTGTGGCTTGCCTTTTCTCTTAATGGTGTCTTTTTTTTGTTTGTTTCTTTTGGCTGCATCAGGTCTTAGTTGTGGCATGCGGGCTGTTTGTTACGGCACGTGGACTCTTCGTTGCAGTGCGTGGGCTTCTCTCTAGTTGTGGTGTGTAGGTTTTCTCTCTCTAGTTGTGGCCTGCGGGCTCCAGGGCATGTAGGCTCTGTAGTTTGCAGCACATGGGCTCTCTCATTGAGGCGCACAAGCTCAGAAGTTGTGGAACGCGGTTATAGTTGCCCTGTGGCACGTGAGATCTTAGTTCCCCGACCAGGGATCGAACCCACATCCCCTTCATTGGAAGGTGGATTCTTTACCACTGGACCACCAGGGAAGTCCCTTAATGGTGTCTTTGGATGAACAGAATTTTTACAATTTTCATGCAGTCTTTTAATCAATAATTTTATTTGCAGTTAGCACTTTTTGTATTTTGCTTAAGAAATCTTTGCCTTTTTGCCCACCTCCCCCAAAAACTTTGTTGTTTTACCATTCACATTTATCTATGATACATTTAGAATTGTTTTTTGTATATGGTGCAAGGTATAGGAATCAAGGTACCTTTTTTTCCTATATGGCTGGCCTATCAACCCAGGTCTATTAAGTGAAAAGACCATCTTCTTCCCTGCTGTACTTCAGTATCACCTTGGTTGTAAATTAGCTAACCACATATAACTAGGTAACTTGCTGGATTCTCTATTCCATTGGTCTATTTGTCTGGGATAATTTTTTTTTATCTGAATTTTATTTATTTATTTATTTTTATACAGCAGATTCTTATTAGTTATCTATTTTATACATATTAGTGTATATATGTCAATTCCAATCTCCCTTGTCTGGGATAATTTTAAAGATCTTTTTAAAAAGCTCAAAATCTATTGAAGAAGTAAAAACTTCCAGTTTTATCTTGTTCACCTTTAAGATGGCCAGTTAATAGATTTTCTTAACTTTATATAGCCTGGCATTGTATAAAAGTACTCATATACAGGAGAGGATATTTGTGGACTGATACCAATTCAAAGAATGTGAAAGTTTTGTTTGTATTCTTAATCAACAGGGAGAAAACTAGCTGCTGTAGAGATATTAAGAATGATAGAAGAGAAAATGATAAAGATATGAATGGGGCATACTTATTTGAGAAGAGCATTAAGTTGATTTTCTATCCAAGTCGAGCTCTACTTCTTCAATGCTACCTCTCCAGAAAGGTTTTCCGTGATTCAGTCAATTGCTGTTGTATCACCCTAATTCATCTGATTACGATTTGTCACTACTAGTATTTTTCATATTGATTTATTAATTTTTCTGTCTCTCTACTCTAGAACATAAATCCCCTGAGAGCAGAAATTCTTTATAACTTCAATACGTTTTCCCCAATGTTTAAAAAGATGCCTCCCTGTTGTAAGTGCTCAGTAAGTATTTATGGAATGAGTGGACCTGAGACCAACAAAGAACAGTTTTGCAACAATTAGCAAAATTAAATAACTGAAATCAACCATTCTAGGGCTGTGTTTTAGAGACAAGATGTCTTGTCAAAACAGCCTTTGAAGGCAATTAAAAATTAAGAAAAATTAATAAGTCAAGATCTCGCCTTTGTGTCTAATGGCTGATGTGAGACTTTATTACATGATTCAGTGATTTTTTTCGGAATGAACTTATATAATGCAAGATTTAACAATTTCCTCTGCTGAAAAGAATACACTTCTTTCAAGACACACCATCATCACTGTTTAATCAATCGTTAAACTCTGTTCCTCTTTATGCATTAGTGGGAATTTGCTTCTTAGCTATGGCATAACACAGTGATTCTCAAAAAGGACAGGAAACATGGTTATAGGGCAGTTTGAGTGTTCATGGAAGTGAATTTAGAGGTAGAAAAGGAGAGTCTAGCTGAAGATACATAGCATAGAAATGGCAGTTTGAATCGTGTACAAAGATCATTAGCAATCAGTTAAAGGGCATTGTAGAAATTTTATTTTAAAGAATTTAACATATATTAACATAAACCAAATGCTCCTAACCTCAACAGGCTGTCCAAATTTCACTAGCTCACGGACCACAAATGCTGACACAGAAGGAAGTGGCATGATGAGATATTTTCAAATTGATGGAAGTGTTATGCTGATAAGTTAAAGAACTGCCGAGCTGGTACACTCTGTCCTGGTGTGCCTGGGACACTCTAAACTTACATCTAGTGTCCTGATGTAATTGTTAATCTGCCCTCTTTCATTCTCAAAAGTGTCCAGTATGATAAGTTCCATTTTATTCCGGTCACAGACCGTGTGGACAGCCCTCCTGGCCATGGTGAGGCCCCTTTTGGCAGAAGTCACAGTAAGAGTCAAACCCCGAGGAAGAGTTTAAACCACAAAAAAAGGCTGTTCAGTGGTTGCTGCTGCTGTTCTTTTCCCCCTTGGCATTTAGCAAAAGATGCAGGATTTTTACAAGTTACAGGCAAAGGCTGTAAGGCAGGTCAATATTAGAGTTCACCAAACCACATAGGATAGTTGGTATTTGGAGAAATCCTTTCTGGGTTGCTTTCTCAGCTCTGGTGGGAGCTTAACAACTGCCAGTGTTATTTTGGCAGCCAACTCAATCGAGCTGCTCACAGGCCAACATATTTAAAAGCTCCAGGAAAAGAAAAAGTCCATTTCCTCTCTCTACCACATACCACACTTCTGGGAGTCTGAAATATCTTACTGAGCACTTTATTCAATCTAAATTTAAGTAGAACTTTTCCCACTTCCCTAGAGAGGAACAACAGTGAACTAGAGGAGAATGAGAGGAACTGGAAGAAGTAATGCTCCATATCATTTGGTTAATCTATCTTGTTTATTAATTTATTACATGGAACAGTAAGTTTAATGGCTTTAACTTTGAAGTGGAAAAGAAGCCCCTGAAGTATACTTTAAAAAAATGCAATAATGACTTTAGAAAGATCTAGGACAAGGAATGCATTTAATGTTTTCAGTCATTTTCCAAGAACTGCTTTAACCTTAGCCTTCAGATTTATCATTTTACATCAGCCCAAATATTACCGCCATAAGAAACCATGTATTATTAAAAATCAGAACAGTTTCCTATATTTATTAGTTTTAGTCATAAAATTGCTATTAGAAATAGCATACAGATGAGTTTGATATCCATAAAATCATTGAAACATAACATGATATTTACTACCTGTGGTACATAATTATACTCACATGCTCTTAGATGCATTTATTTCTGTCACAGAATAATTATTTTCAGCAAGTTGTGCTGCACTTTCAGAAGTTGAATTTTAATTTCCTCATTCCTTTTCTACTTCCTAATTTGAAAAGATGTAATTTCAAGAAAGGTTCTTCATGGAGAGATGTCTTCTTAGAGTACACATCATTTTTTATTATTTTTGACATTTCAGTAATTTTACTTATTTTTTGGTTTATGCGGTGAAATTGACTAAACTGTACAACAAGGATTAATTATAGATGTGTTGACCTATTGATATATTTGCTATTGTACCCTAGCTTTTAAAATAAATGTTATAAATCTTAAAGTCACATGTGTTGAAAACACATGTTTAAAAATAGTACTTTTATGATTTGTGTCTGTCTTTTGCATTATTTTTTTAAATTTATTTATTTTATTTATTTATATTTTGGTGGCATTGGGTCTTCGTTGCTGCGTGCGGGCTTTCTCCAGTTGTGGCGAGCGGGGTCTACTCTTCATTGCGGTGTGCGGGCTTCTCATTGCGGTGGCTTCTCTTTGTTGCAGAGCATGGGCTGTAGGTGTGCAGGCTTCAGTAGTTGTGGCTCGCTGGCTCTAGAGTGCAGGCTCAGTAGTTGTGGCGCATGGGCTTAGTTGCTCCGTGCATGTGGGACCTTCCCGGACCAGGGATCAAACCCATGTCCCCTGCATTGGCAGGTGGATTCTTAACCACTGTGCCACCGGGGAAGTCCCTACATTATTTTTAATTTTGTCTCCTCACTCACCATTTAGACATGATACATATTTTTTGTAACTAATTTTTACTGGAGTATAGTTGGTTTACAATGTTGTGTTAGCTTCAGGTGTATAGCAAAGTGAATCAGTTATACACATACATATATCCACTCTTTTTTAGATTCTTTTCCCATATAGGCCATTACAGAGTATGGAGTAGAGTTCCCTGTGCTATACAGTAGGTCCTTATTAGTTATCTATTTTATATATAGTAGTGTGTATATGTCAACCCGTTAACAGTTTCAAGTCTCTTATATGCACAGGGTAAATACTTAGATGTCAGTTTGCTGAACTATATTTTTGAAAAGTGCTTTGAGGGTGGTGTCAGCGGGTGAACCTGTAGGCTAGTGTGAGAGCCTCGCCAGCTATTCAGGGTCCATATCAGATGCGGCTTCGTGACTCTCCCCTTCTCATCCACTATATATTTTAATGGGAAAATTATATACTACAATTTGGAAATTCAAGAAATTCTTAAAACTCTCCACCCATGAAAAGTCCATTGTGTTTTATAACATTCAGAAGTCTCCGTGGTTGAGGACCTCAAGTAGAAGGATGTAGATTTAATGTAAGAAAACATTTATAAATGAACATCCAAGTCAGAGTAGCCTTCTCCTGGGTAATTTGTGTTGTGGAATATTGCTTTCTAGGCAAAAACTTCTCCATCTACGAAAGGCTAGAGAATATTTGAATATGGAAAAGACATAGCTTACCCAACACGTCTTACTAAAGTTTATGCCTCACAATTATCAGACACCAATTTATTTAAAGGAAAATGACCTGTAGCAAATAGTCAGAAAAAGGACCTATAGGAATAAAAAAATCCCTGGGAGAAATTCCAGTTTCTTAGGTGCCCTCCACATGTATAACAGCAGTTGCAGTGGAAGGGAATCTTTTTGGGTAGACATTCTCACTGTCTCCATTTCATGCCCTCCAAAGCATCTTTTCATGTTCTCCAGTTTTTTGGTAACATTTTTTATTTGAATTATGACAGAATGTTTTGAAGTATTAAGTGGTGTGCAGATTTAAGTTTTACCCCATAAAACTGATGAGGGTGGCAAAGGCTGGTGGGGAAAGAGAAAGAGAGTCCCACAGGGACAGGAGGATGAAAGGGGGAAAGTACAGTTCCAGGGTCCTTTTCCAGGGCCAGCTAGAGACCCACACATCAGTGCCAGAAGCCTTCCTCCTGCCATCTGGTGAGGTAAACTGCCCAAACATTTTCCAGGAGGAGTGATGCTTGATTTGTCTAAAATGTTATCCACCCCTCACCCCTTACCTCCTTTTCTTGAATGGCCTTGGATATACCATTGACTCTATAGGGACAGAAAGCCCTAAATACTAATAAGGTTCTGATAGAATGAAGGGGAAGTTGCTACACCAGATCAATGTGGGACTAAATTAAATCAACTCAAAGCTCAAACTCCACCAAGATAAGACAGGGCTGGGGCGTGGGGTGCGAGTATTGACTGTTGTTTTCATACCAAACCACACTCTACACATAAATATTATTTTAGGCCAAGCCAGCTGATGTCAGCCTTCTTGTGAAGATCATTTCACTTTGTTTGTTATGTAGTAGCATACTTCCTGTCCCTTTTTGCCAATATTGACTTTCAAACATTGGACACTTCTCTTATTTGCCACTGAATGGTCACCTTTCTGAATCATTGGGAAGAACTGCCTCAGTGATAACATCTTCAGAATCCCATCTGCAGAGATGACACAATCTAGTCTTTAAAATGTATGATATAATTTAAGAATTTCTCTGTATCAAAAGAGTAAGCACACAGCACTAAAATTCAAACACATCTTGAGTGAAAAGTAAAAATCAAGTGCTTTGGACATATTTTCAGGAAAAACTGCAGGGATTTTATAGCTTTAATATTTAATGAACTCATAAGTCAATAAGAAACATACTAAAATTATAATAGGTGATCACTGAACAGGGTTGTCCAGAGAAATGGAACAAATAACATATAGATATGGATATATGTACATATGTGTGTGTGTGTGTATATATATATATATATATATATATATATGGAGAGAGTTATTTTAAGGAATTGGCTTATGCAATTATGGAAGCTAAGAAATCCCATGATCTGCTGTCCGCAAGCTGGAGACCCAGGAAAGCCAATGGTGTAGTTCAGTCTGAGTCCAAAGGCCTGAGAACCAGGAGTGCTGATGTCCCAAGACAGAGTAGATGTACCAGTTCCAGCAAAGAGCAAATTTGCTCTTCCCTCACCTTTTTGTTCTATTCAGGACCTCAGCAGATTGGGTGATGCCCATCTGCATTGATGAGAGTCATCTTCTTTATTCAGTCTACAGATTCAAATGCTAATATCTCCTTTGGAAGTACCCTCACAAACACACCCAGATAGGATGTTTCACCAGCTATCTGGGCACCCCTTACCCCAGCCAAGATGATACATAAAATTAACCATGACTAACACTTATTAGGTCTTAAATTATTATTTATATATCATTATACATTTATAATTTATTATATTATAAATATATTGTTTAAAACTATGAGCTACCTTTATACAACTATATATACTGTTTTAAACTATGAACTTCATATACATATATAATATAAACAATAATATAGTTTAAAACATTATTTAGCAAACAATTATAAAGATAAAAATACAGCTATTTTTATAGCATAGACAGGGTTATATTAATATAGTATTATATCACATACTACTGTTTTAAATAATGAACTACTTGTTTTACTATGTATTACTGTAAAAACAAATGATGTGATCGCCTATATAATGATTTTAATTCTTGCTCTTGTATCTGCAAGCACCTTTTTACTATAACATTTAACTTCCAACTTCTCTAGAATACAGGAATTGATTGTGCTTCTTGATTTATAGAAAGTGAATATTTCTCTCTAGCTATTCACTCTTGTTTCTCACACTTATCTCTGTGAAGGAAAACTATGTATTTGTATTTTGTAAAATGCAATGATGAAATTTGAGAAGCTGAATCTAGCAGTGCACATATAAATTGTGCCATCAAAAGATTAGAATGAAAAGTGAAATGTCCTGAAATTATGAGTGGCATCAGTAATAGAGGTAAATGAAGGTGAAGACCTGTTTGAACTGTCCCACTTCGTTCATTTTATTATGTTCTCCCTGAGTCATAAAAAAAGGGTACCCATTTTTCTTAAGCTGATGGGAATAAAGATTATAGTAGGTATTTTGAAGATTTTTCAGGGAGTGTATGTGTTTCCTTGATCTTTGACTGGTATATTAAATATATAATTTTCTCTGATTTTCTCTTAAGAAAATCCTTTTTTTACAGCTCAGATTAAAGCAATTAGTCTAATGACTTCAGGGAACTTAAAAGATGTCCTTGTGCTCTACCCAAGTTAAAGCTCAAAATATACCTTACTGCACTTGAACAGCAACAGAATATACATCCAAATGAAATGCTGGATATGATTTCTAAATGACTTGCCCTTATTGAAAGCACCTTCATCCAGTATAAAAGTATTGCTCCAGTCTGTCAGGATTTGGGGATGAGTTAAATCTATATCAATGGCCCTTTGTAGCATTGGGAGTCTTAGCTCTGCTACGTGTAGTCATTAATTAGAAGGAGGGCAAAATTCTGGCTTAGACTCTGCCTGAGAGGAACTTGAAATCTGATGGCTGATGAAGCGAAATTTATCAATACACCTCCACCAGGCACAACAGGGTTTACTGAATGCTTACTGTGTGATAGACACTGCGCTTCTGTCATGCATAAAACTTGGTTTTCACCTGGAGAAGCACAGGCAGATAATTTTAGCTGAGATTTTCTAATATAGGAGCATATTCAGCAAGCCTGGGGAGCAAACCCTGCCTGACAAAAAAAGAGCCCCAGAGACCACTCTGGCACTTTGACACGAAGGCAGTAGGGAGGGACCTTCACCTAAAGGGTGAGTCATATAGATATGTCCTCTGCCTACTATGACCTAATTCCAAAACTGATTGAAATACCTTTCTTCCTGTTTTGCGCCTTCCTGATTAAAGGCTTTATTTTGGGTGATATGATATGACACAACCAGAGTTTCTTATCCTCTTTAGAGACTCTTTATCTTTTCCTGGAATTAAGTGAGAGTTGTCATGTAACTGTCACTTTAAGTGTCTGAGGGATTTCAAAATTCTTATGTGAAAGTGTAAGTGGTCGTCCAGAATATATACAAGGAGGCCAAGAAAAGATCTCTCTCCCTCATTATACAGAGGAGATAGAGATGATCTCCAGGTCTCTAATTGTTATTGAGACAATGTAAAGACGGTTCTCACTTCAGATTATATAGTTTTCTAATCTTTCAAATGGTCCTAACACCTCATTGTCCCCGATGGAGTTGGAGATTTCTAATTAACTGTTGCTACCACCTTGAAAATTTAAAGTCAATTCTGAAAATGGTGTTTACCACAATGATCTGTTGCTCCATGCCATTTAGAAATATGAACCAGCTAAGTCCTTTTATTTTTAATCAATTGGAAATTTACTCTGCAGAAGGGAAAAATTTTTCAGTGCACACAAAGCATGTGCAGCAAAACAAAAATGCTCTCAGACAAGGCTCCAAGGGTTATTTCTCATTATTTTTGGCATCCCTCTTTCCATTGAAACAAGTCACAGGCGTATCTACAGTTGATCAGTTGACAGATCAGCAATTCTATTAAGATGAAAACTAACCTTGGAAATGTTTAGAAGGAAAAGGGTATACTTTGATTTATTATGCCATTTCATGCTTGTGCTATTATTTCCCTTTCAGCTATACAGGCTATGTTAAGTAGAAACGTCCACCATTTTTAATAAAGTGCTTCATTCAAGCCAAATATTAACCAGCAGCATTTTAGAAGAGCCTTCTGATTAAAGTAAATGAAATAAAGATTGTCCGGTTCTGTTTAATAATAGTGAGGCATAATGAACAGAATACAGCCACATTCTTGTGATGACAAACTGTGCTGTCATTTCTTTTTAGTGCCAGCTGAGGTCTGGGTGTTTTCCTCAGGAATTATAGGGACATTTGCCTTTTAGTAGGTGGCAATGCATTCTAGTTATCTTGCATCTTGATAAAAGTTATTATGAGTGATGTGTGGTTGATTTGTATATTTAGGTAAAGTTATTTTGGAAGTGATAATTTGTTTTTGCCCAAAGTTAGGACTGAGAGCTATCTTATATAATTTAAACTTTGAAGTTTAGTCAGAAGTTAAATATTCAGATTTCCTTGAATTTCAAAATCTCCTCATTAGTTTCTCTCTTTATTGCATCTCTGTGATCTTGTTATCCACTTTCCTCACTGCATTCGTTTACAGCATCTAAATAACTATTCTTAAATTCTTTTGGAACTTATATTTTGCTAAAGAAAGATGTAAGATTTTTGAAAAGGGGTTTCGCAGGCAGGAAGAAATAGAAGTTGAAAGGAAAAACTGATAATATGGATCCACTTTAGCAGAGAATAATCTTTAAATTCCAACAGTTCTCCATTAAATTTTAATTTTGGATGTTCTGTTGACTAACTCAGACTAAATCAAAAAGCATTTAGATTATTCTGTAAACCTTGGAATTTCCATTAAAGTTCAACTTTTCATTATTTTGCACCCTACAAATAGGAAAAAGAAAGACAAATTCTAAAATATTCTAATTTTCAATAAATGAAAAGACAATATCACAAAGATTCCTAGGATATATTGCTCAAGAAATATCCATTAGTGTGATTGAAGGTGGTAAAAAATATTGCAATACTGATGACTATAAACTTATATCAGCATTTTTTCACCCATAGATGAATATTTTTATTTCTGTATTCTGTAGAACATAAAACAGGAGAAGTAAGTATTCTGTGAATTTTGTAATTGAAATTAACTTTTGTTTAAAATAAAAGAGAAAAGGTAATTGATAAGATAAAATGAGCTTCTCTTTGCGGAGCGGGGAGGGATAGATTGGGAGTTTGGGATTAGCAGATGTAAACGATTATAAATAGAATGGGTAAACAATAAGGTCCTACTGTATAGCACAGGGAACTATAGTCAATATCCTTTGATAAACTATAATGGAAAAGAATATGAAGAAGAATGTATATATGTATATAACTGAATCTATTTGCTGTATAGTAGAAATTAACAACATTGTAAATCAACTATACTTCAATAAAATAAATTTTAAAAAACTACTACACTTATCTGTAAGTCTATATTACCTATCTGAATCATCTAAATCTATATAGCTAGCTAGTTAGCCAGTTATCTACCTATCTATGTTAAAAATCTATATCCATATCTATATTATAAATAAAATACTTTTCCAAGAAACTATGTATATGTGTGTATGCACATATTATTTTTGATATATTATAGCCTTTATATTTTTGCCTAATTCACTCTTATTTTCATAGCAAACATGAGACAAAATATCTCATTTTCACATAACTATAATTAGCAATAAACTTTTCCACTTGCATTTATTTTTCAGTATTAGCATCTCTCAAAATCTGTAAAATAATGCAGCTTATTTTCAGAAGGCAATGCCAGATTAAGAATGGAAAAATCTAGAGCCAAATGAAAGGTGCCAAGAAAACAGGTTCATCGCAATTTAAAATGTTGGACACTATTGATAAATTTTCCTAATGCTATAGTACAGAATGCTAAATATAAAAAACTCATTTATTCCACACATGCCATCAAATACAAAATTCAGAAACAATTGAAACGTTACCTCCTATCAGGCAAATCCTTAAATACACCTCTGAATGGAATTTGGAAAAATTTAAACACCAATTCCTCACCTAGGTAATAGTTGATAGTCTTCTAAAGTTCTCATTATTTAGCTTTTAAAGTTACGCTTCCTTCTTTTTTAAATACAACTCTATGTGGAATTTTTCTTCTGAAAGAAAAATCATTTGTCACAAGCAGAATTGTCAAGGACTGTCAAATATTGAGAAACGCGGTGAGAAATGGAAGTGCACTTACGTGCAGACAGTCCAGTGTAACAAGTACTAAATTGAAGAAGAGAGTGGTTGGTGGAAATAGGTCAAAACAGCCCAATGAAGCATGGTCATTACATGGCAAAATGATCTGTAGATGAATTCACATTCTTGGTAGGTGATCTGTTTATTATCAGAGTCTTGACATTGATGATCCTCAAATTAGGTAATTTGATCCTCAAATTACCTTAACTTTGTCAGATGCTTTGGTTTTGTGATACTTACTTCTGCTTAATTTCAACAATATGTTATTTATAAAGACATTGATTTTATATATTTTAAGTTTCTAATACTGCTCAAAACAGCTATATAAACACAGTACCAACTCAAGGAATATATTGTTTGCATTTTTCTCATGAAGCATAATTAGTAACATTTAAAGAATCAATTGTGTATAAAGTTTAAACCTTTGAAAATAGGGCTTCAAGAAATTCAATCAAATTAAACACTTCTAATTCAAAGAATGTTGAGAATATGATGGTAATATGAAATATTATATAGCATATTAGTGTACCTTAATCATGAGCTAATTTAAATTGGTGGTTTTACTTAGACAAAGATAAGATATTAAATTATTGTTCATATATGGACTTTGTTATCATCTTAGACTACATAAAGTAAACTATGGGGCAAAATAAAGTATAATTTTTATAGGCTTGAATAACTTTTGGAGGGATATTTTCAATTATAATGTGTTCCATGCATTTTTAAAAATAATGATTTTGGTATTACTGAACTCAAAGTGAAAACTACTGAAAAAGGCGCTGTATGAAGAAGAATAAGCAAACTACTCCTGCTCAACTACTACTAGTTGTGTCTTTATGGGGATATATTATGAATTTTTATAATTCTTCTTCCTGCCCTCCCCATATTTCCCTAGTAAGTGGGCTAAAGTATTTAATAACATAGCTATCCTCAGATTTGTTTCAAACACTTGGAAAAAAGGAGGCCTAAAGACTTTTATGATTTTTTACAATGGATGGTCCAGGGAATGAAAAAAAAATGCTCAGTCCTATCGGGATATAGAGATGGCATTGCAGAGCTATCTTCAAATTTCTCATTTACCCAACCCCCATATGTGTATATATCCCCTAGTCTCTGGGGAAGTTAATAATTTTCCAAGAATAAATAATTTACTCTCATAGTTATTTGCTCCAGGTGGGTCTTAGTTTCCAAAATGTGCTCAGATATGACTTTGTTATAAGAACTCTTGCACATGTCCTTCCAATTTAATACCTTGTGAAGAGACCACCCCCTTTCTTCCTGTGTGTAGGTGGTCAGAAATTGACATCTGCATTCCTGATAACTGATCCACATTACAAAATTCCCATTCAAATGCTGTCACACATTTTGCCACAGCCATCAGGGAATTTGTGGATTTTCTGTTAATTGGCATTAGTTCTCTCCCAAGCCTTGCATCCCTAAAGGATTTTAGTAGTATGTTAAAATCATGCAATCAAAATTATTTTCTCCCACCTCTGGCCTTGTTATCCCTACACATGAAATCAATTAATGTTTCTTATAGTGAATTGCTATGAGTCATCTTGCCTTCCCGGTATCAGTTCCAATTTCAGGGAATCCTCTTTTCAACAAGTGAAGTGAGTTAAAGATCCTAAATAAGCTCAAGTATGTCTACAATTTAATTTTTTCCTGTCCCGGGGATGGCTGTGATTTCTCAAAATATTAAGCATCTGTGAAGGTTGCCTGTTTCTTACATATGGTCATGTCCAATCCATTTATCTGATGCTGCATAAGCCTGTACACTCTCTCTGAAGCATTCAAGTTCCAACATTTAATCTCCTTTATGCTAAGATATCAGGGCAGTTTCCACAACTTCCATCTGAAAGGCAGGGAATATTCTGATAAGTCTTAAAGCTTAGACCAGGACTGCCTTTCCTGCTAAGCCCTGTGAAACAATCTGGGCTTGACATTTTCTTTGTTGAAAGGTATTTTACTATGAATTAAGTTTCTTTAAAAGACCTCGGACTATTCAGGTTATTTGTTCTTGAGTGTGATTTGGTTGTTTGTATCTTTCATGGGATTTGTCCATTTCATCTAAATTTTTGAGTTAGTGGGCATAGGATAAATAACATTCCTTTCTTAATTTTCTAATGCCTGTGTGTCTGTAGTGATGCTCCCTCCTCCCTTCCTCCTGATATTGGTACTTTATGTCTTCTCTCTCACTCACTCTGTCACTGATTGACCAGCCAAAATAGAGGTATATTAATTATATTGTCCTTTCCAAACACCAGCTTTACACTTCATTGATTTTCTCTACACATTTTCTTTTTAGAAATTTATTTATTATTTTTAAATTTTTTTTGGCTGCGTTGGGTCTTCATTGCTGCGTGTGGACTTCTCTCTAGTTGTGGTGAGCAGGGGCTACTCTTCATTGCAGTGTGCGGGCTTCTTATTGTGGTGACTTCTCATGTTGCAGAGCATGGGCTCTAGGTGCATGGGCTTCAGTATTTGTGGCATGTGGGCTCAGTAGTTGTGGTGCATGGGCTTAGTTGCTCCATGGCAGTTGGGATCTTCCCAGACCAGGGCTCAAACCCGTGTCCCCTGCATTGGCAGGCAGATTCTTAACCACTGTGCCACCAGGGAATTCCCTCTCTACACATGTTCTATTTTTAATTTCATCAATTTCTGCTCTTATCTTTCTTATTTCCTTCTTTCTGCTTGAGTTGGCTTCATTTTACTCTTCTTTTCCTACTTTTCTAAAGGAGAAGCTTAGGTTTCTTATTGATACCTTTATTTGTTTTCAATGTAATCATTAATGGTATAAATTTTCCTCTCAGCACTTCTTTAGCTCCATCCCTCAATTTTGATATGTTACATTTTCAGTTCCATTTAGTTCAAAATATATTAAACTTCCAATGAAACTTGCTTTCTGACTGACTTCTTTGACTAAATATTTGAGTATTTTCCAGATATCTTTCTATTGTTGATTTCTGGTTTAATTTTGTTATTGTCATAAACATTGTATGAATATGTGAACATAACATTGTATAGTCATAAACATTGTATGGTCAAAACACACTGTATGATATCATTTACATTTAATATTTTAATACACAAAATATGGTATATCTTAATGAATGCTCCATTTGCACTAGAAAATTATGCATTCTTGTTACTGTTGAGTCAAGGGTTCTCTAAACGTCAGTTAGGTCATATTAATTGACAGTGTCATTCAGGTCTTCTATATCCTTATTGCTTATGTCTACCTGTGCTACCAATTTCGGACAGAGGAGTGATGATATTTCCTACTGTAAATATGAATTTGTGTGTTTCTTCTTGCAGTCCTCTAAGTTTTTGGTTCAGATATTTTGAAACTCAGTTGTTAGGTGAATATACATTTAGAATTGTTACTATTTCTTGAAAAATTGGGGTTTTTATCATTATCCAAATCCCCTTTTTTAATACTCCTCATTTTAAAGTCTACATTGTCAAGTAGAAATATAACTACTTATAGCTTTATTTTGGGTAGTCTTTGTATTGTATACCTTTTTCTGTCCTTTTATTTTAACCTATCTATGTCTTTATATTTAAATGGATACCTTATTGGCATTATATAGTTAGTCTTTGAGTTTTTTTAAATAAATCTGACAATCTCTGTCTTTTAGTTGATTTCTCTATGTAACATGTCTTTTTTTCTCTAGCTGTCTTCAAGTTTTTCTGTTTTTGATCTTATGCAGTTTGAATATGATATACCTAGCTATTTTTGGTTTTTTGTTATTGTTGACCCTGATTAGTATCCTCTGGGCTTCTTTGATCTCTGGTTTATTGTTAATAATTTTGGAAAATTCTCAGCCATTGTTTCTTCAGATATTTATTCTGTTCTTTTTAGTTCTCTTCTTCCCTTTCGTAATTGGGGTTCCAATTATGCATGACTTAGACCATATGATATTGTCCCACATTTCTTGTTTACGTATTTTTTCACTTTTTTTCTTTTTGTGTTTCAGTTTCGATAATTTGTATTGACCTATTTTGAGTTCACTGCTTCTTACCTTAGCTATGTTGAACCTACTGATGAGCCAGTCCAAGACTTTTTGTTGTTTCTCATTTTTAGAATTTTCACTCAAGTCTTTCTTATAGTTTCCACCTCTGTTGAAATTTCCATCTGCTCTTGCATGTTTTCTACTTTTTCTATTATAGTTTTTAACATATTAATCAGAGTTATTTTTAAATCCTTGTTTTATACTTCAAACATCTACCATGTGTAAGTCTGGTTCTATTATTTGCTTTGCTCTATACAGTTTATTGCTTTTGAAATAACTTTTAAATTTTGTTGTTGTTGAAAGCCATAAATTTTTCATGAGATTTTCTGTAAGACAGATGGAGCTATAGCTTTTATGCCTGGAAGTGGGCATGCATTTCCCTCTGCTGGGCCTTTGGTGTGAGGGTGTGGGTCAGCCTAGAAAATCTAGACAGGTGTGAACTAGGCTTAAGATTTGTTGTTGCTCTGGTTATCCTTTGTGAATCACAGGCTAAAACTGCCTCTTGTGTTACCTTGTGTTAAGGTTGAGGCTGGTTTGCTATATGCTTTTGCTAAGTATTTACTTCACCTTCAGTTTTAGATCAGCCACTTGCACTGCCCTTTTGAGAGGGTCTCTTTCCACACTCTCATCCCTTTTCTAACAGTATTCCAACATTACTTAGCACTCTACATGTTGGCCTGATGGTGAGATCGGGAGGGAGCAGACATTCCTTGCTTTTCTCATTATGCCTCAGTCCTAGGCAGACACTGTGTCCCTGGATCTTAGAGCCATGGCATCCTCAGAATCCCTGCTTCTCACCAGTTCCAGTTCTAGGACCAGCATGTATTCCTGCCCTGTCCCTGGACAGAGAGTATTTTTCTGTTTTCTTCCAACTGAAATATGTTTTCACCAGTGACCTAAAAGTGGCAGTATTTGTTGACTTTTTCCCAGGACTTTGAGGCTTTCCTTCCATAGAGAGGAATGAAGGATCAGTTTGAGGTTTCATGTCTTCCCCGTGGTTGGCATTTGTGTTCCATGGGCCCTTACCAAGACGTATCATTCCTCAAGACCGTTACAATCTTATTTGTGAGTATCTTTGAGGTCTTGGAGAAGATCCTGCAAGTGGGTCAATTTCCCCTTTTATCAACAGCCCCTCCCCTACAAGTTCCATTTTCTCTTGGTAGTCCACGTTTAGTCTTTGTCAAGTTTTAGCCATTTTAGCTGAATTCTTTTGGATGTGTTCAGCAGAATCAGTCTCAGTTAAACTGCTGGCTTGTTATCTCTCTCCACAGGTTGCCTGTTTTTCCTTCAATTCAGGATTAGATAGTTGATCTCTAATGGATTCAAAAAAAGTTGTGAATTTGCAGATTTTCTGGTGTTTTCTTGTTGTAAGGGTAAATGCTTTTTCCAACTTTGTACATCCTAAGTTGAAGCCTGAAGTAAATCAGTTCCCTTCTGAGTGTTTACCCACAAACAAGGTCTTAAAATCCTTCTGTAAGGGTAAGAATTAATAAACATTCATCCACTCAACAAATGTTTACTGAGCACTTCTATGCGGGAGGTACTTTTTGGGAGGCAATAGGGAATAAAACAAACAGTATCATTAGGATCTTGGAGCTCATATTCTCAATGGGGAAGGGAGAACAGAAAATAAACAATAAACATAATATGGATGTAAATTTTATAATATTTTATAAGTTGTTAAATGCTATGGGAAAGAAAGAGACAAAATGGAAGAAAGTAAGAGATCAGAAGTACCATTAGGGCTTGCCTTCCATTTTTAATAAAGTAGTCAGGAGATGTCTCACTGAGAAGTTATAATTAGGTTAGAGACTTGAAGGAGAAGTAGTTCACCCAGTGGATATTTGGGAGGGAGAAACAGCATTTCCAGGAGGTAAAAATAGCCAGTGTAGAAAGCCCTGAAGCAGGTGCAAGCTTGGCATATGTGCAGCTTCAAGGAGGCCAGTGTGTCTGCAGCAGAGCCGGCAGGGGAAGAGGAAGAGGGCGTGGTATCAGAGACGTGGGTGATGGGGAACAGATCATGGATGTTCTGGGAGGCTCTGGAACAGACTTGGATTTTATTCAGAGGGATATGAGGAGGCACAGTACGGTGTTGAGTAGAGGAGTAATATGGTACGACTTTCATTTTAAAAAAACATCTCTCCAGCCACTGTGTTGGGAATAGACTGGGGTGTTGAGTATGAATGGCATAATCAAATTGTCATGCCATTTAATAAGGGTGACCTTTAAAGAAGATTGCTCCTTTGAGTCCAATTCAGAGTTCTTTCTCCCTTCCAGTAAAATTGTATTTAATTGTCAAAAATGAAGCATGTCTTTATTCTACAATTAATGGGACTTAATGCTAAACTGCAAATCATAATGGCTTAAACTATACACCAGTAAAATTTGAAAACTATTCTGATATATTCATATAATCAACTTCTTTGTGATGTCCCCGCTTTGTCATTAATAACATACATTTGGAATGTCCTGAAAGCAATAGATAGTAAATTTATAACATTTTCCATCCTTTTAAAATTTCTTTAACTTATATTTGTTATATTTCTCACTCAACCAGACAGTAGAATAGTTAAGGTTAGTATTCTGTAGTTTGAAGAAAAAAAGTCAGAGAAATGACTTTTTAAACATTCTGCTACCCATTTTCCCACCTCAGCCCTCAAAGTAGACTCATTGTATATAAAATTTACTATAACTCATATTTTCCATCACCCTTATTTGCATAATTTGTCCTCATGGTGGCACAGTTAGCAGGAGGCTAGCCTCGTTGTGCTTGTTGCAGGGACAGACTGAAGGAGACAGCTACTGAAAATTTGAAAATAATACTGATAAGCAGTATGTATATATTCCTATTATTATTATTATTTTAATTAATTTATTTTTGGCTGTGTTGGGTCTTCGTCTCTGTGCGAGGGCTTTCTCTAGTTGTGGCAAGCGGGGACCACTCTTCATCGCGGTGCGCGGGCCTCTCACTATCGCGGCCTCTCTTGTTGCGGAGCACAGGCTCCAGACGTGCAGGCTCAGTAGTTGTGGCTCACGGGCCTAGTTGCTCCGTGGCATGTGGGATTTTCCCAGACCAGGGCTCGAACCCGTGTCCCCTGCACTGGCAGGCAGATTCTCAACCACTGCGCCACTAGGGAAGCCCCATTATTATATTTTAATGTGTTCAATGATACTATTTTTTAAAGAAAATCCCATCTCAGTAACTAATAACACATTTTTTGAAATAATCAAACATCAAATTTAATTCTGGTTGAATCCTTGTGAATGTATTTATTTTTATTTTTTAGGGTTTTTTTTTTCCTGACTGCCAATCACTCCTATCCCCAAATAAAACCCCAAATGCAGGTATATTGACCACCTTGTTCACTTCTCAATCCTGAATTGCAAAATAGTGCCTAGAATAACAGCCTCTCAGTTTTGTTATTGTTGAATGAAGTGTGATAACACAGCGTTCGAAACATTCTCGTCTGATCTCCTGTATGTACAACCGTTTCCTGTTTCTTTAAGCTCTCTACCTAGATTATTTACACATACCTCATATTCAATGTCTGTAACTGAACACTTTTCTCCCAATTTCAAATTCGGTCTCTCTTTAGTGTTTTACTGCACTTACCATCCTTTAGGGTCTTCAAGCCAGAAATCTGGGCATTGTCTTTGACTCATTCTTTTCCTTTACTCCCTACATGCAATCATTCACCAAACGGCATAACTTCTACATCTTGATTATCTTTCAAATCTTTTAAATTTTTTGCGTCTCTACCATGGCCATACAGTTGAAACCCCCCTTTTCTCCCTCTCCTAGATGAGTGTAGTAACCTTTTTTTTTTTTTGCTGTGTTGGGTCTTTGTTGCTGCGCGTGGTCTTTCTTTAGTTGTGGCGAGCAGGGGCTACTCTTCTTTGCAGTGTGCAGGCTTCTCCATGTGGTTGCTTCTCTTGTTGCAGAGCATGGGCTCTAGGCACGCAGGCTTCAGTAGTTGCAGCACGCAGGCTCGCTAGTTGCGTCACACGGGTCCTAGAGCGTGCAGGCTTCAGTAGTTGTGTGGCACGGGCTCAGTAGTTGTGGTTCATGGGCTCTAGAGCACAGGCTCAGTAGTTGTGGCGCACGGGTTTAGTTGCTCCACGGCATGTGGGATCTTCCCAGACCAGGGCTCGAACCCGTGTCCCCTGCATTGGCAGGAGGATTCTTAACCACTATGCCACCAGGGAAGTCCCTGCAGTAACTTTTTGAAACCCTTCCTCTGACTGCATTCTCCATCCTCCACAGTCTGAAAGATCACTCCTAAATTCAGATCTGTCCTCTCACTTCCTTGGTTAAAACATTTTGGTACTTGTCCATTGCTCTTAAGATAAGGGCAAAATTTCACATGCTGGCCTATGAAGTTGTGCCTGATCTGGCCTCACACCGAATCCTCTCATGCTGTATTTGGTTTCAGTTTTATCTTCCAACCATGTTCCTTCTTCCAGTTCCTGGAATGGATCATGAATTTCCCCCGTTCGGGGCCTTTTGCAGTTCACTCCCCTTATTCCACCCTCCACCCCACTTTACTCTCATCCCTCCCACAACTCTCTTTTTGAGCTGAGTTATATTTGCTTTTCAGATCTTAGCTTAAACATCTTTTTGTGTTTGTTCGTGTGGGGTTTTTTTTTTCTTATTTTTGTTTTACTTTACAGAACAGATTTATTTTACCTATCCTAACTTTCAGAGTCCTATGTATTCTCTTTTGCCTTTTTCCTTGTGTTTTGTTTCTAATTATTTTATTTTTAATATATATTTCCCTCCTACTACATTGTAAGCATCCAGAGGGTATGGACATTGTCTGTTCTGTTTAATGATTTATCCCTGCTTTCAGTACACTGTTTTGGACACAGTGTATAATCAGTAGTGAGGTGGATGGACCTAGAGTCTGTCATACAGAGCAAAGTAAGTCAGAAAGAGAAAAACAAATACCATATGCTAATGCATATATATGGAATCTAAAAAAAAAAAAAAAGGGTTCAGAAGAACCTAGGGGCAGGACAGGAATAAAGACACAGATGTAGAGAATGGGCTTGAGGACATGGGGAGGGGGAAGGGTAAGCTGGGACGAAGTGAGAGAGTGGCATGGACACACTACCAAATGTAAAATAGATAGCTAGTGGGAAGCAGCCACATAGCACAGGGAGATCAGCTCTGTGCTTTGTGACCACCTAGAGGGGTGGGATAAGGAGGGTTGGAGGGAGACACAAGAGGGAGGAGATATGGGGATATATGTATATGTATAGCTGATTCACTTTGTTATACAGCAGAAACTAACACACCATTGTAAAGCAATTATACTCCAATAAAGATGTTAAAAAAAATAATGTGTTAGTATGAATGAACAAATAGATAAATTGCAAATGAACTTTTTGAATAGAATGTAACTTTTATCACATAAACTGTGAATATTATAAACCCTACTCATTCTAGAAAGATGATTCAAATTAATTCTAAATATCATAGTTTTCTGATGATACATTTTCATAGTGAATTTGACTATGTTTTCAAAGAATTGGTTTTAATATTTTGCATAAAATTCCTAAGCAGAATTAACATTACAATAGTGTAATTACATTCTATTTAAAAGAGATTTGAATTATTCTCTAAGTAGTTACCATTTATTTTTAGAGAAAAAGTGTATCATCCATGTGAAATATCCAATTTGTACTTAGATAATAGGACTCTTCATATATAAGAATATTTCTAAGGACCTTTTACTGATGTTTCAGGATTTACATTGTTTTAAAGTGTCTTTTTTCAACATTTGATATTTAAGAGTTATTTCGGTTTTGGTATTGAAAATTCTGGCGCATGTTATGTATTTAGATTTCTAATTATAACTTAAGGCACTAAGGCAGAAGTACATTGGTAGTGGCAGAGAAAAACTGTAAAAAATTGAAGAAAATAATGGCAAATAAACATACTTAAGTAATTAAAAATATTTAATAGCTATCCCCAAGGCAAAACATCATATTTAAATGTTTGTATCATAAACAGGGTTTATAGTGTGCATTTATATTCTGTTCTTTTTGTTAAGATGCCACTGGTGTTTATAAAGTGGAATAGATACCTAAGTTCCAATATCATTAATATATGCCAAGTACTACTCCTTTATCCGACACTATTCATCACATTCTAATTAATCATCAAGGAAGAACCCAACTATTCTTTTTCAGATATGGACCAATAACTCTTGGGTAAATTAAATCATCTTTCAGAAACATTTCATTCCTTGGTGCTAATAATTCAGTGCAAATGAATTTCCAGAATAACAGTCAGATCATATTATATAATTTTCTTTAAGATTCTCCATCTTCTGTATAAAGCTTTCATTCTGCATTTGAAATCTGCTTTTTTTCAAAAGTCATTTGCAGTATTGTGATAAGTAGCAAAAGGCTATTCACAAAGTATAACATGAGTTTCAGTTGAAGCTAGAAAATGTTAAAGAACACTTTTTGTTTGTAAAGACAAATCTGAGTTGTTGGGTCACTGTGAACAAGAGGGAAAATGTGGGATATTCTTATCCTTTTAGTAATATTTAATCTCATTTTAACCTTTGTCTTTTCACTATTGTTCTTGATAACATAGCAATGGTCCAATTTTCTGGGATAATTTGCAATTCAATCCTGTGCTCATCACAATACATAAACAGAAAAATATAAAGAAAAATGTCTTTCAGGGACTTCCCTGGTGGCACAGTGGTTAAGAATCCACCTGCCAATGCAGGGGACATGGGTTTGAACCCTGGTCTGGGAAGATCCCACATGCTGCGGAGCAACTAAGCCCGTGCACCACAACTACTGAGCCCGCGCGCCTAGAACCCATGCTCTGCAGCAAGAGAAGCCACCGCAATGAGAAGCCCACGCACAGCAACGAAGACCCAACGCAGCCATACATACATACATTAAATTAAATTAAATTAAATTAAAAGTCCTTCAGCCTCCATTTACATGTATTATTTTTTTGCATCCATGATCTCTCTTTGATGAGAGTGAGTTGCTATAGGTAGATGAGAATTTCTGCATCCATTTAGTGACCTTCTTTGCCATATTTGAAACCTGAATCATCAAGGCAATTAGTCATAGATTTCATGTGGTTCTCATTCCCTTAATACCCAACAACCATTGCCATGCTCCTGGATCTCCCAGTTTATATTCTTGAAATGTGGGATGGTACAGAAAGAATGAAGGCGCTACTTTAATGATTCTACCTCTTACCACAGCAATTCAGGGGCAACTACTTCATTTTATATTTGTAACAGAGACAGTAATCTTTGTTGTTGTTGTTGCTATTGTTTTGAAAATCATTGGTGACGTTTTTGAGTGCTTCACTCCAATTATAGATAATGGGACTTTCCTGAAAATAAGTACAAATAAGATAACATTAATATACCAACTAATTCTTAATGCTTTAAGAAAGATAGACCTATTGCAAAGATAGACTTAAGATTCCCCAACTCTACCCTCTTTAGCAGTTCTCCTCTGTCTTTATTACTAGCACATTATAAAATAAAATAATAATTCTTCAGATATGTTTCCCTTTTTATATGATCTGTGTCATATAATGATATCTTTTTACTTTCTGAAATTTTAATGGTTATCCACGTGTTAGTATGTGCCAAATGTTAGTGGAGCATTAACTAGTCACTATAATTTCAGTGATTCAGAATGTTTTATATCAGTACAGTAGAAGAAAACAATCCTCTTGCATAAAAATAACAGAAGTATTAAAAAATTTTATGTAATTTGTGTATATGAAGAATGGGAAAATCAATTATATAAATTTTATGCTAGCCTGATTATGTGCGTTAAAGACGTTCTGTATGTCAAAGTTCTTTTTGGGGAAAGAATAAAGACACACTAGGGACAGAAATCTTCATCAAGTGAATAATGGTAGAAGAATTGGCTAATGGCTGTTATCTTCAGGCACTGCCGTAAAGAATCAGTACATTCCTTATACATATTTAGTTTTAGTTTCTCGCGGGACCAGTGTTGAAGCAGGGGTTAGGTGCCCCAGGTGAAACAGAACCCATACCTCAAAGGCATGGGTGTCTTCTGACAAATCAGTAGACCCAACTCTCAAGATGGATGCTACTTCACAGCTGAGAGGTACCAAATGAGATCTAATCCTGGCCTAGATGCTTTCTTGAGATAGAAGTTGAGATTTGGCAATGCCCAACGTAGGATCAATCTGGATAAGAGTGCCCACCTCTGCCTCCACTGTCTTTGCGTTAATGGATTTACAAGCCCTAGATAGCATCACATGAAAATTATCCTATTCTTGGACTGAGTTGCTTCATTTGTTTCACTTACCAACATATCCTCAAATAAAATGACTCTTATTTTAAGAAACTTAGTATTACCAAGGCTTAATTTAAATGATTCAAATGGTCAGTCATGAAGACTGGAATAAACTTTGGCCTATTCAACACTTTCAAGATGAAGATTAAGCCTGGAGTTTACCACTGGGTGAAGGCGATCCAAGGAACTCCTACTAAAAGTTCGACACCATAGGGAAGGCCACACTTCAAAGAAACCAAAATTAGTGCATAAAACTTAGGTCATAGGTGGATGTTATACACAAAGACTTTGACATCATTTTTGAGAAGGGATCTCTAAAACCACAGTTCTTGATTTGATTAAAAAGACAATATGAACAAGACATGGAGAAGAATGCCCCAACCTATTTATAGTCACTGATTCACAAAATTGGCAATTTCTTAGGATGATTTACATTTGGAAATGTCCACATCCTTTAGAGAAGAACCAACATCCACGAGTGTCACTGCTACACTGATTATAGTGGGTGACATCAGAAAAAAATAGTATCCCAACATTGGTGCGTTTTCCAAAGTCGAGGTATTTCATGCTTGGATACCATCATTGTGACAGATTGCCTTGTTGACTTCACTGTAGGTTCAGTGTCCTCATCTCTTCACTTTATGCTTGGCCATCTGGCTTGCTTGACCAGTGATATGTGGGCAGAAGTGACAGTATGCCAGTTCAGAGCCTAAGTTTAAGAAGTGTGTCCCCTTGCACCTTTGCAGTTGCCAGGGGAAAACTGTGGTCAGCTAGCCCACCTGTCCAAGGAGAGAGAGCGGCATGTGGGCTAACATTGCTCTAAGTGATTGATAGACCTGCAGTGAGAAGTAGCTCTGTCCCAGCTGCTGCTTCCTGAAGCAGAGACCTCCAGAGGATCCCAGCCACACTTAGCCAACTTCCAGCTCATCTGCTGGTTTGTGAACCTTAATAAATTAGTGTTGCTGGAAGCCACTGAATTTTGGCTTGATGTGCAACTCGACAATAGATTATGGATACAATCATCAGTAACAGCCCAGTACAGAATGAGCTTTACCTGGACGACTGTTTATGTCCCTCTCCCACAGTGTCCCATGAAGGTCAGGTCCACAAATCCTTCTTCAAGCTGTTTTGTCTCAGCTTTGCCTCTCCTGCAAATAACTACTGAAAAAAGAAGACAGTATCACGAAAATAAGGGAAAAAATGCAGCACAGAACCATCAAACTCCATATTTAGAACAAGAAGCATAAATCTTAAAAGCCCCAATTTCTGCAGAGGCAAATATCTCATAAAAACACAATAAATAAAATGTATTCCACATAGAACATTTGACTTCTCTCTCTAAAATATTTGCATTCAAGTGAATGGTTTCTTCTCAGTTTTTCCTTCTAAGGAGTATATACTTGCTTTTTATGTGAGTAACTGAAGGTCTGGTTAAAGACATTTCCTGAGATAGAAGGAAAATTAAGCAAAGGGTAATTTAAGTCCTCACCATAGAGAAATAAATTTTTTGTATTTTAAAATGTTTTTTAGAGCTTCAATTCAGATAATATAGCACATCAAAACATAAGAAATAATGAAATGAGAGGAACCTATTTTATATACAGTTATATATTTCACTTTTCCCACTTAATGTTTTATGAGTATTTCTTATTTTTCTTTTAATTTTAATTTGTTTTTTGGCTGTATTGGGCCTTCGTTGCTGCACACGGGCTTTCTCTAGTTGTGGCGAGCGGGAGCTACTCTTTGTTGCAGTGCACGGGCTTCTCATTGCAGTAGCTTCTCTTGTTGCAGAGCACGGGCTCTAGGTGCATGGGCTTCAGTAGTTGTGGCGCACAGGCTCAGTAGTTGTGGCTCGTGGGCTCTAGAGTGCAGGCTCAGTAGTTGTGGCGCACGGGCTTAGTTGCTCCACGGCATGTGGGATCTTCCCGGACCAGCACTCGAACCCGTGTCCCCTGCATTGGCAGGCGGATTCTTAACCACTGTGCCACCAGGGAAGCCCCTATGAGCATTTCTTGACATTCGAATTTTGTAAAACCCAAGATCAATTGCTGCATAATATATCATCAAGTCAATATACCACAATATATTTAACCAGGCCTCTATTTCCTTACATTAAAGTTGTTTCCAAGTTTTTCCTGTTATAAATAAAGCTGCACACAAACATTCATATGCATAATTGTTTATTGTTTCTTTGATTACTTCTTCATGTTAATCTTAGAATTTGAATTACTTGGTCAAATCATTAGAATGGTTTTAAAGTTTCTGATTTATTTTTTTCAACAAAAGCTTTTCCTTAAATAATATTCTTGGAAATACATTAACTGATTCTAAATATCTAGTTATTAATTTTCAATAGTTGTGACCTCCACTAAATGCCATATAATTTTAATACATGATACATACAATATGTATAGAGACAAAGAACTATTATTGTTTAACCTAAATGCCTCTATTAAAATATAACCTCCATGAGGACAAGGACTATTTCCTCACTACTGTATCCCAGCACCTAGGATAATATCTAGAAAAAAAATAATGCTTTATTAATATTTGTTTAATGAATGAACAAAACTCAAATTTAGATTTCCAACAACTCCCAAGACTAAGGTTTATTTTCCACTTTGTATGGTACTTAAATAATTCTTAGTCATTTTGATTTCTGCCTTTGTGAATTAATTGTTCATGTCCTTTGCCTTCTTCTGAGGGTTTTGACTAACTTTGAAAATCTCCCTGGGGTGTTGTTCAGTACAATTCAAAGGGATATCAAGTCTCTTTGGGATCCACTAGACCTAATACCAGTCCAAAAGGGAACTTAAAAATGATAAAAAATCCTAGACTCAATCTTAAAATGAATATCTAGAGTGAACTTCAGTGGATCAACAAAACAACCAGATTGTGAGCATATGTGTGTAATACCCCCAACTATAGGGAACATTCAGTAATGTTAATGATGTAATGTGTGAAAGGAGCTAGCAGCTCACTCTCAACTAGATTTTTCTGAGAGTTTTCTTTGATTAGCCCAATATACTCTATACTTTTTTTGATTCAAAAAGACACATGTAGTCTGTACCGTGCATTTTAATGCCTATGAGTTTCTTTGTACTTTGTACTGTATGGTGTTTTTTTTTCTTTTGGATTTATTGAGGTGTAATTGACAAAATTATAAATACTTCAAATCTACTTTGAGATGATTTAATATACACTGTGAAAGGATTCCTCCTATCTGGTGAATCAACACATCCATCACCTCACATATTTTTTATTTTTTTAAAACAGATCTTTATTGGAGTATAATTGCTTCACAATACTGTGTTAGTTTCGGTTGCACAACAAAGTGAATCAGCCATATGAGTACACGTGTCCCCATACCCCCTCCCTATTGAGCCTCCCTCCCATCGTCCCTATCCCACCCCTCTAGGTCATCGCAAAGCACCGAGCCGATCTCCCTGTGTTATGCTGCTGCTTCCCACCAGCCAACTGTTTTACATTCTGTAGTGTATATATGTCGATGCTACTCTCACTTCGCCCCAGCCTCGCCCTCCGATAGACTATGTCCTCAAGTCCATTTTGTATGTCTACCTCTTTATTCCTACCCTGCAACTAGGTTTATCAGTACCTTTTTTTTTTTTTTAGATTCCATATATGTTAGCATACGGTATTTGTTTTTCTCTTTCTGACTGACTTCACTCTGTATGACAGACTCTAGGTCCATCCATCTCACTACAAATAACTCAATTTCGGTTTTTTTTATGGCTGAGTAATATTCCATTGTACATATGTGCCATGTCTTCTTTATCCATTCATCTGTCGATAGACATTTAGGTTGATTCCATGACCTGGCTATTGTAAGTAGTGCTGCAGTGAACATTGTGGTACCTGTCTCTTCTTGAATTATGGTTTTCTCAGGGTATGTGCCCAGCATTGGGATTGCTAGGTCATATGGTAGTTCTATTTTTAGCTTTTTAAGGAACCTCTATACTGTTTTCCATAGTGGTTGTATCAATGAACATTCTCACCAATAGTGCAGGAGGGTTCCCTTTTCACCACACCCTTTCCAGGATTTATTGTTTCTAGATTTTTTGATAATGGCCATTCTAACCAGTGTGAGGTGATACCTCATTGTAGTTTTGATTTGCATTTCTCTAATAATTAGTGATGTTGAGCATCTTTTCATGTGCCTCTTGTCCATCTGTATGTCTTCTTTGGTGAAATGTATATTTAGGTCTTCTGCCCATTTTTTAACTGGGTTGTTTGTTTTTTTGATATTGAGCTCCAAGAGCTGTTTGTATATTTTGGAGATTAATCCTTTGTTGTTTCATTTGCAAATATTTTCTCCCATTCTGAGGGTTGTCTTTTTGTCTTGCTTATGGTTTCCTTTGCTGTGCAAAAGCTTTTAAGTTTAATTAAGTCCCATTTGTTTATTTTTGTTTTTATTTCTGTTACTTTAGGAGGTGGGTCAAAAAAGATCTTGCCGTAGTTTATGTCAAAGAGTGTTTTTCGTATGTTTTCCTCTAAGAGTTTTATAGTTTCTGGTCTTACATTTAAGTCTTTAATCCATTTGGTGTTTATTTTTGTGTATGGGGTTAGGGAGTGTTCTAATTTCATTCCTTTACGTGTAGCTGTCCAGTTTTCCCAGCACCACTTACTGAAGAGGCTGTCTTTTCTCCATTGTATGTTCTTGCCTTCCTTGTCATAAATAAGTGCCCATGTGTACATGGATTTATCTCTGGGCATTCTATCCTGTACCATTGATCTATATTTCTGTTTTTGTGCCAGTACCATACTGTCTTGATTACTGTAGCTTTGTGGTATAGTCTGAAGTCAGGGAGCCTGATTCCTCCAGCTCTACTTTTCTTTCTCAAGATTGCTTTGGCTATTCGGGGTCTTTTGTGTTTCCATACGAACTGTAAAATTTTTTGTTCTAATTCTGTGAAGAATGCCATTGGCAGTTTGATAGGGATTGCACTGAATCTGTATATTGCTTTGTGTAGTACAGTCATTTTCACAATGTTGATTCTTCCAATCCAAGAACATGGTATATTTCTCCATCTGTTTATGTCACCTTTGATTTCTTTCATCAGTGTTTTATAGTTTTCTGAGTACAAGTCTTTCTCCTCCTTATGCATGTTTATTCCTAGTTATTTTATTCTTTTTTTGCAATGGTAAATGGGAGTGTTTCCTTAATTTCTCTTTCTGATTTTTCATTGTTGGTGTATGGGAATGCCAGAGACTTCTGTGCATTAATTTTGTATCCTGCAACCTTACCAAATTCATTGATTAATTCTAGTAGTTTTCTGGTGGCAACTTTAGGATTTTCTATGTATAGTATCGTGTCATTGGCAAACAGTGACAGTTTTACTTCTTCTTTTCCAATTTGTATTCCTTTTATTTATTTTTCTTCTCTGAGTGCTGTGGCTAGGACTTCCAAAACTATGTTGAATAAGAGTGGCATGAGTGGACATCCTTGTCTTGTTCCTGATCTTAGTTGAAATGCTTTCAGTTTTTCACCAGTGTGTGTGATGCTTGCTGTGGGTTTGTCATATATGGCCTTTATTATGTTGAGGTAGGTTCCCTTTATACCCATTTTCTGGAGAGATTTTTTTTTATCATAAATGGGTGTTGAATTTTGTCAAAAGCTTTTTCTGCATCTACTGAGTTGATCATGTAGTTTTTTATTCCTTAATTTGCTAATGTGATGTATCACATTGATTGATTTGCGTATATTGAAGAATCCTTGCATCCCTGGGATAAATACCACTTGATCATGGTGTATGACCCTTTTAAAGTGCCTTTGGCTTCTGTTTGCTAGTATTTTGTTCAGGATTTTTGCACCTATGTTCATCAGTGATATCGGTCTATAATTTTCTTTTTTTCTTTATCTTTTTCTGGTTTTGGTATCAGGGTGATGGTGGCTTCATAGAAAGAAGTTGGGAGTGTTTCTCCCTCTGCAATTTTTTGGAAGAGTTTGAGAAGGATGGGTGTTAGCTCTTCTATAAATGTTTGATTGAATTCGCCTGTGAAGCCGTCTGGTCCTAGACTTTTGTTTGTTGGAAGATTTAAAATAACGGTTTCAATTTCATTACTTGTGATAGGTCTGTGTATATTTTCTAATTCTTCCTGGTTCAGTCTTGGAAAATTGTACCTTTCCAATAATTTGTACATTTCTTCTAGGTTGTCTATTTTATTGGCATATAGTTGCTTGTAGTAACCTCTCATGATCCTTTGTGTTTCTGCAGTGTCAGTTGTTACTTCTCCTTTTTCATTTCTAATTCTATTGATTTGAGTCTTCTCCCTTTTTTTCTTGATGAGTCTGGCTAAGGGTTTATCAATTTTGTTTATCTTCTCAAAGAACCAGCTTTTAGTTTTATTGATCTTTGCTATTGTTTTCTTCATTTTTATTTCATTTATTTCTGCCCTGATCTTTATGATTTCTTTCCTTCTACTGACTTTGGGTTTTCTTTGTTCTTCTTTCTCTAGTTGTTTTAAATGTAGGGTTAGATTGTCTATTTGAGATTTTTCTTGTTTCTTGAGGTGAGATTGAACTGCTATAAACTTCCCTCTTAGAACTGCTTTTGCTGCATCCCATAGGTTTTTGGTCATCGTGTTTTTGTTGTCATTTGTTTCTATGTACTTTTTGATTTCCTCTTTGATTTCTTCAGTGATCTCTTGATTATTTAGTAGCCCACTGTTTAGCCTCCATGTATTTGTGTTTTTTACAGTTTTTTTCCTGTAATTGATTTACAGTCTCTTACCGTTGTGGTCAGAAAATATGCTTCATACGATTTCAATTTTCTTAAATTTACCAAGGCTTGATTTGTGATCCAAGGTGTGATCTATCCTAGAGAATTTTCTCTGTGCACTTGAGAAGAAAGTGTATTTTGACACTTTTGGTTGGAGCATTTAATCCATTTACATTTAAGTTAATTCTCAATATGTATGTTCCTATTACCGTTTTATTAATTGTTTTGGGTTTGTTATTGTAGGTCTTTTCCTTCTCTTGTGTTTCCTGCCTAGAGAGGTTTTTTTAGCATTTGTTGTAAAGCTGGTTTGGTGGTGCTGAATTCTCTTAGCTTTTTCTTGTCTGAAAAGCTTTTGATTTCTCTGTCGAATCTGAATTAGATCCTTGCTGGGTAGATTAATCTTGGTTGTAGGTTTTTCTCTTTCATCACTTTAAGTATATACTGCCACTCCCTTCTGGCCTGCAGAGTTTCTGCTGAAAAATCAGCTGATAACCTTATTGGGGTTCCTTTGTATATTATTTTTGTTTTTTCCCTTGCTGCTTTTAATATTTTTTCTTTGAATTTAATTTTTGTCAGTTTGATTAATATGTGTCTTGGTATGTTTTTCCTAGGGTGTATCCCATATGGGTTCTCTGTGCTTCCTGGACTTGGGTGACTATTTCCTTTCCCATGTTAGGGAAGTTTTCCACTATAATCTCTTCAAATATCTTCTCAGTTCCTTTGTTTTTCTGTTCTTCTGGGACCCTTATAATTTGAATGTTGGTGCGTTTAGTGTTGTCCCAGAGGTCTCTGAGATTGTCTTCAATTCTTTTCATTCTTTTCTCTTTATTCTGCGCCTTGGCAGTTATTTCCACCATTTTGTCTTCCAGCTCACTTATTCGTTCTTCTGCCTCAGTTATTCTGTTATTGATTCCTTCTAGTGTATTTTTCATTTCAGTTACTGGTTGTTCATCTCTGTTTGTTTGTTCTTTAGTTCTTCTAGAGCTTTTTAAAACATTTCTTGTGTTTTCTCAATCCGTGCCTCCGTTCTATTTCCAAGATTCTGGATCATCTTTACTATCATTACTCTGAATTCTTTTTCAGCTAGATTACCTATTTCCTCTTCACTTATTTGGTCTTGTAGGTTTTTACCTTGCTCCTTCATCTGTGACGTATTTTTTTGCTGTCTCATTTTTTTTTTTTTTTTTTTATGAACAGGATTGTGTTCCTGTCTTACTGGTTGTTTGGTCTGAGGCTTCCCACACTGGAGTTTGTAGGCTATTGGGTAGAACTGGGTCTTGGTGCTGAGATGAGGAACTCCGTGAAACCTCACTGTGATGAATATTTTCTGGAGTCTGAGGTTCTCTGCTAGTCTACTGGTGTGGCCTTGGAGCTCCCACTGCAGGAACTTTGGCCTGACCCTGGGCTTGTGAACCAAGATCCCACAAGCCACATGGGGTTGCAAAAAGAAAAAGAAAAAGAAGAAACAAAACAATAATAAAGTAAAAAACAAAATTAGACTAGGAAACTAACAGATATGTTAGAAAGAATATAAAAATAAAAATATAGATGAATCAACAACCGGAATGTACATCAGTACCACAATAGTAAAAAAAGAGGAAGAAGGAAAAGAAAAAAAAAAAAAAATCAAAAGAGGAGGGAAAGACTTTGGCTGTGGAAGGTGGGGCCTAAGCAAGGGCGAGGTTTGGGTGGTGGGCGGAGCCTATGCTCAGGACCCACAGGGCTGGAAAGCCCTGGGAGCTGTGGGGTGTGGGCTTAGGCTCAAGGAACAGAAGGGGCCCAGGAGTGCCCCCCACCCTTGGTCTCAGAGGACAGGGGATCTCACCTGGCAGCCCAGCAGGCTTCCTGGGCTCAAGAGGGCAGGACAAACGCCCTCCTCTCCTCTCTTGCTTCTCCCAGATGGCTCCTCCCACCTGCCTCTCCTTATATCCCCAGCCTCCCTTGCAGCCTGGATGGGGCTTTGGAGGGCAGGGAATTGGCCTGGAAGCTCAGCAGGCTCCCCATGCCCAAGTGGGTGGGGCAGTCGCCCTTGCTCCTCTCCCACTCCTCCCAGATGACTCCTCCTGCTTTTGTCTCCTGATCTCCATGGCCTCTCTCCTATGCCCTCAAGGACCCACACAGCCTGGAGCGGGCCTTGGAGGGAAGGGGACTGGCTTGGGAGCTCAGCAGGCTTCCTGTGCCTGAGTGGCTCCTCTCCTGCTCCTTCCAGAGGGCCCCTCCCGCCTGCCTCTCCTGTTCTCCCCTTGGCCTCCTTCCTATGCCCCCGGGACCCACATGGCCTGGAGGGGTCTTTGGAGGGAGTGTACCGGCTTGGGAGCTCAGCAGGCTCCCGGGCCCGAGTGGGCCACGCGAGCACCCTCCGCTCCTCTCCAGCTCTTCTGGGAGGGTCCCTCCTGCCTGCCTCTCCTGATCTCCCTGGCCTCAAGGGCACTGATTCTGTCTGGCCTCCACTTCTCCTTCCCCCTCAGTCCCCCTACATCCTATTGGTTCACTTTGAGGTTCCTCCCATTTCCTTGGGCATCAGGGTCCCCCACCAGAGGCCGGCAGGTGCCCTAGTTGTGGGGAGACACTAACTCCGCATCTTTCCACACCACCATCTTCATCTCACATATTTTATATGAATACATATATTTGGTATATTTGGTGAGAACATTAAGTTCTGTATTACATGTTTTTATCTTGTCTCTCCAGAAGATTCTACGGTCAGGAAGTATATCACCTAAGTCGCCTTTGGCTGGTACAACTACCTAGTCTAGAGCTAGATAGGTATGTGGATATTAGAATTTATAAATAATCATTGGTTTTATAAATTAAAGTTGATTTTAGAACAAATGTTTTGTATGCTATTTACAAATGTTTAGTCTAGCAAGTTAAATGAACTCCTTGGTTAAAGTAAATAGGAAGTAGTAACTAGAACCATGAGTATCTAATAATGGTTTTGCTTACAATAATAGAGTATGGAGTTAGCTCGAACATATAACTGAATACCTGACTGCTTATTGTAGATATAAAAGGAGTTGAAGATATTTGTAGCACATGCTTTGTTCAAACAAAACTCCCTAAAAGAAGAATCACTATATAGTCTAAACAAATGTCAGTTTTCAAAATGTGGTGAAAACTTTGGATCATAGAAGATTAGAAAAACTGGCTGCAAGAGAAGATTTGCCAAAGGGCATGGTATGTTTAAAATATCCCAGAGAGACTGAGTTTTGAAAAACATTTCATATAGAAATAAAGCCACAAGCAACCCACAAATATCTGATTTAATTTTGGTTAATCTGATATTCAGTTAGATGAAAAGCAAGACTTGCTCTCTGAGAATACATGAGTATATAGTGTATACATGCATAGGAAAAAGACCCATATATAAGCTATCTACTGCCACAATAATACTGCTTAACAACCAGAAAACCTTAATGGTATGTAATTAAGCATTTCTCAAGGTTATAAAATTAGCTGATCTTGGCTGGTCTCATCAGGTTCAGTTTGTCTCTTCAACAGAGGGTCTCATTCTGTTCTGAAAACAGTGGGCTAGTGGGCTAGTGCTTTCTCTTGGTGATGGCAACATTACAAGTCAAAATTCAAAAACATGCAGAAGCACATATAGTTTCTTGCAACCTAGGATCAGAACTGACAAACCATTTGATGAAATCAGTTTACATGATTGAGTTCAGATTGAAGGAGTGGAGAATAGACCCTCCGTCTTTCTTTAATAGGTTAGTTGCAACATCCAATGGCAAAGAATGCAGATAAAGGAAGGGTGACACATTGGGCCAGATAATAATACAATCTACCACAGCCAATATCTTTCTTAAACTTCGGCTGTCCAGGTTTACAACCACTGACCCAGAGTACCAGGCATCTGCATGCCAAATCCTATGATATATATGAGAGTTAATTATATGATCTTAGAATAATTGTTATTTTAATTTGCATTTCCCTGATGATATATAATGTGGAGCATCTTTTCATATGCTTATTTGTCATTGGTATATCTCCTTCGAAGAGCTGTCTTTTAAGGACTTTGGCCCGTTTTTAAATTGAGTTATTTGTTTTCTTATTGTTGAATTCTAAGTGTTCTTTGTATAATATATTTTTGTATAATAATCCTTCAATAGGTATGTCCTTTGCAAATATTTCCTCCCAGTCTGTGGCTAGTCTTTTCATTCTCTTTACTGTGTTTTCTGTAGATCAGAAGTTTTTAATTTTAATGAAGTTCTGTTTATTAATTGTTCTTTCATGGATAGTGCCTCTGGTGTTACATCTAAAAAAAAAACATTGCCAAACCCAAGGTCATTGAGATTTTTCTACTATATTATGTTCTAGGAGTTTTATAGTTTTGTGTTTTACATTTGGACCTGTGAACCATCTTGAGTTAATTTTTCTGAAGAGTGTAAGGTCTGTGTCTAGATTCATTTTTTTGCTTGTGGATGTCCAGTTGTGCCAACACCATTTGTTGAAAAGAATATGTTTCTCCATTGAATTGCCTTTTCTCCTTTGTCTGAAATCATTTCACAGTATTTATGTGGATCTATTTCTGGGTTCTCTAATCTGTTCTATTGATCTATTTGTCTATTCTTTAACCAATATGACAGTGTCTTGATTATTGTTATTTTATAGTTTTATAATAAGCCTTGAAATCAGGTAGTGTCAGTCCTCCATCTTTCCATATCTTTGAATATTGTGTTGGTTATTCTGGATCTTTTGCTTCTCCATATAAGCTTTAGAATCAGTTTGTCAGTATCCATAAAATAATTTGCTGGGGATTGACAGGGATTGCATTGAATCTATAGATCAAGTTAAGGAGAACTGACATCTTGATAATATTGAGTCTTCCTATCCATGAACATGACATATTTCTCCATTTGTTTAGTTCTTCTTTGAATTCTTTTTTTTTTTTAACATCTTTATTGGAGTATAGTCGCTTTACAATGGTGTGTTAGTTTCTGCTTTATAACAAAGTGAATCAGTTATACATATACATATGTTCCCATATCTCTTTCCTCTTGCATCTCCCTCCCTCCCACCCTCCCTATCTCACCCCTCTAGGTAGTCACAAAGCACCGAGCTGATCTCCTTGTGCTATGCGGCTGCTTCCTACTAGCTATCTATTTTACATTTGGTAGTGTATATATGTCCATGCCACTCTCTCACTTTGTCACAGCTTAATTCTTTAATCAGAATTTTGTAATTTTTCTTGATAGCTTCTGTATGTATTTTGTTAGATTTTTACATAAGAATTTTATTTTTTAGGCTGTTGATGTAAATGGTATTTTTAAAAATTTTAAATTCCGCCTGTTCATTGTTCGTATATAGGAAGACAATTTATTTTAGTATGTTAACCTTGTATATTCCACTTTTGCTATCATTACTTACCTGTTCCAGGAGTGTTTTTGTTGATGTTTTCAAATTTACTACATATATGATCATGTCATCTGCTAACAAAGATACTTTTATGTTTTTATTCCCAATCTATATACCTCTTATTTCCTTTTCCTGTATTACTGCATTAGCTAGGACTTCCAGTATGATGTTAAAAGCAATGGTGAGTGGAGATATAATTGCTTTGTCCCTGATCTTAGTGGGAAAGCTTTGAATTTTTACAATTAAATATAATCTTAGCTGTAGGTTTTTAAAAAAATAATCTTATTAAGTTGAGGAGGTTTCCTTCTCTTCCTAGTTTTCTGAGAGCTTTTATCACAGATGCATTTTGGATTTGGCAAATGCTTTGCCTGTAATCTACTGATATGATCATTTTTCTCCTTTAGTTTGTTGATATGATGAATTACATTAATTGATTTTCAAATGCTGAACCCAACTTGCATACCTGAGATAAATCCCACCTGGTCATGGTGAACAATTATTTTTTGGACATTGTTAGATTCAATTAGCTAATGTTTTGTTGAGTATTTTTACAGCTATGTTCATGACAGATATTGCTCTCTCTTTTTTTTTTTTTTTTTTCTTCCATTGTCTTTGTCTGGTTTTGGTATTTTGGTAATGCTGGCCTCATAGATGACTTAGGAAGTATTCTCTCTACTTCTATCTTCTGAAATAGATTGCAGGGAATTAGAGTAATTTCTTCCTTAAATGTTTGGTAGAATTCACTAATGAACCCGTCTGGGCCTGGTGATTTCTGTTTTAGAAGATTATTAATTATTAATTCAATTTCTTTGTAGATGTAGGCCTATTCAGACTGTCTGTTTCTTCTTGTGTGAATTTTGGCAGCTGTGTCTTTCAAGGAATTTGTTCATTTCACCTAGGTTATCAAATTTGTGGCTATAGAGTTGTTCATAGTATTCCTTTATTATCCTTTAAATGTGTATGGGATCTGAATTGATGTCCCCTCTTTTGTTTCTAATGTTAATAATTTGTGTCCTTTCTGTTTTCTTCTTAGTCTGGTTAGAGGCTTATTGATATCATTGATTATTTCAAAGAATGAGCTTTTGGTTTTGTTGATTTTCTCTGTCAATTTTCTGTTTTCAATTTTATTGATTTGTGCTCTATTTTTTATTATTTCTTTTCTTCTGCTCACTTTGGACTTAATTTGCTCTTCTCTGTCTAGTTTTTTAAGGAAGAAGCTTAGATAATTGATTTTAGATCCTTCTTTTCTTACATATGCATTCAGTACTGTAAATTTCTTTGTAAGCCCTGCTTTATCTGCATTCCTACAAACTTTAATTAGTTTTGTCTTCATTTTCGTTTTACTCTAAATATTTTAAATTTCAGATCTCTTCTTTAACCCATGTGTAATTTAGAAATATGCTGTTTAATCTCTGAATAATTTGGGATTTTCCAGCTACCTTTATGTTATTAATGTCTAATTAATTCCCTCATGGTCTGAGAGCAGATATTTTGTGGTTTCCGTTCTATTAAAATTGTTAATTGTACTTTGTGGTCCACAGTGTGGTCTATCCTGGTGAATATTCTATGTGAGCTTGAGAAGAATGTGTATTCTACTGTTGTTGGATGAAATAGTCCATAGATGCCCATTATATACACTTGATTAATGACATTGTTGAATTCAACTACTACTGATTTTCTGCCTGCTGGATCTCTCCATTTCCGACAAATGGGCATTGAACTCTCCAATGATTTTAGTAGATTCATCTATTTCTTCTTGCTGTTCTATTAATTTCTACTTCATATATTTTGACAACCTGTTATTTGGCACATTTATGTTAAGAATTGTTATGTCTTCTTATAGAATTGACCCCTTTATTATTATGTAGTGCCCCTCTTTATTCCTGATAACTTTCCTTGCTCTGAAGTCTGCTCTGTTTCGAATTAATATAGTGACTCCTACTTTTTTTTTTAGTGTTAGCATAATATATCTTTTCTGTAACCATTTACTTTTAATATTTATGTGTCTTTATATTTAAAATGCATTTTTCATAGATAATGTATAGTCGGTCTGTTTTTTGGGGATCCGCTCTGCCAATCACTCTTTTAATTGGTGCATTTAGACCATTGATTTTCAGTGTGATTCTTGATGTTGTTGGTTTAATATCTACCATATTTGTTACCATTTTCTATTTGATGCCCTGTTCTTTGTTCATACTATTTTTGTCCTCCACACTTTTTCTGCCTTTTGTGGTTTTAGTTGAGCATTTTATATGATTTGATTTTCTCTCTTATCTTAACACATCAGTTATACTTCTTTTTTCCTTTTTTTCATGGTACCATAGAGTTTTTAATATACACTTACAACTAACCTAAGTCCACTTTCAAATACTGCTGTATCACTTCATGGGTAGTGCACATACCTTATAACAAAATAATCCATAAATCCTCCCTCCCTCCCATCATTGCTGTCATTAATTTCACTTATACATGAGCATTCATAAAGACATGCACCCTCTTTCTCTGACACACACACACACACACACAAGCATACAGTCAGCCCTCCATGTCTGCAGGTTTTGCATCCACAGATACAGAAGGCTGACTATACTATGGCATTTTATATAAGATATTGAGCACCCACATATTTTGGTATCTGTGGGGAATACTGGAACCAATGCCATGAGGATACTGAGGGACAACTGTGTAATTGAAGTACACAGTTGTTATTATTAATTAGAATAATCTGTTATCTGTTAAGTCAATTAAGAATAAGAAAAATCACAGTTTTTATTTTACCTTCAGTTATATCTTCTCTGATTCTCTTCCTTTATGTAGGTCTGAGCTTCTGAGCTGTATCATTTTCCTTTTTTTCTAAAGAATTTATTTTTCACATTTCTTGTGAGGTAGGTCTACTGACAAATTCCCTCTATTTTTGTTTTTCTGAGGAAGTTTTTATTTCTTCTTCATTTTTGAAAGATTATTTCCCAGGGTAGAGAATTCTAGGTTGGAGATATTTTTGTCTCAACACTTTCAATATTTCACTTCACTCTCTTCTTGCTCACATGGTTTCTGAGATGTCTGATTTATTCCTCTATAGATAAGGTTGGTTCCATCACCTCTACTCCCAGCTTCTTGGAGAATTTTTTCTTTATTTTCTCTAGTTTGAAAATGATATGCCTAGGTGTAGTGGGTTTTTTGCTTTGTTATGTTTTGTTTTTTTGGTTTTTTTGCATTTATCTTGTTAGCATTCTCTGAACTCCCTGGATCTGTGGTTTGGTGTCTGACATTAATTTGGGGAAATTCTCAGTCATTTTTTTTTCAACTATTTTATCTGTTCCTGTCTCTCTTTTTCTTCTGGTATTCACATTATGCCTGTGTTATACCTTTTATCATTGTCCCACAGTCCTTGGATAGTCTGTTCTTTCTTTTTTTTTTTTTTTCAATCTTTTTTCTCTTGCTTTTCAGTTTTGGCACTTTCTATTGAGATATTCTCAAGGTCAGAGATTCTTTTACAGTAGTGTCTAGTATTAATAAGCCCATCAAATGAATGCTTAATTTCTGATATAGTAATTTTTTTATCTGTAGCATATCTTTTTGTCTTTCTTAGGATTTCCTTCTCTCTGCTTTCATTACATATCTGTTTTTGCATGCCATTTACTTTACCCATTAGAATCCTTAGCATATTAACCATAGTTATTTTAAACTTCCAGTGTGATAATTCCAATATCCCTCCAAGTCTGACTCTGATGCTTGCTCTGAATCTTCAAACTGTTTTTTGTTTTTGTTTTTGCTTTTCTGTATGTTTTGTAACTTTTTCTTGATAGGCAGACACAATGTGCTCGATAAAAGGAACTGCTGTGAATAGATCTTTAATAATATGGCAGTGAGATGTGGGGTGAGAGGAAGTGTTCTTTAGCCTTATGATTAGGCCTGTCTTTTAGTGAGCCTGTGCCCCTGGACTGCGAACTTCACATGTGATTCCCAGTATTTTTTCTCCCTCACCTGAGGTAGAGCAGGTGGCTAGAAAGTGGCTGGATTTGGGTATTTTCCTATACCCAGTTCAGTCACTTAGGCTCTGATGAAACCCCAATAGGTTAAGCTCTGTTTAAAGAGTTTCTCCTGAAGGCAGACATTGTTAGAACAGAAGGCTTTGGCTTATTTCAAAATGTTTCTTTTCTCCCTCCTGCTGTGGGAAGCATAAGGAGATTTTTCTCCAGAATTTGCTTTGAGCACCTGGTCGAGCTCCTGGAGGTAAACCTCACAAAAGTGTGCAGCCTCCCTAATGACTACTGTTTCCCTTAGAGATTTTAACCTCTCAGACTGGTCCACTTTGAGCCTCCAGCAGCCCATCAATTACAGTTCAGGTTTCCCTACTCTGGCACTAGTTCCTGGAGGTTTCTGCTCTGGTAAACTGTGATTCTTTGTATTATCCTGTAGGTCTGTCTAATTTAGGGGGCAGCCACTTGCCCTGTGACCTCATTTCTCTTATGGATTTAGGAAAAGTTGTTAATGTTTCAGTTTGGTCAGCTTTTATCTTTTTAAATTTATTTATTTTTATTTATTTATTTTTGGCTGTGTTGGGTCTTCATTGCTGCGTGTGGGCTTCCTCTAGTTGCAGCAAGCAGGGGCTACTCTTCATTGTGGTGTGCGGGCTTCTCACTGTGGTGGCTTCTCTTGTTTTGGAGCATGGGCTCTAGTTGCATGGGCTTCAGGAGTTGCAGCACGTGGGCTCAGTAGTTGTGGCTTGTGGGCTCTAGAGTGCAGGCTCGGTAGTTGTGGTACACGGGCTTAGTTGCTCCACAGCATGTGGGACCTTCCCAGACCAGGGCTGGAACCCATGTTCCCTGCATTGGCAGGTGGATTCTTAACCACTGTACCACCAGGGAAGCCCAGCTTTTAATTTTTTTTATGATGGTGGGGTGACATTCAAGCTTACATGCTGGGCTGGAAACTGGTATCTCAGTGTTCAGCTTTTTAAATAATTAGATAAAAATATTCAAGATGACGACTAGAATAGTTGTCATGAATTAGTTTTACAATGCAAATTGTATAATTCAGTCAACAAATGAAAATGTAAAACAAATGTGTTTACATAGAAAACTATACATTGTCTAGAAAAGTGTTCTGGGTTACCTAATTATAGTCATGTCTATTTTATATCTTATGGGACTCCTGATTTTAACTTTCTTTAAAAATTATTCTTTAATAGTACAATTTTTGAATAGTTCACTTTCCTGATATTGAGTCCTATGATTACTATTCTTAAGTAGCACTTAGATTTTGCAGGAACCAACATTGAGTATCAGCCCTAACATAATTCTTTTCATAAAGAACACTATTTTCATAGAATCTTTTTAAGGGTTACTGATGGAATATAGAAAAGAAATTGTGCTCTACAGGAGTATTTTTGACTTTAGGCTAGATGATAAAGTGGTTTTGTGTTTGCTTGAACAGTGATCTTCATGTATTTTATTCTAGTCAAATCTGACTTTTTATCCTCTAACTACTGGTGTCTGAAATAATCTAAAGGTTGCTGACATTTAAAAATTATTATTAGAGATAAAATCAAAAAAAAAAAAAAGAAATTATAAAACATCTGCTGTTTTAGTGTCTTCTGTGTTCTAAGTTTCTCTCCCTGGATGTCAGTCAATGAATATTTCCTGATTATCCCTTTTTCAACATTACATAATTTCATTTATTTGTTGCATGACTCTTTTGAACTTTTTTCCCTTGTATGTTTATGCCAATTCCTTTTGTTTTTACAAAATGCCCTAGCCACGTATCTATTTTTATATGGGGTTTTAGAATTCTGGGATTTTAGAATTCTGTAGAGTTTAAATTTAATAACTGGGTCCCTAAGGCTAAATTATGTTTATCCAAGTTAGCATTAGAAAAGTATTTTCTGATGATGGGCAAGTAGTAATAAAATAGAGAAATAAGTACACATTTATGATGGATCCTGAAAAAATTTTGATTAATTGGGATTTTCTGTGTTATAGAAAAAGTGTATCATATTATCTACAAAAACCCTATAGCTAAAATCATATTAAATGGTGATTAAACTAGATACTTTCTACCTGAGATAAGGAACAATGCAAAGAAGTCTTTTCTCACCACTGCTATTCAACATTGTACTGGAAGTCATAGCTCATTGAATAAAAAAAGAAAATAAAAGGAAATTAAAGATATAGATTGGAACAGAAACACTATAACTGTCTTCACTCATAGGTGACTTGATTGTCCATGTAGAAAATTCAAAAGAATCAACAAAAAACTCCAGAAACTCAAATTTGAGTCTAGCAAGGACACAGGAATAATAGAAGACTTTAAAAAAAAATCCATATAACAGTAATAAACAATTGGAATTTGAAATTTTTAAAATACTGCCATTTTTTAAAAATCACTAAAAAGTACTTAGCTATAACACTAACAAAATATTATTTTTAGGAAGTATAAGCAATATACTCTAAAACTTTGATGAAACAAATCAGTTTTAAATAAATGGAGTAATGTTCCATGTTCATGGTTAGGAACACTCAGTATTGTTAAGATTTCAATTCTTCCAAATTTGATAAACAGATTCAACACAATTCCATTCAAATTCCAATAAACTAATTTGTAGATATTAACAAACAAATTCTAAAGTTTATGTGGAAAACTACAAGGTCTAGGATTGCCAATCCACTACTAAAGAAGAAAAAAATTGGAGAACTCACACTACACAATTTCAAGAGTTAATGTAAAGCCACAGGAATCAAGATAGTGTTGTATTAGCAAAAGAATAGACACATGGATCAGAGGAACAGAATAGACAACTAGATAGGACCATATAGATATAGTCAATGCATCTTTGACAATGGTAAAATAGCAGTACAATGGAAAAGTATAGCCTTTTTAACAGTGGTGGTGGAACATATGTCCATAGGCAAAACAACAACAGCAACCACCATCACCACCACCACCTAAGAATAGCTTAACATAGGCATTATATCTTTCACAAAAATTAATTTAAAATGGATCATAAAACTAAATGTAAAATGCAATAAAATTTCTAGAGGAAATCATCTGACCAAAATTATCTTGGATTTGGTTATGAGTTTTTAGAGGGAACACCAAAAGTACAATCAAAGAAAGGAAAAATTCACAAGCTGAACTTACTAAAATTAAGAAAACACAAGTCAGAGACTGGGAGAAAATATTTACAAAACAATATCTGATAAAGGATTTGTATCCAAAACCTACAAAGAACTCTTAAAATTCAACAGTAAGAAAACAACCCAGTTATAAGTAGGCAAAAACCTCCTAACAAACAAAAGCCCAAGACCAGGTGGCTTCACTGATGAATTCCACCAAACATTTAAAGAAGAACTATAATAATAACAACCCTTCTCAATCTCTTACAAATAATATATTAGAAGAGGAGGAAAGACGTCTAAATTAATTTTATGAGGCCAAAGCCGGACAAGGGTAATAAAATAAATAAAATAGCATTGTATTATAGTAGCAGTGGATTATAAGTCAAAGTATGAAATAAATAACCATGAGTCTGTACTAACAGACATAAATGACTGAATAAATAAATAAATAGGTGGGAGAATAAATCTCATACATAAGAATTCCAAATAATTTACATAGATTTATACTCCACTCTCAAGGAGGTGAAACACACTGTACACTATTAAGTGTTGATGGCACATAGAAACACCTTCCTGAGAGTACATATGGTAAGGGGGGAAGAAGAATTTGGAGTAAAGAAACTTGACAAACACTGCCAGATCAAGGTTAATATCAACAGTAATGTCATGTTAATAGTATGTACCCTGGATATAGTGTGATGAGAAATGTACTTTACCTCCTTCAAACCCAGTCTAATCATGAGGAAAATATCAGACAAATCCCAAATGAGAGACACTTTACAAACTACTAATACATACTCCTCCAAAATATCAAGTTCATCAAAAACAAGTCTGAGAAACTGTCACAACCAAAAGGAGCTTAAGGAGACATGATAATGGAATGTAATGGGATATCCTGGATGGGATCATGAACCAGAAACAGGTCATTAGGTAAAAGTTAAAGAAATCCGAATAGAATATGAACTTTAGTTAATAATACTGTATTGATACTGGTTCACTGATTATGACAAATGTACTATATTAATATAAGAAGTTAATAATAGAGGAAACAGAAGATGGGGTGTAGGGTATCTTAGCAATGTTTCTGTGAATTTAAAACTGTTGTAAATTAAAATTTTTTTTAATGTACTTTGACTCTATAGTCATATAACCACAAAAATTGTGGATTTTTTTTTAGCTGAAAACTACCCCAAGGCCAATAGCAGAAGCATTAATGTGCGTAGACATAGCCTAGTGTTTCTAAGTCTTCAAAACATTTTCCTCATAGGTACCTTTGATATTTTTCTCTCAAGCATTTCTAGGGGCAATGTTTTTAAAAATTTAAAGTTCATACTATATCCCACTAATTTTGATTCCAATAGCTTCTGTAGTAAATTCTTTTAAAACATTTTAAAAATATGGCATAATACATTATAATTTTGGTCTGTAGAGAAAAGAAAGCCCAAGCTTTTTCAGTTGTCTGTGTGGAATCAGTTTTGACATCATGTTTACACAGCAAATAATAGGGCAAAATACTTATGACTCTTTTCTGAATGGTCTAAGCCAAGATGTAATTTAATCCATATGTTTTTCACAAATGGTTCATCAATTATTGATTAGGCTTAATGAGTATGCTAATAAGCAGAACTCAAGTGGCTTCTTTAGCCCTTCTGTGCTTCCCAGGTCCTCATAAATTTTTGAAATGGCGGCTGCTAGAAATAGACGATGGATTGGTGCCAAGAAGCCATAATGCAGACCACATATGGTGTTCAAGGGCTGATGTTTGTCCTTTCAGGATAGTATCAAAAATGCATGACATTTGTTCTTAATGTAAGTTAATTTATAAAGTTTCCCCTGTTTGCTTGCTATACATACTGCTTCGTGTTCACAGGAGATATTAAAATACAGATTTTGCTTATTTTAAAGTTTAAGTTGTGAAGGATCACCTTCAAGTCATGGTGTCTGTAGAGATATGGCAGTGGAAACCTAGATATCAAACTGAAACTTCTAGACTTGGCTTCACTGTCAGAGGTCTTACTATTATCAAAATCCTAGAAAATTAGAAAATAATTTTCTAAACCTGACTCATTTATTTCCATTCTCTAAATGACATTGCGCTAATGATCTATCCTTTTAAACATGTTAATGAATTCTGATTATTATTTCATCAGAAAGAGAGAGTTAAAGTGTAATTGCTTTCTTGCTCTAGTAAAGAGTAACATGAAATATGTTTAGAGCGTAATTGAAGTATAATTTTTGCTTGAGACAACAAGCTCCTAACTGTTGTATTTACATATAACCAACCTTGGATAACATGATCTGGAAATAATATGAACGAAAAGCCATTATGATAGTTTACTGGAAACAGTTACTTGAATTTTGCTTCAGATATTTAAAATTAACATTGTAGTTACTTATCTCTGAATGGCTATTATAATAATGGTTTATTAAAATTATTGCAAATATCTTGAAAAACTCTCATTCAACACTGTAGATGCTATTGTTGTATTACAAAAGATATAGAATACTTCCTTTTATAACTTCACTTCTTTCTTAAAACTTTGTTGCTCAAAAATATCCAGGGAACTAAGTGAGATGTATAATGACACCTAGCCACAATGATACTGTTCATCAGAATATTGCATTCTTGGTTTTAGGTATTCAGAGTAGGCAGCATTACATAAATATCACTGTTAACTGTAACCCTAACAACCTACGTAAAGAAAACAATGCAGTAAAATATGATGTTGCCGAGTGCTGAAATAAACACAATTGTTTTTGTTTTGCTGCTTTGCTTTTTTTCTCCCGTGATTGTAATCTATTACAAGAAATAGAAAATACTATTTCTTCTAAATAACTTTAATTCAGGTAACACCTTTTATGCTTTCATTTGGAATTTAGTAAATGATAAAATGCCTAATTATTTATTTGTTTCCTAAAGTTCAGATTGTCAGTCTTGACATAAGTATCATATCTAAGCTGTGATAAAAGAATAAAACCATCAGAATCAAATGAAATAATAGAAACACTTAAAAGAAAGTAACAGTGGTGACCTAAGAACAGTAGTTTAGAATGACGAGTGAAATGTAGGTCAATTACTTTGGTATTTCGTAATAAAAGGATAAAAATTTATACAAACCACCAAAACAAAGTGTTTATCCAGATATTTTGTCCCTTTGGCAATGCAGCTTAAACTAGATAGTCTTTACTAACTTATACTAATGTTTTTCCTTTTACTACCTTCTTCTGTTGAATAAACTGAAAAATCATCAAACCAGTATTCCAACTCTCTTCAAAAAATTACAGCCACCAGAATATCATTTTTCTCAGAATTGTATTGAATGTAGTTACTTAATATAGCGGATATGGCTCCTAAAGAAAGAGATTTAATGATTAAATTATGACATAATTAAAATCGTGACTGAGAGCTAGCATGTTTTTTAACTTCAAAAGCTGTTTGTGATGACATGGCACTCTCTTCAAGTCAACTGATTTCTGGAAGTTATCAATTTTAGTTTAAAGATATTTTACTTTCAAAAACATTAATTCCTTCACCCTCAGAAAAATAAAACTTTACCAGAAAACCATAAATAATCATAGAAATATATAACAGGATCCTAATTTACATTTAACCTTTGTTTTAAATGATTAATGGGCACTATTTATGTAAACTATTTCTACAATGCAGCATGAAATGAAATTTAAATTGCAGATTTTACAGTGGTATATTTTAGTTAGTGACCCTATCCCTATGAAGAAAAATAAAAGAAAACCAATTACATTTGTAATAAAGATGCTAATGCATTTCTTGTTTTTTAAAGTTAAAGTTGTGATTGTGTAAGAAAGTTTTTATTTCTAATGAACTAGGAAATGATGCTCTGCTTTGTGGAACTGTATAAGGGAAAAATGACTTGGTTTCTGCTCTGCTATCAACTGCAACAAATTTTCCTCTCTGGACCAGCTACTGCTGGGGTCAGCAAGTAGATCGGTATGAATCAGGCCTGGGATATTCTGTGCATCCAAACTGAGGGGGAAGTATGGGATTTCTCTTTGGTGAATCAGTCAGTGGAGAGGTCAGCTTGCTGTAATGTGGGGATGAGAACGTAGGGCACTCAGGGAAGATCTCAGTTCACAGAGATCTGTAGACCTTTCAGTAGGAAGGTTGACATCAGCCCCTTTGAAAGTACCTGGTCCCTCTGGTCCCAAGCATCCAAGAGGAGCTAAAAAGGTGAGCTGTTTTCTCTACTTTCAAAATTTAGAGGCTGGGCAAACAGCCTACCTCTGCTGGTATGGGAGACTGAATGCTGGTCAGCTACTTTAAGCCACGCACACTGCAGAGAATGCTTTTCCTAATGTCACTCACAGATCTATTAGAACTTACCACTTACACCTAGACCCTGACCTCAAACAACAGACAAAGAAATAATAGAACACCTGAAGTGAGACAGGAAGAAAAATAGAATAAAAGAGAATTCAACCCAACAGAGCCAATGGAGGAGACAGAGCTACCTAAACATAAAAAAAAAAAAAAGATATAATAAGAGCAGTTTTAAAAAATGAGACAAAATGCAAGACAGGACCGTCTCTGCAAAGTTGGTAGTTTGGGAAAATGAGAAAAAACTTTCTCTATCATAGACCAAACAAACAAAACTATGAAAATCAGGAGAGCCTTAGGGTAGATCCTATTGAATGATAGGAGTTCCAGAAGAAGAAAAAAATTAGATGGTAGAGAGGAAGCAATAAATAATAGAAGAAGAATATTTATTTTAGTTGAGGAAAGACTAAATCGGTACCTGTTTTATATTTACACCAAATGTCATTCATTTCTATAGATAAATGAAAGATATTTATGAATATGGCAGGAGTGAGCTAGAATATCACTCTATATCTTATCTGAGGAAAGTACTGAAGTAAAGACTTAAACCAAATAATCACTCAATCAATCAGAAAAAGACCACAGAATGAGAAAAAATTAGGTTGAGAAGCAAGTAAAAATATACATGCATGTATATAGGAAAATGATAAGATGACAAAATAAATAAGACAAATATTCAATTGCATAAAATCAGAATTTGCATTACTGTTACATTAATGAAAAACAATATTTTTCAGTCAGTCTGCTAGTTTTGTAAGCAAAAATGTGCAACTAGAAAATGGCATAAATATAAATCTGCTAAGGGATTTCAATAAATCTCAGATTTGGAGAAAATCGATAGAAAAGATAAGGGCAGCACATTTAATTAGATATAGATATATTTCAAAATGAGGTATACATTACTTTATGATAATGAAGTTTCTACCAAAATCAATTATATACTTGACCGCAAAGTTAATCAAACCAATTAAAAAATTCAAGATATGAAAGCCCACATCCCATGATCATAATCCAATAAAGATCAGAAAAATAAAATTGGAAAGTTAGCCAAAAATTAAATTTTATTTGGAAATTAAAAAAAAATCCCTAGGCAATATTGCATCAAAGAAAAAACCTAGAGTCAAATTGTATAATCTCTAAATAAAGTGTGTATATAAAATCTGTGAGACACAGAAGAACTGAGATGCTAAAGCTACATATCTTCATTATTAAGAAAGAAAATTCTTTAGTGCCCCTCTCAAGAAATGTAACCTGATGTTCATTTTAGGATGGAGAATTTAAAAAGTAGCCAAAAGAATGTAGGAAAAGGAAGTTAATAAACATAAAAGCTGAAGTAAATAAAGCAGAAAACTAAGAAATGGTAGGAAGAAGGCATATAACCAAAGTAGTTTCTTTAAAAATTCCAAATTAATAGTTAAATAATTTTTTAGTCTGCCCCTAAAGGAGAGTCCAGGTATAAAGATTAGTCATAACAATATGTATAGTCACAGATATAAAAGAAATTAAACAAATATTAGGTATAACTCTATGACAATTAAAGTTGAAGACCTTGAAGGGCTAATAAGATTCCCCCCAAAGAGTAACTTCAGCCCCTTCTGACCACAGTGTCCTGATTTCATCGTGGGAGATGGTGTTGCAGTTCAGTTTGGATAGGTATATCTTTCAAAGTCTGGGGGTGAAGGGGCGGGTAAGGAGAGGGGAAGAAGTCTCCAGGTTACTGTCCTCATGCTGGGAGGTGACAAGACAATCATTTTTAGATATTATAGCTTCCTTAGGAGGAAGGGATGCTCCAAAAGATGTTCTTTTATGTTTGTAAACATAACAATAAAATTAGCTACCAGAGGTACATGCCCCTTTTATCCCTATACCAATGTTTATGTGTTGTCACTATGGTCTTAGCTTTTTTTTTTCTTTTGTTTTAAATTTTTATTGTAGTGTAGTTGCTTTACAATGTTGTGTTAGTGTCTACTGTACAGGAAAGCGACTCAGCTATACGTATACATTTATCCCATCTTTTTTTGGATTTCCTTCCCATTTAGGTTACCACAGAGCACTGAGTAGAGTTCTCTGTGCTATACAGTAGGTTCTCATTAGTTATCTATTTTATATATAACATCAATAGTGTATATATGTCAACCCCAATCTCCCAATTCATCCCACCGCCCCCTTTCCCCCTTGGTATCCATACATATGTTCTCTACATCTGTGTCTCTATTTCTGCTTTGTAAATAAGATCGTCTATACCAATTTTTTCAGATTCCACATATATGCGTTAATATACGATATTTGTTTTTCTCTTTCTGACTTACTTCATTCTGTATAACAGTCTCTAGTTACTTCCACATCTCTACAAGTGACCTAGTTTCATTCCTTTTTATACGTACCATATCCTCTTTATTCATTCCTCTATTGATGGACTTTTAGGTTGTTTCCATGTCCTGGCTATTGTAAATAGTGCTGCAGTGAACATTGGGGTGCATGTGTCTTTTTGAATTATGATTTTCTCAGGGTATATGCCCAGTAGTGGGATGGCTGGGTCGTATGGTAGTTCTGTTTTTAGTTTTTTAAGGAACCTCCACACTGTTCTCCATAATGGCTGTATCAGTTTGCATTCCCCCCAACAGTGCAAGAGGGTTCCCTTTTCTCCACACCCTCTCCAGCATTTGTTGTTTGTGGATTTTCTGATGATGTCCATTCTAACCGGTGTGAGGTGATGCCTTGTTGTAGTTTTGATTTACATTTCTCTAATACTTAGTGATGCTGAGCAGCTTTTTCATGTGCCTCTTGGCCATCTGTATGTCTTCTTTGGAGAAATGTCTATTTAGGTCTTCTGCCCATTTTTGGATTCGGTTTTTTTTTTTTTTAATATTGAGCTTCATGAACTGTTTGTATATTTTGGAGATTAATCCTTTGTCAGTTGCTTCATTTTCAAATACTTTCTCCCATTCCGAGTGTTGTCTTTTCATCTTTTTTATGGTTTCCTTTGCTATGGAAAAGCTTTTAAGTTTAATTAGGTCCCATTTGTTTATTTTTGTTTTTATTCTCATTACTCTATGAGGTGGGTCAAAAAAGATCTTGCTGTGATTTATGTCAAAGAGTGTTCTGCCTATGTTTTCCTCTAAGAGTTTTATAGTGTCTGGCCTTACATTTAGGCCTTTAATCCATTTTGAGTTTATTATTGTGTGTGGTGTTAGGGAGTATTCTAATTTCATTCTTTTACATGTAGCTGTCCAGTTTTCCCAGCATCACTTATTGAAGAGGCTGTCATTTCTCCATTGTATAGTCTTGCCTCCTTTGTCATAGATTAGGTGACCATATGTGCGTGGGTTTATCTCTGGGCTTTCTATCCTGTTCCACTGATCTATATTTCTGTTTTTGTGCCTATACCATACTGTCTTGATTACTGTAGCTTTGTAGTATAGTCTGAAGTCAGGGAGCCTGATTCCTCCAGCTCCATTTTTCATTCTCAAGATTGCTGTGGCTATTAAGGGTCTTTGTGTCCCCACACAAATTTTGAGATTTTTTTGTTCTAGTTCTGTGAAAAATGCCATTGGTAATTTGATAGGGATTGCATTGACTCTGTAGATTGCTTTGGGTAGTATAATCATTTTCACAATATTGATTCTTCCAATCCAAGAACATGGTATATCTCTCCATCTGTTTGTGTCATCTTTGATTTCTTTCATCAGTATCTTATAGTTTTCCGAGTACAGTTCTTTTACCTCCGTAGGTAGATTTATTCCTAGGTATTTTATTCTTTTTGTTGCAATGGTGAATAGGATTGTTTCCTTAATTGCTCTTTCTGATCTTTCATCATTAGTGTATAGGAATGCAAGAGATTTCTGTGCATTTATTTTGCATCCTGCAACTTTACCATATTCATTGATTAGCTCTAGTAGTTTTCTGATGGCATCTTTAGGATTTTCTATGTAGGGTATCATGTCATCTTCAAACAGTGACAGTTTTACTTCTTTGCCAGTTTGGATTACTTTTATTTCTTTTTCTTCTCTGATTGCTGTGGCTAGGACTTTCATAACTGCATTGAATAATAGCAGTGAGAGTGGTCACCCTTGTGTTGCTCCTGATTTTAGAGGAAATTCTTTCAGTTTTTCAACACTGAGAATAATATTTGCTGTAGGTTTGTTATATATGACCTTTAGTACGTTGAGGTAAGTTCCCTCTATGCCCACTTTCTGGAGAGTTTTTATTATAACTGGGTGTTGAATTTGGTCAAAAGCTTTTTCTGCATCTACTGAGATGATCGTATGGTTATTATTCTTCAGTTTGTTAATATTGTGTATCATATTGATTGATTTGCATATAGTGAAGAATCCTGGCATCCCTGGAATAAATCCCACTTGACCATGGTGCATGATCCATGGTACTGTTAGATTGGGTTTGCTAGTATTTTTTTGAGGATTTTTGGGTCTATGTTCAGCATTGATATGGGCCTGTAATTTTCTTTTTGTGTGTGTGATATCTTCATCTGATTTTGGTATCAGGGTGATGGTGGCCTCATAGAATAAGTTGGAGAGTGTTCCTTCCTCTGCAAGTTTTTGGAAGAGTTTGAGATGGATAGGTGTTAGCTCTTCTCTAAATGTTTGATAGAATTCACCTGTAAAGCCATCTGGTCCTGGACTTTTGTTTGTTGGAAGACTTTTAATCACAGTTTCAATTTCATTACTTGTGATTGGTCTGTTCATATTTTCTGTTTCTTCCTATTTCAGTCTTGGAAGGTTGTACCTTTCTAAGAATTTGTCCATTTCTTCCAGGTTGTCCATTTTATTGGCATAGAGTTGCTTGTAGTAGTCTCTTATCATCCTTTGTATATGTGCAGTATCATTTGTCACTTCTCCTTTTTCATTTCTAATTTTATTGATTTGAGTCCTCTCCCATTTTTCTTGATGAGTCTGGCTAAAGTTTTATCAATTTTGTTTATCTTCTCAAAGGACCAGCTTTTAGTTTCATTGATCTTTGCTATTGTTTCCTTTGTTTCTATTTCATTTATTTCTGCTCTGATCTTTATGATTTCTTTCCTTCTACCAACTTTGGGGTTTATTTCTTCTTCTTTCTCTAGTTCCTTTAGGTATAAGGTTAGATTGGTTTATTTGGGATTTTTCTTGTTTCTTGAGGTAGGCTTGTATTGCTATAAACTTTCCTCTTAGAACTGATTTTGCTGCATCCCATAGGTTTTGGGTTGTTGTGTTTTTATTGTCAGTTGTCTCTAGGTATTTTTTGATTTCTTCTTTGATTTCTTCAATGATCTCTTGATTATTTAGTAGCATATTGTTTAGCCTCTGTGTGTTTGTGTTTTTTACATTTTTTCTCCTGTAATTGATTTCTAATCTCATAGCATTGTGGTCAGAAAATATGCTTGATATGATTTTAGTTTTCTTAAATTTTCCGAGGCTTGATTTGTGAACCAAGGTGTCATCTATCCTGGAGAATTTTTTGTTTGCACTTGAGAAGAAAGTTTATTCTGCAGTTTTTGGGTGGAATGTCCTGTAAATATCAATTAAGTCTATCTTGTCTAATGTGTCATTCAAGTCTTGTGTTTCCTTATTAATTTCCTGTCTGGATGATCTATCCATTGGTGTAAGTGGAGTGTTAAAGTCCCCCACTATTATTGTGTGACTGTCAATTTTCCCTTTTATAGCTGTTGACATTTGCCTTATGTATTGATGTGCCCCTGTGTTGGGTGCAGAAGTATTTACAGTTGTTAGATCTTCTTGGATTGATCCCTTGATCATTATGTAGTGTCCTTCCTTGTCTCTTGTGACAGTCATTATTGTAAAGTCTATTTTGTCTGATATGAGTATTGCTACTCCAGCTTTCTTTCTATTTCCATTTGTGTGGGATATCTTTTTCTATCCCCTCACTTTCAGTCTGTATGTGTCCCTAGGTCTGAAATGGGTCTCTTGTAGACCACATATATACAGGTCTTGTTTTTTTTTTCCATTCAGCTAGTCTGTGTCTTTTGGTTGGAGCATTTAGTCCATTTACGTTTAAGGTAATTATCAATATGTATGTTCCTATTACCATTTTCTGGTTCTAGCTTATTTTTAACCCTTCCCATTTCTACTAATTCATTCTTACTTTTCCTTTACTAAATCTGAATCCTGATGAGTATCAGCCAAACATATTTCAACTCCCACTGCATGTCACATGCTACACTTAGTGAAATTAGTCTTTACTGTAAACCTGATATTTGCATCTGTTATCTGTGATAAGTTATTTGTTAACACACATTGATAAAGAAGATAATATGTTTAAATGACAAGCATGCCCCAGTGATAGCATAAGCTAAGCTTTAAGATTTTATATATATAAGTAAAGTTTTTGTATATATGCTATATATGTATAATCATTATATCACTGTGGTTGGATATATATAATTGTACACACATAATATATCTGTACATAGTATATATATGTACATAGTGTATATTAAGTATGTGCTGTATATATTGCCAATCTGAATTATAACATTTAGAGTGCTCCTGGGAGAATAATATATCCCAAAGTTGTTTAGCAGGTTTAACACTTTGTGGAAAGCCAAAAGTTATATATTAAAATTAGTAAACTACCAATATCTATACATAAATATTTTTATTTAAAAATTATATTTACAATGTGAAATTGGAAACATAGTCTTAGAAACATTTTGTTTGGTATGATCATATACCACTAATAGTTTACTGAGGCTTGTATTAAAATAGTGAATAAGGTCAGTTTCCATTTCTCTGGCAACTACCACATTTTCTCAGTCCTTAGCAAGTTATCTGGTATAGAACAAGCATGAAATAAATCCTCACTACCTGCCATTTTCTGACTGCAGCAAATTTGTGTCCCCTGGACCCATTTTCACCCTTCCTGTGTTCCCTGCTGATGCTTCTGTTATATCACTAAATCACAGGTAACGTAAATTATCTTTTTCATATCCATATCTCTAGCAATTAAACAAGTGTATGAGATAAAAACAAGGACTTTCAGTGGGTGTGTGGTGAGTAAAGCAGTACTACTGGTAAGTGTCATCATATTAAGTGCACTCAGTGAATAATTCATCTAACAATCAATTTAACTTAAAAAAAATCTTGGTGTGTGTCTTATTAACTGATGATATTTTACATTGAATATTTTAGAGGTGTTGTTGAAAAATTTCATTCAGTTTTACAGTCAAACTTTTGCAGCTGAAATAGAATGGAAGAAGAGAGTCATAGTATTATAGTTCCTTGCCCAGCAAAGCAAGGACCCTGATTTTACAGAAGGAAAGTGGGAATAAACTTTAATAAAGAATCAGATTGGACACAGATCAGCATTATGCCTTTTCTGAGCAGATGCAGAGTTTGATGAAACAGGGTCCAAACTGGAATTCTGACTTGCTCCTCAAGTTACAATTGAATGTTATGTAACAGGAGCCTTAGGTTGAGAAATTTATTATGCTATAAATGAGGCAATAGTTCTTAGATATTATAACTTCCTGGGAAGAAGAGAAGTTGCAAAATGTGTTCTTTTATATTAGTAAATATAACAATAAAATTAGCTATGAAAGTACCTACCAGATGATACATGTGCTCCTTTTATATCAGTGTTTATATATATTGTCACTGTTGTCCTGGCTCATTTCAATGCTCCCATTTCTACTAAATTCACTCTTAATTTTCTTTTACCAAGTCAGGAAACCCTGGTTATCAATCCTTTATGTCCAACACACACACACACACACACACACACACACACACACACACACATACATATTCACACACCCTTCACACACTTTACTCTCTATTGGTGAAATGAACATTTATTTATATTTTTTCAAAATAATTCTGTACATATTTCTAGAATGGCGATAATAAATAAACTAGTAAAATTATTATAGGCAAATACATTTTGTTTTGTTTTGATACCCACACTGGCACAAAATTTGAGAAATGGGACATTGTTTTATCTACATTAAAGACTTCTTTAAGTTGGTTCTAGGGAGAATCAAGAAAGTTTGTAAGTTTATACTTAGAATTATAGGCAATAAGTATTCATTGATTAAATTGCCATTTGTTCTCATTTCCACAATTTGATAAGGGTGAGGGAAATTTTCTACAACTATAAAAGAAGTGATTTCAAACAGAGAAGAGTGAATATATATATATATATATATATATATATATATATATATATATATATATATATATATCTCACAATTGATGTGTCTGGAGAGAAGAAAGAGGAAAAAAAGAAAATATTCCAAAGTATATAGGATCAAGATGACTTATGAGCATGTAATAAATGTTCCCCTTTTATAAAATCTAGAATTGCTGGATAAATTACCACTATATTTAAAAATAAAAATCTATCTATATTTACAAAATGAAAAGGAAATTCATGGGTGCAAAAAAAAAGAGAAACAATGACAGAGAGAGGAAAGGAAGGAAGGAAGGAAGGGGAAAGAAAGGAAGGAAGGAAGAAAAAAGAAAAAGAGAAAGAATAAAGGAAAGAAGGACAGACGGAAAGAAAAAAAGAGAAGGAGGGAGGGCGGGAGGGAGAGAGGGAGAAAAGAAGAGAATTTAAGTTTGCGAAAACTGAACCTGTAAATGCTGTAAAATGTGTAAATGACCTAGAGTATTGTGCAAATACCAGATTTTAACATCCATATACAGAATAGGAGATCCAGCCTTGGGCCTAAGTAAGGCAGACTGTTGGAGCTGAGATTTATCCCCCCACAGACACAGTGTCAAGACCTTCAACGAACTATAGCATCAGTGAAAGAGTGGGTTAGCAAACACCTTCTTCCTATAGTAAAAATATCAACAAGGAAAATGATATATTATGTATGTGTGGAAATTGGAAAAGAAGTTTCCTTCTCAATCATTTTTAACCAAATTTGGGCAACTCCAAATAGAAACATTCAGAAAAGCCTGGAGCCAGTTTGATGGTACCTAGTTCTCCAGGACACTTAGGAAAAGCTTATACAAATCATTTTCTGGAGCGTCACATTTGCCAACCAGGTCATTCATGATTTCTACTGTTTAAAATCAGCCAGTTATAAGCTCACTATCTCAATTTAATTTTAAAAAGGAAGAAAATGAGCTACCATGAAAATCAGAAGTAGCAACAAGAGAAGAATCAGATCTCCAAAGATTTCATAAAAATTAATTTTAAAAAAATGTATTTGCTGGGCTTCCCTGGTGGCGCAGTGGTTGAGAATCTGCCTGCCAATGCAGAGAATACGGGTTCGAGCCCTGGTCTGGGAAGATCCCACATGCCGTGGAGCAACTGGGCCCGTGAGCCACAATTACTGAGCCTGCGCGTCTGGAGCCTGTGCTCCGCAACAAGAGAGGCCGCGATAGTGAGAGGCCCGCGCACCGCGATGAAGAATGGCCCCCACTTGCCGCAACTAGAGAAAGCCCTCACACAGAAACAAAGACCCAACACAGCCATAAAAATAAATAAATAAATAAACCCAAAGTTAAAAAAAAAAATGTATTTGCTGATAAAGGGGAAAGAGGCAGCTGCCTTTTCTTTCTCTCTTGAGTCTTCTTGAAAACATAACCTTTTCAGAATGTAACTTGTTTTCTCTGGGTACTATGTAATCACAATCTCCCATTTATAATGATCATGGACCTCATAACCCCAGGAAATGTAAACACATACTTCCAGAGTCAACATAGAGGCCTATCTGCAATGTGATCATTTGTCTCTTGAGACGATAAGAGTAATTTTGTTCATCTTTCTTCTGCTTTGGGATATAAATAATGTGAAATGTCACTGTGACTCATAGACTCTTGAGGCTACCAACATGCATGTATTCTGTTGTGCTTAATCATAAAAGTGGGTGGGGAAAAGCATGTAGAATCAGAAAATGAGGATGTAGGTGGTGATTTCTCATATACTAGATATTACTTGGCCCAATCTCCGCTGATATGGCTGACAAACTGGACACCAAGTCCCTCAGAATCACAGAAATCCCTACAACCCTCCTGAAGCTGCCAGCCAGCTACAAGACCCAGTCATTTTTAAGCTAGGGTAGAAAATAACAGTAGACAATAGTAGACAAGATACTTAAAAAAGGCCAGGTTGAAACTGGACTTTTAAAAAAATCACCCCAGGATGGCCAGCTCTTTTCTACAGGCTGGTCTCTTCACGGGTATAGATATTTGGCCTCCTTGGCCCAACTCTGACAACTCTGAAGCCCAAGCCCAGCCTCAGAGCTCCCCTTGGGGTTGGCTGTCATCTTCCTGTGACTGCATTGCAGTCCAGTTTTTCCCTTTGGCTGATCCTGTTTTCTTTCCTTCCCCCCACAGGTGTTAATCCTGAGAGCACTCCCAAATAAATGTAAATACTGCATGAGAAATATTTAAAAAACAAATTTTAAACATTTGAAAAGTAGTGCGTGAAATATGAAATTATGAATTCATTTATATATGTGTGTGTGTGTGTATATATATATATATATATATATATATATATATATATATATATATTTAGACTCTTCCTTAGATAAAGTTTTAAAATTGAGAATGCATTAAAAGTGACGGTAGAGGGAACTCTTCTGTATTGACTTATATGGGAAAAGAATCTGAAAAAGAATGCATATAATTATATGTAAAACTGAATCACTTTGCTGTACACCTGAAACTAACACAACATTGTAAATCACCTCTGTAATAAATTTTTTTTAAAAAAGTGATGGTAGAGGTTGACACAATGCAAAACAGAACAAAAATGTTTTCTATTGCTGTGATAACAAATTACCATAAACGGAGTGGCTTAAAACAACCCAAATTTCCTATCTTACAGTTTTTAAGATCAAAAATACAATACATACAGATCTCACTGGACTAAAATCAGGGTGTTGGCAAGCTGCATTCCTTTCTGGAGGCTCTAGAAAGGAGGGAACCTCTTTCTGATAGAAGAGAATTCATTTTCTGCTCTTTTTGGTTATTGACAGAATTCAATACCTTTGTTTGTAGAATCAAGGTCCCTATTTTCTTGCTTGCTGCAAGATGAGGGCTATTCCACCTTCTAGTGGCCACCACTCCTCGGCTTATGGCCCCCTTCTTCCATCTTCAAAGCCAGCAATGCAGAGAGTCCTATCACATTGCGCCTCTATGACCCACCTTTCTGCCTGCCTTTTCCACTTTTAAGGATGTATGTGATTGGATCGAGCCAACGTGGATGATCCATGTACTCATCTCAGTGTTCTTAAAAATGTCTGCAAATTTAATCTGCATCATGATGTAATATACTCATAAATTCCAGGGATTAGGGAATGGCCATTTCAGGGTGAGGGGGTCATTATTCTTCCTACCACGTCATCATATATAAAATGGAAAACTTCCATATACTCCCATACTCTTTGGAAAAAAGCACTGCATTTTTTTCATTTCTTATTGCTATTGAGAAATCTGATGTCTGTATGATTCCTACTTTCATGTAGATGGTCTTTCTTTGCTTTCTGAAAAAATTAGCTGTTGTTTTCTCTTTCTTTAACATCTTTAAATTTTACCATGGTGTGTTGTATGTATATATGTGTCTTGGTGTGTTTTCCTTTGTTGTCTTTGTGGTCATATTAAGTACATTTTCAATCCAGAATTTTATATCTTCTGTAATTCTAGTTGATTATGGTAAGTTAAAAAACATTTTCTTTCCTCAGTATATTCTTTTCTGTCCTTCTGGATTTATTCCTAGACCAACATTGATATTTCTGTTTCTATCCTCCAAATCGCCTAAATTTTCTCTTAATCTTTACTTGTCTTTATTCCTATTTTATATCCGGTTCTAGAATTCAACATTTCAAATTTCCTGTTTACAAATTAGTCTTAAACAGTATTTTTCTGCTATACAAACCTAACAAATACTACTTCAACATTTATATATTTTACATCAAACATTGGTAGTTGTTCTTTCTATTACTATGTATTTCCGATTCATGTTTCAAATACACTTCCTCAGGACTTGGAGAATTTTTATTTTGCTTTATTTAAATTCTTATTCTGAGATCCCACTTATAAGATATAAAAAGCTAGAAATATAATTTTATCTATACTAAGAAAGAGAGAAAACCAGATAAATTACAAGCTATTAACTTTTCTCAAATCCATTAGAGAGCTTAGGTTGCTGGGCAAACCATTAGCCAGAAACATAAGAAGGGACCCCCTTCTCCCAGAGGCAAGACAAGTAGAATTTCTCACCTGTAAGTGGTAATAGGAAGGATGTGTCTAGCATACAAAGGTCAGGAATAATCTTGAATATCTTAAATAATTGTTCAAGTCAGTTGTGGGTTAGCATAATAGCACAGAAGCCCTGGGAGACACAGACACAGTGAAATGTGTGCCTTTTAGCAAATTCTCTTCTACGAACTTCTATTAGGGTCCCCATGAGAAAGATGGGAGGCAGAAAGGAGGCTGAAGAGAGCTTCGCTCACTGTTGCAGGCATGGAGAAGTCAAAAGAGAAATTAGAAAATATTTTGAATTGAATGAAAATAAAAATACAACCTACTAGAACGTGTGGGATGCAGTGCTTAGAAGGAATTGACAGCATTCAATGCTTATATTAGAAAAATAGAAAGGACTTAACTTGATGATGCATGATTCCATCTTAAGGAAAAAATAATAAAATTAAGCTAATTAAATTTTAAAATTAAACTAATTAAACCCAAAGATATTGAAGGAAAGAAATAATAAAAATGAAAACAGGAACCAGTCAAATTGAAAACAGAAAAATAATTGGGGAAATTCATGAAACCAAAAGCAGTTTCTTTCTAAAAAGCAATACAATGGACAAATCTCTAATGAGACTGATCTAGATAAAAAGAGAAAAGACACAACCAGTATCAAGAATGGGAAAAGTTGTCTAATTCAAATAAACACCATGAAAACTCCCTCATGAAATTTTATCTTTTTATCTTTAAAAATAAACAGAACAGCATATAAATCATGAATTCGAATAATAGCAAGGTAGGTCAAAGAATGCAATACCAAGAGGACACTACAGGTCACCCTCTTTTCTTCTCCCAACCACCACTCCTTCTCATATCTCTAAATCTAACCACTAACATGATTAGTTTTGCCAGTGTTTGGTGTTTGTGTAGATGAAATGATACAGAATGCACCCTTTTGTGTCTGGTTTCTTTCATTCAGTATTACGCCCATTCGACTTATTCAGGTTAACACATGAAGCAGTAGTTCATTTATTTTCACTTCTGCTTGGTATTCCATGGTGTGATTACCCAGAACCTATTTATTGAATATCCAGCTGGTGGACATTTGAGTTGTTCCCAAGTTGATAATATTATATATAACACAGATGTGTACATTCTTTTTCTACTTTTGTTTGGTATATATATTTAGGAGTGGATTTACTGGATAATGGATGGGTTATGTGTGTTTTCAACTTTAGCAGATACCATAAAAAAGTTTTTCAGAGTGATTGTACAAATTTATCTTCGCAACAGGAATGTGTAACAGATCTAATTTTTTATTTGCGTTTATTCTTGGCAATAATTGCTCTCAGCCTTTCTGACTTAGTCATTTTGTGTATTTGCTGTATTATTTCATTGTTATAATAATTTGATTTTTTTCCTGATATCTTATGTGATTGAACACCTTTTCATATGTTTACTGGCCATGTGAATATCATCCATTTTAAGTGCCTGCCCATTTTAAGTTTACCCATTTGTATCTCTTTCTGTTGTTAGTTTTTTTTTTTGGTGAGTGTTCTTTATATATATTCTGATTATTAAGCCTTTTTCAATAACATGTGCTGCAAATACCTTCTCGAACTGTGCAGTTTGTTCATTCTTTTTAAGATCTTTTGATTAACAGAAATTGTTAATTTAATATGGACTGATTTATCCATCTTTTCTTTTTTTGGTTAGTGATTTCTATTTCCTGTTTAATAAATTTTCCTCAGAAAAAGGTAACAAATATTTTCATACAGTATACTCTACTTGAGAGTTACTGAACACATTCTGTAGAGATCCAGATAGTAAGTGTTTTTGCTTTGCAGGCTACATGGTCTCTCTAGCACCTACTCTACATTACTGTTGTACCAAAAAATCAGCCATAAAAAATACTTAAACTAACAAGTGGGGATATGTTCCCAAAAGTCTTTATTTATAGAAACTGGAAATTTGAATTTAGTTTAATTTTCACATATCATAAAATGCTATCCTTTTTTTTTTAAATGTCTTTATTGGAATATAATTGCTTTACAATGGTGTGTTAGTTAATGCTTTATAACAAAGCGAGTCAGCTATACATATACATATATCCCCACATCTCCTCCCTCTTGCGTCTCCCTCCCACCCTCCATATCCCACCCCCCATATCCCACCCCTCTAGGTGGTCACAAAGCACCGAGCTTATCTCCCTGTGCTGTGTGGCTGCTTCCCACTAGCTATCTGTTTTACATTTCGTAGTGTATATATGTCAATGCCACTCACTCACTTCATCCCAGCTTACCTTTCCCCCTCCCCATGTCCTCAAGTCCACTATCTAGTAGGTCTGCATCTTTATTCCTGTCCTGCCCCTGGGTTCCTCAGAACCCTTTTTTTTTTTTTAGATTCCATATATATGTGTTAGCATACGGTATTTGTTTTTCTCTTTCTGACTTACTTCACTCTGTATGACAGACTCTAGGTCCATCCACCTCACTACAAAGAACTCAATTTTGTTTCTTTTTAGGGCTGAGTAATATTCCATTGTATATATGTGCCACATCTTCTTTCTCCATTCATCTGTTAATGGACACATAGGTTGCTTCCATGTCCTGGCTATTGTAAATACAGCTGCAGTGAATATTTGGGTACATGCCTCTTTTTGAATTATGGTTTTCTCAGGGTATGTGCCCAGTAGTGGGATTGCTGGGTCGTATGGTAGTTCTATTTTTAATTTTTTGGGAAACCTCCATGCTGTTCTCCATAGTGGCATAGTCAACTTACATTCCACCAACAGTGCAAGAGGGTTCCCTTTTCTCCACACCCTCTCCAGCATTTACTGTTTCTAGATTTTTTGATGATGGCCATTCTGACAGGTGTGAGGTGATACCTCATTGTAGTTTTGATTTGCTTTTATCTAATGATTAGTGATGTTGAGCGTTCTTTCATGTGTTTGTTGGCAATCTGTATATCTTCTTTGGAGAAATGTCTATTTAGGTCTCCTGCCCTTGATTGGATTGGGTTTTTTGTTTTTCTGATATTGAGCTGCCTGAGTTGCTTGTAAATTTTGGAGATTAATCCTTTGTCAGTTGCTTCATTTGCAAATATCTTCTCCCATTCTGAGGGTTGTCTTTTCGTCTTGTTTATGGTTTCCTTTGCTGTGCAAAAGCTTTTAAGTTTCATTAGGTCCCATTTGTTTATTTTTGTTTTTATTTCCATTTCTCTAGGAGGTGGGTCAAAAAGGATCTTGCTGTGAGTTATGTCATAGAGTGTTCTGCCTATGTTGTCCTCAAAGAGTTTTATAGCGTCTGGCCTTACATTTAGGTCTTTAATCCATTTTGAGTTTATCTTTGTGTATTCTGTTAGGGAGTGTTCTAATTTCATTCTTTAACATGTAGCTGTCCAGTTTTCCCAGCACCACTTATTGAAGAGGCTGTCTTTTCTCCACTGTATATGCTTGCCTCCTTTATCAAAGATAAGGTGACCATATGTGCGTGGGTTTATCTCTGGGCTTTCTGTCCTGTTCCATTGATCCATATTTCTGTTTTTATGCCAGTACCATACTCTCTTGATTACTGTAGCTTTGTAGTATAGTCTGAAGTCAGGGAGCCTGATTCCTCCAGCTCTGTTTTTCTTTCTCAAGATTGCTTTGGATATTCGGGGTCTTTTGTGTTTCCATACAAATTGTGATTTTTTTGTTCTAGTTCTGTGAAAAATGCCATTGGTAGTTTGATAGGGATTGCATTGAATCTGTAGATTGCTTTAGGTAGTATAGTCATTTTCACAATGTTGATTCTTCCAATCGAAGAACATGGTATATCTCTCTATCAGTTTGTATCATCTTTAATGTCTTTCATCAGTGTCTTATAGTTTTCTGCATACAAGTCTTTTGTCTCCTTAGGTAGGTTTATTCCTAGATATTTTATTCTTTTTGTTGCAATGGTAAATGGCAGTCTTTCCTTAATTTCTCTTTCAGATTTTTCATCATTAGTGTATAGGAATGTAAGAGATTTCTGTGCATTAATTTTGTATCCTGCTACTTTACCAAATTCATTGATTAGCTCTAGTAGTTTTCTGGTAGCATCTTTAGGATTCTCTATGTATAGTATGATGTCATCTGCAGACAGTGACAGCTTTACTTCTTTTCCAATTTGGATTCCTTTTATTTCTTTTACTTCTCTGATTGCTGTGGCTAAAACTTCCAAAACTATGTTGAATAATAGTGTTGAGAGTGGACAACCTTGTCTTGTTCCTGATCTTAGAGGAAATGGTTTCAGTTTTTCACCATTGAGGACAATGTTGGCTGTGGGTTTGTCATATATGGCCTTTATTATGTTGAGGAAAGTTCCCGCTATGCCTACTTTCTGGAAGGTTTTTATCATAAATGGGTGTTGAATTTTGTCACAACCTTTTTCTGCATTTATTGAGATGATCATATGGTGTTTGTTAATATGGTGTATCACATTCATTGATTTGCCTATATTGAAGAATCCTTGCATTCCTGGGATAAACCCCACTTGATCATGGTGTATGATCCTTTTAATGTGCTGTTCGATTCTGCTTACTAGTATTTTGTTGAGGATTTTCTACATCTATATTCATCAGTGATATTGGTCTATAGTTTTCTTTCTTTGTGACATCTTTGTCTGGTTTTCGTATCAGGGTGATGGTGGCATTATAAAATGAATTTGGGAGTGCTCCTCCCTCTGCTATATTTTGGAAGAGTTTGAGAAGGATAGGTGTTAGCTCTTCTCTAAATGTTTGATAGAATTGGCCTGTGAAGTCATCTGATCCTACATCGGCTTTTGTTTGTTGGAAGATTTTTAATCACAGTCTCAATGTCAGTGCTTGTGATTGGTCTGTTTATATTTTCTATTTCTTCCTGGTTCAGTCTCAGGAGGCTGTGCTTTTCTTAGAATTTGTTCATTTCTTCCAGGTTGTCCATATTATTGGCATACAGTGGCTTGTAGTAATCTCTCATGATCCTTTGTAATTCTGCAGTGTCAGTTGTTACTTCTCCTTTTTCATTTCTAATTCTATTGATTTCAGTCTTCTGCCTTTTTTTCTTGATGAGTCTGGCTAATGGTTTATAAATTTTGTTTTTCTTCTCAAAGAACCAGCTTTTAGCTTTATTGATCTTTGCTATTGTTTTCTTCATTTCTTTTTCATTTATTTCTGATCTGATATTTATGATTTCTTTCCTTCTGCTAACTTTGGAGTTTTTATGTTCTTCTTTCTCTAATTGCTTTAGGTGTAAGGTTAGGTTGTTCATTTGAGATGTTTCTTGTTCCTTGAGGTAGGATTGTGTTGCTATAAACTTCCCTCTTAGACCTGCTTTTGCTGCATCCTATAGGTTTTGGGTCATTGTGTTTTCATTGTCATTTGTTTCTAGATATTTTTTGATTTCTTCTTTGATTTTTTTCAGGTATCTCTTGGTTTTTAAGTAGTGTATTGTTTAGTCTCCATGTGTTCGTATTTTTTACAGATTTTTTCCTGTGATTGATATCTCGTCTCATAGCATTCTGGTCGGAAAATATACTTGATATGATTTCAGTTTTCTTAAATATACCAGGGCTTGATTTGTGACCCAAGATATGATCTATCCTGGAAATGTTCCATGAACACTTGAAAAGAAAATGTATTCCGCTCTTTTGGTATGTAATGTCCTATAAATATCAATTAAGTCCTTCTTGTTTAATGTATCATTTAAAGCTTGTGTTTCCTTATTTATTTTCATTTTGGATGATCTGTCCATTGGTGAAAGTGGGGTGTTAAAGTCCCCTACTATTATTGTGTTACTGTCTATTTCCTCTTTTATCGCTTTTAGCATTTGCCTTATGTATTGAGGTGCTCCTATGTTGGGTGCATATATATTTACAATTGTTATATATTCTTCTTGGATTGATCCCTTGATCATTATGCAGTGTGCTTGTTTGTCTCCTGTAATAGTCTTTGTTTTAAAGTCTATTTTGTCTAATATGAGAATTGCTAGTCCAGCTTTCTTTTGATTTCCATTTGCATGGAATATCTTTTTCCATCCCCTCACTTTCAGTCTGTATGTGTCCCTACGTCTGAAGTGGGTCTCTTGTAGACAGTGTATATATGGGTTATGTTTTTGTATCCATTCAGCTAGTCTGTGTCTTTTGTTTGGAGCATTTAATCCATTTACATTTAAGGTAATTATAGATATGTATGTTCCTATTACCATTTTCTTAATTTTTTTTGGTTTGTTATTGTAGGTCTTTTTCTTCTCTTGTGTTTCCTGCCTAGAGAAGTTCCTTTGGCCTTTGTTGTAAAGGTGGTTTGGTGATGCTGAATTCTCTTAACTTTTGCTTGTCTGTAAAGTTTTTAATTTCTCCATTGAATCTGAATGAGATCCTTGCTGGGTAGAGTAATCTTGGTTGTAGGTTTTTCCCTTTCATCACTTTAAATATGTTCTGATACTCCCTTCTGGCTTGCAGAGTTTCTACTGAAAGATCAGCTGTTAACCTTATGGGGATTCGCCTGTATGTTTTTTGTTGCTTTTCCCTTGCTGCTTTTAATATTTTTTCTTTGTATTTAATTTTTGATAGTTTGATTAATATGTGTCTTGGCATGTTTCTCTTTGGATTTATCCTGTATGGAACTCTCTGTGCTTCCTGGACTTGATTAACTATTTCCTTTCCCATATTAGGGAAGTTTTCAACTATAATCTCTTCAAATATTTTCTCAGTCCCTCTCTTTTTCTCTTGTTCTTCTAAGACCCCTATAATTTAAATGTTGTTGCGTTTAATGTTGTCCCAGAAGTCTCTGAGACTGTCCTCAGTTCTTTCAATTCTTTTTTCTTTATTCTGCTCTGCAGTAGTTATTTCCACTATTTTATCTTCCAGTTCACTTATTCGTTCTTCTGCCTCATTATTCTGCTGTTGATCCCTTCTAGAGAATTTTTAATTTCATTTATTTGTTGTTCATCATTGTTTGTTTGCTCTTTAGTTCTTCTAGGTCCTTGTTAAACGTTTCTTGTATTTTCTCCATTGTATTTCCAAGATTATGGATCATCTTTACTGTCATTACTCTGAATTCTTTTTCAGGTAAACTGCCTATTTCCTCTTTGTTTGGTCTGGTGGGTTTTTAACTTGCTCCTTCATCTGCTATGTGTTTCTCTGTCTTCTCATTTTGCTTAACTTACCGTGTTTGGGGTCTCCTTTTCTCAGGCTGCTGGTTTGTAGTTCCCATTGTTTTTGGTGTCTGCCCCCAGTGGCTAAGGTTGGTTCAGTGGGTTGTGTAGGCTTCCTGGTGGAGAGGACTAGTGACTGTGTTCTGGTGGATGAGGCTGGATCTTGTCTTTCTGCTGGGCAGGACTGCATCTGGTGGTGTGTTTTGGGGTGTCTGTTACCTTATTATGATTTTAGGCACCCTCTCTGCTAATGGGTGGTGTTGTGTTCCTGTCTTGATAGTTGTTTGCCATAGGGGGTCCAGCTCTGTAGCTTGCTCGTCATTGAGTGGAGCTGGGTCTTCGCGTTGAGGTGGAGATCTCTTGGAGAGCTTTTGCCATTTGATATTATGTGGCGCTGGGTGGTCTCTGGTGGACCAATGTCCGGAACTCGGGTCTCCCACCTCAGAGGCACAGGCCTGACACCCGGCTGGAGCACCAAGACCCTGTCATCCACACCGCTCAGAAGAAAAGGGAGAAAAAAAGAAAGAAAGAAAAATAAAATAAAATTAAATTAAATTAAGTTATTAAAATAAAAAATTATTATTAAGAAAAATTAAAAAGTAATAATAATCTTTTAAAATGGACAGACAGAACCCTAGGACAAATGGTAAAACTACAGCTATACAGAGAAAATCATACACCGAAGCATACACATACACACTCACAATAAGAGAAAAAGGAATATATATATATATATATATATATATATATATATATATATATATATATATATATATATAGTTGTTCCCAAAGTCCACTGCCTCAATTTTGGGATGATACGTTGTCTATTCAGATATTCTACAGATGCAGAGTACATCACGTTGATTGTGGAGATTTAATCCGCTGCTCCTGAGGCTGCTAGGAGAGATTTCCCTTTCTCTTCTTTGTTCGCACTGCTCCTGGGGTTCAGCTTTGGATCTGGCCCTGCCTGTGCGTGTAGGTCGACTGAGGCTGTCTCTTCTTCTCTCAGACAGGATGGGGTTGAAGGAGCAGCTGCTTTGGGGGCTCTGGCTCACTCAGGCCGGGGGGAGGGAGGGGTACGGATGCGGGGCGAGCCTGCAGCGGCAGAGGCCGGCGTGACGCTCCAACAGCCTGAGGTGCGCCATGCGTTCTCCCGGGGAAGTTGTCCCTGGATCACGGGACCCTGGCAGTGGCGGGCTGCACAGTCTCCCAGGAGGGGAGGTGTGGATAGTGACCTGTGCTTGCACACAGGCTTCTTGGTGGCTGCAACAGTAGCCTTAGCGTCTCATGTGCGTCTCTGTGGTACACGCTGAAAGCTGCGGCTCGCACCCATCTCTGGAGCCCATTTAGGCGGTGCTCTGAATACCCTCTCCTCGCGCACCCTGAAACAATGCTCTCTTGCCTCTTCGGCAGCTCCAGACCTTTTCCCGGACTCCCTCCCGGCTAGCTGTGGCGCACTAGCTCCCTTCAGGCTGTGTTCACGCAGCCAACCCCAGTCCTCTCCCTGGGATCTGACCTCTGAAGCCTGAGCCTCAGCTCCCAGCACCCACCTGCCCGGGTGGGTGAGCAGAGAAGCCTCTCAGGCTGGTGAGTGCTGGCCGGCTCTGATCCTCTGTGTGGGATTCTCTCCACTTTGCCCTCTGCACGCCTGTTTCTGCGCTCTCTTCCATGGCTCTGAAGCTCCCCACCTCCGCCATCCGCAGTCTCTGCCGGTGAAGGGGCTTCCTAGTGTGTGAAAGCTTTTCCTCCTTCACAGCTCCCTCCCACTGGTGCAGGTCCCGTCCCTATTCTTTTGTCTTTGTTTTTTTTTTTCTTTTCCCTACCCAGGTACGTGGGGAGTATCTTGCCTTTTGGGAGGTCTGAGGTCTTCTGCCAGCGTTCAGTAGGTGTTCTGTAGGAGTAGTTCCACATGTAGTTGTATTTCTTATGCATTTGTGGGGAGGAAGGTGATCTCCACATCTTACTCTTCCGCCATCTTGAAGGTCTCCAAATGCTGCTGTTTTATGTTTTGTTCTGTTTTCATTAAAAAACATAAAATCCATTCTTAACTCACAGGCCATACAAAAACAAGTTGTGAGCTGGTTTTGGCCTGCAGATCATAGCTTGGCAACCCTTGATGTAACGGCTTAAGTGACTTTCCTTTCACATTTATATTTACAATCTACTTGCAATTGATTTTTGTATGTTGTTTGAAGTAGTGGAGTCACATAAGAGTTGGAGAGGATATTTATATCCAGCAATCCCAGCTACACATAATCAATTTTCCACTGCTCTACTGGACCACCCTTGTTCAAAATCAGTTGTCAGTGTATGTGTGGTTCTCTCCTTGATCCATTTTTCTTTGTGTCCATGCTTGCAATCAAACTACATCTTCTAAATCTAAGACTTATCATCCATTAATTTCTCCCTCCTTTTCCTTCTTCTTCAAAATTATCTTGGCTATTCCAAGCCTTTACCTTACCAGATGCACTCTAGGAATTATCTATTTCTGAAAATTTATTCTGAGATGATTGTTGGAATTATATTAACTCTAAAGCTCCATTTGGGAACTGAGCTTTCAAACCTACAAATATAATACATACCTCCATCTCTTTACATCCTCTTCAGTTCCACTAATTATATTTATTATTTTTAGTATCAAGAGTTTATATAAGTTGTTGTAAGATTTTCCCTTAGACATTTGATGTTGTAATGCTGTTATAAATTATATATTTAATATTCACTTTAGAAGTGGTCCTGGTATATGAAATATTTATCTACCTGTCTATTGAGATTGATTTAATTATAAATCATGTCAGTTGTTTATTAAGTTTCTTGCCCTTTTACACTGACTATGAGCTCTACAATAATGCTGCATTAGAAGCATGATAACAGACATCCTTGATCTCTTGGTAAAACATTAACCATTTCACATTCATGTGCAGGGCTTGGTGGATACCCTTAATCACATAAAGAAAGTATGCTTCTACTCTTACTTTGCTTAAAAAATTTTATCCTAAGAAATTTGTGTTAAATTGTATCAACTGTCTTTTTACATGTATTGTGATGATTGCTTTATTTTTCTCCTTGCTCCTATTAATATGATGAATCACAACTGATCTTTGAATGATAACTAAGATTTAATTCCTGGAATAAACCCAACTTGATTTCAATGTCTTTTTTTTTTTTTTTAACTAATCTCACTAGATTCATTTTACTGATATTTTGTTTAGGATTTTGGCATCCATGTTCATGAAACACATTGGTTTGAAATTTTTCTTTGTTGAAATATCCTTGTCAAGTTTTGGTAGCAAGGTTGTGCCAATTTCATAAAAAGAGTTGTAAAGTGAGCCTAATGTTTAATTCTCTGGATGAATATTTGCAACATTAGTGTTATTTGTTCCTTAAAAGTCTAGAATCATTTACCACTAAAGTCATCTAGGCCTGGAGCTTTCTTTGTAGGATGAGTTTAAATAATGACTTCACTTTTTGAAGTAGAATTATACGTTGATATAGGATATTCTTTGATATGACATTCTTCACACTTTGTTTCTTCATGTTTTAGTTTTAGTAACTTGAGTCTTTGTAGATATTTGTCTCTTTCATATAAGATTTCAAATTCATAGACAATATTTATTTCACCGTATCCTCTTGTAACCTTATGTCTGTTTTATACTGATGTCCTCTTTTTCTTTCCAGATTTTGGAAATTTTTGCCTTTTTCCTATTTTCTTTATGGATATTGCCAGTGAGTTATCAAGCTTATTAGAGTTTTCAAATCATCATCTTTGGCTTAGTTCATTTTCTTTATTTGTATTTTCTGTTTTAATGTATTTATTTTTAGAATTGCTTTCTCTCCACTTTATTTCATTTTAATTTTCTATTATTTTTCTAATATTTTGAAATGAATTCCTGGATTCCTGATTTTGAGCCGTTCTGTTTTTTTAATATATACTTTTAACACTGTAAAATACTCTCTAAGCTTGGTACACCTTCAACCAGCAATGCTTGTTATGTATATTAATCTTCCTTTTGTATTGTGCATCTTTATTTTTCCCCTGGGCACTCTAATATGTATGTTTTCTCTCTTTTCTTTTTTAAAATAGTATTATTGGCAATATATCCTTGTGACTTATTTTTTATAACTGGGATTTTGTACCTCTTAATCCCTTTCACCTATTTCACCCATTCCTCCACCCCCCTCCTCTTTGGCAAACCACTAGTTTGTGCTCTGTATTTGTGAGTCTATTTCTATTCTGTAATGTTTGTTTCTTTTGTTTTTTAGATTCCACATATAAGTGAAAAAAATACAGTATTTGTCTTTTTCTGTTTGACTTATTTCACCAAGCATAATACCTTCCAGATCTGTCCATGTTCTTGTAAATGGCGAGGTTTCATTCTTTGTAATGGTTGAGTAATATTCTGTGTTTTATATATAAATATAAATATAAATGTATGTATATCACATCTTCTTTATCCATTCACCCATCAGTGGGCACTTAGGTTGCTTCCATATCTTGGCTACTGTAAATAATGCTGCTATGAACATTGGGGTGCATATATCTTTTTGAATTAATGTTTTTGTTTTCTTTGGATAAATACCCAGGAGTGAAATTGCCAGATCCTATGGTAGTTCTATTTTTAATTTTTTGAGGAGCATCCATACTGTTTTCCACAATGGCTGTACCAATTTACATACCTACCAACAATGTGAGAGGGTTTCCTTTTTTCCACATACTCGCCAACACTTATTATTTGTTGTCTTTTTGATAATAGCCATTCTGACAGGTGTGAGATAATATCTCATGTAGTTTGGTTTGCATTTCCGTGATGATTAGTGATGTTGAGCATGTTTTCATGTGACCATTGACCATATGTATGTCTTCTTTGAAAAAAAAGAAATTCTGTTCAGTTTCTCTACCCATTTTTTGCTATTGAATTGTATGAATTCTTTATATATTTTGAATATTAACCCCTTGTCAGACATATCACTTGCATGTGTCTTATCTCATTCAGTAGGTTGCCTTTTTATTTCATTGATGGTTTCCTTTACTGTGCAAAAGCTTTTCAGCTTGATGTGGTCCCATTTGTTTATTTTTAATTTCATTGCCCTTGCCTGATGAGGCAGATCCAAAAAGTATTGCTAAGATTGATGTCAAAGAGTGGACTGCCTATGTTTCCTTCCAGATGTTTTATGGTTTCACGTCTTGCATTTAAGTCTTTAATCCATTCGGAGTTGATTTTTGTATATTGTGTGAGAAAATGGTCTAGGTCTGTTCTTTTACATATAGCTGTCAAGTATTCCCAACACCATTTATTGAGGAAGCTGTCTTTTTTCCATTGCATGTTCTTGCCTCCTTTGCCATAGATTAATTGACCATGTGTGCATGGGTTTATTTCTAGACTCTCTATTCTGTTCCATTGATCTATGTGTTTATGTGCCAGTAATACTCTTTTGATTACTATAGCTTTGTAGCATAGTTTGAAGTCAGTGAGTGTGATACCTCTGGCTTTGTTCTTCTGTCTCAAGATTGCCCTGGATATTTGGGATCTTTTGTGCTTCCATACATATTTTAGGATTATTGTTCTATTTCTGTGAAAAATGCCATGGGTATTTTGATAGAGATTGCATTGAATTTGTAGGTTGCTTTGGGTGGTATGGACAATTTGACAATATTAATTCTTCTACGCATGAACACAGAATATCTTTGCATTTGTTTGTGTCATCTTCAGTTTCTTTTTATCATTGTCTTACAGTTTTCTGAGTACAGTTTTTTTCACTTCTTTGGCTAAAATTTATTCCTAGGTATTTTATTCTTTTTGATGCAGTTGTAAATGGGATTGTTCTCTTGATTTCTTTTTTTGATAGTTCATTATTAGTGTTTAAGAATGCAACAGAGTTCTATATATTAATTTTGTATCCTGCAACTTTACTGAATTCATTTACTAATTCTAATAATTGTTTGGTGGAGTCTATAGAATTTTGTATATATAGGATCATGTCATTTGCAAATAACGACAGCTTTACTTCTTTCCTTCCAGTTTGGATGTATTTTATTTTATATTTTCTTGTATGATTGCTGTGGCTAGGACTTCCAATACTGTGTTGAATAAAATTGATGAGACTGGGCATTCTTCCCTGTTTCTGATCTTAGAGAAAAAGCTTTCCTATTTTCACCATTGAGTATGAGGTTAGTTGTGGTTTGTCATAAATGGCCTTTATTATGTTGAGGCATGTTCCCTCTATAACAACTTAGCTGAGAGTTTTTATCAAGAACAGATGTTGAATTTTGTCAAATGTTTTTTCTGCATCTATTGAGATAATCATGAGATTTTTATCCTTTGTTTTGTTAATGTTATATATCATGTTGATTGATTTGTGGATATTGAATCATCTTTGCATCCCTGGGATAAAGCCCATTTGATAATGAGGTATGATCTTTTTAATGTATTGTTGAATTTAGTGCACTAATATTTTTTTGAGGATTTTTGCATCTATGTTTATTTGGGACATTGGTCTGTAATTTTCTTTTTCTTTTGTAGTATCTTCATCTGGTTTGATATCAGGGTAATGATGGCCTTGTAGAATGAGTTTGGAAGTGTTCCCTTCTCTTTAATTTCTTGAATGGTTTGAGAGGTATAGGTATTAAATTGTCTTTAAACATTTGGTAGAATTCCCCTGTGAAGCTGTCTGGTCCTGAACTTTTATTTGTTGTGAGTTGTTTGATTACTGATTAAATTTCATTACTATTAATCAGTTTGTTCAGATATTCTATTTCTTCCTGGTTCAGTCTTGGAGCATTGTATGTTTCTAGGAATTTATCTATTTCTTCTAGGTTGTCCAATTTGTTGCTGTATAATTGTTTGTATTACGATTGTATTTCTATGATATTGGTTGTAACTCATCCTCTTTCATATCTAATTTTATTTTTTTGGGCCCTCTCTCTCATTTTCTTGATGAGTCTGGCTAACGGTTTATCAGTTTTGTTTATCTTTTCAAAAACCCAACTCTTAGTTTCATTGATCTTTTGTACTGGTTTTTTTGGTTTTTTGGTCTCTTTTATTTGTTTATTTTCACTCTGATCTTTATTATTTCGTTTCTTCTACTAATTTTGGGCGTTGTTCTTTCTCTCCTAATTCCTTTAATTGTAAAGTTAGGTTGTTTATTTGAGATTTTTCTTGTTTCTTGAGGTATATCAGTAACTGAGTACTTCCGTCTTAGAACTGCTTTTGCTGTATCCCATAGATTTTGGGATTCATCTCAAGTTATGTTTTGATTTTTTGTTTAATTTCTTCATCGACTCATTGACTGTTTTTGTAGCATGTTGTTTAGTCTCCTCATTTTGTGTTTTTTCCATTTTTCTTCCTATAATTGATCTCTAGTTTCATACAATTGTGGTTGGAAAAGATGCTTGTTATCATTTCAATTTTCTTAAATTTATTGAGTGTTTTTTTGCAGCCTAGCATGTGATCTATCCTGGAGAATGTTCCATATGTATTTGAAAAGAATGTATATTCTACTGGTTGTGGTTGGAATATTCTGTAGGTATTTATTTAGTCCATCTGGTCTAATGTGTCATTTAAGGCCAATATTTTCTTATTGATTTTCTGTCCATCCATGATCTATCCATTGATGTAAGTAGGCAATTTGTATATTTTTTATTGGCCTACTTTCCATGTTACTAATCCCTGTTACAGCCAATAATATGTAGTGGTAAGACTTTGTAGCAAAACAGATGATATGCCTGATTAAAATATGTGGATTTTCAAACCCTTAAATTAATTAAATGTACTTTTTATGAGACTGCTGTAATGTCATAGATTTATATTAATACCTTCCTCGGATTAGACTTGTGTTTTACTGTTGACATGTTCAAAATAAAAGTACCAAACTATAAAACTTTAACATTTTATGCAAATGTATGTTGCAGTGCTCAAGCTACATAACCAATATGAGGAGAAAATGTCATAAAATTTCATAATGGGTTTACTTTTAGTGGAAAATAAAATGAAATATGCAAGCAAGTGAGCAAACTCAGAATACTTCTGCAAATTGTTTTCCCATTACAATTCTGACAGATAAATTTTTTTTCTAAGTGTAGTACTGCAGTTGCCAATATAATTATGCACACATTGACTTAACTGAGTACTTAGGATGATGGGTAAAATCCATTTCAAATGCAGGTGCAATTTATGACTCAGATTTAAATAAAGCCTCCATAAGATTTCACAGAATATGATTTGATTTCATAATCTTTGCACACAGGATTTTTTCATTATAATCAAAAGTGGTTTTGTGTGTGAACAAGATACATGCTTAGTGAAGTTTTTAAAGCAGTATAATGACTTTTTTGGGTTTGTTGAAGTCATAGCTTTGGTTTTCTCTAATTCTCGACCAGAAGTATGCACGGGGGGTGGTTTCCAGTGTATATAAATTTGTTTGGATGCTTGTAATTTGCTTTTAGATATTTTAGTGAAACAAATTTTTACCTGTGTAGATTATCTGTGTATTATATTTACATGACATATATTTAGAACAGCAAAAAGTCAGGCTCTTTGAGAAGACAAAAAATTATGCACAGATAATTCATACATATAAGAGAAATAAAACACGTTGAACCAAGGGATCACACAATTTTTTAGTATTTCTCCTTTAACAAACAAAGATTAATGAAACACTGAAAAATTGATGTCAATAATATTTGAAAGTCTAATGTTTTCCTGTCATTACCATGTCACTTTCAAAATTCACATGAAGAAGTATAATGCCATACATGACACAAAATTCTATATAATCCTTCAATTACCTGCATTTGGCATTTTTGCATTGTATTTTTGATTTTCATTCCACTTTTCTAAATCAGGTTTTTAAAAAATATGTTTACATAGTGTATAGGAGTCACTGTATGAGATGTATTTCATTAATCATGCTTGTTATACTTGTTAAATTCATTTCTACCATGGGGTGGAAGAATCCATCCAGATTCTAGTTTTGTTTTGTTTTTGTCTTTTGGTTTGTTTGTTTTATTTTGTTTTTGTTTTCCTTTGTTTCTCTCCAAAAATTTTTTTTAAATTGAGAATTAGGATACAGTTGAGTACATGTTGAAAAGTCGACACTCACTGTATTGAAATGTGGCTCAATTCATAAACAGTTTTGCTATTTCCATGTGGCCAGTACCATGTGGTTATGTAGAAGAATACTTCATGAAACCAAGACAGGGTGGATGAGTTTGGCTACTTAGGCGGTCAGTCTAGGTCAGAATATCTGCCAGGTTAGGGGAGGGGCTAGCTTGGATGGGCCTAGAAAGCTTACAACATCTTAACGATGAATAAAACCTAAAGCCTGATCAATACTATTTTCTATGTCAGGAAGGGGTTTCCCTGTATTTGCCCTTTCAAGAAGATATATATAAAATCAAATGTAGAAGAATACTTAAGCACCAGTGTGTACTTTACTGTGGGACAGAGATGGTTCATAAGATCTCATCATAATTTGGATAATAATTACAACAACAATTAGTATTTCTTACACTCTAATAAGGCCTAGAACTTTTCCTGGTCCTTTACACTTAATTGGATTAGTTACCAACAAGTCAATGATATAGTTACCATTAATATCCTCATTTAATAGATGAGCAATATGGGATATATAGCAATTGAATAACTTGCCCCAGGTAAGTTATTACTTGCTCATCTAGTAAAACCAGGGTGACATGTCCTTCAAGACTGTAGGTCTTATTTGCCTGGTGGACAAAGAGCACTACAGAAGCAGAATGTAGGATCTTATTTCCTCCCTACCCTCTTCCCCTCATCTCTCTCCTCATGACTACAAATGCCTTAGAAAAAAAATCTAGACTCACCCCACCCACACATTTACATGGCTTTGAATCTCTAGTCTTCGTTTCCCTGATGTCTTCTGTCCTATTGCTTCCTACCTGCTTGCTTCCTCTCAGCCTAGACCTTTCTGCTTGATGTTTTGTTAGATGGTCTTGTAGCCTTATGCTTTTGATTCCACCACAGGCCTCTACTGTCAGTATCTTAGCTTCACAAACTGCCTCCCTGTTGTCCAGGATAGATAGAGAATGAAAATAAGCCAACAATGGGATAGAAAAAGAAAGACTTTTTTCAATTTTTAATTTTTTGGGAAACCTCCATACTGTTCTCCATAGTGGCTGTATCAATTTACATTACCACCAACAGTGCAAGAGGGTTCCCTTTTCTCCACACCCTATCTCCAGCATTTAGTGTTTGAAGATTTTTTGATGATGGCCATTCTCACTGGTGTGAGGTGATACCTCATTGTAGTTTTGAATTGCATTTCTCTTTTGATTAGTGATGTTGAGCATCCTTTCATGTGTTTGTTCACAATCTGTATATCTTCTTTGGAGAAATGTCTATTTAGGTCTTCTGCCCATTTTTGGATTGGGTTGTTTGTTTTCTTGATACTGAGCTGCATGAGCTGCTTGTAAATTTTAGAGATTAATCCTTTGTCAGTTGCTTCATTTACAAATATCTTCTCCCATTCTGAGGGTTGTCTTTTCATTTTGTTTATGGTTTCCTTTGCTGTGCAAAAGCTTTTAAGTTTCATTAGGTCCCATTTGTTTATTTTTGTTTTTATTTCCATTTCTGTAGGAGGTGGGTCAAAAAGGATCTTGCTGTGATTTATGTCATAGAGTGTTCTGCCTATGTTTTCCTCTAAGAGTTTTATAGTGTCTGACCTTACATTTAGGTCTTTAATCCATTTTGAGTTTATCTTTGTGTATGGTGTTAGGGAGTGTTCTAATTTCATTCTTTTACATGTAGCTGTCCAGTTTTCCCAGTACCACTTATTGAAGAGGCTGTCTTTTCTCCATTGTATATTCTTGCCTCCTTTATCAAAAATAAGGTGACCATATATTCATGGGTTTATCTCTGCACTTTATATCCTTTTCCATTGATCTATATTTCTATTTTTTGGGCCAGTATCATGCTGTCTTGATTACTGTAGCTTTGTAGTATAGTCTGAAGTCAGGGAGCCTGATTCCTCCAGCTCCAATTTGCTTTCTCAAGATTGCTTTGGCTATTCGGGGTCTTTTGTGTTTCCATACAAATTGTGAAATTTTTTGTTCTAGTTCTGTGAAAAATGCCATTGGTAGTTTGATAGGGATTGCATTGAATCTGTAGATTGCTTTGGGCAGTAGAGTCATTTTCACAATGTTGATTCTTCCAATTCAAGAACATGGTATATCTTTCCATCTGTTTATATCATCTTTAATTTCTTTCATCAGTGTCTTATAGTTTTCTGCATACAGGTCTTTTGTCTCCTTAGATAGGTTTATTCCTAGGTATTTTATTCTTTTTGTTGCAGTGGTAAATGGGAGCGTTGCCTTAATTTCTCTTTAAGATTTTTCATCATTAGTGTATAGGAATGTAAGAGATTTCTGTGCATTAATTTTGTATCCTGCTACTTTACCAAATTCATTGATTAACTCTAGTAGTTTTCTGGTATCATCTTTAGGATTCTCTATGTATAGTATGATATCATCTGCAGACAGTGACAGCTTTACTTCTTTTCCAATTTGGATTCCTTTTATTTCTTTTACTTCTCTGATTGCTGTGGCTAAAACTTCCAAAACTATGTTGAATAATAGTGTTGAGAGCGGACAACCTTGTCTTGTTCCTGATCTTAGAGGAAATGGTTTTGGTTTTTCACCATTGAGAAAGATGTTGCCTGTGGGTTTGTCATATATGGCCTTTATTATGTTGAGGTAAGTTCCCTCTATGCCTGCTTTCTGGAGGGTTTTTATCATAAATGGGTGTTGAATTTTGTCAAAAGCTTTTTCTGCATCTATTGAGATGATCATATGGTTTTTCTCTTTCAATTTGTTAATATGGTGTATCACATTGATTGACTTGCGTATATTGAAGAATCCTTGCATTCCTGGGATAAACCCCACTTGATCATGGTGTATGATCCTTTTAATGTGCTGCTGCTTTCTGTTTGCTAGTATTTGGTTGAGGATTTTCATATCTGTGTTCTTCAGTGATATTGGCCTGTAGTTTCCTTTTTTTGTGACATATTTGTCTGGTTTTGGTATCAGGGCGATGGTGGCCTCCTAGAATGTGTTTGGGAGTGTTCCTCCCTCTGCTATATTTTGGAAGAGTTTGAGAAGGATAGGTGTTAGCTCTTCTCTAAATGTTTGATAGAATTCGCCTGTGAAACCATCTGGTCCTGGGCTTTTCTTTCTTGAAAGATTTTTAATCACAGTCTCATTTTCGGTGCTTCCAATTGGTCTGTTCATATTTTCTATTTCTTCCTGGTTCAGTCTCAGAAGGTTGTGCTTTTCTAAGAAGTTGTTGATTTCTTCCAGGTTGTCCACTTTATTGGCATATAGTTGCTTGTAGTAATCTCTCATGATCCTTTGTATTTCTGCAGTGTCATTTGTTACTTCTCCTTTTTCATTTCTAATTCTGCTGAATTGAGTCTTCTCCCTTTTTTTCTTGATGAGTCTGGCTAATGGTTTATCAATTTTGTTTATCCTCTCAAAGAACCAGCTTTTGGTTTTATTGATCTTTACTGTTGTTTCCTTCATTTCTTTTTCATTTATTTCTGATCAGTTCTTTATGATTTCTTTCCTTCTGCTAACTTTGGGGTTTTCTTGTTCTTCTTTCTCTAACTGCTTTAGGTATAAGGTTAGGTTGTTTATTTGAGATGTTACTTTTTTCTTGAGGTAGGATTGTATTGCTCTAAACTTCCCTCTTATAACTGGTTTTGCTGCCTCCCATAGGTTTTGGGTCATCATGTTTTCATTGCCATTTCTTTCTAGGTATTTTTTGATTTCCTCAGTGACCTCTTGGTTATTTAGTAGTGTATTTATAGCCTCCATGTGTTTGTATATTTTACATTTTTTTTTCCTGTAATTGATATCTAGTCTCATAACGTTGCAGTCAGAAAAGATACTTGATATGATTTCAATTTTCTTAAATTTACCAAGGCTTGATGTGTGACCCAAGATATGATCTATCCTGGGGAATGTTCCATGAGCACTTGAGAAGAAAGTGTATTCTGTTGTTTTTGGATGGAATGTCCTATAAATATCAATTAAGTCCATCTTGTTTAATGTATCATTTGAAGCTTGTGTTTCCTTATTTATTTTCCTTTTGCATGATGTGTCCATTGGTGAAAGTGTGGTGTTAATGTTCCCTAATATGATTGTGTTACTGTTGATTTCCCCTTTTATGGCTGTTAGCATTTGCCTTATGTATTGAGGTGCTCCTATGTTGGGTGCATAAATATTTACAATTGTTATATCTTCTTCTTGGATTGATCCCTTGATCATTATGTGGTGTCCTTCTTTGTCTCTTGTAATAGTCTTTATTTTAAAGTCTATTTTGTCTGATACCAGAATTGCTACTCCAGCTTTCTTTTGATTTCTATTTGCATGGAATATCTTTTTCCATCCTCTCACTTCTAGTCTGTATGTATTCCTAGGTCTGAAGTGGGTCTCTTGTAGACAGCATATATATGGGTCTTGTTTTTGTATCCATTCAGCCAGTGTATGTCTTTTGGTGGGAGCATTTAATCCATTTACATTTAAGGTCATTATCAATAAGTATGTTTCTATTACCATTTTCGTAATTGTTTTGGGTTTGTTATTGTAGGTCTTTTCCTTCTCTTGTGTTTCCTGTCTAGAGAAGTTCCTTTAGCATTTGTTGTAAAGCTGGTTTTGTGGTGCAGAATTCTCTTAGCTTTTGCTTCTCTTTGAAGGTTTTAATTTCTCTGTTGAATTTGAATGAGATCCTTGCTGGGTAGAGTAATCTTGGTTGTACGTTTTTCCCTTTCAGCAGTTTAAATATGTCCTGCCACTCCCTTCTGGCTTGCATAGTTTCTGCTGAAAGATAAGCTGTTAACCTTATGGGTATTCCCTTATATGTTATTTGTTGCTTTTCCCTTGCTGCTTTTAATATTTTTTCAGTGTATTTATTTTTGATAGTTTGATTAATATGTGTCTTGGCATGTTTCTCCTTGGGTTTAACCTGTATGGGACTCTCTGTGCTTCCTGGACTTTAACTATTTCCTTTCCCATATTAGGGAAGTTTTCAACTATAATCTCTTCAATATTTTCTCAGTCCCTTTCTTTTTCTCTTCTTCTGGAACGCCTATAATTCGAATGTTGGTGCGTTTAATTTTGTCCCAGAGATCCTGAGTCTGTCCTCAATTCTTTTCATTCTTTTTTCTTTATTCTGCTCTACAGTAGTTATTTCCACTATTTTATCTTCCAGGTCACTTATCCGTTCTTCTGCCTCAGTTATTCTGCTATTGCTTCCTTCTAGAGAATTTTTAATTTCATTTATTGTGTTGTTCATCATTGTTTGTTTGCTCTTTAGTTCTTGTAGGTCCTCTTTAAACCTTTCTTCTGTTTTCTCCATTGCATTTCCAAGATTTTGGATCATCTTTACTATCATTACTCTGAATTCTTTTTCAGGTACACTGCCTATTTCCTCTTCATTTGTTTGGTCTGGTGGGTTTTTATCTTGTTCCTTCACCTGATGTGTGTTTTTCTGTCTTCTCATTTTGCTTAAGTTAGTGTGTTTGGGTTCTCCTTTTCACAGGCTGCAGGTTCATAGTTCCCATTGTTTTTGGTGTCTGCCCCCAGTGGCTAAGTTTGGTTCAGTGGGTTATGTAGGCTTCCTGGTGGAGGGAACTGGTGCCTGTGTCTCGTGGATGAGGCTGGATATTGTCTTTTTAGTGGGCAGGACCGCATCTGGTGGTGTGTTTTGGCGTGTCTGTGACCTTGTTATGATTTTAGGCAGCCTCTCTGCTAATGGGTGGTGTTGTGTTCCTGTCTTTCTAGTGGTTTGGCATAGGGTGTCCAGCACTGTAGCTTGCTGGTTGTTGAGTGGAGCTGGGTCTTCACGCTGAGATGGAGGTCTCTGGGAGAGCTTTTGCTGTTTGATATTACATGGTGCTGGGAAGTTTCTGGTGGACACATGTCCTGAACTCGGCTCTCCCACCTCAGAGGCACAGGCCTGACACCCGGCCAGCACATGTAGACCCTGTCAGCCACACGGCTTTTGGGATGTCTGAGGTCTCCTGCCAGTATTCAGTACATGTTCTGTAGGAGTTGTTCCACATGTAGGTGTATTTATGATGTATCTCTGGGGAGGAAGGTGGTCTCCCCGTCTTACCCCTCTGCCATCCTGAAGGTCTCTCCTCCACATTTTTGAAATTTAAGATTTTAGAGCATGAATAATTTGGAGTGATAATATAATCCAGAGGGTAGATTTAGGAGGGAATGGATGAGTTAGGGTTAGAATTTAGGTGCTATATTATTTCGTCTTAAAAATACACACTGAGGACTTCCCTGGTTGTCCAGTGGGTAAGACTCCACTCTCCCAGTGCAGGGGGCCTGGGTTCGATCCCTCGTCAGGGAACTAGATCCCACATGCCACAACTAAAGGATCCCGCATGCTGCAACTAAAGATGTCACATGCCACAACTAAAAGATCCCACATGCCGCAACTAAAGATGCCAAATTCGCAACGAAGATCCCGAGTTCCACAACTAAGACCCAGCTCAGCCAAATAAATAAATAAATATTTTTTAAACAATACATACTGGTGTAACAGATAATATTAACCAGCATTTGGATTTTGAAGAAGTCAAGTATTCTAGATAGTAAATTCTTCAAAGGGTGGGAAGAATTCACCAAATGTTGGCTTATATAGCAATGAGAGGGAAAGGTGGTAGAGTGCTCAAAGAAGGAATATCTTGTTCTATTTTGTTGTTGCAAGCATGTTTGCAACGTTTGCCAAAAAACATCAAAATTTTCTGGGAGCTATTTCATTAAAATAGTGTCTGGTTGGTAGCTCTCATTATGGGTTCTATTGACTAAAATACTCATGAACTGTTTTTCTTTTTACATTTGTGACACCCAGAGCAGGAGTGCTACATATCATATATCTGAATATTTGAAAATCATAAATCAAACTATGGCCAATGTTCAACCTCTGTAGCTTGCTCCGTGGGAAAGTTTTTTGTTATATGGAGGCTCAAGGAAATGTAGCCCTGCCCCTGGTAGCCTGATCTGGGCAGAGATCTGTTGGGATGGACAGAAGCAAGCAAGTCAAGCTCCCCATGGAGCCAGGTCAGATAGGTTCCCTGTGCCCCCAATCCCACCTCACTGTTTTCCTCTGACTGTAGATAGTTCATATAATTCCAGATACATCCTAAAATACATGGATGAGGCAGATCACTGGAGGGAGCACTGTTGTCTGTGGGCCCAGTCTGTCTAGGCTTCCACTTTGGATGATTTGTGGCAGTGCATTTTAAAGGAAAAAATAAAGCCACCTTTTCCTCTCTCTTTTCCATCTGCACATAAGATGCTCTTAACCTCATTTATTCTGGTCTGGTGGTGGGGAAAAAGGGAGTAGGGTAGAAGTGACCCGTTCAGATCAACACTTTCTCTTTCATAATTCCCATAAACTCAACCCATTATTGAACTTTCAAAAATCATTTTTGTTACACTGCAAAGAGGTCTGTAACAGGAATGCCTATTGCCCTGGTCTTAGGGCAATATTGTCTATGAAGACCAAAAAATAAATAAAGGCTCAGCAATATCTAAAAGTACAACAAACATAGGAAAATGAATCAAAATCTGAATCCCCTCATACTGTTCTGCTGTAGTAGTTAAACGTGAAAATATGATAGCCTGATGAGTTTTACAAGAAAAATTATAGTGACTCAGTAATTTTATATTCAGCCAAGTTGTGTTTTATATGTGAATATAAAAGTAAGAAAGGGCTTCCCTGGTGGTGCAGTGGTTGAGAATCTGCCTGCTAATGCAGGGGACACGAGTTCGAGCCCTGGTCTGGGAAGATCCCACATGCCGCAGAGCAGCTGGGCCTGTGAGCCACAATTACTGAGCCTGCGCGTCTGGAGCCTGTGCTCCGCAAGAAGAGAGGCCGCGATAGTGAGAGGCCCGTGCACCGCGATGAAGAGTGGCCCCCGCTTGCCACAACTAGAGAAAGCCCTCGCACAGAAACGAAGACCCAACACAGCCATAAATAAATAAATAAATTAATTAATTAATTAATTAATTTTTTAAAAAAGTAAGAAATATCCTATTCCTGTGAATTTCTATAAAAAATTAGAAGGTTGGCTTCTACCAGATGACAGATGAAATTAAGTTAAAAAGGTGGGCATGCCTCATTTTTAAAAGGCTAATAATGAAGTAAAATATCAGTTAAAATCAAATATCCAAATACTTAGTGTAAGATTTTTTTTGTGAAAATACATGAAAATATCACTGTAATAATTCTCATAGCAAACCTCATATTTTATTTACCAACCATATTCACCAAAATGAGGGATTAGAGCAATGTGGAAGGGAGGGAGTGAAATATGAGAGACATGACTTCAATTTCATTTTTACCTCATCATTTTGAGAAAGAGAAGATAAGTAATGCTTTTAAAATGCATAGGTTTAACCACCTATAGAAATAAAATTTGTAGCAGAGTTCCAGTTAAAAATGGCCATCTACTACTATATTTCTCCATTTCTAAGACCTGAGTTTAAAACTACTGACCAGTCAATTTTTAAAAAACATAAAACTGTAACTACTCAAAAACAAGAATGGAAAGAACAGCAAACATTTTTGGAAAAATTTGATCATCACAAAGGAACTGAATAAATGGTAACTGCTTTAACAGTTGGGTAGAAGTTGAGCTATAAACTACAGGGAGAAAAACAAAGAACTAGTTTGATATACACCCCAGAGTTCTCACAATACTCAGGAATTGGCAGCTATAGTTGCCCCTGGAAGACATGGATTAAAATAAGGAAGGATGCTTTAAAACTCATTGAAAGTAGTCAGAACCTATTCCCTACCTATATGGGAATTCTCTGCCAGAAGATTAGCTGAATCACGATGTAGTTAATTTAAGTGATGCAACATCAGCCTCAAAACTTCCAATGACCTTTTTTCTATTAAACATTAGCAGACAATGAAAATTACCAGTTATTGGAGGAAAATCTCTAATAAGGAAAAGAGGGAACAAAATAAATGAGAAAGTCAGTAAACCCAGCTTTGAGAAAACAGCTCTGTTTTGTAGGAGAAAACATCAAAAAATATTTGTAGAATAGCTTCAGATAAATAAGTGAAGATACTGCATTATTTTAAAAAGTGCAGAATGAAGCCAAAAAATACATATTCAGAGAACAAAAGGGAACTCATGGAAATTGCAACAGAGAAAGTAGAAATAAAAAACTCAGAATATTTGGAAGGTAAATTTGAGGGAAACTCACAGAAAGGAAAGCAAATCAATAAAGAGAGGAAAACTAGAAACAATCATTAGAAACTGGAAGTCAATAGCCAAACATATGAGTATTCTAATGATTTTAAAGGGAAAGCAGAGTTGAGAAAATCGTCAATGAAATATTTTAAGAAAATCAGGTAGAACTGAAGATATGAGTGGCCAGGCTAAGAAAGCATGATAAATGGATGAAAATAGAACCCACCAAGTGAAACCTTTGTGAGAATCATGTGGACAAAGAGGAGACTCTACAGGCTTCTATTTTTAAAAAAATGTTAATATATTTTATTGAGATATAATGCACATATAAACTTACGCATTGTGTAAGCTTAAGGTGTATGATGTATTGATTGATACATTTATATATGCAGTATGATTGCCATCATATTAGTGTTTTATAGCATCTCTGTCATGTCACATAATTATCATTTATTTTCTGTGGTGTGAACAGTTAAGGTCTAGTGTCTTAGCAATTTTGAAGTATATAATATGGTATCGTTGACTATAATAACTACACTGTGTATTAGGTCTCCAGAACTTATTCATTTTATAACTAAAAGTTTGTACCCTTTAACAACATCTCCTCAGTTTCCCTACTGCCCAGTCCCTGGTAACTACTATCCTACTCTTGTTTGTATAAGTTCAGCTTTTTTTAGATCCCACATGTAAGTGATATTATATAGTATTTGTCTTCTTTTTTTGTCCGGCTTACCTCACTAGCATGTTGCCCTCATGGTTCATCCATATTGTTACAAATGGGAGAATTTCCTTCTTTTTCCTTCATTGAATAATATTCCACTGTTTGTGTGTGTGTGTGTGTCTGTATGAAGATGTGATACCTTCTTTATTTATTAATCTGTATATAGACGCTTAGGTTGTTTCCATATCTTAGCTATTGTGTATAATGCTGCAGTAAACATGGGAGTGCAGATGTCTTTTCAATATCCTATTTTCAATTTCGTTGGATATATTCCCAGAAGTAGGATTGCTGGATCACATGGTAGTTCTAGTTTTAATTTTTTGTGGAGCCTCCATACTGTTTTCCACAGTAGCTGAACCAATTTACATTCACACGAACAGTGCACAAGAGTTTCCTTTTCTCCACATTCTTGCCAACACTTTTTAATCTCTTGTCTTCATAATGATAGCTATTCTCATGGGTGAGAGGTGATATGTCTCATTGCGGTTTTGATTTGTATTACCTTGATGATTAGTGATGTTGAGTATCTTTTCATGTATCTGTTGGCCATTGGATGTCTTCTTCAGACAGATGTCTCTTCAGTTCCTCTGCCCATTTTAAAATCAGATTGTTTGATTTTTTTGGTTGTTGTCATTGACTTATATGAATTCTTTATATACTTTGGATATTGACCCTTTATCTGATACATGGTTTGGAAATATTTTCTGCCATTTTGTAAGTTGTTTTCTCATTTTGTCGACTGTTTCTTTAGATGTGCAGAACCTTTTTAGTTTGATGTAATCCTCCACAAGCTTTTAGAAAAGAAAACAGTCACATGTGAAGGCTTCAGTGTTTTCAACAACTACAGTGGAAGATAGAAAAGAATGGGGCAAAACTGTTCAAGATGCTGAAAGCAAAAAGCTTTCAGTCTAATAATGCATGCCTAGGGTGAAGGTATGGAAAAAAAAAACTTTCACATGTTCCAAGAGTCATACAGTTTCCCTCCCAGGCACCATTTCTTAGGTAATGGTGAAAGGCCTCACATAGAAGAGAGGCTCAGGGAACCTCCAGAGCTGTGGGGAAAGAGTATCCTATGTTGACAACTGGGCACCGTGCTTGATGGGCAATCAGACCACAGTTGAGCAGCGAGATTCATGAGGCAGAGATTGCTACAGTGTTCAACTGTGAAGAATATTTTTATAGAATAGTAATATAAACATGAACTGTGTAGTTAAAATTCTAACGTAATTGTATTGGAAAGATAGGGAAGGTAAAGCAGAGGAGATGGTGGGATAAAAGAAATCTCTTTCATTGTAATAGGGACTCAGTAGATACAGTCTAAAAGAGTTGAAATGTATGATAGCAATATATACATATAATTTAGAAATATGGTGTGTGAAAAATGCCATAAGAAATGGTTAAAATAGTTTGGTGTGATTGCCTCTGAGGATGAGGATTGTGGAGGAGTGGAGAGGGATAAGTCAGGGAAGGTGTTTTTGTTGTTTTTGTTAGATGCTTTTAGAAATAGCTGAATTTTAAATTCTATGAATGTACTGTTTTCGTAAAGTAAAATTTACCTTAAAGTGATTAATGTTTCCAAATCAGTATAGAACATAAAATTAAAACCAACCAAACCAAACAAACAAAAGTAAACACACTATGGAACCATGAAAAGAAAATAAGAAGCTAAAAAGGAAGATTTTAGAAAGAACATCAGCTATAAATATCACTGGAGATGGGGTAAAGATATTTTAAATTTCCCACCAGCTTGAAAGCCTTCTTGATATGTTTTTGATATCTGTATTTATTTATTTTAGCCAGAGCACACAGGTTTCTGGATTTAAGATCAGACTGATTTTTTTTTGTTACAGCAGTAACGACACCCCTTCCTAATCCCTATTTCCTGCTTGGCAAGACGTAAGAAAGGCAGATGTCACCCTGCACATACAGTGAGGTCTGGACCAGAGAAGAGGAAACCTGAAATTATGGAATTGGGAGCTTTTTAGGAACTGCTGAACAACTGCCCCCTCCATTCTGGAGAGAGGAAGAGAAATCTTAGTTTTCTCATGTAAACAAATCCTCTCTGGAAAGGGCTGGGGAAAGGGGAGGGTCTCTGAATTGATACAGTCTTTTGAAATTTAAAGAATGCCTCCAGGGTTTGTGGGTTGTTTTTTGTTTTGTTTTTTTAAATCCTTTTGAAATGTAAAGGAGTGGCAAAGGGCTCCCAAAGAGATAAACTTGCAAATCTGGAGTAATTCAGTGTCTCTACCATGAGTCAACATCTCTTAATCCAGATTCAATTATCTCTTCATACAGATTGCCAGAGATTTTTGCTCAGTAAACCCTAACCGTGTGGAAACGTGAAAATATTAGTTGTTTCCCAACACTTCTTTCCCACACTCCCTTGTTTCAGTCCACGGAACCACTGTTCCAGCTGCCCAGTCTTAATCTTTGTTTTTCACATATCCTATCAATTATCAAATCCTGTCAGCTTTCCTTTTGACTTCAACCACTTCTCACCATCTTGTCTGCTAACCCATTGGTCCAGTTTATCATCCATCTCACCTGGGTTAATGTAAGTAGCTTCTTAAACTACCTTGCTGTTTCTCCTTCCCACTCCCACCCCATGTGGCCGTCCAGGTCACCCTCAGTATGTCAGTGTATTCCATTCCTCTGCCTTGGAGCTTTTGTTTTACCCCAGGGAAGTTCTCAAGTTCTTTCTCTGCGTGAACCCCACACATTCTCTGAGCTCTCCTACTTCTCTTCTCCTCACGTGCTCTGTCCTCCCCATTCTGGCCTCTTTGGTTGTGCAACCCAGGAAGCATGTGCCCACCCCTGTATTCTCTGAAACCTCAGCTTGGACAGCTATTTCAGCAGATACTCAGAAGGCTCCTCCCTTACTTCCTGTGACGCTCTGTTCCAATGGTATCGTGTCTGAAACGCACACCTTTTCTCCACCCTATTTATGTTTCTTCATAGCATTTATCGATACCCAAAATATTGTTGATACCAAAATAATCCCCAAATATTGTTTGTTTATTGTCAGCTTCTTCCCTCTAGAACATAAGGGACTTTGTTTTATTCACAGATGTATCCCCAGCTATTAAAACAGTGGTTGGCACAGAAAAGAGTATGCTTTTTGTTATGTGAATGAATATTAAAAGTCAAAATTTGAAGTCCAGATTAAGAATAAATTCAATTATAAACAGTCTGTAAAGTCAAATTACACAAAAAAATGCAAAAGTCATGTGGGGGAAAACCTTAAGATGAAATGCATTCTTAAAGGAAGGAGGCTATAGTACCAATGTTACAAAACATACAGTTTTAAATAGAAATGATAAATAGATAAAGAGCGTACATATAGAAGCTCAGTTCTCAACTATGACATATTATCATGAAATGTCATGACTATTTTGTACTAAATATGATCTTGATTCAAATATATATACAGTTACAGCTGTAAGAAGTTGAATGAAAACTAAATTTTCCACAAGAAATCTTGAGGAGTGTCATGGTTTTTCCACCATCAATTTCTCTCTCTTCTGTTTCTTAGCAACCGTTTTTCTCATATATATATATATATATATATATATATATATATATATATATATATATATATAAAACGTTAAGTGAAGATTTTCTCAGGCAGAATGATTTAGATATCCTTGGAATTTTAGGAAATTCATAGCTCTTGTGTCATATCACCCAACCGTATCCCTGTTGTCGCTAATAATAAATTTTGTGTTTGGAGTTAGGGAAAGATTACTTACCTGAGAAACATGATTTCTGCCTCTTCCTCTTCTCCCTCTGGCCTGCCACTTTCTACATCTTATTCATAATATATGTGCATTTTGCTAGGTGCAGTACAGGTTTAATTTAAATACAATAATAAATTCCATCATTCTTCTTTTATTCTTCTAAAATGATACAGGAATAAAATTACATTCAGAATTACCTTTATTGTATCTTACAGTCAGTAAAGCACTGGACCATCATTTGATTTTTGTAGCTCGCTTGCATATTTTTCTTTATCAACTCATTATTTCATCCTTTTTTCCCCAGTTCTCACATGTAAGTGATAAACCATCATCGGGCACCAAGTGGCTGGGATATTGTCCTTTTTTTCCTCAAGGCTAATTTATAATCATGTTTTCTTTCTAGAAACTGTCTTTCTTTTTAATCATCTGCAACTAGTCTGTACACATTGGCTATGTAATTTGATAGTGTTTGATATATTGCTGTAGTTATTTTAATAATAAAACCAAATTATTGTGTGGCTAGTGTCTCAGAAATATCCCTATGAGATGAAACTGAGCTAAAGTCTGTTATAATTAAGGACTTCAGGGCAAAAGGCTTAGATATGCAATTAACAGGTTTAAATGTGTAAAGAAAACCTCTCTAGTTTGAAAAGGGAGATTTGGGAGATTTTATTTTGACTTTCCTTCTGATCATGTTAAAAGTGACCTTGAGATGTACATTTTTCATAACAAATTTCAAGTTTATGTTCTTGTTGCAGATGTTGTCACAACACCTTTGAGTTAAAAGTTCCTTGAAAATTTGAAGTGTTCTTAAAATGTAATTCCTGATACTTGTATGTGAAACAAAAAGCAAACCTAAGTCAAATAATTACTTAGATAATGATCTGTGATCTGTCACACTACGAAGGGAGCAGACCATTACAGAAATCAAACATATCATAATTTGATAAATTTAGCGATTCTTAATTTCCAGTCTAATGCAAAAACACTGATTTTCCTTAAGCCAACACTAGCTAATACCTAGGAGGGCAAGGATACGCTTTAAACCATTACACAGATTGCTTTCCTCCCATCTCTATTAATTTCCTACTTTCTATGTTATTTCAGCATCTCAGCTTGGTCCTCTGCACATTTGTCCCTCTGCAACTTTCCTAATACAATTATCCATATTTACAATCTATCAGACCTTTTTATTGTGTTATTTTATCCTTTTTCACAAACTGTGAATGGCAGTGAGGTTTTATTTTGTGGGCAGATTGTGTTTGACAGACAAATTGTCAGCACCACTCACTAAGCAGGGAAAGATTCCAGGGTCTGTCTGGGCTTAGTATGAAGGAAAACCATGATCAATTAGTGAAGGGTGCTTCAGGCGAGGGAATGGAACAAAACAACATGCGTAACAGGGAATCTTCACTCTATACTTCTATCTCCCCCCCACATTAGGATAAATGAGCATTGCCACACGCTGAAAATGACTCTATCCTGGTCTCTTCTACATCTTCATTCTGAAATTGCTTTAGGCATTTCTCTAGCTGGCATAAACTTCCTGGTTGATCACTCCCCGCCTCCCCAGTACAGATATTATTCTAATAATATCTCCCACTTTGCCTACTACATTAGCTCAAGAATTCCTACCCATGCCTATCATCAAAAAGACAACAAGTAAGTGTTGGCAAGGTTGTGGAGAAAGAGGAATCCTAGTGCGCTGTTGGTGGGGGTGTGAAGTGGTGTGGTCACTATGGAAAACAGTATGAAGATTCCTCAAAAAAATTAAAGATAAAACTACCATATAACCTAGCAATTCCACTACTGGGTATGTGTCCAAAGAAAATGAAAACACCAATTCAAAAAGATATATGCGTCCCTATGTTCACTGCAACATTATTTGTAATACCCAAGATATGGTAGCAACCTAAATGTCCATCAATAGGTGAATGGATAAAGAAGATGTAGTGTATACATTTACGATGGAATACTACTCAGCCATAAAAAAGAATGAAAGCTTGCCATTTGCAACAGCATAGATGATCTAGCGGGTACTATGGTAAGTGAAATAAGTCAGACAGAAAAAGGCAAATACCATGTGATCTCAACTATATGTGGAATCTAAAAAACAAATCAAACGAACAAACATAAAATGGAAACAGACTCATAGATACAGAGAACAAACTGGTGATTGCCAAAGGGGAGGGGTGGGGGAATTGACGTAGTAGTTGAAGGTAATTGAGAGGTGTAAACTTCCAGTCATAACATAAATCATGGGGATGCAATGTACAGCATAGGGAATATAGTCAACAATATTGTAATAACTTCATATGGTGACTGATGGTTACTAGACTTATCAGGGAGATCATTTTGTAATGTTGAACCACTATGCAGTACGCTTGTAACCAATATTGTATGTCAACTATACTTCAAGTAAAAAAAAAAAAAGAATTCTTACCCAGCTTGTTCCCTATAGTTAGCAACTATATTGCCACTACTATTCTTAGTACTGCAAACCTGCTATAAACATTCTGGCATATACCCACCATACCAGCTCTGTACTTCCTTTATGTCTCTATTGCTGATGCTATAGAACTTATTGCACACTCTGGAATATAGATGCTCAGTCCTACTGAGCTTGCCCTCTGCATGTTGGCCTGGCAGCTGCTTACTCATTCCCATACTTATTATTCATTTTCAGAATGATATTCTAGCTGTGAAAGCTTGGTCTTCCTCTTCTGAAATCCTCTCTTGGCATTTTCTCTCTCAGAGAGTTTATCCATTCTTACGTCTTCAGCAATGACCTCTGTAGATTTGACTGCCAATTCTATAAAATTTGTCTCTCATAATAGATAAGAATTCCCTAGTGTAGTACTTGCATTCCTTGTGATCAGGCCCTAACCTGCAGAGGTAATATTTTTTTCCATATTTTACAACTACACATCCCTCAACCATTGTAACACACACACATTCATATTCATTTGAATGTGAATATTTGCATTCTAAACTCTAGCCCTAAATAGGCAATTATCACTCACAGTCTTAGATGTAAGTTTATTCCTTTTATTCTGACCACAGACATCCCTTAAAACTACCTTTAGACATTACATGAAATTTCTAAAAAACAAAAAAACAAAAAAACAACTATCTTTATCTAACCTGACCTCTGAGACATTTGATGTTCTTGACCATTTATGCTCCCTCTTCCTAAAATTCCTCTGTCTTTTCACATTTCTTTATTTCTCTAGTTGCTCCTTATCATAGGCTTTTACATATTACAGATCTCTAGATTTTGGTCCTCAGCCTCTATTTCTTCTTCTCAGTTTCTTTGACCTCCTTGGTGGTCAGAACCAAAAGGGAGCATGAGAGGGAATGAGCCCGGTGGCAGGGTTTTGAGGAGAAGATGAAAGGCCCTGTTAACTAACCTGCCATTGACCCTACCCATCTGCTCTCAGCTGTCCCGCCTACTGGGAACCTCTGACCTACTCAATTCCCTTTATTTAACTCATGTTCTGCTTTATTCACCTATGCACAATTTCTGTAGTTTGCTTCTGATATAAAGATTCGATTATGATTCCCATCTTACAGAAAAGAAGATTGAGTTTAAGAGAGTTCAAAGAACTGGAATTCAACTCACGCAGTTTGATTTTAGAGTTCAAACTCTTAAACAAATAACCTATCTTACTCTTTTTCAGAGAAACATAAATACAGTTAGTTGGAAAGTCTCTTACTTCCTGGATTATTTTTATTCTATTAATTTTTCTGTTAGTAATGCAGGTGCACTTTGTGTAAGCACACACAATTTGCACTCAATCTTTGATCCCTCACTTCTATCCAGAGGAAGTAATGCTTTCTTCTTCACCAGCACCAAAAAATGAGTTCTGGGGCTTCCCTGGTGGCGCAGTGGTTGAGAGTCTGCCTGCCAATGCAGGGGACACGGGTTTGAGCCCTGGTCTGGGAAGATCCCACATGCCGCGGAGCAACTGGGCCTGTGAGCCACAATTACTGAGCCTGCGCGTCTGGAGCCTGTGCTCCGCAACAAGAGAGGCCGCGATGGTGAGAGGCCCGCGCACCACTATGAAGAGTGGTCCCCACTTGCCACAACTGGAGAGAGCCCTCGCACAGAAGCGAAGACCCAATACAGTCATAAATTAAAAAAAAAAAAAAAAAAATGAGTTCTGGTTTCTACACTCCTGTTCTTCTGCAGTTACTTCATTCTGGCAATCAGCTTCTTCTCCTTTGACGTCTTTTTCTTTTTTCTTATCTATTTTCATTCATTTATTTGCTTATTGATTTATTTACTGAACTGTAGTTGATTTACAATGCGATAGTTTCAGGTGTACAGCAAAGTGACTCAGTTATACATACATACATATATATATATATATATATATATATATATATATATATATATCCTTTTTCAGATTCTTTTCCATTATAGGTTATTACAAGATATTGAGTATAGTTCCCTGTGCTATTCAGTAGGTCCTTGTTGGTTTTCTATTTTATATATAGTAGTGTGTATATTTTAATCCCAAACTCCTAATTTATCCCTCCCCCACCCCTTCCCCCTTCGGTAACCATAAGTTTGTTTTCTCTGTCTGTGAGTCTGTTTCTGTTTTGTAAATAAATTCATCTGTATCATTTTTTTAGATTCCACACATAAGTGATATAATATATTTGTCTTTTTCTGACTCACTTCACTTAGTATGATAATCTCTAGGTCCATCTATGTTGCTGCAGATGGTATTATTTCATTCTTTCTTATGGCTGAGTAATATTCCATTGTATGTATGTGTGTGTGTGTGTGTGTGTGTGTGTGTGTGTGTATATATATATACACACATCTTCTTTATCCATTCATCTGTCGATGGACACTTAGGTTGCTTCCATGTCTTGGCTATGGTAAATAGAGCTGCAGTGAACATTGGGGTGCATGTATATTTTTGAATGGGAGTTTTCTCCAGATACATGCCCAAGAATGGGACTGCTGGATCATATGATAACTCTATTTTTAGTTTTTTTTTTTTTTTAAATCAGGATATTACATATATGAGTTTCATTTTCTAGTTTTTTTTTTAATTTGTTTCTTTATTTCTTTATTTTTGGCTGTGTTGGGTCTTCGTTTCTGTGCGAGGGCTTTCTCTAATTGCGGCAAGCGGGGGCCATGCTTTGTGGTGGTGCGTGGGCCTCTCACTATCGTGGCCTCTCTTGCTGCGGAGCACAGGCTCCAGACGCGCAGGCTCAGTAGTTGTGGCGCACAGGCTTCGTTGCTCCACGGCATATGGGATCCTCCCAGACCAGGGCTCGAACCCGTGTCCCCCTGCATTAGCAGGCAGATTCTCAACCACTGCGCCACCAGGGAAGCCCCTATTTTTAGTTTTTTAAGGAACGTCCATACTGTTTTTCATAGTGGCTGCACTAATTTACATTCCCACCAATGTGTAGGAGGGTTCCCTTTTCTCCATACCTTCTTGACTTTTTTCTCTTTACACATAAATTCTCCTGTAACAAATAACTTCCTCCACTCTTCCCATTGCTGTGAGATGTTTCAGTACCTTCACTGACAAGAATTTGTTAATGTGATCTCTTCTCCAGTTGTCATGTTAAATCCCTCAATTCCTAACCACTCACTAAGCCTTAGAAATCTGGCTTGCTCAATATAAGTTGGTACAGAAACATTCCTAATGACTGCATGTGGACAGATTTTAGGGGCACATGTAATTGTTTATTTACTGACCTTTTCTGAAACATTAGACATTTTTGGGCCTTCCTTAAAACTTTCCTCCCTTTTGTTTTATGAAACCCGTCTTTTTCCCTAAATTTCTTCTAATACCTTAAATTGATATTTGTGGTCTTTCATCCTCTTCTTAAAATTTATATTTCCTCAGATACAGTCCTGATTTCTCATGTTATTCTCTACACTGGTGATTCTCAGATTTTAATGTGCATTCAGGTCACTGGTAGATCTTCTTAAACTACAGTTGTGATCCAGGAGGTCAGGTTTTGCTTTTCTGTCAAGTTCCCAGGTGATATGAATGCTACTGGACAAAGGGCCACATGATAAGTAGTGAGAAGGTGATCGCAGAGAGGCAGCAGTGAGCGGTGGCTTGAAGCAAGATCTTAGTTCCCTGCCCAGGAATTGAACCTGGGTAGCCTGGATGAAAACCAGGAATCCTAGCCACCAGACCAGCAAGGGTTAGAGGCTAGAAGCAAATTTTCCCTGCTCTTGTCCCCATTGAAAAATACATTTCTCAAGGAGGCAAAAAACTATAAAAACAGGTACAAAGTTTATTATTAGAGACATAGCACAACAACAAGTGGGAGAGCACACAGAGAAACATTTTGTTTAGTTGGGACAGAAGCAAGGCAGAGATGCACCCCCAGAGAGGAAGGGTGTGGGCGTCCTCCCTAATGAGGAGGAGTGCAGTAAACAGGAGGTTAAGTCGTTTACATAGGGAGTTCTTCCGGGTCTTTGTTTACCTTTGGCCAATTATCTGGTTTCTTTTTCCACACCTGACCTGGCCTAGGACCCTCCCCAACATGCATGCATAACTTTTTTCCAAGATGGATTCTATCCCAGAGGCCTATGGTGGGGGGGCCTTGATATCACATATTATGGGGTGGTGCCCCCTCCTTTTTGACCCCCAGCGAGCCTTTCTGTGCATGTGTAGTGTCTCCCTTGCCCCAAGGATGGGAAATATGTGACCTCTTGATCTTTTATTCAAACAGGGTTTATCCCCTCTCTGTTCCTGCCTTGACGACTGTTATCTTAAAACGTCCTCAGGAGACAAAGTCTGACTATTTACCCTGTTTCTGTTGCTATTTCTGTTTCAAAGTGCCAACAGGAGGCTGGTTGTAAATATCTAACCTTGAGCCCATCTATCTCCTGCCTCAAAGGGAGACATTTTACCTCTGTATTCATTCTCATCTCTGATAACTACCAGGTCTATCTGTATCTTGGGTTTGTTTCCCAAGTACCATACCTCTGCCTACCTGACTTCTGTAATCAGGTATTTTTCAGTATTTCAGATTCAAAATGGAAGTCACTATCCTCACAACCAAGCAAGCTTCCTGTTGTAGTAAATATACTTGTGAGTGATAATAATAGTGTCTAGAATTATCCAGGCTTCAACCCAAATTCTCATTTTACGCTTTGCTTACTTTTTCTTCTGGTCATTGGATCTGTAAATTCTAGAAAGAAAGGAAGAATAAAATAATGCTGGGTCACACAAACATTAGAGTAGGTGCCTTTACATCTAATCTCTTTGATTATATTTTCTTTAGATGTTCCTCCCATTGTCCTGTAAAGTTAGTAGTTGTATTTGTATACTTTTCAATTTTGTAGTTATATATTGCCGACTTTTTTTTTTAATTTTAAAGTTTCCTTATCCAAACTACCCTGTCATTTTCACTCCTATATTAATTATACTTATTAGTTTTTCTATATCATATTTTTCATGTTGGATTTCAAACATCCCATTTGTCTAACTTGATGTTCTAGAGTTGTTCCACATGCTTTTATTTATTAACATATATACTGAGTTTTTATGAGCCATATAATTTATTCTTAAATTTAAAAAATCATCTATATCCAATAAAAATATTTCACTCAGAAAATTTAGTGTTTATCCATATGTGTATGTGAAATAATTTAAATTATAACCATTATAATATACATAATTACTCTCCATGTTTTGCATGTTTTTTCATTTTTTCATAAATATTGTCACACATTTTAAAATAATTTTCACAGTGATTATTTATGGGCAGAATATGATTTAATGTTTTTATATTTACATAAGCCTATGTTTCTTATTCAAATTAAATAAAACTTCAAACAATTTTATACCATTCTGACAATAATGAAACTAACAGTATAATTCCAATCAATATTAATTTAAATTTTTATCAAATAATTTTGGGTACAACTGAATATATTAGTCTAAAACAAATCTTTAGTTTCCAAAGTTTGAGTACAAATTTTTGTTTTTTCGGTCACTTGACTATTGCATTGTACTAATAGAGATTTTTGTCAACGATCTAAAAATATATTCCTGAGAAAATTGCTTAGAGATGCATACCAAATATAAATATACTTAAGACAAAAACTACATTGCAAGTGGGTGTTTTAGGTTTTATAAATGAGATGTGTGAAGAGGTTTATTAGAATGACATGTTGTTTACACTTTTCTCTAGGCATCTGATATTTATTTTAGCCTCTTTACTTAGGATAAGATGAGGATAAATGAAGCAAGAAGGCCACAGTTATTGATGGTCCATTGAGTACACATGTTTACAGAGAATTTCCCTTTCCAAGGCTCCTCATAAATCAATATCGAAGTTTAGTTTATCATCCCTAAGTAAACTTTATTTTAGTGAACTGATAATCATTCATTGCTGAGCTCTTTTAACTGGTCAAGTTGACACAAAATATACCCTGCTCTTTTGTTCAACATCAATAGATGCACAGCCTTCTTCTTTGTATAAAAAAGAACTATGAATATTTACATGCATTACCATGGTTCAAAGACCCATTCTTTGATGTTTCTCCACAAATAGAGCTAAGTTTAGAGATTCTCAGCTGTTCACCAGAAAAGTATCCCAAATGACTGGTTTCAGATACTTTACTGAAATCTCTGTTTTCTCTTGTCCTTTCAGGCTTTATTTGCATGGAAAGCATAATGACTTGAGTCAGGTTCCCCCAGTTTCAGCTACCAAAAAGGTGTAATTTATCCAAAGTTATAGTAACCCCTTCCCCATACAAATACTTAAAAGAGTCTGTATAATAATGTTATATATCACAAAAAATAAGAGAAGATTAGAGAGAATAAATGATTGAATGATAAGCAGGGTTGGAAAGCTGAATCAATATGACTGATATTTGCTTTCTGTAATATATTTGGTCCAACTCTACATTTGGTCTCTCAATTTCTTTTCTTCTTTTAAATATATCAGTGCTTCTTTACATTGACCAGTTCTTCTCCTTGAATGAATAACATCTTGTAACTCTTTGCCATGCTTATTCATTTATTTCTTTATTTCACAAATATTATTATATGCCTGTTATGTGTTATAGGCTTTTTAGATACCCCAAGAGAGAAAAAGTCTCTGATTTCATTATTGCATTCTACCCAGGGAAGGTGGGTATTTAACAAATAAGCAAAGAAAATTGATAATTTTGATTAATAAAAGTTGCTCTAAAGAGTAAAACATAGTAATAATAATAATAATAATAATCAGAGCATGGCAGTGGTATGTCAACTTCAGTGGCCACATATCTCTGGGAGATGATATCTGTACTGACTCCATCATTTGAAGATCAGGGGAAATGATATTTCAGGCAGAAGGAACACAAGTGCAAAGGCCCTGAGACTGGACCTAAGCTCACATGTTTAATGTGTCTCTGGAGCCTTGTAAACAAGAGGAGAAGGTGCAAGACATGAGTTGAGATAATTAGGAGGAAGCATGTTGGTTGGACTTTGTTAGCCAGGGTAAGGGATAAGATTTTTTTCTAAAAACGATGAGATGTCTCTTCTTTTTTTTTTTTAATTAATTTTTATTGGAGTGTAATTGATTTACAATGTTGTGTTAGTTTCTACTGTACAGCAAAGTGAATCAGATATATGTATACATATACGTGCTCTTTTTTGGATTCCTTCCCATTTAGGTCACCACAGAGCACTGAGTAGAGTTCCCCGTACTATACAGTATGTTCTAATTAGTTATCTATTTTATACGTAGTATCAATAGTGTATATATGTCAATCCCTATCTCCCAATTCATCCCACCCACCCCACCCTCCTACCCCCTTGGTATCCATATGTTTGTTCTCTACGTCTGTCTCTATTTCTGCTTTGTAAATAAGAACATCTGTACCATTTTTCTAGATTCCACATATATGTGTTAATATACGATATTTGTTTTTCTCTTTCTGACTTAATTCACTCTGTATGACAGTCTCTAAGTCCATCCAAAAAAAAAAAAAAGAAAGAAAAAGAAGAGACACCAGAGACCTCACCCTCTCTGTGTGTACTCACTAAGGAGAGGCCATCCCTGTGAGGACACAATGAGAAGGTGGTTGTCTACAAGCCAGGAAGGGAGTTTTCATCAAAAACTGACCATGTTGACACCCTGATCTCCTATTTCCAGCCTCTAGAACAATGAGAAAATAAATTTCTGTTGTTTAAAAATAAATAAATAAAAAAAATGAAAACAATGAGAAAACATTAAAAGATTTTAGGCTGAAGATGATGTAATCGGATTCATATTTGGAAGCCTTCTCTCTGACTATCAGCTTGGATGCTATTGCCCCAGTCCGGGTGAAGAATGAGTGTGCTTCATGCCAGAGTTGTCACAATGGTGACCCTGAGGAATTGTTAGATGAAGGATATGTGTTCATGGTAAAGCTGATGTGACTTGCAGACTTATTGAATGTAGAGTATAAGGGAGAAAGGGATGAATATGCCTACTTGGCTGGGCAGCTGTGTGGTACTGTTGCCATTAACTGAGGTGGAGAAGACAAGGAAGAAAGAGAGAGTAGGAAGAAAAGCTTGAAAACCCATAGGTCAGTTTGAGACCTGTTGTTTTGATCTGTAAAAGATGGATATTGTGATAACCGTGTGTGATCTTACCCATGATAAGTCACATTTTAAATCAAATAATCATTTATTTTAATTGTAACAGTTTACCCCCTTGAAAGTGCCCACTTCTCACTCAGTTTTTACAGATTTAACTGTAACAGGATTGAAAGGTGTTTATTCTGTGTACAGCGGACGTGAGGATTTTCTTTAAGGAAAGTGTCAACTTTCTCAAGAAAGTGGCTTAATAAGCTTAGTTAACAAGATGAGACGAGATGAGATTTGTGGAGCACGATGGTTGATTGATGTCAAACCTGGATAGTTCTGCATCAGACAGAAAGAGGTAGTTGTCCCAGAAGAAATAAGAGAGGAGTGGGAGAGGAAGAAAAATGCTGGGTTGACTAAAAGATACAGTGGAAGACCACTTGCTCTACCATGTCACCCTGTCTTTTTCTCCTAAATCTCAGGTAAAGCAATAAAACCAACAAAACCTTAGCTTATTGGTTGTGTGTGTATGTGTAAATGATTAAGAGGCTGGTAAGGTTGTAGGAGCATAAAGGCTCAGGTAAGCTAGAAATTAAGGAGTAAAGTCTTCTAAACATGGGGTGGACTTTGCGTTATCAGAGCTCATAGAGTTAGGATTTTAGTCAAATATAATCAAATCTCTATAAGACCAGAGATTTCCAGCTAATGAAATTTTATATATATATATAAAAAATACACATATATATATGTAAATATATACATAAATTCTCTTGAAAAGTTAGAGTTCTCTTGCTAAGGAGAAAGAAGATATGAATTAGTACATAAATACATAGCAAATAAATCCCAGAGTTCTCACTTCATGTGGCTACTTTGTGTGTATGTTTTACATGCATTGTAGAAACTAGCATTTTCTTTTGTCCCTCAGGCTCTAGTGCCTGATATAGTACTAGGAATATAGGAGGTGCTAAGTAAATATTTACTGATAAATTTTAAAATATTTTAATGAATAATGTATACATAGAGAAACAATTTATATCTGTTAAATATTTCTTAAAACGTAGTCTGAAAGTCATTACAATAACCTATTAAATCAATTTATTTGGAATTCCTTTTTTAATAAAAGAAAACAAGGATCTCATGCAAGGAGCAATTACTAATTCTCCTATATAAACCTTAAGCAAAGAGAAGACTAAAAATCTATAAAATACTACCTCAATGAACCTATTTAAGATAGAATTTTTAGGAAAAATAAAATTAAAAATTATGCATAAGAATACTTGGAAAGTTACAGTGATGTTTTTCACTGAAATAAAAAAAAAAATCCTAAAATTCATATGGAATCACAAAAGACCTCAAATAGTCAAAGCAATCTTGAGAAAGAAGAAAAAAGCTGGAGGCATTACACTTCCTGATTTCAAACTAGATTACAAAGCTGTAGTATTCAAAACAGTATGATAGTGGCATAAAAATGGACATATAGACCAATGGAGCAGAATGGAGAGCGCAGAAATAAATCCATTCATATTCAGTCAGCTAATCTTTGACAAGGGCACCAAAAACACACAATGGGGAAAAAAATAGTCTCTTCAATAAATGGTGTTGAGAAAACTGGATATCCACATGCAAAAGAATGAACCTGGACAACTATCTTACAGCACTCTCAAAAAATTAACTCAAAATGGATTAAAGACTTAAATGTAAGACTGAAACCGTAAAACTCTGAGGTGAAAACATAGGGAAAAATCTCCTTGCCAATAATTTTTGTATATGACACCAAATGCACAGAAAACTAAAGCAAAAATCAACATGTGGGACTACATCAAACTAAAAAGCTTCTGCATAGCAAAGGAAACAATCAACAAAATAAAAATAATTTATGGAATAGGAGAAAATACCTACATACCATATATCTGATAAGGGATTGATATCCAAAATGTATAAGGAACTAATACAACTCAACAATAACAACAACAATTCTGATTTAAAAAATAGAGGACTCAGATATTTTTCCAAAGAAAATGTACAAATGGCCAACAGGTACGTGAAAAGGTGTTCTATCATTAATCATCAGGGAAATGAAAATCAAAACCACAATAAGATATCACTTCTCACCAACTAATGAAAGGATCATGAATATATGGTGTAGTAAAGGTGTATTATTCAGTCGTGAAAAACTTTAAAAGCTCTCTTCTGGTTGTCCTCAGATGTCCAAGAAAATTGTTATGGGCCAAATTGTGTCCCCCCCACCAAATTCAGATGTCGAAACCCTAACCCCAGTATCTCCTAATGTGACTGCCTTTGGAGATAAGACCTTTTAAAGAGTTAATTAAGTTAAAATGAGACAATTAGGATGGACCCTAATCCAATCTGGCTGGTGTCCTTATAAGCAGAGGAGATTAGAACAAAAAAAGAGACACCAGGATGCATGCACACAGAGAAAAGGCCATGTAGGGACACAGCAAGAAGATGGTCATCTGCAAGCCAAGAAGAGAGACCTCAGGAGAAATCAAACTGCCAACACCTTGATTTTAAACTTCCAGGCTCCAGAAATGTGGGAAATAAATTTCTATGTTTAAGCCATCCAGTCTGTGGTATTTTGCTACGGCAGCCCTAGAAAACTAACACAGTAAGAATGTGAAAATGCCACAGTGGAACTTGCTTCCCTTGTTTTGCAAGAACAGTGGGACCGAGAGTGGTGGAGACCAAGTAGCAATGTAAGGTGACACAAGGTAACAACAAGGTGGCTGCATTTACCATAATAAACCATCATAAGACAGGGTGGTAATCAGAGGATCCTTGCCCACAGCATCTGTGATGGTGGCAAGTTGATCATGGTGTTTTTAGAAATAAAATAGGTGGCACATTAAGGTACTGCTTGATCTACCTAAGTTGTAAAATTCTAGGTCAGCTAAGCAGAAATTGACTCAAGTAACTGTAGTAGGGATTTACTGCCTCTTACCCAGGTCTCAGAGCCCCTTGATTGACAGGGAGGCCAGTTCCTTTTAAGAAAGCTCCCCGGGGCTTCCCTGGTGGCGCAGTGGTTGAGAATCTGCCTGCCAATGCAGGGCACACGGGTTCAAGCCCTGGTCTGGGAAGATCCCACATGCCGCGGAGCAGCTAGGCCCGTGAGCCACAATTACTGAGCCTGCGCGTCTGGAGCCTGTGCTCCGCAACAAGAGAGGCCGCGATAGTGAGAGGCCCGCGCACCGCGATGAAGAGTGGCCCCCGCTTGCCGCAACTAGAGAAAGCCCTGGCACAGAAACGAAGACCCAACACAGCCATAAATAAATAAATAAATAAATAAAATTAAAAAAAAAAAAAAAAAAAAAGAAAGCTCCCTGAAAGCATAGCCACAAGTAAATCTTCTTCTAAGACTTTAGTGGAGGGAATTGAAACAGCTTACCAGGAGAACTGTGCATGAGAGAAATGAAAATAGTCAGAAGTCTTGGGAGTTATTGAACACCAGCACAGAACTGACAGAAATGCCACTGGAGTGCACAGGTCAAAGTGGGGCCTGTATAAGTCAGGTGATGGTAAAGGAGTCTGGGCTTACATCAATCTCACAGTGGGTCCAGGACAACTGTAGATCAGTTCTGTGGCTATTTCCCAAGTCCAGAATTTATAGCAGGACTATTCTTTTTTTTTTTTTTTTAAATAAATTTATTTATTTATTTATTTATTTTTGGCTGTGTTGGGTCTTCGTTTCTGTGCGAGGGCTTTCTCCAGTTGCGGTGAGCGGGGGCCACTCTTCATCGCGGTGCGTGGGCCTCTCACTGTCGCGGCCTCTCTTGTTGCGGAGCACAGGCTCCAGACGCGCAGGCTCAGTAGTTGTGGCTCACGGGCTGAGTTGCTCCGTGGCATGTGGAATCTTCCCAGACCAGGGCTCGAACCCGTGTCCCCTGCATTGGCAGGCAGATTCTCAACCACTGCGCCACCAGGGAAGCCCAGGACTATTCTTTATGGTTGTGTATTTTTTTTTTAGAAGGGTTTTTTTTTTTGTTTTTGTTTTTTGTTTTTGGCTGCGTTGGGTCTTCGTTGCTGCACGTGGGCTTTCTCTAGTTGCGGCGAGCAGAGGCTACTCTTCATTGTGGTGCACAGGCTTCCTCATTGCAGTGGCTTCTCTTGTTGTGGAGCACAGGCTCTAGGCGCACGGGCTTCAGTAGCTGTGGCACATGGGCTCAGTAGTTGTGGCACGTGGGCTCTAGAGTGCAGGCTCAGTAGTTGTGATGCACGGGCTTAGTTGCTCTGCGGGATCTTCCCGGACCAGGGCTCGAACCCATGTCCCCGGCATTGGCAGGTGGATTCTTAACCACTGCTCCACCAGGGAAGTCCCTATGGTTGTGTATTTTAAAATTTATCCATATACTTCTGTCTTTTTTAATTATATAACATAAATTGAAACTGTGTTGCTAAGTGCATTCATGTTTATTTGATAAGAGCTGTTAATTAGGAAGGGCCAAATAAAAGAAACCTTTGGAATGTCCTCTCCCCTATGCCCTGACCAAAACTGTACCTGCAAAGCAAACCACAGCTTTGGGGGAATTGCAGAGGTTAGTGCCACTGTCAGAGGGCTGAAAGATAAAGGGTATTGACTCCTCTCCCATCTGAATTCACCTGCCTGTTTGAGCAAACACTGCTGCAGTCTGGGAATCAAACAATTCTATTGTCAGTTGCTTAATAACCAGACCGAGGGGAGGGGACCCAGCCTAGCTTTCTTTTCTAATCACCCAGACATGGACCTAGGCCCTCACTGCTCTTACAAGGTTTCATGTGCACTTTGAGGATACCCAGAACAGCTCCATCTTCTTTGAAACTTGCTTGTGTGCACATTTTAGGCTCTGCTTCTCTCTTTGTCAATCAGATCCTGTTTGCTTTCCTTCTTTAAGTCTCCTCAAAGGTTATACTTTACTATTACTTTCTCTTAATTTTTATTGCAATTACGGATTTATTAATTCATTGCTCAGTTCTAGGTATTTGCAATAGGAAGGTAAGGTGGAAACGAAAGCTCTGTCTGCCTCTGATTAGGAAATTTCTCCCTAATTTTTTCTTTAGCTAGTGTATATGTTTACTAACTTAGGCCGCATATGCATTGAATTATGAGTATTTTCTTCATAACATTAATTTTCAGTGATAGAATAGCAAATGTTTAAATAGACATACCAATGCATTTAATCATAATGTTGTCATTGGAAATTTAGATTGTTTTTAAATCGTTACTATTTTAATGGTTCTAAAATGAACATTTTTCTTTAAAACGATTTCTCACATTTATGATTATTTCTTTAGGAGTGATTCTTAAAAGAGAAATCGTTTTAACAAACTGTCTGAATCTTTTAAGACTCTTGTTACATATTGCCACATTGATTTCCAGAAAGTGTGAACCCAGATTTCTGATTAACTAGCTGTATATACAAATATCCATCTACATTTCTTGCTAGCATTTGGGATTATGCTAGAATTTAAAAAAAATGAACCAGATGGAGTTTTAAAAATACATTCTTTATTTTTTAACAATTCTATACTGAGCAACTATTATGAACCAGACCGTGTTCTAGGTGTTGGGGATACAGTGAGGAACAAGGTAGACAATGTCTGTGCCCTTAGGCTCTCATGGAATTTACTTTCTTGGTGCAAAAGGGCATGGGGGAGAAACATAGACAATGAAAAGAATAAGTAAGTTAATAATATAACTTAGAAGTGATCCCAGTGTGGAGAAAAATAAAAGGAGAAAGGGAATGGCAGTGCAGTTGTCATTATTGCTGCTTATCAAATACTTTTAAACTTCTAACTAATTCTGGAAACCTATGGTTAGCTGGAGCCATTTGAACAGTTCTGCTCAATAAGTTTTGAATCAAAGTGACCTGTGTCATTTTTGAGCTAAAGTATTCAATAGTCAGTGAGAACCACAGAAAAGGCCTCTGTTTTTCTGGCAAAGTCATTGTACCACCTTAGGTCTGGTCTGAAGGTACTGAGAGTCCTAAGCAGAGCCCTCACCTGACCTGTGGATGACATACAGCAAGAATAAGAAATTAATCACCATGATTTTAAGCTTCTGGAATTTTAGGGTTGTTTTAACATAAAGGCAGTGTAATATATTTTGTTGCTTTGTAATAATGGCATTTATTGTTTATTACTGACAATGAACAGTATTTTTTATTAGTTATCAACCTGTGTTTCCTCTTCTAGGAACTGTCCACATCCTTTGCTCATTAATTTTTTTCTCATGAGCATTGGTGTTTTTCTTGTAGCTATAAGAGCAATTTATGGATCAAAGATTTCAACTCTGTAACGTGCGTTAAACATAATTTTCAAGTTTATTACCTTTCTGTTAATTTTGTTTAACTGAATTACTTTTATAATTGGGACTTTATAGTTCTGAAAGTATTTCTTAGCAATCCCCAATTAACTTTTGAATATATATGTTGACATGTATAACACATATAGATAGATTTGAAATCTAAGGTAGGACATCTACAAAGGGACTAAAGTAACCGGAAGCTTGTGAAAAGAAAACATGACATGAAGGGCTCAGTCTCATAAGAAAAGAGAAAAACACTCATTTATTGAAATGGACTCACTGGCAATCACTCAGCATGAACCCAGAGCCCCACAGAATTCTCTCTGTCAGTGGTAAGAGCCAAGATATCATCTGTTTCCAAATGGCCCTGAGATAAACCTGCTTACCATCAGCAGCTCGGCTAAATACAGTTTTGTTATGTGGCTGTGCCTTGATTTATATAATCTTTAGGGGATAACTTCGCTCCGTCTCCTGCCATTCCTAGATTTTGAGGGAGGAAAAGTAACGGGCTTGAGCATTTTTGTTGCATGGTGTCAAATTTTGTCTATAAAAAGAGAAAAAGGAAATGAAATGTATTCATTGAGATCACCATGTATCCTAAATCAATATTAACTTGTCTGTGGGAAAATAAACCCAAAGTAATAACTAAAAACTTTAATACAACCACACTACAATTACAAGCAAGGGAGCTTACAATGAAGTAGTCATGGGTAGGTAATATTGAGGTGCAATATCCTTTTTGTTCTTATTTTAACTTTTGGTTTTGCTTATTTATTTTTGTTTTCACAAAGTGGTCTATCAAGTGCTGAGTCAATTTTCTAGTGTTTGGCAACTGCTTAAAATACCTAAGCATCTTACATCATTGTTCTTGGGCCTTTGACAGGATTACTCATTACTGCTTCATACTATGTTATTCTTATTTATTTATTTATTTATTTATGGTTGCATTGGGTCTTCCTTGCTGCGTGAGGGCTTCTCTCTAGTTGTGGTGATCAAGGGCTACTCTTTGTTGCAGTGCGCGTGCTTCTCATTGTGGTGGCTTCTCTTGTTGTGGGGCACGGGCTCTAGGCGCGTGGGCTTCAGTAGGTGTGGCTCGCGGCTCAGTAGTTGTGGCTTGCAGGCCCTAGAGCACAGGCTCAGTAGTTGTGGCACACGGGCTTAGTTGCTCTGTGGCATGTGGGATCTTCCCAGACCAGGGCTCGAACCTGCGTCCCCTGCATTGGCAGGCGGATTCTTAACCACTGTGCCATCAGGGAAGTCCCTATGTTATTCTTAGTTTGTATTCAGAAAAGAAAATGGAGCCTCCAAGCACATCATCTACTCCAGGGCAGCAGGGACTTTACCTGTCATCCTTTTTCTGTGTGGGTGCGCGTGTCTCTTTATCATAATCTATCAAGTGTAAGTGCTTCACCCATAATAGGGGCTCAATACACATTTATTAAATTAATAAGAAAACCATTTAAGGTGGAAATTTTAATTTTGAGAATGTTTACTAAGGATAAGAATGTCTCCAAGGTATTTTGCTTTAGAATCACTAACCTCTACCCTGAATAAACATAGAAGTGGAGATGAAATCAGTGAAACAAACTTAATTCACTGATAGTTCTTGAAAAGCCTCTGTGAACAAGAAACTATTCTGTGTAGAGAATGGCAACAGGCACACATACACCCCAGACACACTGTATCCCTGTTCACGAAGAGATTAGGAAATCTTTGAGTGTAATGACAGTGTTACTTTCAGTACTGTCTACCCAGCGCCTACATCCTTACTGTGTTGTAGGTGCTGGCCTATTGTTGATGAGGAAAGAAAACAATGAGTGAATGTGGAAATCAAAGTAATGAATTAATCCTACTCAGAACCATGCATTGTGTGTGTGTGTGTGTGTGTGTGTATGAGAGAGACAGAGAGAGAGAGAGAAAATGAATGAGATACTCATACTCTAAGGGGTGCAGTTTCCTCTAATGACATATGAATTATACTTTCCTGGCAAAATAACAAAAGCCTGACTTTCCCCTTCATAAAAGGAAGGAGAGAAACTTAGACATAGCATTTCTTTCCTTGTATTCTTTCTTGAATATATTCATTGGCATAGGTGAAGGGGATGTTCATAAAAGAACAGTTTGAATCTTGATAGGCAGCAATAGGTATTCAAATAACATTGCCACAAAAAGAAGGTAATCCTTTTTGAGAAAGCATATTTGCAAATTCTCCCTCCAGTTTCACATTCCATGTACTTTGGGGTTAATATAGGTTCATACCATTCACTTTCAATAACAAGGTGTATATAAAAAAAAATATGAGTTAAAAAGTCTGTACTGTCAGTTCTTTTCTTCATATAGTCTCCTTTATCTTACTTTTTCCTCTCTGTCTGCTCCTGGTAATTCTGAAAGTTGTTTGTCTATCTCTCTTATTTGCTGAGAAAGGGAAAAAAAGCATGGATTTATAAACTCTTCCAAAAATATGCATAAATTTAATATTTTCCCTAAACCAATACCTACAACTTAAAAAAAATCATAATGGCTTCAACAGCATTGTCAGAAATGAAATTTAAAAGTAATTTTAGGTTTTTCACCTGATGCCTGCTAAACTAATCCAATCTGTTTATTTATTGTCTACAAAACTCCTTGAAGGGAGAAAAATTCAATTCTGCTTGAAGAGATGTATGCATCTCTTAGTTGTGTGATAAAATCCAGTGGGAAGTACTCAAAGAGCTTCTCAAGAAAGTTCCTTTAAATGTTGAAAACTCCCTTGTTCTCACTTTCCATATGATGTCTTTAAAGCTAAACCCTTTATTCTTAAAAATGAACAATGGGGTTTAACTTAGAAGTCTCTGTTCACATTGCTCAATTAATGAAGCCATTGCTTACATTTACATTTTAAAACTTGTGACTTTACTGCACATCTTCTCTGCAAGAGTGGAAGAGTGGGCTTTGGTTTCCTCTCTTCTATTGTGTGCTACAGCCAATAGTTTTTCTACATTCAGAGTAAGGTACTTACCTTCTTATTAGCTTGACTTAGATATATTTTTTGAGGTCAATTCAATTAAAAACAAATGACAACAAATCAAAAACAAAAGGAGAAGGGGTAATGGAAGGGAAGAGAAGGAGGAAGAGGGGGAGGTGGAGAAAGAGGTAGAGGAAAAAGAAGAAATCCTTAGAAATGTGTTCTTAAGTGTGTTTTCTTATCTTCATAATTTCTGTCATCTATAAAGGTTTGATATAAGTGCCATCTAAAAAATTTACTCCCTTTCAAACTGCACCCCCAAAGAAGCAGGCATTCTAAGATATTCACATGGGATGGAATATTCTAAATATTTTATTATAAAACTTTTAGGACTGAAAATGAGGACAAGGAACACTAGATGTTACTTTTCTGGAATTGGTGAAATTTTATAGGAAAAGAGTTAAATTTAAATCTTTACAATTAATCAGAAAAATAGCAAGTATATGATGACTCTGAGATTAGATTTCTACTATTTTTTTAGAAAAAAAACTCTGAAAAGTATTTCATTATTCCTTCAGTCTTACTTTTCCCACTGATACATTTCCAAAATATCTGCTGTCTTGATTGATAACATGTGACCTCAGCTGTTTAAGTAGCCAATTAGATGGAGCACAGAAGTCTATGCACTGTACACTAAATGGCATTTGGTTGCCCATTAAATGGCATTTGGCTTTAAAAGCCAGAAAATGTTTCCAGTAAATCTTTCTTAAGTTTCTCTATAGGCAACTTTCTAAGCTGGATTTTTTGGCCCAGACTAGAGACAAAATTCTTTAGTTCTTTTAACCTTTCTGACTGCTTGTCAATCAAGATATAATATTCCTAAGTTTAAAACACAAAATCCATATTTTTGATTTGTGAAAAGGGTGGTTAATCATATTTCAAAGAACATAATACAAATTAAATAGTGGGAAAAGGAGAATCAATTTAACTGCAGGACTATGGCTTCTTAAAAACATAAATAGGAGTTGTTTGAAATTTCAAGTATCTTTATTCTATCATTCAGATGTGGCTAATGAGATAGCTTACATTAGCTGTGTATTAAATAGTTTAAGATATTAAAAGTGTCATGCCTGGGGCAAATGGAAAAAATATGCCCCCCTGTATTCACTTATCCAAATATCCTCTTATATTTTGAACCAAATGGTAAAAATTAATAAAGACTTACAATAAAAATAAAAGTATATATAAACCCTATGGTTGCGTAATTTGTTAGCATGTCATTGTCAATCCTCATAAATCCCCCTGGAGGGACAAGGAAGATGTAGGGGCTCTGGGCCCAGGAAAGAACTGCTCTCACTGCATAGTAGGGTCTAAGCAACAACAACATACTATATTTAAAATTTCGATATTTGGTTCCTTGTGAAATTTTTTTGCATTATTTTTGATTTTTTGAAATATCATGTTAGGTATTATATATCTTGATTACTGGGTTTTCTAGCACTCCCTTAATTTTGTTCCTGAGACAAATGCCTCATTCACTTCACCCTGAAGAATGCTAAAGCTCAAACAAAAATTGTGTCCTTAGAAGAGCCTTAAAGAATTAGAATAAATAGAGGAGATATCAGACAACAAGAGAAAATATTTCGGGCCAACATCCATCGCTGTTGTGTGAACAACAGGGCCATCCTCTCACTGGTGATTTAATCAGGAGAGTTCCTAAAATGCTTGAGCAGGTCAAGGACTGCCATTAACTGACATTAACTGTCAGTCAATCCCCAAAGTCCTGAATTCCTACATTTAGTTTTCTGCAGCTAAAGGAAACTTGGCTATAAAGGAGCATTGCTCTACCATGAGATCCTACACTTAAATATTTTCTAAAGTTAACTGACTGATGAGAATTCTTAATCTCATCCTCTATGGATCCCCATGATAAAGGATTCAATTTAATCTTGCCTTGAGGATAGAGGCTGTTTAACTCTCTTTTCTCAAGTGGGAGAAATTAAAGCTTTAATATCAATGCAGAACCAAATTAGCAGGAATGTATTCCCAAATTCTGTCACTTATTCACTCTGATAGCTCCCTGAGCATACAGCCACTTGTCCTCTGTGTCATCTAACTTCTCCCCTCTTGTACTGTGTATTCAAACAAACCTGCAAAGAGACTAGAGGGATGCTGGTATCTTTTCCTCTGATAATGGATAATTGAGCTCAATATCATTTTATCACCAGCTCCTGTGATTTCCAAATAGCCTTAACAGGTTGCACTGTATAAAATCGAGCTAGGGAATGATTCTTTTGAAAATTAGCGTGTTCAATCAAAATCCAGCCGGCTTTCCTTTTTCAAAGCATCTGTTGTCATTTCAAATTCATGAACCACTTTAGCACTGTCTCTGACATCAACAGGCTTTTGAGCTATCAGTTCCTAGTATAGCGCAATATGTGTTCTACTGAATGTTAGTAAAAGGCAATATCGGCCTTTGATGGCTTATCAAAGTGTTTTGATTAAGCTATTTTTCAGAATCATTTTTGTGGTAAGCTTTGGGTTTCAGCCTAGGAAGATTCATTCATCTGAAAGAAATGGGGAAATATAGTTAGGCAGATGCAAGCCTTACAGCTTTTGTTGTGCCCTTCAATAAACAAGACTTATCTGTAAGAGTTAAGGATACGATGGACTAAAGATCCAATGTCTCGGTCAGTTGTATTTGTATACCCTCCTCAACAGATCCAAGTTCTGCAGTTAAAATTCATGAACAGAAATTCTTCATATGCAAGTAGTCACTTAAGAAATTAAAAATGAAGAATTTAAATTATGTAAACAGTATCTTTTTTGCTCACTTAATTTATGAAAAATTTTACCTAGAAAAGGGGGGCCCCCTATAACATAGATGAGTGCTTCTCAAACTTTAGTGTATTTAACAAACACCAGATCTGCTTGTTAAAAATACAGATTTCCCAGCCTCATCCCCCAGAGATTTTGATTCTTTTTCAGTAGACTTAGACTCAGCCTTGGAACATACATGTCAGCTGACTATGATCCAATTAGTCCAAGGATCGCAATTTGAAGAGAAATTATACACATTTTGATACTGACACTTGGCACATAGAAGAACTCAACAACGTAGGTCCTTTTCTGCCCTTTTTTAAATTTCAGTTTTCATTTGTGCTACCTTTAAGGCAACATGCTAAAATTGATAACCCTAAAATTCTAATTTCCAATTATACATTGAAGTTATTCTTTTTTTCAGGAAAAAAAAACACTTTTTTTTTTTTTTTTTTTTACAAAGACTAAGCTTGATTTGAATTTTTCTTGTGGAAATATTTTGCTATACAGTCCTCAAGTTTCAAATGAATGTCAAGCGGAACATAAAATGCAAGTATGACAAAAACTTATTTGCGGCAAGCCTCTTTCTAGAATGTGTCTATTCCCTAGAGTGAACAACACCTATAGTAGAAAATCAATTTCTATTCTTACAAAGATAAGTCTAAATTGGTAAATGCTCATAAAACCTTAGCCGGAAATAAACTAAGCCTAAAGAAACTGAGTTATAGTCAAAGAAGAATTCAGTTAATTTTTTAAAAAACATGCATAAACAATACACTACTTCTGCATTTTCTCCAATCACACTCTATGCAACTAATGTAGACCTCCTTTGTGATAGTTAAAAATGAGAATTTCTGATTAAAATGACAATAAGATTTAATAAATAAATAAATAAAACAACATTAAAATAAAAAAAGATTTAATATGAATCCATATGCATTTATCTTGGCCTCAAAATGTCAGGAAAGAGCACACATTACTAAAGTATATAGTGTTTTGATTTGCATTTTTCTAATAATTAGTGATGTCGAGCATCTTTCCATGTGCCTCTTGGCCATCTGTCTGTCTTCTTTGGTGAAGTGCCTATTTAGGTCTTCTGCCCATTTGCAATTGGGTTATTTGTCTTTTTGATACTGAGCTCCATGAGTTGTTTGTATATTTTGGAGATTAATCATTTGTCCGTCGTTTCATTTGCAAATATTTTCTTCCATTCTAAGGATTGTCTTTTTGTCTTGTTTATGGTTTCCTTTGCTGTGCAAAAGCTTTTAAGTTTCATTAGGTCCCATTTGTTTATTTTTGTGTTTATTTTCATTACTCTAGGAGGTGGGTCAAAAAAGATCTTGCTGTGGTTTTTGTCAAAGAGTGTTTTTCCTATGTTTTCCTCTAAGAGTTTTATAGTGTCCAGTCTTACATTTAGGTCTTTAATCCATTTGGAGTTTATTTTTGTGTATGGTGTTAGATAGTATTCTAATTTCATTCTTTTACATGTAGCTGTCCAGTTTTCCCAGCACCACTTATTGAAGAGGCTGTCTTTTCTCCATTGTATGTTCTTGCCTCCTTTGTCATAAATTAAGTGACCATATGTGCATGGGTTTGTCTCTGGGCTTTCTATCCTGTGCCATTGTTCTATATTTCTGTTTTTGTGTCAGTACCATACTGTCTTGATTACTGTGGCTTTGTAGTATAGTTTGAAGTCAGGAAGCCTGATTCCTCCAGCTCCATTTTTCTTTCTCAAGATTGCTTTCACAGCCACTATGGAGAGCAGTATTAAGGTTCCTTAAAAAAAACTAAAAATAAAACTACCATATGACCCAGCAATCCCACTGCTGGGCATATACTCTGAGAAAAACATAATTCAAAAATTCCACAATGTTCATTGCAGCACTATTTACAATAGCCAGGACATGGAAGCCACCTAAATGTCCATCAACAGATGAATGGATAAAGAGGATGTGGCACATATATACAATGGAATATTACTCCGAAATAAAAAGAAATGAAATTGAGTTATTTGTAGTGAGGTGGATGGACCTAGAGTCTGTCATACAGAGTGAAGTAAGTCAGAAAGAGAAAAACAAATACCGTATGCTAATGCATATATATGGAATCTTAAGAAATTGTACTGAGGAACCTAATGGCAGGGCAGGAATAAAGGCGCAGACATAGAGAACAGACTTGAGGACATGGTTGGGGGGAGGGGAAGCTGGGGCGAGGTGACAGTAGCATTGATATATATATACACTACTAAATGTAAAATAGATAGCTAGTGGGAAGCAGCAGCATAGCACAGGGAGATCAGCTCGGTGCTTTGAGACGACCTAGAGGGGTGGGATAGGGAGGGTAGGAGGAAGATGCAAGAGGGACGGGATATGGGGATATATGTATGCATATGGCTGATTCACTTTGTTGTACAACAGAAACTAGCACAGCATTGTGAAGCAATTATATGCCAATAAAGATGCATAAAAAAAAGTATATAGTGTTGATATATCTTCCAGCCTTTTACAGGAAGTAAAGAACCTGTTCTGTGTGTTAGGAAAAATGATGTTTTTATATAAATGGATGTAAAATATTTCCATGTGATCTATATATGATCTATGAATCTGTATATGTTATATGGTCCAATCAAGAGATCGTCTCTGCCTGGAATTGACCCTTGTTATATTTATTGCCAACACAGTGGCCCCTTGTACCTGCCTTATGGATGGTTTCTGTTGACTCTGAAATATCCTTAGAATGCCTTGCTGACCACGTCAATACGTGATGTATTTTAAATATGTCTACATATTTTCAGTGCTGCTCAAGATCTACAACTTTGGAATCCTGGGCCTAACAAAGCAGCCCCTATTATGTGTGCAGTTTGGGTAGATATGCTTTAAAAACAGAGATGGTCACCTAGAATTGTGAGATTTCAGAGTCACAGGGATGTGACTACGCAAATAAGGGATCCACTGCCATTGGATTTCTGAAATCTCACCAGTATATATTCATTCCTTTGGGACACTCCCTTTCTTTTTTTGTTTTTATTTTAAGGACAAAATACAAATACCACTAGGAATAACAAATTTTTCACGTTATAAATGACAGTCTGAGTTAAGTATTTAGATTTCTCTTTTTTCCCGAGAGCAATTTTCCATAGGTGAGTTGAAAAAGCCTTTGAAATGGACATCTCTCGTGAGATGTGTGTATACACATGCATGTGTCTGTAGGTGCATGAGTGGGGAAGTGTAGATTTGGGAAGGATCTCCCAAAAAGAATGGGTAGTCTGGAGAATATTAGAATCATGCTACATTTTATTACTCAATAATTTAGTGTAGGGTCTGCACTGGATATTATGTGCACTTTTAGGTTATTATGAGACTGACATTTAGAAGCATTTTATCTAAAAAACCTAATAATGTTTGCCAACTGACTTGCTTAATGCCCTGTCACTGACTTTTACTGCAGAGAAATGATTTTAATAAAATGCTTTTACAGGCAGAGAAGCACACTGTGTCTGTCCAGTGAGGGGTAGTGGTGTTTCGCTGGGTTCACCTGCAAAGTGTGTTTGTGTCCAGTCAGCATGCAGTGTCACCAAATCATTAATTGGGTGGGCTCACTAGTCACAAGCTGTTTCTGTCATCACTTGGGAATTTAAATGCCTGGTGTATAACTTAAAATTAACTTTTGGTACAGCTAACCACTTCCTATTTCTTTATTTCATTTCAGCACAATTGCCAAAGACAACACAGATTTTCTTTCATTCTTCCAATAAAGTATATATACAGAAAAATAAAAATAACATTTTTAGATTTTATTTTTTTTTATTTACCTGTTAGATTTTTATTTAAAACAATTCTGAAACATTTTGCAATAAGAAAGAAGCGTCATTGTTCACAAAGATGGGCAATGACATTGAAGGATCAGAAGAGAGAGGTAAAAGGTTACTAAAGTGGGGGAGAGTAGCATAAAATAAATGATCTCTCATTTTTCCTCTTTATCTCTCCCTTTTTAATTTTCTTTTTGTTTTGAGTACCATGCCTGCAATGAAAATGTTTGGCTGTTTAAAAGGCTCTTTTTTTTTTTTTAATTTATTTTTGGCTGTGTTGGGTCTTCGTTGCCATGTGTGGGCTTTCTCTAGTTGTGGTGAGCGGGGGCTACTCTTTGTTGTAGTGTGTGGGCTTCTCATTGTGGTGGCTTCTCTTGTTGCGGAGCATGGGCTCTAGGCACACACGCTTCGGCGCTTCGGTAGTTGCTCAGTAGTTGTGGCTCGTGGGCTCTAGAGCGCAGGCTCAGTAGTTGTGGCGCAGGGACTTAGTTGCTCCATGGCATGTGGGATCTTCCTGGACCAGGGATTGAACCCATGTCCCCTGCATTGGCAGGCAGATTCTTAATCACTGCACCACCAGGGAAGTCCCTAAAAGGCTCTTTTAAATGTTCAGGGTTTCTTTTCATCTATTTTTATTTAGATTTTTCACAAGGTGGTGAAATAAAAATATTCAGGCGTCATATGACAGGTGCAGACCCTATGCACAGGGCAGGGTGAGGACTAAGAGAATGGCAGACGGTGCATTCAGGAAAGCTTCCTACCCAGCCCTCTCAGACACAACAGATGCTTGTCACCTTGAACTCCCCTCTGCTTTCCTGTGACAGACTTCCCTTGGCCTGTTTGCTTGGTGAGGCCATTGCTTTGTTTTGTTTACATATCAGTTACTCTTGGAAAAATAGTACTGTGTGGGTGTCTCTCTCTCAAGAGACTTACCTTTTCCCCCAGATCTGGGATTGTCACCCACTTTGCTATTATATTGCTGTTTTGCTGAGAGATTCATTTATTCTAAAATGATTTTTACATTAACCCATCCAAATATGCCTATGATGCGCTTAAACCATAAAAAAGGAGGTTTAAGGTGAGGGAAAAAGTATTCCTTTGAATGATTGGCAGATGACATTTTCTAGATCATTAGCATCTACAGCTATGTATCGGGGCTCCGTGGACTACTGGAAAATGTATTTAATTCAAATGAGGAATGTTTTGTGGTGTTTAAGAATGGGGGCTCTGAAGTCAGAATACCAAATTCAAATCCCTTAGGATCAAATCTTTGTGATTTTGGCAAGTTACTTGACTTCTCCATGTGTACACCTTTTTTTTTTTTTTCTAACCCTTACAAAGAAAGAATAATAATAATACTTAAGTTATAAGATTGTTTTAAAAACTAAATGAATAGATACATGTATATGTATAACAATCACTTTGCTGTACACCTGAAACTAACACAACATTGTAAATCAATTATACTCCAATATAAAATAAAAATTAAAAAAAAACAAAACTAAATGATGCGATACCTGTAAAATATTTAGGAGAGTGCTTATATATTAGATTCCTACTACTGCTGTAACAAATTACCACTAACTTAGTGACTTTAAACAACACAAATTTATTATCTTAGAGTTCTGTAGTTCAGAAGTTGGAAATGTCTTACTACACCAAAATCAGATGACCACAGACTCTGGGAAGAGTCTGCTTCCTTGCTGTGTTCCGGCTTCTAGAGGCTGCTGGCATCCCTGGCTCCTGGCCCCTTCCATCTTCAAAGCTGGCAGTGGCTGGTCTCGCCTCTCTCATATCATGTCACTGACTTCTGCTTCCCTCTTTCAGAGTTAAAAGGCCCTTGTGATTACAGTGGGCCCAACCAGATAATCCAGGATAACCTCCTAATTTTAAAGTCAGCTGATTAGCAATCCTAATGCCATCTTCAACCTTAATTCCCAGTTGCTACGTAACCTAACATTCACAAATGCCAAGGATTAGGACATGGGCATCTTTGGAGGGGCCATTATTCTGCCTAACACAGCCTGATACATAGTAGGTATTTTAATATGTCAACTATTATTATAACATTTTTAAGAATAAATATATGTGGATTTTTCTGTTAAGGGGGGTAGCTTCAATAAACACCTACAATTCAAAAATAGATAAAGAAATCATTATTTGTAGAAGTGAAGTACATGAGTTAGAAAATAATGTATTTGCATTGAGATGAATATCCATTTCAAAAATGGATAAAGAAATCATTATTTGTAGAAGTGAAGTACATGAGTTGGAAAATAATGTATTGCATTGAGATGAATACTGAAGAGTGAATGATCAGAATAAATCTTCATGTATTATATATTACTTTACTAGATATGAAGTGATTTTTTTTCTCTAGGAGAAGTACTACTTTTTTTTAATTTTTGGCTGTGTTGGGTCTTCGTTTCTGTGCGAGGGCTTTCTCTAGTTGCGGCAAGCGGGGGCCACTCTTCATCGCGGTGCGCGGGCCTCTCACTGTCACGGCCTATCTTGTTGAGGAGCACAGGCTCCAGATGCGCAGGCTCAGTAGTTGTGGCTCACGGGCCTAGTTGCTCCGCAGCATGTGGGATCTTCCCAGACCAGGGCTCGAACCCGTGTCCCCTGCATTGGCAGGCAGATTCTCAACCGCTGTGCCACCAGGGAAGCCCCTAGGAGAAGTACTTTTTTAAGTGGAAAAAAATTAAATGCATTTGTTTTTAGTCCAATTCTAAACATGCCATTGTACACACAATGGATGATAAGTTGATAAAAATTATTGAGCTCTGTGGAGAAGTACATCCATATCTGCTTTGTTAAATTCCAGAACAAAAAAGTCACTCATAGTAAATGAGAAAGAGGAACTAACCCAAGGGTCTACACTGTTCCAGACACGGTGCCAGGTGCTCTCTTTGCTGCTTCACTTTCAGAAAAATTCACATGTGGTTCAGAAGTTGTTGTCCCATTTTACAGATAAGAAATCTGAGATTTAGAATGGCAAATACCTTGATGAAAGTTACACAGCTAGTAAGATATGAAGCTAGCGTACTGACCACATTTTCCTAACTTAAAGGTCTTGCTTTTCTCTCCACATTCTACTTCTCTAAACCGCAGTTTATGTTGATTTCCTATCTGTACCATTAAATTTCTCAGAAGACATTTTCTAGTCTCCATGATAATGGGCAGTACAGCATTTATAACATAACTACACAACCTATAACACAATATTTTAAATGATCGTGACATTTCCTAATGCCCTATTAAGTGAGCAGAAATGACTATTTTAGGACAAATACTGTTTTCCATTTAGTAGTTAGCATATTTATAATTTTCAGTCAATGCATGTTTTCAATTTCACACCATGTGATTCTTAACTAACAATTTTAAGCCAGGGATATTTGTCTTTGTCTCTTTCTTAATGAACTGAATATTTCTAAAAATGTTAATAAATGTAATTGTGCTGCTAAGAAAGATAAAATTGTTTTCTCTGCAGAAAATAGTCTTCCTATCCTAAAAGACTAGAATTAGTTAGGGGTGACCCACAAGAGTAATTAATTTCAGTTTGGTCAAACTTGGCAACTGGTTCTCCTCAAGCATAAAAATTCTACTTAAGATTCTTTTTCCTTCTATTTCCTGTACCTTACACTTATTCATATTGTGTCTGTAATAATCATTCTCTGACAATTCTATGAGTTTTGAAGTAGATTGTGAGCTCCTTGAAGGCAAAGTTTATAATTTTGTTTTATCTAACATGGGAATATAGTAGTATTCTATTCTTCAGGTAAGCAGTTAGCAGGTGCATTTTAAAGGACTGGAGCAGGGCTATTTACTTGATTCCCTCTCCTCATAAAAACAATGTGATAGATTGAATGTTTTGTGCCTCCAAAATTAATATGTTAAAAAGCTAATCCCAGAAAACAATTCTGTAGTAGTTTACACACTACCCAGTGGATGGTATTTTTGTTATAGCAGCGCGAATGGACTGAGACAAGCAAATGCCTTAATACAGTTATAACAAAGCATGAAAGCAGCTGCAGTATCCGGAGCATCCTTCAGCTCAGTGCCTTTAAGCCTCTTCTCCATGCATCCCCAGCTCCCTTTCAGAAGAGCCAAGGCAAACAAAGTAGCTTGAAGTGTAAATTACTCCTCTGGAGCTTGGAGTTATGGTAAGAAAAAATGTATTTGGGAAAGCTTCAAGTTATTGTATAAATAATTTGTAGGCAAATCAACAAAAATTATAAATGGTTCAGTGAGCAAAATTGGTACACATAAGGATAGATTCTGAAAAAATGGGAATGTGTCTTATCTTTGTTGGCAGTGATATTTCCTGATTGTAAAGTGGCTTTATGGGACCACAGGAGACAGAAATCTATGACTTGTGCATAGTTCCACCAGAATACATTTTGGAATTAGTATGTAATTGACTTAAACTGTAAAGACAAGAGATAATTTGCTCGATTCCATGGGTTTTGGGGGGAATGATTCTTTATTGAGTTCATGATGTAGCAGGGTATGGTTTCATATATTCTTTTCAGAGAAAAACAGAATACTATCCTCCACCATGACAGGATTTTTTTTTAACAGTAATGACCCTGCAGAAATTCTCTCTAAATGAGGATTCTTATAGAGAAAGGAAAGAAATGCAAATGAAATGTTAAAGTGTTAAATGTTGTTAAAGTTCTGCAATCAGAATTGGAGTGTATTTAAGGTTCATTAATTAAGCATTGGAATTCTGGAATCAAAAGGGTTGTTTTTAATAATTTGCCTTTACTGTTATCCCAGACTACTATATCTTCTGCTTATTTATTAGACAGAAACAGAACTGCACTTATTTACTCTTTCATCATTTCATCTTTTCCTTGTTAGCTAACTGAATCTCCATAATTTTGGGTACTTGACAAAACATCGATGCTAACTCGAGGGGTGACTCAGGTGACAGACTATCTAATGAAATCCAGGTAATCTGGGATTTTTAAGGAGGGAACTGAGTAAAGAGAAATGTCAGTGGAAAGGTAGAAGGAGATTTTCCCTGGTATATGTCTTAGTCTCTGTGTTCATTTTAGAGTTCGGATGGAGGCATCTCTGCTTAGTTCCCAGGTTGTAAGGCACGGTCTCACAGTATCACTCACATCTAAGCTTCTGCAAGACACACCAGACATTCCCAAAGTGATTTCCTGACCTTTTCCTTGATAGAGGCTATCCTGTAGTAAAAGAGGAGCTGAAGAATTTGTTCTCTCCCCACCATTTATTAACACTTATTATCTTCTCAAAAAAGACATCCTACTCTTTTTCTGTTTATTTTCTTAGTTCATAAATAGCTTTAAAAAGATTGCCGTTAAACTTAAGTTTTTGAATACGCCAGAGCTTATCTTAAACTTATTTTGTTCTCTTGACATTGTGGCTCTTTCTTATAATCATATCTGATCTTATAGCCCTCTTTCAACATTTGTATAGATCATTAAAAATTCTGAGTTCATCATAAAGTTCCTTGTCATTTGCATTAATTTAAGTGCCTTCTTTTTTATTCCTCACTGGAATAATGTGTGATTATATTAGCATAACTTTTCTAGTCTTCATGTCTTCTTGAGTTATCAATACTCTTAAGACTCTTAGAACATGGGATCATAAAGTATTTTCCTGGAATGTTTTAATGGTTTATTATTTTAAAATTATGTATTAGCTATTATTAGCTGTGTTACACATGTTTTATGAATTTAAGAATGCAAGTCAAGTAAATGTATATGGAATATTGGTAAGTGTTTAACCAACATAGTTCTCTGGGGGTTGTGTGTGTTGGGGGGGCAGTGGAAACAAAGATGTATAGTAGTTCCTGAATTCCCCAGTGCAAATACTCACTCCATGGCCAGTTTCCAGTTACCAGCATTAAGCTACTGAACAGGGAGTAGGGAAGAGATGAGGACAGCCAGCTCCAGGGAAACTGGTACAAGATGGCGCTAGGGTACCTCTGATTATATTTACAGTGGTTTCATACCTACCCCACCCCCCTGCCCATTCTCCTGAGTCCTCTAACCAGAGGTGACAAATTTGGGCTCTTTTAATTCTCTAGCACTGCCATTTTGTTTTCCTTTCCCTTTCCTTTCAGTATTGTTGAGTAACAATTTTTGTCTAATATTAAGTTTTATTTTACTATGTTTATGAACATAGAATTCACATATTGTTGTATACTATTATTACTTTTCATTTCTTGTGTTGCTAATTTCTTCCGCCTCTTCAAATAGCTTCTCAGTTCTTTTCAAAAGGTTAATTATATCATGTAATCTAACAATTCTAAAGTTTTCTTGGAATCATCTCTCCTAGAGACTTCTTTTTCTATCTGGACTGTCTACTCTCTAGTCTTACTGAATAACTCCTGTTCTGGGACTTTCTTTGCTGCTTCTGTCCTAAGAGCTCTCTGCTTTTCTCCTAGTTAGCTTATCTGCTTACTTATTTGATGGATCTTATTTGTCTTTCTAAGTTTTCTCTCTCTTTCTCTCTCTCTTTTACTTGTAGCTTCATTGAAATAAAAAGGCAGCAAAATGGCAACAAACATGGTGTCGGTAACCTCAGTATATTTACCTTGAGTCTCACTGCTTCACTCCAGGCTGTCTGCTAACCATTCCCCACCTCTGGACGTTTGTAGCACACATGAAGCTACACCACTGCTCTGAAATATCAAAACAACTTGCTTTAATGTAGGTTGACTTTCTTTAATTACTCTAGGATCTCAGTGGAATCTTTCAGTCTGCCAACCTCTCAAGATCAGGGAAATTTTCCTGAATTATATCTTTTACATTTTTTTCTCCTTTTCTCTTTTGACAGCACTCCTACTTTTTGCATACTGAGTTTTCCTAACTGCCTTTCTAATTTTCGTATCTTCTTTTCTCCTGTTTTTCTCTTTTCTCTTTACTTTCTGGAAGATTTCCTCAATTTTATTCTCTAACTCTTCTATTTAATTTTCAATTTATTTTCTCATGTTTTTATTTCCAGGAGATTTTTTTCTCCAAATGATCCTTTAATATAGCCACTTCTTTCTTAGACAAAATATCTTTATTTCTCTGAGGTTATTAATGACATATTTTTGAGTATGTCAAAAATATGTTGACATTTTTTCTTCCTCCTTCTGTTTCTTTTCAGATTCTTCGTCTTTTCATTTCTTTGGGTTTCTGTATCACATGTTAAGACACTTTTCTCAGAAACCTAGTAATCCTTGATTGTCTCCTCCTGTTAAAGAGTGAGGTACTGTAAAGCCAGTTGGCAATTTTAAGCCTGTGGGTGGTGCTTGTAACTACAGAAGTCGCTGGGGGTCATTTGTTGAAATGCATGGACCATTTGTAGGAGATCCTTAAGGTACATATGATTCAATATTTCTTCTTGAACTTGTTAGCTTCTCACAGAAAAAAATCTTCTGATCTCTTGCTTGCAGGGTAACAGCCGGCCAAAGTTGTTGGAGGCCAGTAGGGGAAAAGGCAAGTGGGGGTGGGAGTGGAAGCAATCTGATCATTCAGCATCCAGTCTGCATACTTGTACTTTATTTTTCTGCTTTGGAGTGATGTTCCCACCCTCAGTCCTGGGGGGCTATTACAGCCTGTAGAAACTCAGTTTTAATAACTCCAAAGAATGAAGCTTCTGTGTCAGCTGAGTTATGGGCAAATGGTCAGACAGGTGATGGAAAGGATTCCAAGAGTCTAGTTTCTTAAATAGCTTTCAACGAATCCTCAGTAGTTTAACTCTTCCTCCCAGGTGTCCTATGAGTCCCAGTTTCTGAGCCACCTGAAGATTCTGTGTACAGATTGGGTGTCTCTCTGCTTTTCCCACTGCTGATTTAGGGTTTGGCTTTTTAGTTTGGCTTTGCTTTGGTTCGTTTTTCCTGCCAGGTAAGTTAGAACTTGTACATCTCCCTTTCAGCTTCTAGAAGTTTACTGCTGTTGTCTCCTCCCTACTCCCTCCATCCTTCTGGGTTTATGTCTAGTTAAAAAAAATACATTTACTGTAGCTGTAGTGGGGTTTGTGGAGGGAACAGATCAGATGCACAGTTAAACCTACCACCTGTATTCAGAAGCCCTTTCTCGGAACTTTTTGAAATCTGCTTTTCTAAAGTACAGAGCACATTTCTGGTGAGACCCAGGTCTCCCATCTGATGATCACAGACTCTCCGAGTGCATGTTCATCACATCCCTGAGTTCCTGTCATTTCCACTTCAGGGAATCAGTTCCCTATGTTTGCTTGTCATTGTATCCATGGTTACGGTTCCCCTCGTTACTACTCAAACTTCAGAGAGAGAAAATAAAAAAGAAGTTCGAGCATGTTTGTGCAGAATATGCTTCCTTCTCTGGACAAAGGCCTGCTTCAGAAGGGGAGACAGTAGTGATTCGGTGGGAGATAAGAAAGGATGGAAGAGTATAATTGATGCTGATTACAGAAAGTGTCAGGAATCTCCCACAGCCACCAACAACTTTGCTGGTGAATGCTGGCTAATGATTTTCTTGGAGGCTTAATCTCAAACGATGTTTCTCACTGTCTAGAACTGGGTAATGTGTATTTGGATAATTATAAAGATATATGGGTCCACTTGTGTTCAGATTTTACTTGAAGTGGAACAGAAATCCTTCCGTAAGCCTGAAGACTTTAGGAAATATACAGAACAGTATTTCCTTGTGCCTTACAAAGGAAGACAATCTTCAAATATTAAAAAAAATAACATTTTTCCTACTATAATACCTCGGTAACCCACCCTTCCCACTGGTGTGGACCACGAGGTCCAGGGAAACTTGCACCCAGCCTTGAACAAGGCAGGTGACTCCTTCCTGAAAGGAAGTCCTGAAAGATTTTCATTCAAAGGAATGTGAACATGTAAGGATAATATCTGTTTGGGGCAAAACATCACCACTGGATGACAGAGTGGATAGAACTGTCTCCCCAAAAAGATACATTCAAGCCCCCTCCCTTGTATCTGTGACTTGATTTGGAAATAGGGTCTTTGCAGATGTATGCAAGTTAAAATGAGGTCATACTGGATGAGGGTGGACCGTACTCCAATGACTGGTGCCCTTATAAGAAGAGGAAATTTGGACACAAAGACACACAGACACAAGGGAGACAGAGGGGGGGATTAGAATGACGCATCTATAAGCCAAGCAATGCCAAGGAATGCCAGAAGCTGCCAGAAGCTACCAGAGCTAGGAGAGGGGCATAGGATGGATTCTCCCTCTGAGCTTCAGGAAGGAATCAATCCTGTGAACACCTGGATTTTGGACTTCTGGCCTCCAGACTATGAGAGAATCAAGTTCTGTTACTTTAGCCACCCAGTCTAGGGTCATTTCTTACAGCAGCCCTAGGAAATGGATACAGATGACCAAGGCAGCTTCCCTCTGATATTTGAGATGATGATAGTCCAGAACACTGAGGCCCACGGCATGGCACAGCCGGAAGGCAGCTGGCCCAGGGGACGAGCAGGAATGGCCCCATGCATGACAAGTTCCCAAATGTCCATGCGTCTCCATTGTTTTCTACACAAAGTGACGGGAGCTGACCGAAAAGGAAGACACCTAGACACCATTTTTTGTGTATACGTATGTTGAGCTCTAACGTGACACTGTCTTATATTTGTTGACAACACATTTGCTTATCTTGATGTTGAGTCAACATCAAGAACACATCCTGGTCAACCCTCAAGGGCGTCTTAATATTTCTCCTTAATGTGTCTATTCCTCCTAATGAAAATAAACACTGTTGTACTCTACATCGGTATTTGTAAAAAGTCTCCTTTACTTTCCTTGTAGGAAATAAGAGAGTAAAAGCTATAATCTCCACATGTGGTCATGTCTGTGTTATTAACTGCACTCTGATAGAACAGTAACTTTAGATTTTAATGACCGATTTTCTCTGTCCTTTCACCTGTGTCTACTCAAATTCAGTTGGTCCTTTGCAGGCATCTAAATCGTGAGTATGCCCAGGGTGCCGTCTTAGACCCTGTTATCACTGCCTTCACCCTCCGCCCCGTCACTGTCACCACCCAGGTAAATTCACGTCTGTCACTCTCTCCCACCACACACTCCCTCTCATCTCAAGACCCTTCAGCTTCTGCAGATAAGGATCCACTAGCATTCCAGAGCCCTTGCCCTAGAAGATCATAAGGACATTTCTTAGCCCACAAAGAAGAAATCAGGACCATGCATGCAGTGGGAAAATTATTGGCTTTGAAGTCAAGGTTTTAACTCTGTCCAGAAAAAGGAAGTGTGTCTCGTAAATGTCCTTGAACAAGTCATTTCCTACCCTTGAAACTCAGTTTCTCAGTGTGTAAAAGGGGAATGATACTTCTTTTGGCGGAAGTTTTGAGATTTAGTAATAATATTTGTAAAACACATAGCTCTTCAACTAGTAAACATGGCTGGATAATTAGTAGTTAAGAATAGCATTTATAAATGCTAAAATAAATAGAAAATTAATTATAACAAAATATTAAAAATAAATTGTCTCCAAATTACTTCAATAGCCGAAATAGTCAAAGGCTACTTTTATTGTGTCTCTGTAGCTTAAACTGAAAGCCCACACCGTACATTTCAGTCTCTGTGACCAATGTGTGGAATTGCTTGGCTTGTGAAATTTGAGCATGGTTTTGAAAGTTACATGTGTCCAAGATCACATTCATTACTGCTAATGAAGTTCAAACTAAGGATCTTTTTAATGGTCAGGCCTGAAGCCTTTTCATTAAAAGATTTACTGTCTCATCAGTTGTAGAGTGAATAGCTGTGCATTGTTTTGGAATAACTAATAATGATAAACATCTTAGAGAAAAATTTAGTCAACCTAATGTGCCCAATAATGAGAAAAGATAATATTAGTGTTTAACTTTAAAATGACGTTTTATTCTGTCACTAGCAGTTCATCGCAGTTAAAATTCAATTCATTTCTTACTTGGCCACGATGAGAATGTAATGTAAAGACCTATAAAACGGAAAGCCACAGTGGGGGAGTAGGAAGGGAAAAAAGCAGGGGAACATGTATGTTCCCTAGAATATGATATTGAAAATTTCCTTATGTTGTTTTCCAGGAGTTTTGTAATTGAGAATGTTGAGTAATCTAGGGAAAGAAAACACCGCATAGATTCAGTACATATTATATCTCATTCATGAGGATAAAAAGCAGAGTAAGACTCAGACCTTATGCTCGAGAACTTACCTTTTGGTGAAACACGTGATTGCAATGCAGGGTGACAGGTGCAGTGATACAGGGAAGTTCCAGGTACTTTGGGGAAATGAAAAAGGGAGCAGCCCAGGCAGAGCATCAGGGGAAGTTTCATAATGATTCTAGGAGAACAACATTGAAGGAAGCAATTGAATAAACTAATCTGGTAAAAAGCTACGTCAAAAATGTAAGTGGTGGTGACATACATGTTTTAAGAATGATAATTTTGAATTGCTTTGAAACCGTTAAGCAAACCACACCGCAGAAAAGGATTCAGGGATGATCGTGTACACATTTGTCGATTTCCATTTGACTGTTTCTTGCCAGAGGTAATGTCAAAGAAAAATTTAGTTTCTATTTGGATTCATTATCCTATGGATGGCTGCTTGGTGCTGCAAAGCAGAGCTAATGACTGAGTATCACTGAGAAAGCCATGCACTGTGAAAGCAGCCAGACCAAAAGCTTTGCTCTTAAAGCACTTCCTTTTCTCCAAGCCTGCCTTTCCTTCATGAATCAAATACTTGTGTAGCCGCTCTGTTTCTCTGTATGTTTCTAGCCCTATTTTTTTTCACTGTCTCTTTCTTGCTACACTTCAATCTCTTGGTATCTGCTGTCTATCTGTTTCTTGCCTGCAGGAGGGACACGATGATGTCCCTCTGTTATACTCAGCTAGATCTCCAACTCTACTATCCTAGCCCTCTAGTGTGCCCTGATTTGGGCTAAGAACACTGAGAGAACAATGAATAGCACAGATAAGGATCAGATTGTGGAAGGTGGGGAGGAGAGAGGTAGTCACCCCAGGATTCCGACCCCCCCGTATATTCAACTCAACTCCCTCCTTGCATGTTTTTCTTTTCCTCCCTTTTAGAATCACTGTAAAATATGCCTTTAAAGAAAATCAAAGTAAGATGATAGACTTCTCACATACCGCTCCACTTTGGCGGGTCCCCTGACATTAAAGCAAGTGTCAGTATCAATCTCTTCTTCTTGAATCATTGATTTTTTTAATCCCATAGTCTTCTACCTACAGCTACTAATTGCAGCTGTCTGTCACTCTGGCATGGACAGGAAAACAAAGGCTGGTGTTTCAGTGAGTGGGTGTGATGGTATGCAAAACTGCAAAGAGGTACCACCATGGAGCTCTGCATCCAGCCAGTTGTTCCAGAGATCAAATATTAGCCCTACCTATCCAGCTGCAGGCCAGCCAGCTTAGCACAAAAGAGATGCCCAAAACAGGCACACTCTTGTTCTAGGTCTCTTCTTTTTTCCTCTCTTTGTCTTGGTCTCTGGTGTCCTCTGTCTCTCTCCATTATTTTCAGCACTTTCACTCTCTAGTTGTTTTAGCCTGTGTTTTACTCAGAAGACACAAAATAAGTCTTTTAAGCATCAGAACTACTACATAAACAAAGCTGCATTGAAGGTATTTTGTATACATGTTTTTCATTTACTGACGACAGGGGGCGATATATGCAAAGAAATCAGCGGCAGTAACTAGGTAGCATCTCCAAAGACAGACACCTGCAGACGTTTATAGAGCCACGTTATGGAATTGCTTTAAAATGTATCATTTCTCCCAGATGCTGCCAAATGTACAATGAAGCATGTCCTCGCTGAGATATACAGACAGCAAATGTCACACACATATTCTTCTCATCGAAGAAGCAGTGTGTTGTAACTAATAATGATTTCTCCAAATCACAGATTAATTGGTGTGCAGTTAATTTGGCATATCCTAAACGCAGCAGAGTTTCCTTCACCTGAGTTCATCTAAAATAATAAAACATTTTTGTAGATAATATTGCTAGAATGCCCCAATGACACCCTTCTCAATAACAACTCCAGTCTTCCATGGACCAGATAAATGAGAAATTAGAGGATATTGACAGAAAAAAATAAGAACTAAACATCTTTTTGTTTTTCTTCCCAAATAACTGACATATTTTGAGTTTCTTCCTCAGATGGTTAAAATGTTGCAATATCTCGCTATATAACTTGGAAACAGATAAAAGGAAAAATAAAGTGCAATGGACATGATTCACATGAATTACAAGTACAGAAGGTAAAATGTAGTACAGAGTATTACATAACTGCAAAAGCTTCCTAAAACAGCTAGAACTACAAACCTTGAAAGGTCAGTGAATATTGAAGTGTTTTGACATGCTGTACGGATAAAGAGCCTCAAGGACAGGCAATTTGACTTGTTCAAAAAGAGGTATTATTTCTCTAAAATATTCACTTTTGATATTTTCCCATATTACAGTTATCTGCAGACTAAATTGTACAGGATAGACACGGAAGACACTTCAAAAACTTCTTTTCAGCAAGCAAAGCCGATATCGAAAATGAATTATACAAGATGAAGCATTCATTTTTTTTTTAAACATCTTTATTGAAGTATAATTGCTTCACAATGGTGTGTTAGTTTCTGCTTTATAACAAAGTGAATCAGCTACAAATATACACACGTTCCCATATCTCCTCACTCCCACCCTCCCCATCCCACCCCCCCAGGCGGTCACAAAGCACCGAGCTGATCTCCCTGTGCTATGCGGCTGCTTCCCACTAGCTATCTATTTTACATTTGGTAGTGTATATATGTCCATGACACTCTCTCACCCTGTCACATCTCACCCCTCCCCCTCCCCATATCCTCAAGTCCATTCTCTAGTAGGTCTGTGTCTTTATTCCCGTCTTGCCACTAGGTTCTTCATGACCTTTTTTTTTTTTTTTCCTTAGATTCCATATATATGTGTTAGCATACTGTATTTGTTTTCCTCTTTCTGACTTACTTCACTCTGTATGACAGACTCTAGGTCCATCCACCTCACTACAAATACCTCCATTTCATTTCTTTTTATGGCTGAGTAATATTCCATTGTATATATGTGCCACATCTTCTTTATCCATTCATCCGATGATGGACACTTAGGTTGCTTCCATGTCCTGGCTATTGTAAATAGAGCTGCAATGAACATTTTGGTACATGACTCTTTTTGAATTATGGTTTTCTCTGAGTATATGCCCAGTAGTGGGATTGCTGGGTCGTATGGTAGTTCTATTTTTAGTTTTTTAAGGAACCTCCATAGTGTTCTCCATAGTGGCTGTATCAATTTACATTCCCACCAACAGTGCAAGAGTGTTCCCTTTTCTCCACACCCTCTCCAGCATTTATTGTTTGTAGATTTTTTGATGATGGCCATTCTGACCAGTGTGAGATGATATCTCATTGTAGTTTTGTTTTGCATTTCTCTAATGATTAATGAGGTTGAGCATTCTTTCATGTGTCTGTTGGCCATCTGTATATCTTCTTTGGAGAAATGTCTATTTAGGTCTTCTGCCCATTTTTGGATTGGGTTGTTTTTTTTTTGTTATTGAGCTGCATGAGCTGCTTGTAAATCTTGGAGATTAATCCTTTGTCAGTTGCTTCATTTGCAAATATTTTCTCCCATTCTGAGGGTTGTCTTTTGGTCTTGTTTATGGTTTCCTTTGCTGTGCAAAAGCTTTTAAGTTTCATTAGTTCCCATTTGTTTATTTGTGTTTTTATTTCCATTCCTCTAGGAGCTGGGTCAAAAAGGATCTTGCTGTGATTTATGTCATAGAGTGTTCTGCCTATGTTTTCCTCTAAGAGTTTTATAGTGTCTGGCTTTACACTTAGGTCTTTAATCCATTTTGAGTTTATTTTTGTGTATGGTGTTAGGGAGTGTTCTAATTTCATTCTTTTACATGTAGCTGTCCAGTTTTCCCAGCACCACTTATTGAAGAGGCTGTCTTTCCTCCATTGTATATTCTTGCCTCCTTTATCAAAAATAAGGTGACCATATGTGCGTGGGTTTATCTCTGGGTTTTCTATCCTGTTCCATTGATCTATATTTCTGTTTTTGTGCCAGTACCAAACTGTCTTGATTACTGTAGCTTTGTAATATAGTCTGAAGTCAGGGAGCCTGATTCCTCCAGCTCCATTTTTTGTTCTCAAGATTGCTTTGGCTATTCGGGGTCTTTTGTGTCTCCATACAAATTGTGAAATTTTTTGTTCTAGTTCTGTGAAAAATGCCAGTGGTAGTTTGATAGGGATTGCATTGAATCTGTAGATTGCTTTGGGTAGTAGAGTCATTTTCACAATGTTGATTCTTCGAATCCAAGAACATGGTATATCTCTCCATCTATTTGTATCATCTTTAATTTCTTTCATCAGTGTCTTATAATTTTCTGCATACAGGTCTTTTGTCTCCTTAGGTAGGTTTATTCCTAGATATTTTATTCTTTTTGTTGCAATGGTAAATGGGAGTGTTTTCTTAATTTCACTTTCAGATTTTTCATCATTAGTATATAGGAATGCAAGAGATTTCTGTGCATTAATTTTGTATCCTGCTACTTTACCAAATTCATTGATTAGCTCTAGTAGTTTTCTGGTGGCAGTTTTAGGATTCTCTATGTATAGTATCATGTCATCTACAAACAGTGACAGCTTTACTTCTTCTTTTCCGATTTGGATTCCTTTTATTTCTTTGTCTTCTCTGATTGCTGTGACTAACACTTCCAAAACTATGTTGAATAATAGTGGTGAAAGTGGGCAACCTTGTCTTGTTCCTGATCTTAGTGGAAATGGTTTCAGCTTTTCACCATTGAGGACAATGTTGGCTGTGCGTTTGTCATATATGGCCTTTATTATGTTGAGGAAAGTTCCCTCTATGCCTACTTTCTGCAGGGCTTTTATCATAAATGGGTGTTGAATTTTGTCAAAAGCTTTCTCTGCATCTATTGAGATGATCATATGGTTTTTATCCTTCAGTTTGTTAATATGGTGTATCACATTGATTGATTTGCGTATATTGAAGAATCCTTGCATTCCTGGAATAAACCCCACTTGATCATGGTGTATGATCCTTTTAATGTGCTGTTGGATTCTGTTTGCTAGTATTTTGTTGAGGATTTTTGCATCTATGTTCATCAGTGATATTGGACTGTAGTTTTCTTTCTTTGTGACATCTTTGTCTGGTTTTGGTATCAGGGTGATGGTGGCCTCGTAGAATGAGTTGGGGAGTGTTCCTCCCTCTGCAATATTTTGGAGGAGTTTGAGAAGGATAGGTGTTAGCTCTTCTCTAAATGTTTGATAGAATTCGCCTGTGAAGCCATCTGGTCCTGGGCTTTTGTTTGTTGGAAGATTTTTAATCACAGTTTCAATTTCAGTGCTTGTGATTGGTCTGTTCATATTTTCTATTTCTTCCTGGTTCAGTCTCGGTAGGTTGTGCCTTTCTAAGAATCTGTCCATTTCTTCCAGGTTGTCCATTTTATTGGCATAGGGTTGCTTGTAGTAATCTCTCATGATCGTTTGTATTTCTGCAGTGTCAGTGGTTACTTCTCCTTTTTCATTTCTAATTCTATTGATTTGAGTCTTCTCCCTACCTCTCTTGATGAGTCTGGCTAATGGTTTATCAATTTTGTTTATCTTCTCGAATAACCAGCTTTTAGTTTCATTGAATTTTGCTATTGTTTCCTTCATTTCTTTTTCATTTATTTCTGATCTGATCTTTATGATTTCTTTCCTTCTGCTAGCTTTGGGGTTTTTTTGCTCTTCTTTCTCTAATTGCTTTAGGTGCAAGGTTAGGTTGTTTATTCGAGATGTTTCCTGTTTCTTGAGGTAGGCTTGTATTGCTATAAACTTCCCTCTTAGCATTGCTTTTGCTGCATCCCATAGGTTTTGGGTCGTTGTGTCTCCATTGTCATTTGTTTCTAGGTATTTTTTGATTTCCTCTTTGATTTCTTCAGTGATGTCTTCGTTATTTAGTAGCATATTGTTTAGTCCCTAGGTGTTTGTATTTTTTACAGTTTTTTTCCTGTAATTGATATCTAGTCTCATTGTGGTCGAAAAGGTACTTGGTTATGATTTCAATTTTCTTAAATTTACCAAGGGTTGAATTGTGACCCAAGATATGATCTATGCTGGAGAATGTTCCATGAGCACTTGAGAAGAAAGTGTTTTCTGTTGTTTTGGGATGGAATTTCCTATAAATATCAATTAAGTCCATCTTCTTTAATGTGTCATTTAAAGCTTGCATTTCCTTACTTATTCTCATTTTGGATGATCTGTCCATTGGTTAACGTAGGGTGTTAAAGTCCCCTACTATTATTGTGTTACTGTTGATTTCCCCTTTTATGGCTGTTAACATTTGCCTTCTGTTTTGAGGTGCTCCTATGTTGTGTGCATAAATATTTACAGTTTTTGTATCTTCTTCCTGGATTGATCCCTTGATCATTATATAGTGTCCTTCTTTGTCTCTTGTAAGAGTCTTTATTTTAAAGTCTATTTTGTCTGATAGGAGAGTTGCTACTCCAGCTTTCTTTTGATTTCCATTTGCATGGAATATCTTTTTCCATCCCCTCACTTTCAGTCTGTATGTGTCTCTAGGTCTGAAGTGTGTCTCTTGTAGACAGCATATATATGGGTCTTGCTTTTGTATCCATTCAGCCAGTCTGTGTCTTTTGGTGGGAGCATTTAATCCATTTACATTTAAGGTAATTTTCGATATGTATGTTCCTATTCCCATTTTCTTAAATGTTTTGGGTTTCTTATTGTAGGTGTTTTCCTTCTCTTGTGTTTCTTGCCTAGATAAGTTCCTTTAGCATTTGTTGTAAAGCTGGTTTGGTGGTGCTGAACTCTCTCAGCTTTTGCTTGTCTGTAAAGGTTTTAATTTCTCCATCAAATCTGAATGAGATCCTTGCTGGGTAGAGTAACCTTGGTTGTAGGTTTTTCTCCTTCATGACTTTAAGTATATCCTGCCACTCCCTTCTGGCTTGCAGAGTTTCTGCTGAAAGATCAGCTGTTAACCTTATGGGGATTCCCTTGTGTGTTATTTGTTGTTTTTCCCTTGCTGCTTTTAATATGTTTTCTTTATATTTAATTTTTGATAGTTTGATTAATATGTGTCTTGGCGTGTTTCTCCTTGGGTTTATCCTGTATGGGACTCTCTGTGCTTCCAGGACTTGATTAACTATTTCCTTTCCCATATTAGGGAAGTTTTCAACTATAATCTCTTCAAATATTTTCTCAGTCCCTTTCTTTTCTCTTCTTCTTCTGGGACCCCTATAATTCGAATATTGGTGCGTTTAATGTTGTCCCAGAGGTCTCTGAGACTGTCCTCAGTTCTTTTCATTCTTTTTTCTTTATTCTGGTCTGCAGTAGTTATTTCCACTATTTTATCTTCCAGGTCAGTTATCTGTTCTTCTGCCTCAGTTATTCTGCTCTTGATTCCTTCAAGAGAATTTTTAATTTCATTTATTGTGCTGTTCTTCATTGTTTTTTTGCTCTTTATTTGTTCTAGGTTCTTGTTAAACGTTTCTTGTATTTTCTCCATTCTATTTCCAAGATTTTGGATCATCTTTACTATCATGACTCTGAACTCTTTTTCAGGTACTGCCTATTTCCTCTTCATTTGTTTGGTCTGGTGGGTTTTGACCCTGCTCCTTCACCTGCTGTGTGGTTTTTTGTCTTCTCATTTTGCTTATCTTACTGTGTTTGGGGTCTCCTTTTCACAGGCTGCAGGTTCGTAGTTCCCGTTGTTTTTGGTATCTGTCCCCAGTGGCTAAGGTTGGTTCAGTGGGTTGTGTAGGCTTCCTGGTGGAGGGGACTAGTGCCTGTGTTCTGGTGGATGAGGTTGGATCTTGTCTTTCTGGGGGGCACGTCCACGTCTGGTGGTGTGTTTTGGGGTGTCTGTGGCCTTATTATGATTTTAGGCAGCCTCTCTGCTAATGGATGGGGCTGTGTTCCTGTCTTGTTAGTTGTTTGGCATAGGGTGTCCAGTACTGTAGCTTGCTGGTCGTTGAGTGAAGCTGGGTCTTGGTGTTGAGATGGAGATCTCTGAGAGATTTTCGCCTTTTGGTATTACGTGGAGCTAGGAGGTCTCTTGTGGACCAGTGTCCTGAAGTTGGCTTTCCCACCTCAGAGGCACAGCCCTGATGCCTGGCTGGAGCACCAATAGCCTTTCATTCCCACGGCTCAGAATAAAAGGGAGAAAAAAATAGAAAGAAAGAAAGAAAGAAGATAAAATAAAATAAAGCTATTATAATAAAAAATAAGAAAAAAATTATTAAGAATAAATGTATTCAGAAAAATTTTTTTAATTTTTAAAAATATATTTATTAATTTTTATAGTAAAAAATAAGAAAAAAATAACGAAGAAAAAATTTATTAAGAAAAAAATTTAATTTTTTTAAAATAAAAAATATGAAAAAACATATTTAAAAATTTTTTTAATTTCTAAAAATAGAAAATAAGGAAAAAATTATTAAGAAAACATTTATTAGGAAAAAAAATTTTTTAAGTAAAAAAAAAAAAAAAGACTCAGACGGACCTAACCCTAGGACTAATGGTGAAAGCAAAGCTATACAGACAAAATCTCACCCAGAAGCATACACATATACACTCACAAAAAAAGGAAAAGGGGAAAAATTAATATATCCTGCTCCCAAAGTCCACCTCCTGAATTTGGGCTGATTCGTTGTCTATTCATGTATTCAGCAGATGCAGGCACATCAAGTTGTTTGTGGAGCTTTAATCCGCTGCTTCTGAGGCTGCTGGCAGAGATTTCCCTTTCTCTTCTTTGTTCGCACAGCTCCCAGGGTTCAGCTTTGGATTTGGACCTGCCTCTGCATGTAGGTCGCCTGAGGGCGTCTGTTCCCCGCCCAGACAGAACGGGGTTAAAGGAGCAGCTGCTTCGGGGGCTCTGGCTCACTCAGGACGGGGGGAGGGAGGGGCACGGATGTGGGGCGAGCCTGCGGCGGCAGAGGCCAGTGTGACGTTTCACCAGCCTGAGGAGCGCCATGTGTTCTCCCGGGGAAGTTGTCCCTGGATCACGGGACCCTGGCAGTGGCGGGCTGCACAGGCTCCCGGGAGGGGCAGTTTGGAGAGTGACCTGTGCTCGCACACAGGCTTCTTGGTGGCGGCAGCAGCAGCCTTAGCGTCTCCTGCCCATCTCTGGGGTCCGTGTTGATAGCCGCGGCTCGCGCCCGTCTCTGGGGTCCGCGCTGTTAGCCGCGGCTCGCGCCCGTCTCTGGGGTCCACGCTGATAGCCGCTGCTTGCGCCCGTCTCTGGAGTTCATTTAGGCGGCGCTCTGAATCCCCTCTCCTTGCACGCCGCGAAACAAAGAGGCAAGAAAAAGTCTCCTGCCTCTTCGGCAGCTGCAGACTTTTTCCCGGACTCCCTCCTGGCTAGCACCAAAGCCCGAGCCTCAGCTCCCAGCCCCCGGCCTGCCCCGGCGGGTGAGCAGACAAGCCTCTCGGGCTGGTGAGTGCCGGTTGGCACCGATCCTCTGTGCGGGAATCTCTCCGCTTTGCCCTCCGCACCCCTGTGGCTGCGCTCTCTTCCGTGGCTCTGAAGCTCCCCCCTCTGCCGCCCGCAGTCTCTGCCCACGAAGGGGCTTCCTAGTGTGTGGAAACCTTTCCTCCTTTACAGCTCCCTCCCACTGGTGCAGGTCCCATCCCTATTCTTTTGTCTCTGTTATTTCTTTTTTCTTTTACCCTACCCAAGTACATGGGGATTTTCTTGCCTTTTGGGAGGTCTGACATTTTCTGCCAGCGTTCAGTGGGTGTTCTGTAGGAGCAGTTCCACATGTAGATGTATGTCTACTGTATCTGTGGGAAGGAAGGTGATCTCCGTGTCTTACTCTTCCGCCATCTTGTCCCTCCCACCGAAGCATTCATTTTTAAGTGTTGAAGTTTTTCCAGATATTCAGAAGATGCCGAAGTATATTTGAATGTTTGGTGGGAGGAACAGAAGGCAAGTCAGATCAATAAGAGTGAATCTCCAGGGCCAGTTTATAGAGACTCAAGGTTCAACAATCTAAACGTGATGTGATTTTTTTTTTAAGTTCAAAAATGTAAAAAAAAAAGTGATAATTAAAGCCACCAATTATTAGTAATGACCCAATCAACTAATGTTGAGTCAGTGATGAACAGTCATTCGTGTTTACTGAATGCTCTTTGTATTTGGAAATTTCTCAGTTTGGAGAATTTGTAAAAACTCCTATTACTTTCAATATAAAACTGAGCCTACTTTAATACCTCATAATAAATTAGTTGAAGTGTTTACTTGTCGAGGAAATAGCCACCCACCTGCTAAATCAATCCTCTGGAAAGCTGAAAAAAATAATAACAGACTAAAAAAGCAAGAGCAGAAAAAATTAATACATTTCTTTTGTGATGACTACAGCCCAAGACACAAGAAAAGGATGCCATGATTGCTATTGATTTTCATTCCTAGGAGCTGCAGAACAGAATCCTGATCAAGACAAATCAAGAAATATAACATCTTATATTTTAAAAGTATTTACCCATATGCTATAAGATACATTTGTTTTGGGGCAGGGAATAGTTGCATGTGTTTACTTCATGAAACTTTGTGTTCACTTTTTGGGTATAGTAAAAAGAAATGGAAAGATACAAAGACACATTTCATGTCCTCAAAAGTGTTTGATGAAAGAAGCCAAGAGTCAACCAAATAATGTGATTACATGAGTGAGGAAAAGACGACTGTTGAATGTGAACTGATTAGAACTATTGTAAAGTGGTCGGAAAAAAGCAGAGACTGAAATCAGAAATTTCGAGGTTTAACTATTGGCTTAGCTTCTTAGGAGCTCTGTGATCTTTGGACTTGTTCTTAATCCCTCTGAGTCACTTGTCTCATCAATACAACAGAGAGAAAACTACCTTTCATTTTGTCATTATGAGGATTAACATTGACAAGAAAATGTATGTAAAAGCACTTGACTCATAGTGAACACACAAAACTGGAACTCCTCTCGAAATCTGTGCTGCTCTGACACCAGACTCCAGTGTCATAAACTGCTAAACCTGCTTCTGGGCTCAGAGACGACAAAGCAGACTCTGATTGGTTGCCTTTCCTCCTTAATCCTTCTCGGCCTCTTTATGTTGGTTTAAAGGCAGAAGTCCATTACATGGATGGGTGGGAGAGAGAGGTTTTAGTGGCTAGAGGAGGTTGATAAGAACAAGATGCTGCTTAACTCCTAGCTTGTCAGAGCTGTGTCAGTTTCGGGAATATGATAGGCACCTGGTAGCCAGAATAGCATAAAGGGAGCTCAGTTATAAGAAACGGGATACAAGGCTTAAGAGTCAAACCAAATAACATAATGCTGAATTTCCAGCTGAAGGAAGGCTCAGTTTATTTCTCCCCAGATTTAATATAAGAAGTCAATGACTGAGCCTGCAAAAGTGGGCAAGTGGTCCCGGTTGTGTGGAAAGAGTGTTTATCGCCGCTGGGAACAAGAGAGGTTCTGGCTCTGATGAAAAGGAAGACATTCACACACATTCATTCATATAACCAATATTTATGGACCACTTACTGTTCTAGGTGCTGGGATATAACTCACAGTAAACAAAATAGACCTGCGCATATGAAACTTCTAAGGGAGGAACAGTCAAGAATCAAGGCAGCAAGTATGCTAGATTGTAATAAAGGATGAGGAATAAAATACATAGGGAAAAGGGAACAGGCATGTCACAGGGATGTAAAATCTTTGGTAGGCTGGGCAAGGGAGGTCCCAGTGACAGGTGACATTTGAGTCAAAATATAAAGGAGTTGAGGGCAAGCATTGTAAATATAGCTGGGGGAGGAGAATTTTAAGCAGAGAGAATAACAAATGCAGAGCCCTGAGGTAGGAGCACTCTTGGTTCCTGTTTGAGGGGAAGCAAGGACATCAGTGTTGATAGAGTGAAGCAAGTGACAGAGATGTAAACAGGAGGTGAGGTTAGAGAGGTAGCGGGCAGGACAAGACCTCGTAAGGCGTTAGATGCCATCTCACTCTGGGGTCCACAGGGAACAGGCAGTGGTGGGTTTATCAGTCAGCTAGTGTCATAGTAACTCAGTGTAATAAATCGTTCCTCAGCCTAATGGCTTAAAGCAACAATCATGTCTTCTCACTCACGTATCACTGGGTGGCTGGTTGTCAGGTGATCTAAGCTAGTCTCAGATGAGCTTCTTTCCAAGATCAAGATCAGGTCTAGGTCTGCTCTATGTGTCTCTTATGCTCCTTGGACCCACGGGATACCCAGGCATGTTCTTTTCATAGTGAGGCTAGAGGTACATGACGGCAGGTTCAAAGGCACAAAGATAGTTCAAGCTTCCGCTTGTGTTATATCCATGAATATGTCATTAACCAGAGCAAGTCACATAGCTGAGTCCCAGGTCAAGAGGCAGGAACATGCAGTCCACCTCTAGTGGAAGAAGTGTGCATGGCAAAGGCTATGGATACAAGGGCTGACTTGACTATCGTGGCCCAGAGTTCAATCTATCACAGAGATTCCAGCAGAAGAATCACATGACTAACTTTTAATGGTCTATCGACTGTTGAGCATAGACTGAAGGGAGGAAAGAAGACTTGGATGAAGGTAATCTAAGAGTGGTGATGGAGGCTCAGATTGGGGTGATAGTGCAGCTGGCAGGGAATGTTTGCATTCAGGATATATTTTGAAATTATAGCATGACACTTCTCAAAGAAAAATTGCACTGGGCAAATTAAAGAGGCAAAGGATATGTTATTCAAGACTATTGCAGTAGGGGACAGAGATTGAACTCAGTTTTTCTGAAAAAGGAAAAAAGGTAGGAGAATTTTTAAGCACTGGGATAAGCTAGTGGAAGGGAAGTTGATCAGTGTGATTAGGCCATCTGTGTTTTGTTTGTTTGTTTTTTGTTTTTTTGGCCACACCGCACAGCTTGTGAGATCTTAGTTCCCTGACCAGGGATTGAATTCTGGTCCTGGCAGTGAGAGCGCTGAGTCCTAACCACTGGACCGCCAAGGAGTTCCCAGACCATCTGTGTTTGTTAATTGTCACTTCTCGAAGTTAGGCTTCTATTCCTCAGAGACTGGGAGATAAGGCACTATTTTCTTCCATGATTACATTTCAAAGGACAGCTCCCAGCTTCCTGAGAAAGAAAATATTCCTGGCTTGCAAAGCTGGCAAGAGGCTGTGAGAAAACTTATCTACATTTCAAAGGGACAGAGAAAGAATTTGCAATTACAAGTTTTTACAATTTACAACGTAAATGATTTAAGAAAAGGGAGGTCAGGGGCCTAAAGTCTGTAAGAAATCTGCCTAAAGTTCAGTCAAGTTGAGGGGAAGGTTATGGCCATCTTGGTCACAGTTAAGAGCATGGACCCTGGCATGAGAATGTCTAGATTGAACTCTGGCTCCTGTGTCTCCTAACTGGTGACCTTAGAGCAGTTTCTTAACATCTTTGTGCCTTAGTTTTCTTATCTGTCAAATGGGGATGATAAAGTGCCAAACCCATAGGGTTATGCACAGATTAAAGTAGTGAATATGTATGCACAGAATTCAGAACAATTGCTGGCACATAGTAAGTGTTAACTATTATTATTATTATTATTATGGTCAAGGCATCAGATTCTCCTAAGGAGTCAGAGATCAGGCATGAAACCAAGAGAGGACTTGAGGCTAGCTTCAAAGTTTTGGGTCTGAGCTACTGCAAAAATGGGGTTGCCATTTACTGAGACAGAGAAGGGAGTAGGTAGAGGATTTATAATGTAGGAAGTGGTAAGTCCAATAAAAGAGTTTAGGTTTATGAGTGATTAGAGGAAGGACTGAATTAGGTAAAGTAATTTCCCTTTCTTTCTTACTAAAATATATATATTAGACTGCATTTTAAAAGTTCTGAGTGGGATGTTAGGAGACTCTTGTTTTCATTCTTTCCTCTGTGTCCCAAATTAGACATTGGTGATTATAGGAAAAGAGATATTAAGCAAAGATATTCATTATTGTAAACCTTAATTAAAAAGAACAAAGTGCTATGGGTAACAATTAGAAAAAATTTGGTTGTTAACCTTAACATGTATTTATTTGTTCCATTAAAGAATCACCCTTGATTCAGAAAGCAAAGTATTAACTTGAACAAATGTTCTACCTACAAAAGCTATGCCTTGTTCTGCACAGTATTCCCAGTTCCCAGAACAATCCCTGTCACACAGAGTGTGCTAGATAAATATTTGTGGAATGAATGAAACCACAGACTGACACTATGTTTAGAGTAGTTGTATACACATGAATATTGCTCTGTAATACTGTGAAGTATTTGACTTGCAGCATGTGCAATTCTGCTAACCTGCAATTTGCCAACCGATAGATCAATATATTAAAATTCTGAACTTGAGGTTTGCATCAGCATTTTTAGATAAAGAACATGGCCAGCAGGGTAATTTTTATTCAAATCCTTGATAGGATTATACCATAGTAATTGTACTATCAATGAACATGTTAAAAACGATTACAAAACAACAATTGAGATTTTACTTCATGTAGATCAAACAGTTTACATAATGTACTGGCTTGGTTTTTCTTTTGGCTAAGGATTAAATACTACGCTTTTGCTTATGACTGTCTTTCCTAGTACAGTCGTCCCACAGTATCTGTTGGGAATTGGTTCCAGGACCTGCCACGGATACCAAAATCCACAGATGCTCAAGTCCCATGACTTGATTGGTATTGGTATCCTGGGTTCCACATCCATGGATTCAACCAACCAGGGGTCATAAACATAGTACATGATCTAAGTTTGGTTAAGTCCACTGATGCTGAGCCTGTGGAAGGCCAACTGTACTAAAGCTGGTTATCAGATTCATCTTTTGTATCCCTCCCATCCTTCCTTCCTCCCTGCCTCCTTCCCTCCCTTCGTTCCTCCCTCTCTCTATTCTTCCCTCCCTCCCTTCCCCCTTCCTCCCTTCCCCCTTCCTCCCTTCCTTCCTCCCTTCCTTCCTCCCTTCCTCCCTTCCTTCCTTCCTCCATTCTTCTATCTTCCGTTTTCCAAGAGAGAAATTTTGATCTCTGAAACAGGAACCAAATATAGAGTTGGAAATAGAAAAAAGTTTTTAAAATTAATATTCAAAAAGTTTTGCTGTGAATGATATTATTTGCTTATTTTATTATTGTCCTGATTCATAAATTCTTGGAAGAAACATAGTTAAACATTTTCTCAAAGAAAGAAAAGGATATTCATAGGACTCTATTACAAATGTATTATTATCTGAAGTACTGAGTAATTGGATTATGGTGGAATTTTTAATCATTTGGGGCTTTGGCTGATAGTCATTCCATACTCCATTTAAGAGAAGAAATACTTTGGAAGAGAAAAACAAAACAAACAAAATGGAAGCACTAAAAACAATTACAATTCGTGTAGCACTTGCTTGCTTAACAGATATTTAGAGTATTACATTTAAAGCCCTTTAAAATACCTATGTATTTTATATCATGATTGGTAGAAGAGAGATATTTTTAAAGAAACAAAAGTCAGATTTAGTATTTCCCTTGTAATACCAGTATAACTTTGTGTTTGCTTCTCAAAAAATTCTGCATAAACTGAAATTTTGTGTCCAGAGTTTTATTTTTGATGCTAATATCAGGTCTGTTTCGTGTTCATTCCTGATTGTCCTTCAGTGGTAATATATATTCAGTGTTAAATCCTACAGTCCTTCAGCCTCTTTGTTAAGTGGTTAATGATTTGTGAACAAACATTTAAAAGCTAATTAAGGAAGCCTAAAATCCTTGTGAAAAGTTATTCCCTAGTTTGATCCAAATTTTGTACATTGAATCTGGGTAGGGTTCTAGGATGGATGATATTTTATTCTACAAACATCTGCACATGGTCTTCCAAGAGCCTACGAAGAAAACATCTTGAAAAATTGGATTCTGACTGGTTTTTGTGGGCTTAACAGGATCCATTCTAAGTCATGATCTCTGATACAATTCTATTTGTTAGATTGTGTTCAAAGTATAAATTTGAATTGAAGTCTGATACTGGTTGGTTAAGAAAAAATTAGGACGGATTATATATTTTTTCCTTTATGTGGTAGTAAAATATTACTAAACTTTATATATATGTAAGAGGTTTGATAATAAAATAATATTTGTGATGAACAAAAAAATAATTTCTTTTTGTAACTCCTTAAAGTTACGAAAGATATATTAGAAAACACAAAACTTCAGTTTATGCAGAAATTTTTGAGAAGCAAAGACAAAGTAAGCTATATCAAATGTACATAGTAATTTTTATTCTATACCCTGTTATATTCCATTAATTGCTTATTTGTCTACCAAACTGTATGCATTATCAGGGTATTAGGAAAGAATTCATTTTTCCCAATTTGCAGTTTATTTATTTCAATTCTCTAGTTAATCTCTTTGACATCTCATTGCAATGCAGGCATGGGTTAAAATATTTCAAATTTTTATTTCTATTTTTTCATAGATGCATTCATATTAACATTCATCACTCCTTCTGTACCAATTATTTATTGCATATTCTCTAATATGAATGCAATTACAGGATTTACGTTAGACTTTACTTGCTGTAACCTGTAACAGTGCACTGTTCAGTCTGGTGAGTTGGTTGAGAATTCTCATGAATTACCAAGTCGTTGCAATGGTATCACACAGTACTTCAACACCTATGAGTCAATAAACTGTCATATTATAGTAAACACTCCATTTTCCCCTTTCTTCTAATTTATTCCATGAGGATATTTGGTGGGAGTTGGGTGGTATAGGATTGGTAAATTGATAACATTTAATTTAATTATCCTTTTTCAAAGTTATATTAAGTTGGTTTAAAAAAATACAGATGACCTAAGTTTTTAAAATCAGATTTGAAAAATGAGAAATGATCCATCTCTGTGTATAACTGTATCTAGATGTTTAGCAAATGAATACATTAAGAAACCTTTCAGAGTAAAGAACTGCACTAATACTGCAGATGTGTTTTAGAGAACAAAGCAAGGTGAAGATGTTTTGCCAAACAAATTTAGTTGTTTACATCTAGTGTAGTGTGTTAAGACAGAAGTAATGCAGTGACTTCCATGGGTCTTTAGGCAGCAGGGAGAGCTTGAGCAAATATATTATGTTATCATTAAAGCATGAGCTAGCCACAGAGGAAAAGTATTTCTCTTCAGAGGAAGATAAAATAGTAGTACTTAGATTGGTTGTTAGCCTAGGGGAAGTATATGTACACAAATAATCAAATCTTACACATGTAATTTTATTTCACATATTTCAGTAGCATTGATTCTGAAGAATAAGGTGGATTATATTAAAATGTAGACGTCTGTTATTATGTTTTCCTCAAATAGTTTTCTTTTTTAATTCAACCTAGTCCTTCTTTAATTTACTGGCTGAGGGGATGGGATTGCATTAATTAGCATACCTGTTATGTAACTCTTGAAATTTACATGTTTTATAATATAAGCTTTTCTCAGTATTATCTGATTAATATGTGAGAAATCTGAAAACGGATGCTTCTTAATACTGAGATTCCTAGAGAAGAGATATGGATCAACCAACTGACCAATGAACCAAAATATTTAAGAAATTTTTAAAGTATTTTTCTTTTTAATTACTGATTCTGATTTGGTTTTTGGGAACCAGTTGAAGTAGAGGCAATATAAGGTTGGTAAATTTTGTATGATAGATAATTTTTTATTGGACTATAATTGCTTTACAATGTTGTGTTAATTTCTGCTGTACAGCGTGTGAATCAGCTATACGTATACATATATCCCCTCTTTTTTGGATTTCCTTCCCATTTAGGCCACCGCAGAACACTGAGTAGAGATCCCTGGGTTATACAGTAGGTTCTCATTAGTTATGTATTTTATACATAGTATCAATAGTGTATATATGTTAATCCCCATCTCCCAATTCATCCCACCCCTCTTCTTCCCGCTTGGTATCCATATGTTTGTTCTCTACATCTATGCCACTATTTCTGCTTTGCAAGTGAGAGCATCTATACCATTTTTCTAGATTCCACATATATGCATTAATATATGATATTTGTTTTTCTCTTTGACTTACTTCGCTCTGTATGACAGTCTCTACATCCATCCACGTCTCTGCAAATGGCACAATTTCATTCCTTTTTATGGCTGAGTAATATTCCATTGTATATATGTACCACTTCTTCTTTACCCATTCCTCTGTTGATGGACATTTAGGTTGCTTCCATGTCCTGGCTATTGTAAATAGTGCTGCAGTGAACATTGGGGTGCATGTGTCTTTTTGAATCATGGTTTTCTCTGGGTATATGCCCAGTCGTGGGATTGCTGCGTCATATGGTAGTTCTATTTTTAGTTTTTTAAGGAAACTCCATACTGTTCTCCATAGTGGTTGGATCAATTTGCATTCCCACCAACAGTGCAAGAGAGTTCCCTTTTGTCCACACCCTCTCCAGCATTCATTGTTTGTAGACTTTTTGATGATGGACATTCTGACAGGTGTGAGGTGATACCTCATTGTAGTTTTGATTTGCATTTCTCTAATAAGTAGTGAGCATCTTTTCATGTGTTTGTTGGCCATCTGTATGTCTTCTTTGGAGAAATGTCTATTTAGGTCTTCCGTCCATTTTTTGGTTGGGTTGTTTGTTTTCTTGATATTGAGCTGCATGAACTGTTTGTATATTTTGGAGATTAATCCTTTGTCAGTTGTTTCATTTGTAAATATTTTCTCCCATTCTGAGGGTTGTCTTTTCGTCTTGTTTATGGTTTCTTTTGCATGCAAAAAGCTTTTAAGTTTAATTAGGTCCCATTTATTTATTTTTGTTTTTATTGTATGATAGATAATTTAAACCTCAAATCATTCATGCTTTTTTCTGTGGATCAGATCCTTTAGACACTATCTTGTCTGACTGTTTTAGCTTTTTTTTGACATGTGGAGTCATAGTACTCTTAATAAAACTCTCAGTTTAACTGGAATATAGACATAAGCATTACTGATTTCTAGTGTATACAGAATAGACCTTTCATGTCACTGGTAATTTAACACATGACACATGTTATTACCACAAAGTTTATATTTCCTCATATTTAAGATTTCAGAGGAGGAAATTATAAATAAAATAACATCAGGTGTGTGGGCAAGCATCTTAAAAATACATAACAGAACAATTATTCTAAAACAATTGATTACTTTTAGGTAAATCAAATGGTTACTCTTACTCTCATTAGACACAAGAAATGAACAAAAGCAATTTTTAAAAAAAAAGTAACATTTTAGAGGAGTGGAAATTAAAGGTATGATTCTGAAGAGAAAGTTATTTCAAATTGTTTCTAAAATACTATAATGAAAAGAAAATTATTTAAAACATCAGGGTGGATGAAATGTTTTCTTTGAAGGAGTACAATAGTAATAGCAATATGGCTTTGAGGAATTTGCTATAAATCCTGGAGACCCAGTGTTCCAGTGTTGGCAATATGAATGCAATGTGCTATGAAGCTTTCAGTGTTTTATATATAAGGGTAAAGGGACGAGTAAGTGTGCAAACCATTCAAATGCATAAAATAACTGAAGAGAATCTTAGGCTCATTCTATTTTTGTTTTTTTAATTTCAGAAGTAAAGTAAAAAATATGTAAAGATTGTCATATACATCAGTGGCTAAAAACTACCTAAAATTAGTAACTCAATACAAAAACCTTTATTAAAGTTATTTTTTGCTTTTATATTCCAGTATTGATAAAAATAATTTGTTAGTTAACCACTGAAAAGTGTACATGCAAACATATATGCATACAACGTGTTCATGATGGCATCGGTTCAATGCTGGATTTTGTTAAGGAATCTTTTATTATTGGATCATTTATTTTCATACCTATTTTTCCTTAAGGATGCTATTTTTATTTGAAGGCTTTCAGTTTATAAAGATATTGTTGTTAAATTGAGTTCATTTTAAGTTGCATAAGTCTTGGATAAAAGTGATTATATCTACTTATATATACATACCCATATATCTGTATATATGTTTCATGAAATATATTTTGAAATCAGATGTAGAAGAGATAAAAGTGATTATATCTACTTATATATACACACCCATATATCTGTATATATGTTTCATGAAATATATTTTGAAATCATCTTGAAAACCAAACTGAAAAGGATACAGAGAAAAGTATTGTGGCTTTATTAAAAGTTCTTTAGTCTCCATTCTTATAGGGAAGGTCTGTTTTTTGCAAATTCCATCTTCAAAATACCTGATAATTTCTGTGATGTAAATGAGCACATAAATAAATAACATCATAATTACGTGTATTTATTTTGTAACTTTAGGTTTGGTTTTCCATTACTGATTGTTTTGTGTCTTATTCAAGGTTAACTTGAACATGGAAAACAATATACCACCATTTATTCTTGGAATCAATACTTTTTGAATAAAATAACAGATGTTTAGGATTTAGGTAATTCCCTTGGTATAGTGGTTTAGTTGATAACCATCAGGAAATTAATGCAGACTTCTATGGCAAAGAAATAAATTACTAGAAGTCCCAGGACTCCATTCCTAGGAACCCTTGCCCCAAATCTCCAAATCTTTCTCCATAGTTTAGATTCTTTGCTTTGCAATTATAGGATGAACAGAGCTGTAAGAATCCTGACTCACCTAACTTGAGGGGATAAAATGAATGGTGTAATATAAAGTGTCTACTACTCTATCTCAAAAGATACATTTCCTTAAGGTTAATAGTTTGTGCAGGAGGCAGTATTGAAGATAAGACTCATACATTTCTACCTATCACTCTTGGAATGCCAACTACGTTTCATCAGTTGCTTCCAGAATGAGCATTCCTTTCACGTCAGTGTGCTGTTTGACCATAGTTTAAAAGGCCAAGGTGACAACTGCATTGTATTCCTGTTGACAGTGCTTCTATTGAATAGGTGGTTTGGGAATAGTGTTGAACTATAGGAAGTTTCTGCAATGTGAAACCCTAATTTGAATTGCAGTGTACCATTTTGAGAACTAGAATAGGTTTTAATTTTCTACAGTTTCCAAAAGCTAAACTGTCCTTGCTTAAGAAACACCATATCTAGTCAATTGTAATTTTTCTCTAGCACAAGATTTCACTTACGTTATTTATTGACTAGTATAATTTTAAGTAATAATGTCAGGCTGGGTATCTTAAATAGAGAGTTAACCCTGAATTTCCTAGCAACTAGGAATTTGTTAATTTGAAGGTCATTTTAGAGTAGGTTAAGATTGTCTATATGAGCCTAAATCAGAAATTGGGGAGTCCAGTTGGACCATCAGTGAAATGAGTTAAACCCTAGCTTCCTACCTACTCGGAGTTTATGTAAACACAGAACAAATATAAGAACTAGCCCTACCCAATGATCTGGTACTTTTTAAGAAAAGACTCTTCCTTGTTCCTAGGCCTTAGGAGGGATGATCCACTGAAATGGTATTCTTTGCCCCAGAGACATTGGATAAGAAGAGCAGTGCAGGCAAGATTCTCCTCCCTTGACTTCAGAGAACTTTAGGAATCAACCATGTGTAAGCGTCTTGTTGATTGAAAATATTGCACTAGTTATATCAGGATGTCTTTTTGTTATTTTTTTGCCATCAGTCAATTATACTAGTTTTATGCTTTGTGCTTTATATCATAAAAGAATTTCATGCTAAAATGGATAGAACAAATGACAATTGTCATTGAATTTGATTCCCCTTTTAGTCATTTCCCTAGAAAATTTGCCTTATTATTTTATCAGAAATAAAATCCACCACTGATTTAAAAAAAACTAGTCATGATTAGAAATTCAAAATTTGTTATAATTTAGTTATTAAATGTGAAATATCCTATATTTTATTGTTATGGTTTTTTGTAAGTGTGAGCATGTATGTGGCAGACAGCAACTGAAAAGGGTTTCTTTGATTATTCTGAAGAGAATTTAAATTCGTGGAAAAAAACATATTAACTTCTCTGAAAATGAGTATGGTAGGCAGAATGACCCACTAAAAGTCCACACCTGTGAATATATTTCATTACATGGCAAAAGCAAGTTGGAAGGTATGATTAAGGGTAAGGCCCTTCAGATGGGAGAGTAGCCCAAATTGTCCAGGTGGAGCCAGTCCAATCACGTGACCCCTTAAAAGCAGAGCAACTCCCCCAGCTTTGGTCCCAGAGAAAGACATGAAAATGGAGAAGGTTCAGGGAACTACAGAGTTGCTGGTTTTGAAGATGGAGGAAGGGACCACAAACCAACGAATGTGGGTGGCCTCTGAAGGATGGAAGAGGCAGGGAAACATATTTTCACTTACAGCCTCCAGAAGGTAACCAGCCCCGCCAGCACCTTGATTTTAGCCCCATAATATTTTCCTTCTTCCTTCTTTTCTCCTTCTATAATTGCCTCTACTATTCCCTTAGGCAGAAACATTTTAGAAAAACCAAAAACGGAGCTGCCTGTGTCCAGGACCCGCTGCTCCAAAGCAACACAGGAAGTAGCAGGGTAGATGTGTTTCAGTGACTCAAGTCGTGTTTATTTTTTTATTTTTATTTTTTTAACATCTTTATTGGAGTATAATTGCTTTACAATGTTATGTTAGTTTCTGCTGTATAACAAAGAGAGTCAGCTATATGTATACATATATCCCTATATCCCCTCCCTCTTGCATCTCCCTCCCACCCTCTTTATCCCACCCCTCTAGGTGGTCACAAAGCACTGAGCTGATCTCCTGTGCTATGCGGCTGCTTCCCACTAGCTATCTATTTTACATTTGGTAGTGTATATATGTCCATGCCGCTCTCTCACTTCATCTAAGCTTATGCTTCCCCCTCCCCATGTCTTCAGGTCCATTCTCAATGTCTCCATCTTTATTCCTGTCCTGCACCTAGGTTCTTCAAAACAAGTTTTTTTTTTGTTTTGGTTCCATATATATATATATGTGTTAGCATCCGGTATTTGTTTTTCTCTTTCTGACTTACTTCACTCTGTATGACAGACTCTAGGTCCATCCACTTCACTACAAATAACTCAATTTTGTTTCCTTTTATGGCGGAGTAATATTCCTTTGTATATATGTGCCACATCTCCTTTATCCATTCATCTGTCGATGGACACTTAGGTTGCTTCCATGTCCTAGGTATTGTAAATAGTGCTGCAATGAACATTGTGGTACATGCCTCTTTTTGAATTATGGTTTTCTTAGAGTATATGCCCAGCAGTGGGATTGCTGGATCGTATGGTAGTTCTATTTTTAGTTTTTTAAGGAACCTCCATAGTGTTCTCCATAGTGGCTGTATCAATTTACATTCCCACCAACAGTGCAAGAGGGTTCCCTTTTCTCCACACCCTCTCCAGCATTTATTCTTTGTAGATTTTTTGATGATGGCCATTCTGACTGGTGTAAGTTGACACCTCATTGTAGTTTTGATTTGCATTTCTCTAGTGATTAGTGATGTTGAGCATCCTTTCATGTGTTTATTGGCAATCTGTATACCTTCTTTGGAGAAATGTCTATTTAGGTCTTCTGCCCATTTTTGGATTGTGTTGTTTGTTTTTTTGATATTGAGCTGCGTGGACTGCTTGTATATTTTGGAGATAAATCCTTTGTCAGTTGCTTCGTTGGCAAATATTTTCTCCCATTCTGAGGGCTGTCTTCTCGTCTTGTTTATGGTTTCCTTTGCTGTGCAAAAGCTTTTAAGTTTCATTAGGTCCCATTTGTTTATTTTTGTTTTTATTTCCATTTTTCTAGGAGGTGGGTCAAAAAGGATCTTGCTGTGATTTATGTCATAGAGTGTTCTGCCTATGTTTTCCTCTAAGAGTTTGATAGTGTCTGGCCTTACATTTAGGTCTTTAATCCATTTTGAGTTTATTTTTGTGTATGGTGTTAGGGAGTGTTCTAATTTCATTCTTTTACATGTAGCTGTCCAGTTTTCCCAGCACCACTTATTGAAGAGGCTGTCTTTCCTCCATTGTATATTCTTGCTTCCTTTATCAAAAATAAGGTGACCATATGTGCGTGGGTTTATATCTGGGCTTTCTATCCTGTTCCATTGATCTATATTTCTATTTTTGTGCCAGTACCATACTGCCATGATTACTGTAGCTTTCTAGTATAGTCTGAAGTTAGGGAGCCTTATTCCTCCAGCTCCGTTTTTCTTTCTCAAGATTGCTTTGGTTATTCGGGGTCTTTTGTGTTGCCATACAAATTGTGAAATTTTTTGTTCTAGTTCTGTGAAATATGTCATTGGTAGTTTGATAGGGATTGCATTGAATAGGTAGATTGCTTTGGGTAATATAGTCATTTTCACAATGTTGATTCTTCCAATCTAAGAACATGGTATATCTCTCCATCTGTTTGTCTCATCTTTAATTTCTTTCATCAGTGTCTTATAATTTTCTGCATACAGGTCTTTTGTCTCCTTAGGTAGGTTTATTCCTAGGTATTTTATTCTTCTTGTTGCAGTGGTGAATGGGAGTGTTTCCTTAATTTCTCTTCCAGGTTTTTCATCAGTAGTGTATAGGAATGCAACAGATTTCTGTGCATTAATTTTGTATCCTGCTGCTTTACCAAATTCATTGATTAGCTCTAGTAGTTTTCTGGTAGGATCTTTAGGATTGTCTATGTGTAGTATCATGTCATCTGCAAACTGTGACAACTTTACTTCTTCTTTTCAGATTTGGATCCCTTTTATTTCTTTTTCTTCTCTGATTGCTTTGGCTAAAACTTCCAAAACTATGTTGAATAATAGCAGTGAGAGTGGGCAACCCTGTCTTGTTCCTGATCTTGGAAGAAATGGTTTCAGTTTTTCACCATTGAGAATCAGGTTGGCTGGGGTTTGTCATATACAACCTTTATTATGTTGAGGTAAGTTCCCTCTATGCATACTTTCTGCAGGGTTTTTATCATAAATGGGTGTTGAATTTTGTTGAAAGCTTTTTCTGCATCTATTGAGATGATCATATGGTTTTTATCCTTCAGTTTGTTAATATGGTGTATCACATTGATTGATTTGAGTATATTGAAGAATCCTTGCATTCCTGGGATAAACCCTACTTGATCATGGTGTATGATCCTTTTAATGTGCTGTTGGATTCTGTTTGTTAGTATTTTGTTGAGGATTTTTGCATCTGTGTTCATCAGTGATATTGACCTGTAGTTTTCTTTTTTTGTAACATCTTTGTCTAGTGTTGGTATGAGGGTGATGGTGGCCTCGTAGAATCAGTTTGGGAGTGTTCCTCCCTCTGCTATATTTTGGAAGAGTTTGAGAAGGATAGGTGTTAGCTCTTCTCTAAATATTTGATAGAATTCACCTGTGACTCCATCTGGTCCTGGGCTTTTGTTTGTTGGAAAATTTTAATCACAGTTTCAGTTTCAGTGCTTGTGATGGGTATGTTTTTATTTTCTATTTCTTCCTGGTTCAGTCTCGGAAGCTTGTGCTTTTCTGAGAATTTGTCCATTTCTTCCAGGTTGTCCATTTTATTGGCATATAGTTGCTTGTAGTAATCTCTCATGATTGTTTGTATTTCTTCAGTGTCAGTTGTTACTTCTTTTTCATTTCTAATTTTGTTGATTTGAGTTTTCTCCCTTTTTTTCTTGATGAGTCTGGCTCATGGTTTATCAATTTTGTTTATCTTCTCAAAGAACCAGCTTTTAGTTTTATTGATCTTTGCTATCATTTCCTACTTTTCTTTTTCATTTATTTCTGATCTGATCTTTATGATTTCTTTCCTTCTGCTAGCTTTGGGGGGTTTTTTTTGTTGTTGTTGTTCTTCTTTCTCTAATTGCTTTAGGTGTAGGATTAGGTTGTTTGAGATTTTTCTTGTTTCTTGAGGTAGGATTGTATTGCTATAAACTTCCCTCTTAGAACTGCATCTGCTGCATCCCATAGGTTTGAGATCATTGTGTTTTCGTTGTCATTTGTCTCTAGGTATTTTTTGATTTCCTCTTTGATTTCTTCAGTGATCTCTTGGTTATTTAGTAGCATATTGTTTATCCTCCATGTGTTTGTATTTTTTACAGTTTTTTTCCTGTAATTGATATCTAGTCTCATACTGTTGTGGTCAGAAAAGATACTTGATACGATTTCAATTTTCTTAAATTTACCAAGGCTTGATTTGTGACCCAAGATATGATCTATCCTGGAGAATGTTCCATGAGCACTTGAGAAGAAAATATATTCTGTTGTATTTGGGTGGAATGTCCTATAAATATCAATTAAGTCCATCTTGTTTAATGTGTCACTTAAAGCTTGTGTTTCCTTATTTCATTTTGGAGGATCTTTCCATTGGTGAAAGTGAGGTGTTAAAGTCCCCTACTCTTATTGTGTTACTGTCGTTTTCCCCTTTTATGGCTGTAAGCATTTGCCTTATGTATTGAGGTGTACCTATGTTGGGTGCATAAATATTTACAATTGTTAAATCTTCTTCTTGGATTGATCTCTTGATCATTATGTAGTGTCCTTCTTTGTCTCTTGTAATAGTCTTTATTTTAAAGTCTATTTTGTCTGATATAAGAATTGCTACTCCAGCTTTCTTTTGATTTCCATTTGCATGGAATACCTTTTTCCATGCCCTCAATTTCAGTCTGCATGTGTCCCTAGGTCTGAAATGGGTCTCTTGTAGATAGCATATATATAGGTCTTGTTTTTGTATCCATTCAGCCAGACTATTTCTTTTGGTTAGAGTATTTAATCCATTTACATTTAAGGTAATTATCGATATGTATGTTTTTATTACCATTTTCTTAATTGTTTTGGGTTTGTTATTGTAGGTCTTTTCCTTCTCTTTTGTTTCCTGCCTAGAGAAGTTCCTTTATCATTTGTTGTAAAGCTGTTTTGGTGGTGCTGAATTCTCTTAACTTTTGCTCATTTGTAAAGATTTTAATATCTCCATCGAATCTGAATGAGATCCTTGCTGGGTAGAGTAATGTTGGTTGTAGGTTTTTCCCTTTCATTACTTTAAATATGTCCTGCCACTCCCTTCTGGCTTGCAGAGTTTCTGCTGAAAGATCAGCTGTTAACCTTATGTAGATTCCCTTGTATGTTATTTGATGCTTTTCCCTTGCTGCTTTTAATATTTTTCTTTGTATTTACGTTTTTTAATAGATCTTTGTTGGAGTATAATTACTTCACAATACTGTGTTAGTTTCTGTTGCACAACGAAGCAAATCAGCCATATGCATACACATGTCCCTGTTTCCCCTCCCTTCCATCCTCCGTATCCCATCCCTCTAGGTCATCATAAAGCACCGAGCTGATCACCCTGTGCTATGCGGCTGCTTCCCACCAGCCAAGTATTTTACATTTGGTAGTGTATGTATGTCGATGTTACTCTCCCTTCAGCCCAACTTCGCCCTCCTACCCAGTGTCCTCATGTCCATTTTCTATATCTGTCTCTTTATTCCTGCCCTGCAACTAGGCTCATCAGTACCAGTTTTTTTTTAGATTCCATATATATGTGTTAGCATCTTTGTATTTAATATTTGATAATTTAATTAATGTATGTCTTGGTATGTTTCTCCTTGGATTTATCCTGTGTGGGACTCTCTGTGCTTCCTGGACCTGATTGACTATTTCCTTTCCCATGTTAAGGAAGTTTTCAGCTATAATCTTTTCAAATATTTTCTCACACCTTTTCTTTTTCTCTTCTTCTTTTGGGACCCCTATAATTCGAATGTTGGTGCGTTTAATGTTGTCCCAGAGGTCTCTGAGACTGTCTTCAATTCTTTTCATTCTTTTTTCTTTATTCTGCTCTACGGTAGTTATTTCCACTCTTATCTTCCAGGTCACTTATCTGTCTTCTGCCTCAGTTATTCTGCTATTGATTCCTTCTAGAGAATTTTTAATTTCATTTATTGTGTTGTTCATCATTGTTTGTTTGCTCTTCATTTCTTCTAGGTTCTTGTTAAACATGTCTTGTATTTTCTCCATTCTATTTCCAAGATTTTGGATCATCTTTACTATCATTACTCTGAATTCTTTTTCAGGTAGACTGCCTATTTCCTGTTCATTTGTTTGGTCTGGTGGGTTTTTACCTTGCTCCTTCATCTGCTATGTATTTCTGTCTTCTCATTTTGCTTAACTTACTGTGTTTGGGTTCTCTTTTTTGCAGGCTTCAGGTTCGTAGTTCCCATTGTGTTTGGTGAATGCCCCCAGTGGGTAGGGTTGGTTCAGTGGGTTGTGTAGGCTTCTTGGTGGAGGGGACTGGTGCCTGTGTTCTGTTGGGTGGGGCTGGATCTTGTCTTTCTCATGGACAAGGCTGTGTCTGGTGGTGTGTTTTGGGGTGTCTGTGAACTTAGTATGATTTTAGGCAGCCTCTCTGCTAATGGGTGCAGTTGTGTTCCTGTCTTGCTAGTTGTTTGGCATGGGACATCCAGCACTGGAGCTTGCTGACCGTTGGGTGTATCTGGGTCTTAGCATTGAGACGGAGATCTCTGGGAGAGCTCTCGCCGAATGATATTACATGGGGCTGGGAGGTCTCTGGTGGTCCAGTGTCCTGAACTCGGCTCTCCCACCTCAGAGACTCAGGCCTGACACCAGGCTGGAGCACCAAGACCCTGTCAGCCACACAGCTCAGAAGAAAAGGGAGAACAAAAGAAAGAAAAAAAATAAAAACATAAAAAAATAAAAATAAAATAAAATTATTAAAATAAAAAATTAAAAATTATTAAAATTAAATAATTTAAAAGTAATAAAAGAAAGGAGAGAGCAACCAAACCAGTAAACTAATCCACCAGTGATAAGAAGCACTAAATACTATACTAAGATAAACATAAAAATCAGAAATGAATCAGTCGCAGACAGCAAACCCCAAGTCTACAGTTGCTCCCAAAGTCCACTGCCTCAATTTTGGGATGATTCGTTGTCTATTCAGGTATTCCACAGATGCACAATTCCACAAATTGACTGTGGAGATTTAATCGGTTGCTCCTAAGGCTGCTGGGAGAGATTTCCCTTTCTCTTCTTTGTTCGCACAGCTCCCGGGGTTCAGCTTTGGTTTTGGCCCCACCTCTGCGTGTAGGTCGCCCTCAGGCTTCTGTTCCCGTCCAGACAGGATGGGGTTAAAGCAGCGGCTGATTAGGGGGCTCTGGCTTTCTCATGCCAGGGGCAGGGAGGCGCTCAGTAATTATAATTGGAATGTGGGGAGAGCCTGTGGCGGCAGGGACCGACATGACGTTGCAACAGCCTGAGGCACGCTGTGTGTTTTCTGGGAACTTGGCCCTGGATCATGGGACCCTGGCAGTGTTGGGCTGCACAGGTTCCTCGGGGGGAGGTGTCGATAGTGACCTGTGCTTGCACACAGGATTCTTGGTGGCTGCAGCAGCAGCATTAGCTTTTCATGCCCGTCTCTGGGATCTGAGCTGATAGCCGTGGCTCTTGCCCATCTCTGGAGCTCATTTCGGCATTGCTCTGCCTTCTGTGGGCAGACAGGGAAGGAATCCCCTCTCCTCATGCACCCTGAAACTATGGTCTCTTGCCTCTTAGGCAGGTCCAGAGTTTTTCCCGGACTCCCTCCTGGTTAGCTGTGGCGCACTAGCCCAAGTTGTGTTTAGAAACTCTCTGAGCCACCATTGTCAGTTCCACCTGGATCAGAGATGATGACAGACAGTTCACTCCACCCCCAAGTGCAGACAGGATTTCCTAAATGCCTAGAAATCCTTTTCTTGCGTACTCAATGCTAATTCACCTAAGTCACTTAATTTGTTTCATTTTATATCAAAGACAAAACAGGAAAAATAATGTGACTTTTGTCTGCTATCAGTTCCATCCAATAGAAAAACACATTCATTTTTATGTGACTCGTATCATGGGATTCAAGCCTGTAACCATGGACCTACTGTGTAGGGATACCCTTTTTCAGAAATGAATGTTAGACTTTTGACATATGATTTTTCTAGATAATTACGGCAATTTGTTCTTTAGAAAATACACTTTATCTTCTAGTTCTGAAATGACTATCTATGGAGATAAATTTAAGCTGCCACCATTTTAGATTTCAACTACAGTTCAAATATTTGGTCTACTAGTAATTATGTAATTGATAAAAATCAATGCATGTCAAAAATTATGTCTGATTTCTTTTAAGTCTGTTGTAAAATGGCATTACCAAAGCCATAAAAGCTCTACTATGGAAAACAAAATTAACTTAAAAGTATCATGAGCTATTAAATTCATGCACCTGCGAGTGTGCACACACACATGACACACACACAAGGTTCGGAGGGAAGTGTTTAAATCTTTGCACAAACTAAGTGTTGTGTTGACAATGTGTTAAATGACTATCATCTGTAATTAGTATATTTTAAGCAATAGGATAGGTGTTACATCAGGTAGAGGATTGTGCTAAAGAAACTCATGGCAATTTCTATTGTGAGCAGAGATGAGCATTGAATACAGAAAGCCCATTTTACAATCTTTTGCCAAAGCATTACCTTAATTTTTCTTTTTCCCAGAATGTGTGTGTTTTATCTGGAAAATGATCCATTCTTTTAATTTTAGTGGCATGCTATGTTGATGGAATGCCATATGATTGAGCATTTATCACTGTGCTTATTGCTGCAGCACTTTAGGTGATGCCTAGAAGGAGCCAGCTTGCTTCCAGAATCCACTGCTTCCTTAGTTACTTTCTTGACGTGGCGCTTCTGTTGCCAAATGCAAAACATCTTGTATTGTGTAGTGAACGTTTCTTTTCATTTGTTCATAAGGTCACTCACAGGTAGCATTTAAGAATTGTAAATTGTGCTTAATATCTTAACGAATGGCTAAAGGCAGAGAAATCAAAAAGTTGTCCTTCATATTACTCTAGCTTTTAAAAATTTTTTTTCTTGTTTTACTGTCATTGCTTTTTATTTAACCAGGAAAACATTTCTATATTTTTATTCCTGGTTTTCTCATTTTAAAGCACTATTTTAAAAGTAATGATAATATTACAGCTATTTCTAATAATAATAATCATAGTTCACACTTACATGGTTCTTTTTATGACCCAGAAGCTGTTCTAAGCGCTTTCCATATTTAACTCAACTTTCATAAGAGTCCTTTGAGATCATTACTATTGTTATCACCATTTCATAGGTGAGACTAAGGTACGGAAAAAAAATTTGCACAGCTGCTGGGGGATGGAGCTTGCTTTTAACCCCTATAGTAAACCCATTAACAAAATTCATTTGAACAAGAAGGACAGAATATTTCTAGGTGTTAAAACATTCATGACAGTTTCTCATTCATGTTTTTTTTTTAATTCCTTAATAAATAGTAAGTGCATTTTATGTGAAATTTTGTGGAAATGTTTTTTTTTAAGTCTCTAAATAGAATCACCCAGTCTCCTTTGATTCCATACATATTTTTATAGTCCTCTAGTACTATTTATTCTGTGGGTGATACTTCATGCTAGGACTCCATATTGTTTTGTGAGGAAGGGTATATTTGCTGAAATGTTAAATGATCTTAAATTATATTGACATTCATATCAGATTTCCAGTGAAGTGGAATTCATTTGTCCTCTGGAGTCCCAATGTTGGATAGGAGTCATACCTACATTAAAGCTCTGGGATCAACATCACCTAGGTTAGGTGATTCATGTCATAGAGCTTATTTTCACTATAGGGAAAAATTTAAATGGGTAGAAATAAATTGTGAAAACTGTCATAGTGGACAGGTTTAGCTCCTTAACTCCCTTGTCGGTTTAATTTAACAAATTCTGCAGTGGGTGCTTGTATGCAAGTGCCTTTTGGAGCATGTTGGGATATCAGCTGTGAAACAAGAAGAAAACTGGGACCACATGGTGACCTCACTGGGGCACGGGGCAGCTGCTGGGGTCAAACAACAGAACTGCACGAGCTGGTCCCACCAGACTCAGCCAGGCAGTACTAATATTCGTGAGTTTAAGCATGATTCAGGTTCTTAGCAAGGCCAAGAGGGCCAACCTAGTGGGGGGAGCCCAGTGACAGATGATCTGAGTAAAGATAATAAATATCCCCAAATCTAACAGGTGGTCATTATAGGCTTGTGACTATAGTATAGGCCTGTGACTTGGAAGGTGTTGAAAGACCATACAAAAACCTGGGCATGATATTAGTGACCCAGTTAAACTTCCTGCTGTTCAGGATGAGAGTATGGACTGAAATACCCCATAACGTGATTAATCAGAAATTAGCAGTTGGCTGAGCAGACAGGCACCCTGATGAAGAGAAGGACAGAAAGAGCTATGTCTTGTTCAGGTATCTATTTATTCTGACCACCCAAATACCAAATCTTTACTCACAGCATCGTCATCCTACTAAGTTCTAATCAGCCCTAATATTGCACTAAGGAGAACAGAATTGTAGAATCAAGGCAGGTACTTCAGAAATCACTTCTAAAGCAACAAACATATTTAGACTGTTAATAAGGGTCACAGGATTATGCTTCCACTCAAGCCTTGGTTAAAAGATTAATTTAACCCTCTGCTTAGGAGAAAAGAGTATTGCTCAAATATTTGATGATTATTTTTTATGATAATTTTAAAAATAGATTAAACAGTTGAATTAAGATTAGATATAGAATTAAGAGAAATGCTACGACATTGTTATGAATATAATATCTTTTTCTCCCTAAAATAGATTCCAGAGTATTGATTCATTTTTGGTGGGGCACATCTTGCTGAAGAATGCAGAGAAAAGGTCAGTTTTCTGCAAAATTACTTTCATTATGTTGTTCCTGAAGGTACAAGACAAGTTAATTTAAAATTGCAATTACATCTTCACACCAAATATATCTGGATTAAAAATAACAAGGAAGTTTATTTTTTTCTAGTTAAAATTTTAAGCAAGTGAAATTAACTTAAATATCATTAAGGCTGTCTTTTAAGTAAATATTCAACAAGAGCTTGGTTTTATGAAGTGAAAATATAATACTTTTGAGATAGCTGCAAATTTAAATAACTGATTTTAACAAAAATTAGAAAGTCAGGGAGAATGCTTTTTAAGCTTTATTGAGTATCATTGGTCTATAATTTTTAAATTGTACATGTTTAAGGTATACTTTTTGGTGAGTTTGGACATATGTACACACCTGTGATATTGTTACCATGATCAAGGTACTACACATAGTCATCACCTTCAAAAATTTCCTTGTGTCCTTTTGTGGTTTTTCTTGTTGTTTGGTTTGGTTTTTGTGACAAGAACACTTAACATGAGCTCTATACTCTTAACATATTTTAAAGTGCATGATGGCATGTTATTAACTGTAGATAATGTGTTATACAGCAGATTTCTAGAACTTATTTCTCCTGCATAACTGAAACTTTGTACCCACTGAGCAACAATTCCCCATTTATTGCAAATTAATTTCATAAAACATGATGCCTGTTTTTTAAATAGGCAGACAGTTAGATTTACAGTGGAAACAATACTTTTGTTGATTACTCAGTAGAACTCTATCTCATTTTAATATATCGTTTGCCATTAAATAAGTTCTTCTATTATATCATGTTTTAGGGAATCTTCTCCATAGTAGACTTAGAAGAAAAATATTTGTTGGGTTCTATTGTATGCTAATGTCTTACATATATTTTCTCAGTTATCAAAATGGAAACGGAAGCTCAGAAATTAAATAGTTAACACAAATCACAAATGTACTAAAGGGATTTCTAGAGAAGATTTATATTTAGGTGTGTCAGACTCCACCTGTGTGCTCTGAGCCCCAACCTGAGACAACATTTTCTCCTGGGTCACTCCTACTGGCCAGGGTCACCAAGGCCACCTGTCTGCTCATTGTTGTCTGTCCAGGCTTCTGAGCCTGTCACAGAGAAGTTCCAACCCAGCTGCCATGCAGCACAGCTTCTGAAGCTCGAAAGGAAATAGGAGTCTCTTTAGTTAACAGCCCAATTGTGCACAGTTCCATGCAGTAGTTCCCAATCTGAGAACCAAGATTATCTCCAAACTCAATCTGGACACTGAGGACAGAAAATACACCTTTCTATGTATGAGATCGTGGCTTTGCCATGTTGCTGTCTTTAGTATCACTTTGCTTTTCAGGGACCCTTCTGCCCAGACAAATACTTTGATTGTTCCTTATATTTGCTTCTCAAAATACTCATCTACTGCTCAGTGGAAAGTGTTAATAGACATCAAAGCATCAAAGCTCACTTTTCTGCAAGATTACTTCCATTTTGTTGTCCCTGAAGATAAAAGACAGGCTACTTTAAAACTGCAATTTGAGTTTGAGCCCTAAGTTCTTTGACTGCCTTCACCCATCCTGAACTCTTGTATCTTGATTCTTATATAATCCTAATCAAACCCCCTCTTTGAAAGAACTGCCTTAAATCAAATTTCCAATCCCCAATAATTTCTGACCTTGCTGTCTCCCCTCTGGTACACTGCCAATGCTTTGCTCTCCTTTACCACAGTGAGCAGTAACCCAGATTTGTTTTTTCAACAAGTTGTTGGTGATACTTGGGAAGCCAGCTTTTGACAATTTCAGTCCACAACCTTTTCTCACAGGTGCCTGTATTGCCATCTGAGAACAGTTCCTTTCTCCCCAGTCTACTGCTCCCAGACCCGAATACAGTTGCTGGTCTCAAATGCAGACCCGTTATGTGGAAGGTGCGTGTTCCCTAGCCACACACAGCAAGCTGTCACCTGGACTGCTATATCAATAGCTGTGTGACATTCCTTGGATAAGGGCCCTTTAAGGGGAGATATTCGGGGAGAAAAATCCGTAAGGAAAAAAAAGAAAATTCTATATGAGCAGGTATGAAATGAGAGGTAGTAAAATTTTGAGTAATTATGTTAAAGATTGAACATGTGAGGTCAGAGGCTTCTAAAACTGAGACATTTGGATTTTGTACTGGACCACACCAAGCTTGTTTAATGACAAAGATTCTCTCCTTGACCGAAATTTGGTTAGGCTCTTCTGAGCTCTCTTTTGGACTAGGCCTGACCTTGGGCTCCTGTGTCCTTCCTTGTAGAGCCCAGTTCTAGCGAGAATACTGCTAAGTCAGTTTAGCCACGATCCCCCCTTACCCTGGTGTTTCCTCTTGGTAATTTTTCATCGCCCAACTACTTCATCTTGTTTCTTGGCTGTAATTCCCACTTTTCTTTGTTGTATTCAGAATTGAGCCTGATCTCTCCCCGCTACTGCAAAACCCCACTGCAGCGGTCCCTCTGCCTATCGTGATAATCCCCTTGAATACAGTCAGCCTTTCCAGCTTTAGTAGGTGAATCGATACTTTGTTCTTTAGCAGTTAGTATAGTTGCATAACAATGAACTGTGACATTTTCTACTCTGATATGACCTCTGACTCTTATTCTTGTTGTCTGTCACATATATTAAAATCTGTGTTTACGAAACAATATCCAGGCCCTTCCTCTTCCTATCCCAGCTCAACAACATGTCCTAAACCTGTTAATGGGACACATATATGCTGAATGATGTCGATAGACATTCAGAAAAGTAATGCAACATCATGGCCTTCTTTGGAAATTCACATTTCATTAAAAGAACCTGAGCTGGCCTGAAGTTTAAAAAAAAAAAAAAAAAACTTATGAACTTTGTTCAATTTGATGTTTCCTAGAAATATTTGAAATTTTTGAAAATGCTTTTCTTATACCTTGGTGACCCTTTTTGTCTCAAGAGAAAATGGCCCCCTGGTTATAAAGTGGGACACAGATACCCCTTGTTTCTTATATTTCTTTCCAAGTTGTAATCTAATAATACTCTCCTAAATTGAAATACCTCTTCAAACTTCTGCCAAAAAACCAAATCAAACCAAAACAGAAACCAGAAACAAAATCAGTTGCAGGCCTCTGTCCCTGACATGTTCTCACTCCGATTCTTCCTTTAACTCTTAGATTTTTTTCTTAATCCACCTCTTGGAAAATTCCTGTTATCTTCATGAGGCCACGTTCCCAATGTCAATTACTGTTCCTTAATATTTTCCCCTGTGACCGCTAGTTTATGTTTAAATTTTGCCCCAAAGATCTGAAATGTGTAAAAACAGTACAATAATTGAAATTCAGTATTCAGGTCCAGAAATGTACCTCCTATTCTATTTCCTATCAGTAGCTATGTCTAAGCATATTGCCCAGTACAGCCTATCAAATTCTGCAAAGGGATCAAATGACAATATTAAGATTCACCAATAAGAAGTTATCATATACACATCCCAAATTTGAATATAAATCATCTCCCATTATCACAATCCCTAAAAAATATAAACCTAAAAATTCTACTCTGCCAATTTTAAAGTCTCTCGGCATCAAAATCTAAGGTAAAGTTTAAAAGTTAAATTATTTTTCCCTTTGTGAGCCCAATGAAATAAAACATTTTGAATGTCTCATGTGCAGTATGCTAAAGGTGTTGTGGTTACCTAGGTGGAGCTGTGGAGTCATTTAGCAACTCTGCACATGGGCTGTCTTCATGGACATAGCCACAATTCTTTCAGGACCGCAACGTGAAGATCAGTGTGAAGTCTCGTATGTGTTTCATTTCTAAGAGCATCCAAAGAGTTAGAAAGACATACAAAATGATCAAATACTAACCTACCCACCCCTCACCAGGCAACAAACTGAGGAAACAAAATGATCTCCAGTCACTGGAGAAAATTCCCAATCAAAATGACATTCCTCTAACCTAGTACTTAGTTTTTCCAGTGGCCATAGCAGAGATGCAGTGGTGGTGAAGGGAGGGAGGGACTAAGGTCTTCTAGGTATCAGCTTCATCAAATGTTTGTGAGCTCAGATACTGAGAAGTCACGATAAGAGAATATGATACTAGCAGAAACCTCCTATAAACCCGTTAAATTTGAATCTGCCTGGGGAAAGTTAATCATATATGGGGGGTAGTGGTGATAAGCAAACAACATATATCGTCACCCTGTCAGAGAGTGGCACTGAAATACTGCTGTCTTCTTGCAAAGCTTAGCTATTCAGTGGTAGCTACTATTGTCACTAGATACATTTCTTTACCACCCGCTATGGTAGAGGCCGGGGAGAGAGCCCTGAAGAAGGCCATTGCCATCATGGAAGTGCTCATGGCAAAGACCATCCTTACACTTCTGAGATCAAACAGGAAATTGAAAGCCACTGAAACTGTGCTGACATTTTAGTTTTTATTTAAATCCTAGTGCAGAAACCTTCGAGGATTTGACTATTTCAAATCATACATGTTATGCCAACATTTCTATAAACTCATTGGAATGAAAACATGACTTGCACTTAACCTTATACGTGGCTTACTTGGACGTTGGTCTTAATCTTTAAAGTTAATATCAAATTAATTTTTGAATGCTTTTTTTCCCTAAGAGATAATGGCATGGTTTCATATATTATAATACACTTTGGACAGATTGCATTTTAAAATGCAGTTATGTTTCCCTTCATGCCTACTGTAATGTTCTAAACAAACATGAATGATGAAAGAGAATTTTAAAAAAAGATAATAGTAAAGAAAAAAACAGCTTTGGAATTTCCCTTTTTTTGTAATCTCTTTCATTTAGCATAATGCTTTTGAGGTTTATTTATATTTTTGCATGTATCATTAGTTCATTCCTTTTTATTCTTGAGTAGGATTCCATCACTTGGACATACCACATTTAGTTTATCCATTTACAAGTTGATAGACATTTGGATTGTTTCCAGTTTTAAGCTGTATAAGTAACACTGCTCTGAATATTTAAGTATAAATCTTTGCATGATGTGTTTTCCTAGCCCACCAGAGTGGAATTCTTGGGTCTTTCTTTTTAAGAAATTAAAGAACTCTTTTTCCAAAGTAGCTGTAACATTTTACATTCTTACCAGCAATTATAAAGAGTCCAGTTTCCCTACATCATCATGAATACCTGGGGTTGAAAGTCATTTCTTTTTTACTGTTGTAATAATTATGTGAAGGTATCACACTGTGGTTTGAGCCGTCAATTCCATTATGAATGGTGTTGAACTCAACAATGTTGAAGTTCTCTTCACCTACATACTTATCATTTGTGTATCTTATTAGGTGAGTGTCTATTCAAATATTTTTGTACATTTTTATTGGATTGTCTGTCATCCAATGGTGATGGTTGAATTGTAGAGTTTATTATACATTCTGGACACAAGTCTTTTATCATAAATATGCTTTGCAAATACTTTGCTTTTCTGTGGACTATCTTTTTGTTTTCTTAATGACGTCTTTTGAAGAGAAAGATACATAAATCTTTATGGTCTGGCTTATCTTTTTTATTCTTTCAGTGACTATGCTTTTCCTAAAGTCACAAGGGTTATCTTCCTGAAGTTTTCTAGTTTTGCACTTAAATGTAGGTCTGTCACACATAGCAAGTTATTTGTGTGTGTGTGTTGTAAGGTAAAGGTTGTTTCCTTTCCCCATTACGTGGATTTCCAGTTGCTCTAGAACCGTTTTTTGAAAAGACTGTTCTTTCTCCATTGAATTACCTTAGTACTTCTATTGAAAAATCAATTAATCTTATATGTGTGGATGTATTTCTGGATTCTTTATTCTGCTCTATTGATCTGTCCACCTTTATATCAATTCTGTACTGTCTTAATTACTATACCTTTCAAGAATATTGTGAAATCAGTTAGTGTGTCTTCAACTTTGTTCTTTTTAAAAATTGTCTATTCTAGATTCTTTACATTTCCAGCTTGTTAATTTATATATATTATAAATTTAAAAATATATATAATTAAAAGTATTGTATATAAGTTATAAACACAAAAACCTGCATGTGGATGTTTGTAGCAGCTTTATTTATAATTGCCAAAACTTAGAAGCAGCCAAGATGTTCTTCAGTAGGTGAATGAATAAATAAACTGTGGTACATTCAGACAGTGGAATATTATTTAGAGCTAAAAATAAATGAGCTTCCAAGCCATGAAAAGACATGGAGAAACTTAAATACATATCACTTTTGAATTTTTATGGAGCTTTATTACCTAGGTATGATTACGTTACCTCATTCACATAACAAAAGACACCTTTATCTCTCATCATTTAGGAAATTCCAAGGGTTTTAAAAGCTCTGTGCCAGAAACTGAGACAGAGATGAACTATATATTTCTTATTATAAATCACAGTATCACATGGTCCCTATGAAGGTCAAGGTCAAACTAAATCAGCTCTAAATGTAAGGCCTGTGTTTTTGCTGAAGCATCATGCTCAACTCAAATGATCCCGGACTTTGTAGAGGACTGCAAGTGTTTTCTGAGGTTCATACTCATAGCTGAAGGATGGGCTAGATATATACAAGCACTAATAGACTTGCGAACATGTGACCTTCTGTTAGAGCTAGATAGTCAATTAAGGCACAGCTGTTAAACTCATAACCATAAAAATACAGCCACATGGCAGAGATACAGGCCTCTGCAAACTTCACTTATACCCTGAGTTAATACAATGTCTCCACCACTTTAAGCCTTTTGATCAAGGCTCTGCCAGATGCCCTAGTCTCATTATTTTGCTCCCTAAATATCCATCTTCTAATTTCCATTTTCAGTGAACCAAATCTCTTTTTATGTTTTTATTTTTTATTTTTATAACTTTTTTATTGAAGTATAGTTAATTTACAATGTTATGTTAGTTTCAGGTGTACAGCAAAGTGATTCAGTTGTACATACATATATTGGGTTGGCCAAAACGTGACTTCGGTTTTTTAAGTAAAAGACACATTTTTCATTCTCACCAAGAACTTTATTGAACAACGTATTCACCCTTTTGTTCCAATTTTCAGGCAACTTCGTAATTTCAACTTCCCAAAACTTTTTATCTTTTTGAGCAAAGAACTGTTCCAGGTGCCTTTTACAGTCTTCCAGGGAATTGAAATTTTTTCCATTAAGAGAATTTTGTAAAGACCGAAATAAATGGGAATCCGAAGGGGCAATGTCTGGTGAATACGGCGGAGGAATCAGAACTTCCCAGTTAAGCTGTAACAGTTTTTGCCTGATCATCAAAGAAACATGTGGTCTTGCATTATCCTGATGGAAGAATATGCGTTTTCTGTTGACTAATTCCGGACGCTTTTCGGCAAGTGCTGCTTTCATTTGGTCTAATTGGGAGCAGTGCTTGTTGGAATTCGTCGTCTTATTTTCCGGAAGGAGCTCATAACAGAGGACTCCCTTCCAATCCCACCATACACACAACATCACCTTCTTTGGATGAAGACCAGGCTTTGGTGTGGTTGGTGGTGTTTCATTTCGCTTGCCCCACGATCTCTTCCATTCCACATTGTTGTACAGTATCCACTTTTTATCACCTGTCACAATTTGTTTTAAAAACAGAATGTTTTCGTTACGTTTAGATAGAGAATTGCATGCGGAAAACGGTCAAGAAGGTTTTTTTCACTTAACTTATGTGGAACCCAAACACCAAAGCGATGAACATAACCATGCTCGTGCAAATGATTTTCAGCGCTTGCTTTGGATATTTTGAGTATGTCGGCTATCTCCCACATGGTATAACGTTGATTGTTCTCGATGAATGTCTCAATTTGATCGCTATCAACTTCAACTGGTCTACCTGACCGTGGAGCATCATCCAGCAAGAAATCTCTAGCACGAAACTTTGCAAACCACTTTTGACATGTTCAATCAGTCGCAGCACCTTCTCCATACACTGCGCAAATCTTTTTTTGCATTTCAGTTGCGTTTTTACCTTTCTTGAAATAATAAAGCATAAAATGCTGAATATGTTGCTTTTTTCCTTCCATCTTCAATATTAGAATGTTTACACAAAAATTCACCAATTTTGATGATATTTTTAAATGCATGCTGATATGACAGCTGTCATAATACAATCTAGCAAAATTGTTTTGAATGAAGTTAAAGACAACTAAGTGCTACTAGAGCCATCTTATGGAAAAAAATGAATGAACATTTTAGCCAAACCAATATATACTTTTTTGGATGATTTTTCATTATAGGTTATTACAAGATACTGAATATAGTTCCCTGTGATATATAATAGGTCCTTGTTGTTTATTTTATATATAGTAGTATGTATCTATGGATCGCCAACTCCTAATTTATCTCCCCGCCCATCTCCTTTGGTAACCATAAGTTTCTTTTCTGTGTCTGTGAGTCTATTTTTGTTTTGTAAATAAGTTCATTTACATCATTGTTTTAGATTCTACATATGAGTGATATCATATAGTATTTGTCTTTCTCTGATTTACTTAGTATGATAATGTCTAGGTTCATCCATGTTGCTACAGATGGCATTATTTCATTCTTATTTATGGCTGAGTAGTATTCCATTGTATATATGTACCACATCTTCTTTATCCACTCATCTGTCGATGGACATTTAGTTTGTTTCTATGTCTTAGCTATTGTGAATAATGAGGCTATGAACATTGGGGTGCATGTATCTTTTCAAATTAGATTTTTCTCCAGATATATACCCGGGACTGGGATTGCTGGATCATATGGTAACTCTATTTTTAGTTTTTTAAAGAACCTCCGTACTGTTATCTGGAGTGGCTGCACCAAGTTATGTTCCCAGAAACAGTGTAGGAGGGTTGCTGTTTCTCCACACCTTCTCCGGCATATTTGTAGACGTTTTAATGATGGCCATTCTGACTGGTGTGAGGTGATACCTCATTATGGTTTTGATTTGCATTTCTCTAATAATTAGCAATATCGAGTATCTTTTCATGTGCCTATTGGCCATCAGTATGTCTTCTTTGGAGAAATGTCTATTTGGGTCTTCTGCCCATTTTTTGTTTCAGTTGTTTGTTTTTCTGATATTAAGCTGTTTGTATATTTTGGAAATTAACCTATTGTTGGTTGCATTGTCTGCAAATACTTTCTCCCTATCTGTAAGTTGTCTTTTTGTTTTGTTTATGGTTTCCTTTGCTGTGCAAAAGCTTTTAAGTTTAATTAGGTTCCATTTATTTATTTTTGTTTTTATTTCCATTACTCTAGAAGGCAGATTCAAAAAAATATTGCTGTGATTTACGTCAAAGCATGTTCTGCCTGTGTTTTCCTCTAGGAGTTTTATAGTATCTGCTCTTACATTTAGGTCTTTAATTTGTTTTGAGTTTATTTTTGTATATGATTTTAGAAAATGTTCTAATTTCATTATTTTACATGTAGCTGTCCAATTTTCTCAGGACCACTTATTGAAGACACTTCTTTTCTCCATTGTATATTCTTGCCTCCTTTATCATATGTTAATTGACCATAAGTATGTGAGTTTATTTCTGGGATTTCTATCCTGTTCCATTGATCTATGTGTCTGTTTTTGTGTAAGTACCATACTGTTTTGAGTACTGTAGCTTTGTAGTCTGAAGTCATGGTGCCTGAATCCTCCAGCTCCATTCTTCTTTCTTGAGATTGTTTTGTCTATTTGGGGTCTTTTCTGTTTCCATACAAACTTTAAGATTTTTGGTCCCAGTTCTGTGAAAAATGCCATTGGTAATTTGATAAGGGATGGCATTGAATCTGTAGATTGCTTTGGGTCATATGGTCATTTTAGCACTATTGATTCTTCCAATTCAAGAACATGGTATATCTTTCCATCTGTTTGTGTGTCTTCAGTTTCTTCATCAGTGACTTATAGTTTTCAGAGTACAGATCTTTTGCCTCCTTAGGTAGGTTTATTCCTAGGTATTTTATTCTTTTTGATGTGATGGTAAATGGGATTGTTTTCTTAAATTCTCTTTCTGATATTTTGTTCTTAGTTATAGAAATGCAACAGATTTCTGTATATTAATTTTGTATCCAACAACGTTACTGAATTCATTGATGAGCTCTAGTAGTTTTCTGATGGCATCTTTAGGATTTTCTATGTATAGCATCATGTCATCTGCAAACAGTGACAGTTTTACTTCTTTTCCAATGTGGATTCCTTTTATTTCTTTTTCTTCTCTGATTGCTGTGGCTAGGACTTCCAAAACTATGTTGAATAGAAGCGGTGAGAGTGGACATCCTTGTCTTGTTCCTGATCTTAGAGGAAATGCTTTCAGCTTTTCACCATTGAGTATGATGTTAGCTGTGGGTTTGTCATATATGGCCTTTATTATATTGAGGTATGCTTCTTCTATGCCCACTATGAAAAGTTTTTATCACACATGAATGTTGAAATTTATCAAAAGTTTTTCTGTATCTATTGAGATGATCATAATGGTTTTTATTCTTCAATTTCTTAATGTGGTGTATCACATTGTTTAATTTGTGGATATTGAAAAATCCTTGCATCCCTGGGATAAATGCCACGTGATCATGGTGTATGATCCTTTTAATATATTGTTGCATTTGGTTTGCTAGTATTTTGTTGAGGATTTTTGCATCTATGTTCATCAGTGGTATTGCAGTGCACCAAATCTTAACACTTTCTTGAGCTGACACTGCCCTTCTCACAAACTTCAGAACCTCCCTTTCTTCCCTCCTCCACTTTTCCAGGGGGGAAATCATGCCTTAGTAAGTCTCATGGCATGCAAGATCCAGGGGGAAAGCAAGCACTCCATAGAGGCAGATAATCTTGTCCCCAATAAAGAAAGAGAAAGGATCTGGAAGAGAATTATACTAATTTATTACTCTCTCTATGAGGAGAAGCTGTTGAGCAGAGGAAGGCTAGGAATGTTTTGCTAATGAAACACTATGTAGAAGGAGGCATTAGGATTGGGAAAGAAGCATTTCTTCCTAACAGAATTCATGGTTACATAAATTCCCACAAATAATTGCACTTTTACTTCTCTTTGTGAAATTGTTACCAAACTCAGGTTCAGCTCATCACTGCTCGAAAGACAATAATTTGAGAGGCAAGTGTCAGTAGAAAGGAAAGGTGCTTTAATCAGAAAAGCCAGCAATCTGGGGAGATGGGGGACTTGTGTCCAGAGACCAACTCTGAAGATTCTGCTCAGCCATGACAGTTTTTAAAGGAGAAAACGGGGAGAAGAATTTCAGTGAATCATCAAGGCAGGAGGCTGGGTTCTGCATCATTTTCCACTGCATGCAGACTGGCTGACTCTCTTCAGATTTTACCTTGCCCACGTGATCTTCCTGCAGGATTGCTAAGACTGCTGTTGGGAGTAGAGAGCTCATCATTCTATAACTACTTATTTCTTCATTCTTACTTCTTTTTATCTAGGAAAAGAGTCAGCAGTTTAGGCAAGGCATGGTGTGCATTTAGGAAACCCTAAGTCAGAAGTTAGTTTCAATTGCTTGGTGATCTCATTCCTATAATTAAGTTTTTAAGGTTAGAGGGGGACAGAAATGGGTAAACAGAGAAGGGGCAAGAGAGCTGCTTTCAAAATGTTGCCAATATTCAATTCTGGGTAGATCCCACTGTCAACATTTTTTTTTAATTTATTTATTTTATTTATCTTTGGCTGCATTGGGTCTTCGTTGCTGCACGCGGGCTTCCTCTAGTTGCGGTAAGCGGGGGCTACTCTTCATTGCGGTGCATGGGCTTCTCATTGTGGTGGCTTCTCGTTGTGGAGCACAGGCTCTAGGCGTGCAGGCTTCAGTAGTTGTGGCTTGCGGGCTCTAGAGCACAGGCTCAGTAGTGGTGGCGCACGGGCTTAGTTGCTCCGCGGCATGTGGGATCTTCCCGGACCAGGGCTCGAACCCGTGTCCCCTGCATTGGCAGGCAGATTCTTAACCACTGCGCCACCAGGGAAGCCCCCCACTGTCAACATTTTTGGTTTTCATTTTCAGGCAAAATTTGCTAGGAAAAAAGACGTCATGAATATACTGATTCATTAACTATATGTGTTTGCTGTGATAATGCTGTATTCTCTGAAAGATATCAAAATTGTGATTATTGTTCATTGTGGGGTGCCCTCAAATGTGTTCTTTCTTCTCTTGGCTGGTTTCTTCAGTGTGCTCAGTCCTCACCTTCCTCATCTTCCAGTGTTAGTTTGTTCCAGCAGTCATTGGAAGCGTGTTCCATGTCCTCACGTACCCAGTTATTGACATGTTTACCTCAGATGGCTTTTTATTTCCTCAAAGGTTTTCACTCTGGCCCTTTTCATCCTCTGTCAGAGAAGGAGGTGTTCCTTCTCTTTACAAAGTCAACTCTTCCGTGTATAGATTTGTCTACAAAAGACAACCATTCTCATTTGCTCAATTTGTATCTCTTTATGCTATTGTACATTTTTGACCTAAATTCTGTTTTATTACATAATCTCACTTTATTCTTTCCCTGTCAGTGGTGCTTGCTGTCGCTGATGTTTCTGTCTAAATATCCTGAAAAATCCACAGAAGATGGAACACTAGGTGTGCCCTAGAGATTTTTCTTTTTCTTTTTTTAAAAATATGAACATCTTGTAGACTATGTTAAGTTTTAAAATGTTTAAAACCTTGTCATAAAATAAGAATAGTGTCAGAATTCTTAACAATTCACAAAAAGCTTTGGTTGTTAATCACTTAAGATGTAAAAGTACCCACAGATTATATTTCTTTTCTTCCTTTCTGTATCACTGTGGTCCCATTATTCTCAGCCATGTAAAAAAGCTCAGTGCTTTTGATAATCACTTTCAACCATCTCTCCCTACTGCAGTGGTTCATTAAAAACATGCTTCTGGCAATCTGTAAGCCTAAATACAATGCAAAGTTTTCATTATTCTTCAACAAGAGAGACAGAAAATGATGCCAACACAAAGGAAAGGAGAGCTCAGTTGTAGGGAGAGAATGAGAGTGGGAGCAACGGCATAGCTGGAGGGGACGTGTGGGCTCCTGGTTAATGTCATCAGATGGGCCTAAAGCCAGATCCCTTTCTTTATCTTTCCAGTTATGTGAATTAATAAATTCACTATGTTCACTAAGACAAGTTTGAGTTGGTTTTCTGACACTTGCAAATACAGCGTGCTTAAAAACAGAAAAATTGGTAGAGAGAGGAAATTTTTTCAATTGAAAGACTCCCAAATGTGGACTCAGTTGAGTCAAGGCAGAATGGATGGCAGGCGGAGTGTCTTTCCTTCAAACTGGAAAGTTAACAGTCTTTTCTATGAGGAGCAAAGCCACTTATTAGACTGATACCTATTGTATCTCTGGAACTAGATATTTGGTTGAATAACATTAGGAAGTAGGAATCTGTTGTCTAATGCTTGCAGCCTACAATAAAGTATTGGAGGAAAAGAGGTCTAACCTTTGGTCTGGATTGGCCTGACTAAAAGAAGAGAGGGAAGAGAATGGTACAGTTTTGATGACCAGCAATCCATGATGACTGAGTGTTGGATAATCATGCATAGTAGGAGGTTGCACTAGCTGTTTCTTCTGCCCATGGCTAAGTGGGGAGCAGGAACCACATTCAGGGTGCTCTTAGAAAATGGAGGAAACTAGATCCCCTAGTCTTCTGTGAAAACTTCCCCCAATCTGTTCTCTTTCTGACCAAATTAATTTCCACTCACTTTGCATATAGTCACCCACTAGGATTTAGCCTTGTGGCAAAGAACAGAATACACTTGGCTGATATCTTAGCCATTAATTTGGAGGCACTTGGCTGATATCTTAGCCATTAATTTATTAGAATGAAGACCAAGGGAGACCACCAAGTTAATGAACTCTGACTTTACCAAGATCTCTAGCTTTGGTTACTTGACTGGGGAGTAGAATGGATACAAATTTGCTAGCATCCTACTCTGGTTTTAGGAGATATTTTGTTATCAAGAAAGCTGCACACTGACTGAGAAAATATTCATATGATTGTTTACTCCTAAGGTTTGAAACCAACCCTGCAGGAAGGAGGATGCTAAAGCAAAATAGCTGCCTAGTTTCCTTCCACATGTGAATAGGAAGGGCAGTAGAAGGGTGAATATTCCAGTGAAGAGAATCAGGGTCACTGAGATTGGTTGACCAAGGAATTCATTTCACTGCCTTAGCAGGGAGACCTTGTAATCCATGTCCTGGAAGTATGATAGATACCTTGTATGTTGTTTCTCTTTCTTTCCTTTTCTAAATTGGAGATTTTTTGATGGTTATTCTATTTTAGCTCCACCAATGTATACTCAGCGTATTGTGGTAGGTAAATATATTATTTAGGCATGGACTGCTAGACCATGAAGCCATTTCTGGCCTTTACTGGAAAGACTACACACCACCCAGAAAACCTGGACTTAGAAAATGATGCACTAGCTGTTTAAGACTTAGTCACCCTCTGGAGGAAAGAATAAGTGAGAGTTGCTTATGAATGGGATGCTTGGATTTCATCATCCTGGGGATTTTTGAAATTGTATGAATGGCAAAAAAGGTTGTTTGTGGCTGCCAGGAAGTCAAAGGATGAAATTATAGAAGGCATTCACTACTACTACTTTTTTCTTTCTGATCTACACCATTTCTTTTCAGAAATAACATTTCCTCCATTTCATGTGGTTCTGATGGGGTTGTTTATTAAGATAGTTTGGTATTTCCAAAATCGGTGTAGGGATATGATCTGTTCTGACTAGTCACTTCTTTTACACGGGGCTGTAATATACATTTGGAGAAAGCAGTTCTCTTGTATTCTGAGATTGTGATCACAGTGAGTGGTGAGAGTGTGCAGCCAGCGGGGCTACCTCTGCTGCTATTAATCAGTGAATAAATGCTATTATAGACAGAGGGGAACGTAAGCACAGAATATCACAGCATAAATGTCTATGGTGCTTTTTGGGTAATTGTCTCTACCCACATCTGCCTCTCAGAAATCCCTGCCTGGAGTCTCTTCTGAGTGGTCAGTCGATTCCTTTAGTCAACAGATGATTTAACCAACAATGGCTGTATGTAGGGATATAGAACATAAATAACGTGGCTTGAAAAGTGGAGCTGAGCCCATTTACAACTTCTGTTTAGTAATCAGATCCAAGAGATGTAGCAGAAATCTAGATAGGAGGAGATCCTTGATCTGAAGGATCTAGTGGCTGTTGACACATGGCAAGTGTGATCGAGACAAAGGTAATCTCAAGATTTATCTTTTAGAAAATTTCCATAACATGACTCACACTGTCAGAACAAGATGTTTACCATGGTGTTTATGAAGTATTTAGTACCCCCTTTAACTATGGTGCCCTTGGGCAGTGCACAACCTTATCAACTAAACATTCTGGCATTGGTTATGACAATATGAAGCCACATGGACATGAAAATTGGAAATCAGCCTTGACTGAAGCATAGTCTTTAGGGAACACTAAATAGTTTGGCACTATAGAGTTAAGCTATATGAAAAGGCTTATAACATCCTCTTTTACAGATAACTGAGATCACAGTATTAAAGACCTTGTTGTCAGAAGTTTAGACTTTACATTGTAAGCAGTAGCTACCCAGTAGGTATTTTAAGATGGGAAGTCAGATTAATGAGAGCTGTGATTCACAGACTCGGGCAATGGGGACAGTGTTGAAATACCCACTGGTTTTGGTGGTGTTGTTAATATCACAAGTACTACTTTCCTAACATCTATCTTGCCCAGTGTTTTGATCCTTGGCTCTGTATCAGAACCGGTGTTTTTTAGAGGACTTTTTGGAGAAATATATGTTGGTTTCACATTATGTAACCTACAGCACTTATTTATTTAAATTTTAAGGTTATTTTAAAAGTTTATAAAAATTTGTAAAAAGGCACATATGAACATAATTTACTTACATATACTTAGAAAAATATGAGAAAAATTATATATGAATGTTAGTGATGTGGGCTATTGTAGTAGACAATTTGGAAGGAAAAGTAAAAACAGTTATACTAGAGTTGTCAAGTCTGAGATCTGATTCAGTATCAGACTTTACTAAATGATGTCAAGATTACAGGCAGCTGAAAAGCACACATGAAGCAGAGGGAGGTCTGCAAAGTCAAGGACACCTTACCAGGTCCTGTTCTCTCACACTAGACATGTCTTTTGGGCCCAGAGCAGATGAGGTCTTAGGTGCAATTTCTGGCATTCCTCTTACTGTAGGAGCCCTTCAGCTCTACTACTTTATGGCCCAGAGTTGTATAGCTTAGGTGACATTCTCCAGGGAGCCTTGCATCATTGGTCCAGGGTTTTATTTACCCTAGGTAATCCTTAGCCAGAGCCATCTTTCTAAGGACATTTACAAGATAATGAATCTTTTTCCTAGCGAATCTCATTAGTTTTCTAATTTGAGAAAGTCCAGTTGACAAAGAAATTATGTCATCTTCTTTTCCCTTTTCCTAGTATCATTCCCGTCTTCCACAGGAGAGGGAATGGATCACTGGCCTGTTGCTTATACTCTTTTTTCCCAATAATATTTTAGAACCATTCTGAATTATTAATGAAATAAAACAAGTTTTATGATCAGGAAATTCCCTACAGTTATAGCAGCCTGATTTAAGTCATGGAAAAAATTGGGAAGAACCAGCTGATCTGGGAAATAAGATGGTGCCCTTGGGTGGGAGTGAAGTGGAAAGTTTTTTAAACCCGAGAGAACTGATTGAAGGAACGTAAGGAAGTCAGCTCTTCACTTACTCTTTAGCATCTTGACTGCAGCTTGATTGACTGTGCTTTAGGTATTAGACAGTTTTAGAATCATTATATAAATCACTATGTCTTGCATTTAAAAATGTTTTCTTTCCGATTGATGAATGCTTTCTTGTCTTTTTAAGAAAAAAATTAAATGTCTATATTCTGGGCAAACATATGGTATGCTTTAAAACTGCTAGCAAATAACCTACATAATTGGACAACCCATTATCTTGATTATTACTTATCACAGATACAGCATTTGACTAAAACATATTCACTCAAAGTAACTGACAAGCATTAATTACTTAATATGTTCATGTTCTTTATGGATAAGTTAAATATAGTTGAATACATATGTGAGTCTGTACACACACACACACACACACACACACACACTCTCACACACTTCCAGGATTAATATGGAACAAGAGGAAATATTTGTTGCTGCTGAATGTCTATATACTAATGTCTATAAAATTCCTCCAAAATGATATTGGTCTTTTCAGAAATAATACTCTCAATAATAACATTTATAATCACGGTTAGACACAATTTTAGCATAAAAAATATTTTAGTCAGGAAGTTCTTTACAGTTAAACTTTTGTGATTATTTTTTCCAGCTTTATTGAGGTATAATTGACAAATAAAAATTTTAGGGCTTCCCTGGTGGCGCAGTGGTTGAGAATCTGCCTGCTAATGCAGGGGACACGGGTTCGAGCCCTGGTCTGGGAAGATCCCACATGCCACGGAGCAGCTGGGCCCGTGAGCCACAGCTGCTGAGCCTGCGCGTCTGGAGCCTGTGCCCCGCAACGGGAGGGGCCGCGATAGTGAAAGGCCCGCGCACCGCGATGAAGAGCAGTCCCCGCACCGCGATGAGGAGTGGCCCCCACTTGCCGTAACCAGAGAAAGCCCTCGCACGAACCGAAGACCCAACACAGCCAAAAATAAATAAATAAATAAGTAAAGTAGCTATAAAAAAATTAAAAAAAAAAAAAAAGAATCCGCTTGCTAATTCAGTGCACACGGTTTCCATCAAAAAAAAAAAATTTATGTATTTAAGTTGTAAAATGTGATTTTTTTACAGACAATTTTTTTAGAGAAGTTTTAGGTTCACAGCAAAACTAATGGGAAAGGTTTAGACATTTACTCTATACCCTTCCCCCTACACATGCATAGCCTCCGCCATTATCAACAGAGTGGTACATTTGTTACAGTTGACGAATCTACATTGATATGTCATTATCACCCAAAGTCCAGAGTTTCCATTACAGTCCATTCTTGGTGTTGTACTTTCTATGGGTTTGGACAAGGGTGTAGTGACACATATCCATCATTATGGCATCACACAGAGTATTTTCACTGCCCTGAAAATCCTCTATGCTCTGCCTATCCAACTCCCACCCATCCCCACCCCCAGGCAACCACTGATCTTTTTACTGTCTTCATAGTTTTGCCTTTTCCAGCATGTCACAGAGTAGGAATTATACATAGCTCGCCTTTTCAGATTGGCTTCTTTCACTTTGTCTTTTTATTTTTTTTAACATCTTTATTAGAGTATAATTGCTTTACAGTGGTGTGTTAGTTTCTGCTGTATAAAAAAGTGAGTCAGCTATATGTATACATATATCCCCATATCCCCTCCCTCTTGTGCCTCCCTCCCACCCTCCCTATCCCACCCCTCTAGGTGGTCACAAAGCACCAAGCTGATCTCGCTGTGCTATGCGGCTGCTTCCCACTAGCTAGCTATTTTACATTTGGTAGTGTATATATGTCAATGCTACTCTCTCACTTCGTCCCAGCTTACCCTTCCCCCTCCCCACGTCCTCAAGTCCATTCTCTACATCTGTGTCTTTATTCCTGTCCTGCCCCTAGGTTCTTCAGAACCATTTTTTGTTTGTTTGTTTTTAGATTCCATATATAGGTGTTAGTGTATGGTATTTTTTTTTTCTCTTTCTGACTTTGTCTTATGCATTTAATATACCTCCATGTCTTCTCATGGCTTGATAGTACATTTCTTTTTAGTGTTGAATGATGTTGCATTGTCTGGATGTACCGGTTTGTTAATGAATTCACCTACTGAATCACATCTTGGTTGCTTCCAAGGTTTAGCAATTATGAATAAAGCTATTATAAACATTTGTGTACAGGTTTTTGGGATGGACATAAATTTTCAATTTCTTTGGGTAAATACCAAGAAGTGTGATTGTTGGATCATATGGTAAGAGTATATTCAGTTTTGTAAGAAACCATCAAATTGTCTTCCAGACTGGCTTTGCATTCTCACCAGAAATGAATGAGAGTTCCTGTCGTTCTACACCCTCACCAGTATTTGGTATTGTCAAGTGTTCTAGATTTTTGCCATTTTAATAGGTGTGTAGGGTTGTTTTAATTTGCATTTCCCTGATGATATCGGATGTGGCTCATTGTTTAGTATGCTTATTTGTCATCTGTATATCTTCTTTGCTGAGGTGTCTGTTAAGGTCATTACCAATTTTTAATTGAGTTATATGTTTCTCATTGTTAAATTTAAGGGTTCTTTGTATATTTTAGATAATAGTCGTTTATCAGATGTATCTTGCAAATATTTTCTCCCTGTCTGTGGCTTGTCTCTCATTCTCTTGACTTTTGTAATAATTTTAGTCCATTTCTTCTTGTGGAAAATAACACAGTATCCTTTATTTTGTCTTCCATAAAAGATACCCTAAGACATCCCCATACGGGTATCCTTGGATTTAGTGCAAATGAATTGAAAATGGGAAGGAGACACATACCCTCTTCCCCTGTCTGAATGTACATTCATAATAGACTAGAAGGTGGGTGTTATCAGTTAGTCTTGTATTTCCTTCAATGGACTGGAATGTTCTCTAGAATTATGTACCTTAACAAAGACAGCTCCCCCTCCTGGGTTAGTTACAGTCTTTAGTCAAATAATATCTCAGGCGTCCTTTCCTCTCACATGTGAGAGTCCACAGATATGCCTGAATTTAGTTGTTCTTCCCTGTGTTTGTCATATTTTCTCTAACTCAGGTGGGGGGTTGATATTCCGGGTCACTGAAGGATCCTCTAGGGTATATAGAGTGAAAATAATGTTTGTGGTTAATCATTCCTTGCTCATTAGAATCTCTAGAGAGAAGTGAGATCAAAAGTCCCTCTTTAATTTCAAACAAATTACATGAGCATCATACATCTTAGCCACTTCAAACTGAATGTGCCACGTAGGGCATTCTGTGTCACATATATATTCATGACATTTGGACTGAATTAATTTTATCTTTCAATTGATCAACATTATAGTTTATAAAAAATAATAGAAAATATGGAACTTTTCCTCCTGAGTCTCATCTGTTATACAAACCAGAGCTAGGTAGGCAATAAATAGCATAGGCTACCAGAATGGTGGGAAGCAAAGTTATGGAAGAGGAAATAAATCAGGGTGGAATGGCCAGTCCTTCGGGACAGGCTTCCATAATATGGAAAGATAAGGTTTAGGCAGGAATTAAGCTGTTGCATAGTCTTTTCCAATATACACTCTATTTTATTCTTCTGTTCTTTTAAGTCACTTTTGCTTTAGAGTAAATCGCTTCTACTTAAACCTTCGTTATAATTTGAAAAGCAGCCAGGCTTATCCTTTTCTCTGAAAATCTTGTGAGAGACATGGATATTGTGCCCAGAAAACACAAATGTATACATAAGCACATAATAATTTTAGGGGTTTACATATAATGTCCATCCAAAGACCTTATGAGTGGTCCATGAAAGGTGTTAAAAATCCCTCTATTTTATAAAATGTAAGGAAAAGAAGCTTACTATTTCATCTAATAATGATAACTAGACTAGAAAATATAGAATGAAATCAATTGTTCTTTTATGATTTAGCTTATACAATACCTCTCAGTTTTATCGTTTTAAAGATCTAAAACTTCAATTCATGTGTATTATTCTATAGTTTTTAAGTTACATGCTATTATTTATATATCTGCTTATTAAAAATCCTAGTAATTTTGAATTAGCAATCTTCCTGAGTTCTTAAACATAGTCTAATAATTTGTACCAGTATAGCCATCTTCATATCTCACTTTTAAATTTTCTCCCATTCTGAAAGTATTATTGGGATCTTTTGATTTTTAAATACATGATTGAGGGCTTTCAACATCTCTAACTGTAATCTGCTCATGTGAGTTTACAACTGCAAGAATATCAGCCTTTTTCAGGCCATATATGTGTAGCTTTGAACTTCTTACTTTACAGAACCTGGGATTGTTTGGATTTCTTGAATTCCTTATTTAAAAGAATTGCTTCATATGTGGCTGTTAGTTCTTTATCTGAGCTATGTGATTATAAAAAGACATACCCACTGAAAAATCTGAATGAAAATGCAAGATTTTTAAAAGGTATATAATTATACATTAACCAACAATAGTGTGGAGGTATGAGAATGGAAAAAAGTAGCCATTCAAGTTATCCACTGCTATACAACAAGCCACCCCAAATCAACTGGCTTAAAACAACCATGTGTTAGCTCTTGTGGTTCTGTGGCTTGAATGCTTTCAACTAGGCTGTTCTCACTCGGAGTCTCTCCAGGAGCAGCCGGTAGATGGCAGCTGGGACTGAACTCATATGACGGATGGACTGGCCTGACCTTTGATGCTCCCTGTGGGCTAGTTGCTCAGCTGGAGTTCCCCATTCAGCACCTACACGTCACCTTTTCCTGTGGTAAGGGACTCCTCACAACGTGGGTAGTTGAAATCCTTACATCGAGTCTCAGGGCTCAAAGAGAGAAGGTAGAAACTTCCAGGGCTCTTCTAAAGGCTAGGTCCAGAACTGAAACAGTGTCATTTTGCTGTAGATAATGCAAGTCATTAAGGCCAATGCAGATTCCAAGGGGAGGGAATAAGTCTCCACTCTTCATGGGAGGAATAGCAAAAAAATGTACTTTCATCTCTCACAGTATCTATCGAGATAATTACCAGAGATGAGCAGGGTTAACAGCTACAAGAACAGGGATGTCTAATACTATATTTTAGGTTGCTGACACTGCTATGACATTATAGCAGTGTTACCTGTATGTCCCCCCAATTTTTATTAGTCTGCCACACACATGTATAAAGGTGTGGATAATTGCGGGTGAGAGTATTAAAAGGAAGCATAGCTTGCCCTGTATTCACCACTCCGTTAATAAAAAAAGAACATCATCCTATCTAAAAGATTATGTCTAGGGCATTCAGATAATGAGAAGCAGTCAAATGAACAGTGGTACATGATCAAGATAGAAGTCCATCTAAATCTTTGAGAGGTCCTGAAGTGAAGATGCTGCATTGATCTTATTCATACCAGTAGTTTCCAAACTTATTGTCTGTCTGTCTCTCTCTCTCCCATTCTCCCTAACAACTATTAATATCTAACAGAATTGGTGTTTACTACACACATTTTGGAAAATGCTCCCTACCAAAATGCTTCATACCAAAATATAACAGAGATTGTGTTGAGTTCATAGAAAGGATAATATCTTTGGGTTACAGGTTTTAGGATAGATTTAATGACAGAGCTAGGAATCTAGAATCATTAATGAAACTTGTTTTAGAAGAGAGGGGAGGAAATTTTGTTAGAAGAGATATTAAAGATCATCCAGGCCAAGAGTTTTCATAATATTTTCAAGGAATCTAAGGTTTTGGGGGAGGTGTTTCAGAGAAGACCAGGAAGGGTCTCTACCTCTTCTCTGGGAGGAGTCAAATATTAGATTTCACGTGAAATAGTAATGCCGATTAAAAGATGAAGAAGAACAAGGAGAGGCGGAGAGGATTCATTTTAAGAGAGAGAGAATCAGAAATAGAACGGAGATCCTCTGACTTTTAGACCAGGATATTTGCAGTCTTGTACCATCATCCCTGAGGAGGGGAAATTTGAGATTAATGGAAGTTAGGTTGTTTTCAGATTGTGAACAGTCTTAAACTCAGGATAAGGATTTTGTCATTATTCTTATAGAGTTTGAAAATTCCACAGATATTTATTAGCAGAAAATAGGATTGCACGTTTAGGAAGATGGGTAGAGTGCTAGATAAAACTGAGGAGATAAACACTGCAATTGAGAAGGAAAACATTTGAAAAAATTTGACTAGCTGTTTATTTAAATAATCCTGGCAAGAGGTAGTGAATTATAAGGGCTCTACTTATTGCATGCCAGTGGAAAGGTAAGCAGGAAAAGCAATACATCATCTGCATTGAAGTTCTTAAGAGACTTCCTTACTTGGATGAATCTGATACTTAATTCTGTATGCGGAATTTCTAACAAATTAATTTAAGTCATGATTGTAGCAATATGGGTCAGTTACTGATAGAGATATATAATGCTTATACATATATTACTCAGATGGGAGGATATATCTTTCTTTCATTAAAAACAGTTGGTGTTAAGATAAATCTCTACATCTTAAATACTTTTGAGGTGAAATCAGCCAGTGTTATGGGATAGTTTACTGAAAAAGGAAATTAATGATGGCTTAATACATTCAGTTGTGTAGACAAAGAATCTTCCTACAAGACACTGTCTGAAACACACCACTTAACTCTTCAATGCCGGTTTTTGTAATTAAGCTAATTCTTTAAGCCCCACTAGGACAGACATGTTTGTCTGTTTTGCTATCTTTTTTCCAGTGTCTGTCATCAGTAGACACTCAAACAGTAGACAGAGAATGAATACTATCTGTCACCAGTAGATACTCAAAGTGATTTGTAGAATGAATACATGCTAATCCATGAAGCTACTTATTATCATGTGGTTAAACATTTTGCATAATACACTATTACATTTTGAAAGTTTGTAAAAAACTTACCCATCACTAATAATTTCTGTGAGAAAATATGATTGGATAACATAAAAACATAACATTTTATGTAGAATTGAACATGTTATAATTGAAAATTACTTAGAAACTCTTCAAAGAAAATATGTATGTATATATCATACTGTACAAGGTCATCCCTCCTTTCTGAGAGGACATTCCTTTCAGCCTAAATTAGTTCATCCAATCAGATGACTGATGAAGCAGTTTTTGCCACACTTGAATTTTCTGCACAACTCTAATGAGGGAATAGCACATAATTAGAAAGCCTGGAAGAAAATTTGCAAAGCCCCATCTGTTTTCCTTTCATGTTTTTCATGTATTCTTCCTCCCCTCAGCTGAAAAAAATATTTTGATGTTGAATTTATGAATTTAGTGCTTCAAATAAAATAATAATTTATTGTAAAGTAGGACTTTCAGTCTCCCCAAATAATTTCTCAAAATTGAGTGGATTTTCAACTTTTTGGAATAAATACACATTTTCTGATATTAGACTATTACAATCAGTGCAGTGGTTTTTGGTGAGAAGACCCTGTATCAGGGACTAAGGTAATTTCTTTTAATTTTGGCTGCATAGGGGGTCTGATTGCAGATAGCCTATCAGAAATTCTGATTAGCAGCTGTAGACGTGTTTGATTAAAAGTGATAAAGTCATCACTAGTTGATAAAGGCAGTTGGTGTCATAGAAAAATTCTCTTCCAAAGCCATGACTCATGGGGGTGGGCAGGGGTCTCTGTCCCTTGGGTGGCAAAAATATCAGGGCCCAATGAACTCAATTTGGTTATAGGAATTAGCAGCTCTTTGATAGGGAGCGCTCTGCGGTAATTAATTTGCTTTTCCTTCAAGGTCTTAAAATATCCAGCTTGATCTTTGTCCACCTGATAAACCAGTTAATTAAATTTTTATGTAAGTCTTCCGACCTAGTTAATTTACCAGGGACATCCATTAATGGGGAGTAACAGATGAGGTTCTTCCTGACCCCTCGGTACAAATCGCTGCTTCTCATCTAATTCTAGTGGAAGGAGCCCCTGCTTTCACTAACATCTGTGACATCGTGGAAACAAATAAGCAAAGGGCAAACACTGAAACTGGGAGGACTTTCGAGTCTGTAAGCTTCTACAGTAGAAGTTAAAACACTGAAAGGAGAAGGGAAATGTTGGTAAAACTGACATCACACAGAGCCTTTCAAGGGGAGAAGCACTTCAATGTTTATTTAATAGACAAAAAAGGGAATAAAGGTATAAATGGCTAATGGGCTGTGCCAGCTCACTCTGTCGGTATCTTCCTCTGTCCAAAAACTCTGCCTTAACATTTTTTTTTCTTAAAATTGCAATGCTTTTCGTAAGTCACAGATTTTACGACGGTAACAGGCCTTGTCTTTTAGAGTTGTGTGATCTGTGTGGTTTACGAAGCTAAACTTGGCAGTGGCTGCAGGACAGTGTTGTTGAGAGCACGTGAGTTCCTCGGATGCTTGCAAAAATGGGCAAAGGAGTCAGAGAAGAGGCAGAGAATAGAAATACAAGGAGTTTAAAATGTTTCTTAGCGTTAGGCCAATATTGAGGAACCGGCAGTGGATTTCTCCTCCATCCTGTTCTCCACCTCATCTCTCTTTTTCCTCTTACCTCCCTTTTCTTTCTCCTCTTTCCCCTTTCTAAACTTCGAGATCCTTATTTCCCAGACCCAAACTCAGGCTAAAATTATTTATTCTGTCCTTAAAATACGCTCGAGTTAAATACAGTCTAAGGACTTCAGACCCTGATCATCATAATTTCCTTGGGAAATGTTGCTTCGTGACAAACTTTGTTGTTTTATAACACAACAACACAATTTCCTAGGTTGGGGGTCTGCTTATATTTCACAGATCTATGGGCTATCTCTCTGCTTTCCTTTTTCTCCTCATTAAAATAAAAATCAAGATGTTCTAGTAAATTCCTTTCACTGATTACCCCGTTGATGGTTGTATTCCTAAATACGTGGGAAGAAAAGTAATGAGCTTTTACCGAGTTCTAAAACTGTGCATATCCTTGGAAACTAATGTTGTATTTAACTTCAGCCATGATGGATTGATCTGGTGTACTGTTATACTTGCGGTTTCAGAGAAATGATTTATAAGAAGAAAAACAGGCATCATTTTGTTTATGATTTATGAGCTTTGATCGTTAATCCTGAATTTTTATATCATTAGTCCTGAGAAAGGGATAATATAAGACAGGTGCAATGAGATTTCAAATATTTTCATACGTATAATTCAGTTTATTATCCATACTTTGGTCATGGGTTTTATAATAGAGCACATAATCATGATGGAGCACACAATCCTTAACCCTAACATAATTTCTCAAATACATATATTTGCCAAATTGCATAACCATATGTATATTCTCATAGGTATAGCTATATATGTATGTGTGTGTGAAAAATCAGGTTAAGTATAGGTGAAGACTGCAATAGAGAAATAGCTTATTCAAAGGAATTTAATGATGGAATACAAATAATTCATGTAGAAAATAAATTCCTTTTAAGTATGTGAGGTCACCTACATTTTATAAAATGAAAAGATTTTCAAGGATTTATTGAGCTAAGTTCAGGAGAATTGCCTTTCTCCTTGCCAGGCCCTAAATAAATGAAGAGGTTAGTTTTTATAAATGAGTGAGGAAAAGGTCCAGAACTCTATAGAGACATCAGTCAGAAAGATTTTTCAAAAAAGTTCCCTTTTTTTTCTGACTCAACATAACATTGAAAAATGATTATACCTTACCCAGCCCATTTTTTCCAGTCTTCTCTGAGTGTTCTTTCTCCTTGAAGAGTTTCAAAGGTTCAAGCTAAGCTTACAGCTCCATGATGGGAGGCAGAATGTGGCTTGTCTCCCTGGAAACCACCTGGTCACTGCTGCCTTTCCTTGAGGTGCCTGCCTGGTCTTCTGCTCTACAGGCAACACAGTGGAGAACCGTCAGAGGTTCAACCAGAGAAGCAGTGCCAGGACGAGAGATACACATTAGAAGAATTACTGCAAGGAACTGGCTTGAGTGTTGGTGAGAGTTGGCTAGGCAAGTTCAAAATCCAAAGGAGAGGCTGGAATTCTTGGGCATGAGTGGAAACTGTCATCCACAGGTGAGATTTCTTCTTTACCAGGGAAGCCTAGGCAAGGATTCTAGAGGCCTCTCACCTGATTGAATCAGGTCCACCCAGATTATCTAAGATCATTGCTCTCTCATGTTTGGCTTTTATATATCATAAACAGGTAAGAGATGATAATCTCCCTTACTTAGAGTCAGCTGGCTATGAATTTTAATCACATTTTAAAATTACCTTCATAGCAACACCTGGATTAGTATTTGATTGAAACTGCTGACTGTAGCTTAGCCAAATTCACACAGCCAAAGACCATCACATCACAATGATGACATACTGTTACAGCTTTTCTTTTCTCATTTGGGGCACCCAAAGGCAAATGCTCTTATGAGTTGGTGCAGGATCAAGATACTAAGGACAGTCTCATGCTTCGTGGTGGTTTTTTTTTACCCCTGTTTCTATAGCTGAGGCTTGTCTTCCTGTGTATCCATAGTAAGAATTCTACCAATTCCATTTATTCACAAATGGAAGAAACATTGCCAGGAATTTTTGCCACTGGCACAGAAGAGTTCTTATAGAAAATTTTGCTTTATAAGTTAGTTGATAATTTTGTCATATTGCTTAAAATATAAAATATAGTTTCATGGTTTAGAATATTTTATGTAATAATTGTTAAAAAGATGGAATATTATAGGTAAATATGAAACATCTTTAAATCATAAAAGTCTACTCTTTTGGGGGATATTTATATTATTATAACACTTTTACATGGATAGGGTAGAAGTTAAATTAACTAATGTTTTCACCTAATATACTATACTATTATATCATAATATTCTTTAGTTTTGAGTATAAGAATATAGTCTATCTACAAAGAAAATAAACATTTTTGTTGAAATATTCAATTGAAGACACTTTTGTGAGAGAAATTAGTATAAAAATTATATTGTAGGGGGAAACGTTCATCACAGGCTTGAGTCTTCTTATGTCTTGAAAGGCTTATTATCATGTCACTTGAAACAAAAGTTTGAAGACTAAGTTTGAATTAGCCTCTAGTCAAGATATGAAACTAAATTAGGAAGAAGTCTAATCATTTCAGTCAGAGCAAAAATAGAAACAAAATAAAGGATTTCTTCAGAAACTGAGGTTTTCTTAAGAATTGGAGACTACATGTTTATTCTGTTTTTCCCCCTCTGTCCAATCCCTTTTATTTGTTGTATGGCCACTGCATTAATTAGCAATTTTATTTGTTTGTGAATATCTCTGAAGTACCTGAAGTAAATTGTAAAGCGATTTTTTTTTCTAAGAGCACTGTTTGTCTATGCCCAAGCTAAATAATTCAAAATTTTTCATTAGTTTTCTAAGATTAATTGGGTCTCATTGTCTTTTCTTTCCTATATCATTTTATAGCTTGAGTGGGAGCATGCATATACCTAATAGCTGTTTTGTAAATATTTGTTGATTGATGACAGAGGCTGGTTAAAAGAGTTTTAATGAATCATTAGTACATTAAATTAATAAATCATGACAACAATATTAATGTTGGCTTAGCTATTTCTAGACTCTGCTTCATATACACAAATAGTCCATTAGTGGCTTTGAGTTCATTGCTTTACATGTTTAATTAAATATAGTCTAAATTAATTACAAACAACAAAACTTCCTCAATAAATATTTTAAATGGGTATCTCTATATGTCTTCCTGTATACTCATCAAAATATTACATGGGTTCAGGAAAAAATAGAATGTTGCCTTAGTTCACTCGCCCACGATACAGGCACACTTGAATCTAATTAATTTTTTACCTTGTGAGCATCGTTCTCCTATAACCAAGACAAACAATTTATCACAACAAAGGGAGGTGTCAAAAGAGGTGTTTTTCTCTTGGGGGAACTGATTTTCCTAACTGACTAGCAATTTTGCTTCTCCAGCATTTCCCAATCATAGCCAGGCTTCCCTTGCCTGCTTATGATGTATAAAAGGCAAACATGAGACAGCAAGTTTTTCTCAGAAACCATCTTTTTAATACTTTTGTTACATTGTTTTCATTCTGTTTAGAGATAGATTTGTTCCATCTTTTACGGAACCAAAAATATAGCCATGATGATTTAATTGCACTACACTAATTGCTGATGGTGGTAATAGAAAAAGGAGGAGGACCTTACAGATGCTACCAGTAGGACAATGTAAGCTTAGAGCCCCAGATCATTAGATTTTTAAATAATATTTTTAAATTACACTTTGATCTAAATTGATTGTCAGATTCAGATCTTGAGTTCTCAGTGCTTTTCTAGTTTCTACTATAAATTGACAATATTATTTGGCTTCAGTATATAATTTTACATAATTTCACTATGCACATAGTAAGGATGTAGATTATACTATTTTTAAGTATACAGTCAAAATCTAGTTTAATGATTTAGTGTAATTTTCATCAAGTTTTTTTTTTCCCCTGTGAGATCTGTTAAATCTGAAAATGTATCTGAAAAAGATTCTGAAGTTGGACTTCCGGTGGCTTTTGTCACTTTGCTGAGAATGGTGAAATATACACTGCTGAGGAATCACAGACCTGCCTTACTTTTCTTGTGGGTGCTTTCTCCAAGTATAGGCAACTGCACATGAGGGCGATTGGGCAGGTCCACAGAGTAAGAGAAGCAAAAACCGTCAATTACTGATTAATCATATTTCATGTGTTGCCTTATCATGGGGTTAAGAAAGAGATGGTCCTTTGGAAATTACAGACTTGTGAAATAGGCAGATGTTAAACAAGTAATTGTAAAAAGGTAGCACTTGAGAGCAATGAGACAACATTAGACATGGAAGAATGGAAAGTGAAAAGCTGAGAATCTAGGACTGAATCCTGAGAAGCTCCAATGTTTTGAATAAGAGGAATCTGCAAAGGAGACAGAGAAAACAGAAATGAAATTGCAGGAAAATATAGAAAAACTGTGTGTCATGGAGGAAAAAAAAAAAAAAAAGATTCTGTTCTGAGAAGGAAAATGTGGACAACTGAGCTAAATAGTACTGAAAGATCGAAGAAAAGAAAGGCTGGGCCGCCATGTTATTTCCTAAACCTTTGCTTCCCAATCTTTCTCAGCGCTGTGGGCTGCCCTTGACTAAACTCTGAGGTTTGGTGCTCCTACGTTGATGTCACGCCATTAATCTCCCACAAGCTGGCAGTGATAAGAGCCACACCAGTAGAGTGATTTGACTTGAGCCCAGATGGAAGCCGATTGAGAGGCCAACAGCAGAATCTCCCCCCAAGGGCGTGTTATGAGTTGTTCTGCTGTTTGTCCTAGTGTTTCCTCCCAGGCTGCCAGGGCCCAGCCTGCTGCCAAGTGACACACAGGGCTCTGAGTTCAGAGGAGTCCCTCCCCCGCCTCGGGACGGCCCTTAACCTCTGGGATATGGGAGCTGCTGGGTGAATGTTCCAGCACGCCCCTCTTCAGACACACAGTTCTGAAAGGTGTGCCCTCTACTTCTTAGAAGGTCCCTCATGGTGGACAATTTTCCTGCCTGTTCACTCACTGCAGCTTCCTGAAATCACTCCTCAAGCCAACTTTCTGCACTTGTTTCAGTCTCCAAGTTCAGGGGAACCCAAATGAAAACTGACTGGCCCCTGAAGGGGAATTTAGATCAGGGAAGGGTTTTGTTCATTTATTTGATGAAGATGGGAGAATCATAAATAAATATAAAATCTAACCAGAAAGATCCAGGAGTGAAAGAGTGAGTGAATACAAATGAGAGAAAGGTGTAATCAATGGAGCAAGTTACCGCAGGAAGTAGAAAGTGATGGAATTCCCTGTACTGAGTGATTACCTTAAGTGAGAAGAGGGACACACACATACATTCACACACAAAGGGGAAAAAAATAGGAGTGGTACAATGTTTTGTACATTTTATGATGAGAAGTGCATGGCGTTCCTCCTGATGGCTTCTGTATTTTCCATGAAATCCATTTATTCATTTGACATATATTTATTGAATGCCCACTACAAGCCAGAAGCTCTGCAAAGCACATCATCCAGAGAGCAAGAGAGTGACTACTCTCAGGAAAACTCACTGCCCTCAGGGAAGGCATTTTTAATAAATTTAAAAAAAAAATTTTACTTAAAAATTTTTATTTACAGTTTTAAGAAGAGAGAACCTGAACAGAAATCTGCTTATTGTGTCTTTTAGTTTTATTTAATATATATGTAACAAAGTGGAATTCATTTTGGGAGTTTACATTATGGAAACTATGTATCATATTCAAGAACATTAAAAAAAAATGCAGAAAAACAGAATTCAGGAAAACTCTACCTGTGATTTCACTAGACAATCATTATTTATATTTTTACTCATGATCCACCAGTTTTCATGCATACATTAAAAAACTTAACCATTTTCCTCTACATAACATATAGAGTTTCTCCATACTGTTTTAATATTATTTGAATGTAATTTTTGACGAGGTACTATATTCACATGGCTCAAAATCCAAAAGATTCATAAGGGTAAACCTTGAAAAGGCTCTTCCCCTCTTGGATACCAGTAGACACATACACAGTACGTAAATTAGTCTCTAGCCTCTGAGTCCTCACCTGTGAACAGGTGAATTGGCAACTTCCCTCCCTCTCATTCAACCTCCTATAACACAGCCTGGGCTTTCCTGCATCAGGGCTCCAGAGGGATTGCCTTCAGGAGCCACTAGGGTGATCTGCCAATGTATTGTGTTCTAAACTCCTAACACGCCTGCTGCTGCTCTTATTTCTGTAGGTAACAGTGGTAAGGGTAACCTTGGTTTCAGTGGTTACACTAGCATCACACCTCCTGCCATGGACATTTCAGGGGCTGTTGCTGTTGCTCTAGCTAGGAATGATCATCTGATGTCATCTAAAATGGCCCATCTTTGAGCCAAAGTGGATGCTGTTAATAATTACACAAGGACAACAGGTAGAAACTGCTTGAGCAAAATGGCACCTATGGTCACCTTATTATAGCAGGGGCTCTCTGCTCACTGGTAGTAGATTTATTTCCTTGATTGCTTACAGCCTGCTTTCTTAAAGACCTCAGAAAAAGTCCATCTGAATGAAAAAAACATATTAAGGTACTGTGGAGTGCCAAGTCCACCCAGATCATCCTTTGATACCGACAAGACCTGGACACTTGGGTGGGTGAGAATTAGTGCTTGCTCCCCTCTTGCCAGAGTCTTAATTCTGATGCTGTGGTGTTTGTTGTAGGCTGTCAATAGTTCTAGAACTCCTTTTCCCTTTAATGCTAAGAAGTCCACCAAGACTGTACAAACTGAAGCTGAAGGCAACAAAGGACAGCCCATGGGTGGGCAGGAGTGATTGCCAAGGGCCTAAGATTACAACTGTGGTTTTCCATTAAATGTCAAAAAATCTAACATGTAAGGAAAAGTGTGGTGACAGATGCTTTGGCTGTAAATTGTCATTGTGTTTTTATTGTTTATTACTTGCAGATCATAGATAAAGGAAATTTGGTTTGGTTTATAACATTTGGTTTATAACGTTATAATATATGAAGGGTAACAAAAATTAAATTAGCAAAATGAATTTAAAACAACTTCTGCAAACATTTTGAGACTAGTATATTTAAAACTAAGTTTTTACTTAATTATTTTTATTTTGATTGTATGTTCATGCATAATTCACAGAAGACACTAGAAATAATATCTTTATGGCTCTGCCTGACTTGATCCAGACATTGGCAAGCAATTGTTAGAAAGACATTGATCAACTAAATTCATATATTTTAAGTATCTGAAAAGTTAAACTGGAAACTGAAAAGCCAGGCTTGTTATGCTTCACAAAGATGCCCAAGCATTGGGTTCTTTACTGTGGAATTATTTCACATAGCTCTCTTGAGCTCTAAGCATTAGGCCATCTACCACAACTAAATGTTATAATCAATTCATAGATGAACTCCTAAAGAAAACGAATGTTCCCAAATTCCATAAAGATTGACGATGACCGTGAAAGGATGACATATATTTTGTGACAGAGCAAGATTTCTTATCTGTCCTGGGAGCCATTGACTGCAGACACATTGCTATTCAAGCAGTGGTAGTTAATGATTTAATCTTTATTAATAGGAGAAAAGATTCCATTTGTTTAATATGCAGGTTATTTTTGATGCTAAATGCAACGTAATTGATGTAATTTAAAAGTTCCAGGGATAATGTCATGATTAATTCATCTGTAAACAATCTGGCATCTTTCATTTTATTGAGGCAGGCAAATTTTTTTAACTAGCTGAAATGTGGGTAAGAACATTTATGACAACAATTATCATTTAAAAATATAATGCAGTGTGAAAGATGAATGTCCTATAGGGCATTTTGCATTTGCTGTAAGGTCTTAAGAGCTGTAATTCGGCATGATTCATTGTCTCTGTATGAAAGAAACAGGAGGACAGCATAACTAGCCTTGTGTCTTTGGGCTGAATGAGGTTTTAGAATTTCATGAGAGAGGTTACTGAGCATATTTCAAGGGTCAGTTTCTTGAGAGTTTTGCTGCCCCTATGCAACTATTCATTCATTGTATCATTTATTCACCCATTCAATAAATATCATGAAGTGCCTTTTAAAGGACAAGTTTAAAAAGACCTCTTTCTGTAGATTGTGGAGAGTCATGGGAACACTATTATTTTAAGTAGATAACCTTGGAGATTTGAAAGGGATCACACTAGAGGCACAGAGAAAGTGGATAGGATTCTGTTGATATCATCTGGGGAAGAGATGGGCTATGGCTGAAACTTGAGAGTGAATGGGACAATTCAGCATACATTTGCTGTATCAGAAGCATACAGATCAAAGGCACAGGGGAATTTTAGCATATCATGAAATGAGGGTTATGTAAGGGGCACAGAGAGAAGGGCCCATAAAGATGACAAAAAAAGAAATGGTGAGAGAAACACTTGGATCATTAAGGGGGTGTTGTCACAAAATCCAAGGAATGAGTGACCAACAGAAGGTTCTAAGGATGTGGCAGGAATAAGAAAGATGGCTTTAACCATGAAGTCATCATCCGTGACTTTGTAAGAGCAGTGTCAGTGGACTCCTACTAGTAGAACACAGATGTCAGTGGGTAGAGTAGTGGATGGAGTTGGGAGTTGAGAAAAGGAGGTGGCGTGTTGATAGTTATGTCTTGCAGAGAGTAAAGCCTGGATACTGAATGCCCTGGATCCTCAGCTTGCCATCGACCATGGCCAAAGTTGTAGTTGGATATGTACACGAAGGACAAAAAGTAGGCCAATGGTTGTTTATTATTGGCTAAAGCTTTTACTCCAAACTCCAATGTATTTTTCTATGGAAGTAGGCTGAGTTAATGAGGCAAACTCTTCAAATACAGGTCTGCTTGTAAAACCAGTTGGGGCAGTGAATCGGGGGGCGGGGATAAACTTTAGGGGTTTCACTTGTGAAGAAAGATTAAACATGGAATAGAGTCACATATCCACAGAACAGGTTCAAGCAAGTGGACTTTTGAGAGGGTGGGGGAGTTAGGGGATGTTTGTTTCATATAATAAACATAACACTTTCTAAGTTCTTTACAAATGTTAACTATTTAAATGGTTTTATTTTCAAATTCCATGAGGTAAAAATTGTTATAGATGAATAAACAGAATCACAGCAAGAGTAAGTACATTGCCCAATGTCACACTGCTGTGAATAGAAGAGCCAGGATTTGAACTTAGGCAGTCTGGCTGCAGAGTCCCTGCTCTTAACATGCTATATTGCATAATTTGGGGGGTTACCATAAGGACATAGAGTAGTGATTGAAAGTTATCATTTGGGATCTCCTGGATTCAATCTTGCTTAATAATAACTAAAGAGGTGCTTCAATTTAGAACTGTAGAAATACAGCAATAGTTTAATTTTGAAACACTGACTCACATCATGTAATGAGTTTCTTCACCAATTTATATGTAATGTTAAAAATAATATCAGCTGCAATTATGCTGATTCATTGTTAGCCTTCAGTTTCTAAAATGGATCACCTTCAAGAATGAGAAATTCAGGACTAGAAGAGAATATAAACGTTTTACAATGGGCATGAAGAAAAATGGGATAATGAGATGGGGATTCAACTGCAGACTAGTAAAAGGCATGTTAATGAGCTACGAAGCCTGTCTGAGTCTGAATAGCAAACACTGGCGGTAGACCAACTGGTCTGGCTTTCAGGAGCAACAGTCAATAAAGAGGAACCTATGTGCATGTGTATCTGTGTGTCTGTGTATCAGGGGTTGGGGAAACAAATGATCCTGTCTTTTCAGGGTTACTGAAGGGAAATGCAGTGAGGCAGATGGAAAAGAGAGCAGTTGGAATTTTAGGAATACATATTTACATAGTTTTGTACAGTTCAGTAATAATCCAGATAAATTGCCTGGGCCAGATGGTTGGTTTATCCAGCCATGCTGTGTGCCTTTTTGTATGCAAATGAAATGTCTACATATCAGGAGAGGCTTGGGAAGAGTCCAAAAGGAAGCGGCCAATTTAACCTAACCTAAAAGGTGATAAATTTAGGGCCCAGAGAGGAGGATATTGGAGGTTGAAAACATTGTTTCCTAATATGTCCTAGTGATTTAATGTTAATAAATGAATGTGAACTCACTGATCACCTAACTGTTCTCTAGTAGATGTATTATGGAGTGGTCTTTTGCATAAGTAGGTGGCAGAAGAGGCCAATAAAACTACAGTTTTCCTTCAATTTTTGGTTTATTCAAACCATTTCAACTTTAATTTCCCAAAAACTAATCATTGGGAGGAAATTAAGAAGCCCCTAAGTGGTTAAGAAATTGCAAATTCTCACACTAGCCTCATGGAAATGCCTGGCAGATCAAAGTTAGCTGTATCAAAAGTATAGCTGACCAGAGTGGGAAGGAGGCCTGAAATCCTGATGAAACTAATGACATCTATGTCACCCAAAGGCCCTGCCACCCTCAGTAACTGTGTTCTTTATCAAGTTATTCTCTCTCCTTGAACCTGGGTGGGTGTGAGGGATGTGACTCTCATAGTTTGGCCAGTGCCTACCTTAAAAAGAACTGAAAATCAAATGCTGCTGCTATTGATAATTTAGGACCAAGGAAGTATGTTAATGAGTCATCTAGGATTAGGGATAAAGCAAAATGTGAGAGAGAGAAATGTTCAAATAGAATAAATTATGGGTAAGCAAAGGATTTCTCTGGGAAAAAAGAGGCGTCTAGAGCAGAAATTCCATGAGTGGGAGCTCAAGCAGCCCTTGAGATTGATAGACAGAAACTAGTTATCTTGGTGGAATGGGTTAAGTGGTCTAATCATCTTGGTTAACTTTCCTTTCCCCCGGCCCCCTTCTCTTAATTCACTTTGAACCCCCGCCACAGAAGTAAGCACATGACCTAAGCCTAGCCAATGATATAACTCCATCTGTCTGGCAACAGTGATTGGTCCAAAGAGTAGGCATGTGACCCAAGCAGGTCAATCAGATTTTTCTTGTGATTGGTATTTGGGCATTGATGAGAAGAAATTCTTTTCCCACTGGGAGTTGCTAATGCAGCTGCGGGTGGTAGGTATGCTTCCCTGGTCTCTGTGGAGTAAGGCTACCGGTAGTAGGAGAGAAAGAGCTATTGATACCTCTCAAAGAGAAACAAATGTAGAAAGTTCTCCATTTCTGTGTCTAGCCTGTCTTGAGTTGGTTACTGGCATCTTTCAGGTCCCACTTTTAAGTCCTATTCTGGTCTATGCAAAATTAGCCCCCTAAAAATAACCATTCTTCCCCCACCCCACCCCAGCTATCCAAGTGTGTGATTTTTGAAAGAAAAACATTGGTAAGTAAAACAGTGGTTTAAAAAAATCAAATCATAGAAGGCTGTGGTCAAAAGGAGAGATTTTATTTTATTTTATTTTTTTAATTCATAAACATTGGTAATTAAAACAGTGGTTTAAAAAAATCAAATCATAGAAGGCTGTGGTCAAAAGGAGAGATTTTATTTTATTTTATTTTATTTTTTAATTCATAAACATTGGTATTAGAGGCGAACTTTTACAACATTGAGTCCCACCAATTCATTTTTTAGAGGATGAAGTCAATGCCCAAATAGAAAACCTAATTGACTTGCCAGAAGTCAGTTAATTGTACAGAAAGTCTAGAAGAACGCCCAAGACTCCTGACTCCTATCAGCGCTCTTTTCACTGCACCAGACTCCATTGTACATCCAGGTGTGTGTGTGTGTGTGTGTGTGTGTGTTTTAAAATTAATTAATTAATTTATTTATTTTTGGCTGTGTTGGGTCTTTGTTTCTGTGCGAGGGCTTTCTCTAGTTGCGGCGAGCGGGGGCCACTCTTCATCGCGGTGCGCGGGCCTCTCACTATCGCGGCCTCTCTTGTTGCGGAGCACAGGCTCCAGACGCGCAGGCTCAGTAATTGTGGCTCACGGGTGCAGGTGCTCCGCGGCATGTGGGATCTTCCCAGACCAGGGCTCGAACCCGTGTCCCCTGCATTGGCAGGCAGATTCTCAACCACTGCGCCACCAGGGAAGCCCCCAGGTGTGTGTTTTTGTATGACTTGTTTGGAGGAAATATCTCCATGCCCTCTCTCTATCACAAGGGCCCCCCATGCTTTCAAAGGTGCCATCTTGACAGCTGTGTGCGTCCATCCTTCAGCTCTTTCTAACACTCTCACTGCCGATGTGCTCATCTGATAACCATGTGCCACTTCCTCCAGATTTCCACAAAGAATACCCAGTTTCTCATCTCCAAGCAGCACAGCTTCCCTCTGTTACCACTAACCAGACAATTCTATTTCTCCCGGCCTCCAAATACTGCTGTACTTATAGTGTTCCCACATAATGCCCTGTGAACAGGTCTCTATAACCCACGTGTGGCAGAGATTGGGGAAAATCAGTTAGGTTCTGTTTTAGGCATCAGGGACATAGCAGTGAACAACCCAGACAAAAATCTCTGTCCTTGTGGAGCTTCTATTTTAATCAGAAGAATAAACAATAAATTGGATTAACAAATAAAACATAAAGTGTGTTAGTGATAAGAACAATGAAGAAGAAAATCAAGCAGGGAAGGAGGTCAGTGGAAGTGACCAGCATCTGGAGGCTGTGAAAGCCAGGCCTGGCTTCACGGAGAAATTGGTTAAGAGTTGGACTTTCAGGTTAAGTGTGCCAAAGGCTGAGAGGGAAGAAGAGGGAGGGGAAAAACATGGGGAAAGCCTAGGGTTGAACGGGGGATAAGCATTTTCAGGGGGCAGAGGGGAAATGAGCCTGTATGAGTCTGACTTATTTTCAAAGATGTAGGAGGAGTGTGGGATAGATTCGCATCACAGGGGATGCTGAAACCAAAGTAGAGGCCTCCATCACTCATCTCAATTAGTGAGATTCTGACACTGTGCTAGGCTATAACATCCTCATTGAGAAACTGAGCCCAGAGAAAGGGATTGAATTTGCCAAGCCTATACCATTAGTAAGTGGCAGAATAAAGTGTGGGAGTTAAAGGTTCCTTCCTTCTTTCCTTCTTTTTCTCCTTCCTCCCCTCCTTCCTTTCCTCCTTCCTTCCCTTCTTCCTGCCTTCTTCCCTCCCTCCCTCCCTTCCTTCCTTCCTGAATTCCTGAATTCCTTTTAAATTCCCCTGATCACTAAATTAGTTCTTCTTGTGACCTGAAGATTTCTTGTGATTTAGGTGAGATTCATTTGCTCTGGAAATTAAAGACAATAGGCAAGTCAGCCTTTGATATTTTCTTCCCCGGACTGACTGACACCAACCTATTAAATATTTTGGATGGAGGTGCAGGACTAGGTAAATGCACACTAACAAGGCCTTTTAGACTCTTTCCCTAAATTCTTTTTTTTTTTTTTTTATCCACACACACACACTGTATTTTATTTTTACAAGAGATAAATAGACTGACACCAAGCATTGTACATGGATGACCACAACAAAAGCAACAATGATTGCAATTACTAAACATGAAACACACTCATACTATGTCATAATATTGACATTCAGTCCAGTAATCCTCCACTGTAACAGCTCCTTTACTTTGCAGTGAAAATTGATTTGTATATTCTTTGCCTCTGAGTCCTTGTGGGATTTTTTTTTTTAAAATTCAGACAGAAAGTCACAAAAATTATACTCATCCTCATCAGTTCACTCAGTCCCATGTAATTAATTTTTTTTTTCATCTTGATCTTTTGTTAGCACTTTTATGAGTTCATCAGTTTTTCATTAGAGTTCTGAAAATGCTTATTCATTCAGTTCAGCAGTACAGTCAGTTACCAGAAACCTGTACTTGTCAGAGTCTTTTCCATGAATTTCTTGAAGATGAAACCCTTTTATAGGAACATATTTGCAAAATCATCAGAGTACACCCAGAACTGTCTGTAAATGACAAAAGACTTAAAAATGACCATGGTTAAAGATTTGATGAAAGTTCTTAATAATGCAGTTGACAAGAAAATTAGTTATTTCTGAGATATACATTTTAAAGTAATAACTAGAATTATTACTTATAACATTATACCAGAACATATAAGATTTTTAGAAGTTTCCTGTAATGTCTGAAACATTTATATTAACATATTTCCATACAAATACAAATATAAGATTTTTAGAAATTTCATGTAATGTCTGAAACATTTATATTAACATATTTCCATACATATTTCCATACAAATACAAATATAAGATTTTTAGAAATTTCATGTAATGTCTGAAACATTTATATTAACATATTTCCATACAAATAACCCAATGAAAGTTTAGTATTAGTTGTTTTGTTTGTTTTTTTATACTGCAGGTTCTTATTAGGCATCAGTTTTATACACATCAGTGTATACATGTCAATCCCAATCGCCCAATTCAGCACACCACCATCCCCACCTCACTGCAGTTTTCCCCCCTTGGTGTCCATGTGTCCATTCTCTACATCTGTGTCTCAACTTCTGCCCTGCAAACTGGCTCATCTGTACCATTTTTCTAGGTTCCACATACATGCATTAATATACGATATTTGTTTTTCTCTTTCTGACTTACTTCACTCTGTATGACAGTCTCTAGATCCATCCACGTCTCAACAAATGACTCAATTTCGTTCCTTTTTATGGCTGAGTAATATTCCATTGTATATATGTACCACAACTTCTTTATCCATTCGTCTGTTGATGGGCATTTAGGTTGCTTCCATGACCTGGCTATTGTAAATAGTGCTGCAATGAACATTCGGGTGCATGTGTCTTTTTGAATTACGGTTTTCTCTGGGTATATGCCCAGTAGTGGGATTGCTGGGTCATATGGTAATTCTATTTTTAGTTTTTTAAGGAACCTCCATATTGTTCTCCATAGTGGCTGTATCAATTTACATTCCCACCAACAGTGCAAGAGGGTTCCCTTTTCTCCACACCCTCTCCAGCATTTGTTGTTTGTAGATTTTCTGATGATGCCCATTCTAACAGGAGTGAGGTGATACCTCATTGTAGTTTTGATTTGCATTTCTCTAATAATTAGTGATGTTGAGCAGCTTTTCATGTGCTTCGTGGCCGTCTGTATGTCTTCTTTGGAGAAATGTCTATTTAGGTCTTCTGCCCATTTTTGAATTGGGGTGTTTGTTTCTTTGATATTGAGCTGAATGAGCTGTTTATATATTTTGGAGACTAATCCTTTGTCCGTTGATTCATTTGCAAATATTTTCTCCCATTCTGAGGGTTGTCTTTTCGTCTTGTTTATGGTTTCCTTTGCTGTGCAAAAGCTTTGAAGTTTCATTAGGTCCCACTTGTTTATTTTTGTTTTTATTTCCATTACTCTAGGAGGTGGATCAAAAAAGATCTTGCTGTGATTTATGTCAAAGAGTGTTCTTCCTCTGTTTTCCTCTAAGAGTTTTATAGTGTCCAGTCTTATATTTAGGTCTCTAATCCATTTTGAGTTTATTTTTGTGTATGGTGTTAGGGAGTATTCTAATTTCATTCTTTTACATGTAGCTGTCCAGTTTTCCCAGCACCACTTATTGAAGAGACTGTCTTTTCTCCATTGTATATCTTTGCCTCCTTTGTCATAGATTAGTTGACCATAGGTGCGTGGGTTAATCTCTGGGCTTTCTATCTTGTTCCATTGATCTATGTTTCTGTTTTTGTGCCAGTACCATATTGTCTTGATTACTGTAGCTTTGTAGTATAGTCTGAAGTCAGGGAGTCTGATTCCTCCAGCTCCATTTTTTTGCCTCAAGACTGCTTTGGCTATTCGGGGTCTTTTGTGTCTCCATACAAATTTTAAGATGATTTGTTCTAGCTCCGTAAAAAATGCCATTGGTAATTTGATAGGGATTGCATTGAATCTGTAGATTGCTTTGGGTAGTATACTCATTTTCACAATGTTGATTCTTCCAATCCAAGAACATGGTATATCTCTCCATCTGTTGGTATCATCTTTAATTTCTTTCATCAGTGTCTTATAGTTTTCTGCATACAGGTCTTTTGTCTCCCTAGGTAGGTTTATTCCTAGGTATTTTATTCTTTTTGTTGCAATGGCAAATGGGCGTGTTTCTATAATTTCTCTTTCAGATTTTTCATCATTAGTGTATAGGAATGCAAGAGATTTCTGTGCATTAATTTTGTAACCTGCAACTTTACCATATTCATTAATTAGCTCTAGCAGTTTTCGGATTCTCTATGTATAGTATCATGTCATCCGCAAACAGTGACAGTTTTACTTCTTCTTTTCCAATTTGTATTCCTTTTATTTCTTTTTCTTCTCTGATTGCCGTGGCTAGGACTTCCAAAACTATGTTGAATAATAGTGGTGAGAGTGGACATCCTTGTCTCGTTCCTGATCTTAGAGGAAATGCTTTCAGTTTTTCACCATTGAGAATGATGTTTGCTGTGGGTTTGTCATATATGGCCTTTATTATGTTGAGGTAGGTTCCCTCTATGCCCACTTTCTGGAGAGTTTTTATCATAAATGGGTGTTGAATTTTGTCAAAAGCTTTTTCTGCATCTATTGAGATGATCATATGGTTTTTATTCTTCAATTTGTTAATATGGTGTATCACATTGATTGATTTGCGTATATTGAAGAATCCTTGCATCCCTGGGATAAATCCCACTTGATCATGCTGTATGATCCTTTTAATGTGTTGTTGGATTCTGTTTGCTAGTATTTTGTTGAGGATTTTTGCATCTATATTCATCAGTGATATTGGTCTGTAATTTTCTTTTTTTGTAGTGTCTTTGTCTGGTTTTGGTATCAGGGTGATGGTGGCCTCATAGAATGAGTTTGGGAGTGTTCCTTCCTCTGCAATTTTTTGGAAGAGTTTGAGAAGGATGGGTATTAGCTCTTCTCTAAATGTTTGATAGAATTCACCTGTGAAGCCATCTGGTCCTGGACTTTTGTTTGTTGGAAGATTTTTAATCACAGTTTCAATTTCATTACTTGTGATTGGTCTGTTCATATTTTTTGTTTCTTCCTGATTCAGTCTTGGAAGGTTATACCTTTCTAAGAATTTGTCCGTTTCTTCCAGGTTGTCCATTTTATTGGCATAAAGTTGCTTGTAGTAGTCTCTTAGGATGTTTTGTATTTCTGCGGTGTCTGTTGTAACTTCTCCTTTTTCATTTCTGATTTTATTGATTTGAGTCCTCTCCCTCTTTTTCTTGATGAGTCTGGCTAATGGCTTATCAATTTTGTTTATCTTCTCAAAGAACCAACTTTTAGTTTTATTGATCTTTGCTATTGTTTTCTTTGTTTCTATTTCATTTATTTCTGCTCTGATCTTTATGATTTCTTTCCTTCTGCTAACTTTGGGTTTTGTTTGTTCTTCTTTCTCTAGTTTCTTTAGGTGTAAGGTTAGATTGTTTACTTGAGATTTTTCTTGTTTCTTTAGGTAGGCTTGTATAGCTATAAACTTCCCTCTTAGAACCGCTTTTGCTGCATCCCATAGGTTTTGGGTCGTCGTGTTTTCATTGTCATTTGTCTCTAGGTATTTTTTTATTTCCTGTTTGATTTCTTCAGTGATCTCTTGGTTATTTAGTAACGTATTGTTTAGCCTCCATGTGTTTGTCTTTTTTACGTTTTTTTCCCTGTAATTCATTTTTAATCTCATAGCGTTGTGGTCAGAAAAGATGCTTGATATGATTTCAATTTTCTTAAATTTACTGAGGCTTGATTTGTGACCCAAGATGTGATCTATCCTGGAGAATGTTCCGTGCGCACTTGAGAAGAACGTGTAATCTGCCGTTTTTGGATGGAATGTCCTATATATATCAATTAAATCTATCTGGTCTATTGTGTTATTTAAAGCTTCTGTTTCCTTATTTATTTTCATTTTGGATGATCTGTCCATTGGTGTAAGTGAGGTGTTAAAGTCCCCCACTATTACTGTGTTACTGTCAATTTCCTCTTTTATAGCTGTTAGCAGTTGCCTTATGTATTGAGGTGCTCCTATGTTGGGTGCATATATATTTATAATTGTTATATCTTCTTCTTGGATTGATCCCTGGATCATTATGTAGTGTCCTTCCTTGTCTCTTGTAACATTCTTTATTTTAAAGTCTATTTTATCTGATATGAGTATAGCTACTCCAGCTTTCTTTTGATTTCCATTTGCATGGAATATCTTTTTCCATCCCCTCACTTTCAGTCTGTATGTGTCCCTAGGTCTGTAGTGGGTCTCTTGTAGACAGCATATATATGGGTCTTGTTTTTGTATCCATTCAGCCAGTCTATGTCTTTTGGTTGGGGCATTTAATCCATTCACGTTAAGGTAATTATCGATATGTATGTTCCTATGACCATTTTCTTAATTGTTTTGGGTTTGTTTTTGTAGGTCCTTTTCTTCTCTTGTGTTTCCCACTTAGAGAAGTTCCTTTAGCATTTGTTGTAGAGCTGGTTTGGTGGTGCTGAATTCTCTTAGCTTTTGCTTGTCTGTAAAGCTTTTGATTTCTCCATCAAATCTAAATGAGATCCTTGCTGGGTAGAGTAATCTTGGTTGTAGGTTCTTCCCTTTCATCACTTTAAGTATATCATGCCACTCCCTTCTGGCTTGCAGAGTTTCTGCTGAGAAATCAGCTGTTAACCTTATGGGAGTTCCCTTGTATGTTATTTGTCGTTTTTCCCTTGCTGCTTTCAGTAATTTTTCTTTGTCTTTAATTTTTGCCACTTTGATTACTATGTGTCTCGGCGTGTTTCTCCTTGGGTTTATTCTGTATGGGACTCTCTGCGCTTCCTGGACTTGGGTGGCTATTTCCTTTCCCATGTTAGGGAAGTTTTCGACTATAATCTCTTCAAATATTTTCTCTGGTCCTTTCTCTCTCTCTTCTCCTTCTGGGACCCCTATAATGCGAATGTTGTTGCGTTTAATGTTGTCCCAGAGGTCTCTTAGGCTGTCTTCATTTCTTTTCATTCTTTTTTCTTTAGTCTGTTCCGCAGCAGTGAATTCCACCATTCTGTCTTCCAGGTCACTTATCCGTTCTTCTGCCTCAGTTATTCTGCTATTGATTCCTTCTAGTGTAGTTTTCATTTCAGTTATTGTATTGGTCATCTCTGTTTGTTTGTTCTTTAATTCTTCTAGGTCTTTGTTAATCATTTCTTGCATCTTCTCAATCTTTGCCTCCATTCTTATTCCGAGGTCCTGGATCATCTTCACTATCATTATTCTGAATTCTTTTTCTGGAAGGTTGCCTATCTCCACTTCATTTAGTTGTTTTTCTGGGGTTTTTTCTTGTTCCTTCATCTGGTACATAGCCCTCTGCCTTTTCATCTTCTCTGTCTTTCTGTAACTGTGGTTTTTGGTCCACAGGCTGCAGGACTGTAGTTTTTCTTGCTTCTGTTGTCTGCCCTCTGGTGGTTGAGGCTATCTAAGAGGCTTGATGGGAGGCTCTGGTGGTGGGTAGAGCTGACTGTTGCTGTGGCAGTCAGAGCTCAGTAAAACCTTAATCCACTTGACTGTTGATGGGTGGGGCTGGGTTCCCTCCCTGTTGCTGTGGCGTCAGAGCTCAGTAAAACCTTAATCCACTTGACTGTTGATGGGTGGGGCTGGGTTCCCTCCCTGTTGGTTGTTTTGCCTGAGGCAACCCAACACTGGAGCCTACCCGTGCTCTTTGGTGGGGTTAATGGCAGACTCTGGGAGGGCTCACGCCAAGGAGAACTTCCCAGGACCTCTGCTGCCAGTGTCCTTATCCCCATGGTGAAACAGAGCCACCACTTGCCTCTGCAGGAGACCCCCCAACACCAGCAGGTACGTCTGGTTCAGTCTCCCCCAGGGTCACTGCTCCTTCCCCTGGGTCCCGATGCACACATTACTTTGTGTGTGCCCTCCAAGAGTGGGGTCTCTGTTTCCCCCAGTCCTGTCACAGTCCTGCAATCAATTCCCACTAGACTTCAAAGTCTGATTCTCTAGGAATTCCTCCTCCCGTTGCCGGACCCCCAGGTTGGGAAGCCTGACGTGGGGCTCAGAACCTTCACTCCAGTGGGTGGACTTCTGTGGTATAAGTGTTCGCCAGTCTGTGAGTCACCCACCCAGCAGTTATGGGATTTGATTTTACTCTGATTGCGCCCCTCCTACCGTCTCACTGTGGCTTCTCCTGTGTCCTTGGACGTGGGGTATCCTCCTTGGTGAAGTCCAGGGTCTTCCTGTCAATGATTGTCCGGCAGTCAGTTGTGATTCTGGTGCTCTCGCAAGAGGGAGTGAGAGCACGTCCTTCTACTCCGCCATCTTGGTTCTCTTTAAAAGGAGAGATTTTAAAATTCAAAGACTTGAAAACATATCAGTTCAGAGAGATGGTGAGGTCTAACAAAAGGAATGACTGATAAAATCTTAAATCAGATTCTACTCATGTCAATATATTCTTCCTAAAGGCCATGGAAATGATGGGTCCAAACATGGGTGGAGAGTACCTTGCTGTTTTGTTTAGAAAATCATCCAGAGGGGCCACCTGAACCAAGATGGCAGAGTAGAAGGACATGCTCTCACTCCCTCTTGTGAGAACACCAGAATCACAACCAGCTGCTGGGCAATCATCAACAGGAAGACACTGGAACTCACCAAAAAAGATACCCCACATCCAAAGACAAAGGAGAAGCCACAATGAGATGGTAGGAGGGGCGCAATCCCAGTAAAATCAAATCCCATAACTGGTGGGTGGGTGACTCAGAGACTGGAGAACACTTACACCACAGAAGTCCACCCACTGGAGTGAAGGTTCTGAGCCCCACGTCAGGCTTCCCAACCTGGGGGTCCGGCAATGGGAGGAGGAATTCCTAGAGAATCAGACTTTGAAGTCTAGTGGGAATTGATTGCAGGACTTCGACAGGACTGGGGGAAACAGAGACTCCACTCTTGGAGGGCACACACAAAGTAGTGTGTGCATCGGGACCCAGGGGAAGGAGCAGTGACCCCAGGGGAGACTGAACCACACCTACCTGCTAGTGTTGGAGGGTCTCCTGCAAAGGCGGGTGGTGGCTGTGGCTCACCATGGGGACAAGGACACTGGCAGCAGAAGTTCTTTGAAATACTCCTTGGCATGACCCCTCCCAGAGTCTACCATTAGCCCCACCAAAGAGCCCAGGTAGCCTCCAGTGTTGGGTTGCCTCAGGCCAAACAACCAACAGGGAGGGAACCCAGCCCCACCCATCAGCAGTCAAGGGGATTAAAGTTTTACTGATCTCTACCCAACAGTCACCTCTACCCACCACCAGTCCCTCCCATCAGGAAACTTGCACAAGCCTCTTAGGTAGCCTCATCCACCAGAGGGCAGACAACAGAAGCAAGAACTACAATCCTGCAGCCTGTGGAACAAAAAACACATTCACAGAAAGATAGACAAGATGAAAAGGCAGAGGGCTATGTACCAGATGAAGGAAAAAGATAAAACCCCAGAAAAACAACTAAATGAAGTGGAGATAGGCAACCTTCCAGAAAAAGAATTCAGAATAATGATAGTGAAGATGATCCAGCACCTCGGGAAAAGAATGGAGGCAAAGATCGAGAAGTTGCAAGACACGTTTAACAAAGACCTAGAAGAATTAAAGAACAAACAAACAGAGATGAATGATACAATAACTGAAGTGAAAACTACACTACAAGGAATCAATAGCAGAATAACTGAGGCAGAAGAACGGTAAGTGACCTGGAAGACAGAATGGTGGAATTCACTGCTGCAGAACAGAGTAAAGAAAAAAGAATGAAAAGAAATGAAGACAGCCTAAGAGACCTCTGGGACAACATTAAACACAACAACATTCGCATTATAGGAGTCCCAGAAGGAGAAGAGACAAAGGACTCGAGAATATGTTTGAAGAGATTATAGTCGAAAACTTCCCTAACATGGGAAAGGAAATAGCCACCCAAGTCCAGGGAGCACAGCGAGTCCCATACAGGATAAACCCAAGGGGAAACACGTCGAGACATATAGTAATCAAATTGGCAAAAATTAAAGACAAAGAAAAATTATTGAAAGCAGCAAGGGGAAAATGAAAAATAACATAGACGGGAACTCCCATAAGGTTAACAGCTGATTTCTCAGCAGAAACTCTGCAAGCCAGAAGGGAGTGGCATGATATACTTAAAGTGATGAAAAGGAAGAACCTACAACCAAGATTACTCTACCAGGCAAGAATCTCATTCAGATTCTATGGAGAAATCAAAAGCTTTACAAACAAGCAAAAGCTAAGAGAATTCAGCACCACCATATCAGCTCTACAACAAATGCTAAAGGAACGTCTCTAAGTGGGAAACACAAGAGAAGAAAAGGACCTACAGAAACAAACCCAAAACAATTAAGAAAATGGTCATAGCAACATACATATCGATAATTACCTTAAACGTGAATGGATTAAATGCTCCAAGCAAAAGACACAGGCTTGCTGAATGGATACAAAAACAAGACCCATATATATGCTGTCTACAAGAGACCCACTTCAGACCTAGGGACACATATAGACTGAAAGTGAGGGGGTGGAAAAAAATATTCCATGCAAATGGAAGTCAAAAGAAAGCTGGAGTAGCTATACTCATATCAGATAAAATAGACTTTAAAATAAAGAATGTTACAAGAGACAAGGAAGGACACTACATAATGATCAAGGGAACAATCCAAGAAGAAAATATAACAATTATAAATATATATGCACCCAACATAGGAGCACCTCAATACATAAGACAACTGCTAACAGCTATAAAAGAGGAAATTGACAGTAACACAATAATAGTGGGGGACTTTAACACCTCACTTACACCAATGGACAGATCATCCAAAATGAAAATAAATAAGGAAACACAAGCTTTAAATGACACAATAGACCAGATAGATTTAATTGATATTTATAGGACATTCCATCCAAAAACTGCAGATTACACTTTCTTCTCAAGTGCGCACGGAACATTCTCCATTATAGATCACATCTTGGGTCACAAATCAAGCCTCAGTAAATTTAAGAAAATTGAAATCATATCAATCATCTTTTCTGACCACAACACTATGAGATTAGAAATGAATTACAGAGGAAAAAACGCGTAAAAAAGACAAACACATGGAGGCTAAACAATACGTTACTAAATAACCAAGAGATCACTGAAGAAATCAAAGAGGAAATCAAAAGATACCTAGAGACAAATGACAATGAAAACACGATGATCCAAAACCTGTGGGATGCAGCAAAAGAAGTTCTAAGAGGGAAGTTTACAGCTATACAAGCCTACCTCAAGAAACAAGAAAAATCTCAAATAAGCAATCTAACATTACACCTAAAGGAACTAGAGAAAGAAGAACAAACAAAACCCAAAGTTAGTAGAAGGAAAGAAATCATAAAGATCAGAGCAGAAATAAATGAAATAGAAACAAAGAAAACAATAGCAAAGATCAATAAAACTAAAAGCTGGTTCTTTGAGCAGATAAATAAAATTGATAACCATTAGCCAGACTGATCAAGAAAAAGAGGGAGAGGACTCAAATCAATAAAATTAGAAATGGAAAAGGAGTTACAACAGACACCACAGAAATACAAAGCATCCTAAGAGACTACTACAAGCAACTCTATGCCAATAAAATGGACAACCTGGAAGAAACGGACAAATTCTTAGAAAGGTATAACCTTCCAAGACTGAACCAGGAAGAAATAGAAAATATGAACAAACCAATCTCAAGTAATGAAATTGAAACTGTGATTAAAAATCTTCCAACAAACAAAAGTCCAGGACCAGATGGCTTCACAGGTGAATTCTATCAAACATTTAGAGAAGAACTAACACCCATCCGTCTCAAACTCTTCCAAAAAATTGCAGAGGAAGGAACACTCCCAAACTCATTCTATGAGGCCACCATCACCCTGATACCAAAACCAGACAAAGACACTACAAAAAAAGAAAATTACAGACCAATATCACTGATGAATATAGATGCAAAAATCCTCAGCAAAATACTAGCAAACAGAATCCAACAACACATTAAAAGAATCATACAGCATGATCAAGTGGGATTTATCCCAGGGATGCAAGGATTCTTCAATATATGGAAACCAATCAGTGTGATACACCGTATTGACAAATTGAATAAGAAAAACCATATGATCATCTCAATAGATGCAGAAAAAGCTTGTGACAAAATTCAACACCCATTTATTATAAAAACTCTCCAGAAAGTGGGCATAGAGGGAACCTACCTCAACATAATAAAGGCCATATACGACAAACCCACAGCAAACATCATTCTCAATGGTGAACAACTGAAAGCATTTCCTCTAAGATCAGGAACAAAACAAGGATGTCCACTCTCACCACTATTATTCAACATAGTTTTGGAAGTCCTAGCCACAGCAATCAGAGAAGAAAAAGAAATAAAAGGAATACAAATTGGAAAAGAAGAAGTAAAACTGTCACTGTTTGCAGATGACATGATACTTTACATAGAGAATCCTAAAGATGCCACCAGAAAACTACTAGAGCTAGTCAATGAATTTGGTAAAGTTGCAAGATACAGAATTAATGTGCAGAAATCTCTTGCATTCCTATACACTAATGATGAAAAACCTGAAAGGGAAATTAAGGAAACACTCCCATTTACCTTTGCAACAAAAAGAATAAAATACCTAGGAATAAACCTACCTAGGGAGACAAAAGACCTGTATGCAGACAAGTATAAGACACTGATGAAAGAAATTAAAGATGATACAAACAGTTGGAGAGATATACCATGTTCTTGGATTGGAAGAATCAATATTGTGAAAATGAATATACTACCCAAAGCAATCTACAGATTCAGTGCAATCCCTATCAAATTACCGATGGCATTTTTTACAGAACTAGAACAAAAAATCTTAAAATTTGTATGGAAACAAAAAGACCCCGAATAGCCAAAGCCGTCTTGAGGGAAAAAAACGAAGCTGGAGGAATCAGACTCCCTGACTTCAGACTATACTACAAAGCTACAGTAATCAAGACAATATGGTACTGGCACAAAAACAGAAACATAGATCAATGGAACAAGATAGAAAGCCTGGAGGTAAACCCACACACCTATGGTCAACTAATCTATGACAAAGGAGACAAGGCTATACAATGGAGAAAAGACAGTCTCTTCAATAAGTGGTGCTGGGAAAACTGGACAGCTACATGTAAAAGAATGAAATTAGAACACTCCCTAACACCATACACAAAAATAAACTCAAAATGGATTAGAGACCCAAATGTAAGACTGGGCACTATAAAACTCTTAGAGGAAAACATAGGAAGAACACTCTTTGACAGAAATCACAGGAAGATCTTTTTTGATCCACCTCTTAGAGTAATGGAAATAAAAACAAAAATAAACAAATGGGACCTAATGAAACTTCAAAGCTTTTGCACAGCAAAGGAAACCATAAAGAAGACAAAAAGACAACCCTCAGAACTGGAGAAAATGTTTGCAAACGAATCAATGGATAAACGATTAATTTCCAAAATATATAAACAGTTCATGCAGCTCAATATTAAAAAAAAAAACAACCCAATCCAAAAATGGGCAGAAGACCTAAATAGACACTTCTCCGAAGAAGACATACAGATGGCCAAGAAGCACATGAAAAGCTGCTCCACATCACTAATTATTAGAGAAATGCGAATCAAAACTACAGTGAGGTATCACCTCACACCGGTTAGAATGGGCATCATCAGAAAACCTACAAACAACAAATGCTGGAGAGGGTGTGGAGAAAAGGGAACCCTCTTGCATTGTTGGTGGGAATGTAAATTGATACAGCCACTATGGAGAACAATATGAAGGTTCCTTAAAAAACTAAAACTAGAATTACCATATGATCCTGCAATCCCACTACTGGGCATATACCCAGAGAAAACCATAATTCAAAAAGACACATGTACCCCAGTGTTCATTGAAGCACTATTTACAATATCCAGGTCATGGAAGCAACCTAAATGCCCATCAACAGACTAATGGATAAAGAAGATGTGGTACGTATATACAATGGAATATTACTCAGCCATTAAAAGGAACGAAATTGGGTCATTTGTTGAGATGTGGATGGATCTAGAGACTGTCATACAGAGTGAACTAAGTCAGAAAGAGAAAAACAAATATTGTATATTAACGCATTTATGTGGAACCTAGAAAAATGGTACAGATGAACTGGTTTGCAGGACAGAAATTGAGACACAGATGTAGAGAACAAACGTATGGACACCAAGGGGGGAAAGCCACGGGGGGTGATGGTTGTGGTGGGATGAATTGGGAGATTGGGATTGACATGTATACACTGATATGTATAAAATGGGTGACTAATAAGAACCTGCTGTATAAAAAAATAAATAAAATAAAATTGAAAAATTAAAAAAAAAAAAAATATATATATATATACTCCCCCAAATCTAGTTTTAGAAGAATCAGATGACTGTGTATGTGTGGAAGAAATAATTTTTGAAACCTACAGAAGTAATTTTATCTAAATCATTAAACAATTTTTTCTGAAACAACAAAAAAAAAAGAGAATCCATTTATCAAAATAGGCATCAGGATTCCAGGTTCTGGAAGGAATTTCATTAGAAAATTACCTAGCATTATAATTCAGTGGATTTTCTTATTTTTTTCCCTCTTATTTAGAACCTGGGTTGCTAGACTGTTGTTCTCTTTCAGTTGGTGGTTTTCAAACTTGAGTGTGTATCAAAAACACCTGGAGGGTTTGTTAAACACAGATTGCTGGGTCCCATCCCAGCCTTTCTGATTCTGTAGGTCTAGGATGGAGCCAAGTATTTGCATTTCTGGGTGATGCTGAGGCTGCTGATGAAGGGCGCACACTTGGAGAGTCACTACTCAAGGACACAAGAAGTCACAACAATTAGATAAGTTTGGGTGAAATTAGCTCCTGTTTGTGGATCCCTATGGGGTTTAGTATTTACTTGCAGATCTTCACCTTTACCTAACACTTAGCATCGAGTCCTTAAAGCACTCTAAGAATGGAGGGGTAATGCTCTTTCAGAAAACTTTCAGTGTGACTTGTGACAGCATCACTTTGCTTAAAAGTACCGACACCAGTGTGCCAGGTGAGGCAGAACCTGCCGAACCACAGTGGGCTACCAGAAAAAGAGTTATTGCTGTAATTGACCTTAGCTCTCAGAATGTTTGAGTTGTTAAATTCAATAGCGCTTCGCTTCATTCCATAGGAATCTGGACCTTAATGCTGCACTCCTTAGTAATGTTCTCTGGCTTTTTAGGAAAGGACAATGGGAAACATCACTTATTGGGTGACCACTCACTGGGGGTATTGCAAGATCACACCCACTAGACATATATCTCATTGTCAGCGTCCTTGGGAGCTATAATTTGTGTAATGCATGAAACGCCTCTACCTGTTTTACTTGTAGTGCATTTAGACAGGGTTTTGGGTTATGGCTCAGATTTATTAATGTATGTTCTTGAGCAAGTTTTTTCTTATTTTCTCTGACTGGGCTCATTTTCCTCCTCTGTTAAGGGAATAATAATGCCTACCCTTAATTAGGGTTGCTCTGAAGATTAAATGGTATAGCTTGTAAAATGACTGGCAAGTAACAATAATTTAATTCTTCCCTTTTCTCTTTTCATCATTTGTGTAATAAATTTTTTAAATGAAAAAAAAAAAAAAAAGAAAAAGAAAATCATCCAGAGGGAAAGGACATTGGAGGTTGATAGAGCCCAGCAATGAGGACTTTGAGACTTGGTGTAAGAAGAGAATGTGCAATCAGAAGAGAAAGTCTGCTGAGCCATGATAGAAGATAAAGTACTGGAGGAAGCAGTGATAATGTAATGAGACCCACCAAATACCTCGAGTGTCAGGTTACAGGCAGAGCCGACTGTTTTAGATTTTATGGTTCAAATGGAAGGTTTTTGTTTGTTTGTTGTTGTTGTTGTCTATTTTGGGTAACAAAGAGAACACTTATAAACAAGATCAGAAGAGACTTCATCGAAATAGAACAACTTATGTCCAGGGAGAATGTGGCTTGTGAGGTCTTTCTACTTTGAATTTCCGCAGGGATGTGGAGATATTCCAAGGTCAATAGAATTCTCCCAATTAATAATAATCTCCACTAGGTGGCAGCATATTGTGATAAAATTTAATCCTAGTCTTTACACATATTTGCAGTATATTTAATTACCTCTGAAATCTTAAGAATTTGTTATACAAATTGGTATTTTCAGCATGTGGGTATATTAGAGAACCATTTCCTGCAGTTTCTTTCTTTCGTAGATGGGTCTGTGCCCAGGGCCACCAGATGTTGCAGGCTTTCCCAAAGCTCCTGATTAATCTGTGTGCTTTGGTTTGGGTCTATGGAGGGAAAGGACACCTTTTAAAATTGATCTTTTGAAAAAGAACATATTTATGAAATTTTCTCCAAGGTGCTTATAGGCTAATGGCTGACTAACATCTCTCACCTCATTAGCTTAGGCAGAATTAAAATGCTAGATATTTATTTTCCAGGCCACTGTGCTTACTCAAGTATCACACTGGTATACTTATGCACAAAGTCACTTGGTATTTGATTGGTAGCTTTCTCCTACATAACCATACATCATGTGGTGGCAGGAACCATGTGATTTATTCTAGTTATATAAACTATGGATTAGAATAGGCCCTGGCAAATAATAGTTGCTATAGGAATGTCTTTGAGTAACTGTATGGTCACAAAATATTTTATGTGATTACATATTCAATCATACCTGCAGAGCTAAAATATCGTCTGTCACTGGGCTCTGGGAAAACTTCAGTGAATATTTACCAGAAAGAAAAAAACAGGAAAAAAAGAAAGAGGTAACCAAGTTTAAATCTTAGACATACCTAAAATGAGTGATAATAGAGAATTTAGGTAGTAAGAAACTGTGCTAACTGGTTTCCAAACGAGGTAAAGAATATCACACTAGAAAAGCCCTGTATCTCAGAAGGTAAAACAATAACATCAAACCTCTCTCCTCTGCATTAAAAATGCCATCTGCATTTCAATGATACCATACTCCAAAGAATATGTTCTATCTACTAAGTTCGTTAGATAAGCCACATGTGCTGTGTTTCAAATCACAGAGTAATAAAAGTGATCTAGTTCTTTGATAGATTTGCATAATTCCCTAACTGTACTACCACTGATTCCCCTTGAGAAATATAGAGAGAGACTCTATGAAAAATAGAGTTTCTAAACTCCAATTTCCTGTGTGGATTGTGTTATTACTTTAAAGGAAAATAATCTCTAGCTGTTTTCTTCTTGTTGCCAGGATTTTTTCCAATTCCTTTATATATCTACCCTAGACTGTTCAATTTTCTCAGGCTCCTTAAAAATCATTCACGCCTTTCTACTCCTTTTCACTTGTTAATCTTGACCCAGTTTTCTCTTTGTCTCATATTTTACCTTCTTACCTTTATTCCATCTCTCCCCTTCTTAAACCCCCTAAATAAATTGTATTTCCAGGTTGTCATACATCTATCTGTTTTTCCCACCCAACAGCTTTTCCACAAAAGCTCAAGATGGACATAATTGAAGGGTGGCAGGCATTATATTTTTCCTAGGACACAAAGTTTGTAACAAAGATTAATTGTTCTTATATGAAATAACTAATTTGTTATACTTTTGGTAGCATTTTAAGTTAGAGCAGAGGTTATGATTGTAATCCCTGAAATGTACCAATTCTCAGTTTAAATTTATGTATTCATTCATTTTCTGAGTACACCACAGGGGTTTTGTATCTCTTTTATATCATATTGCCGCTAGTTCTCTTCCTAGTGGACCTAGACATCCATCTCTCCAGCAGTGTGGTCAGGAGATTAGGACTGTTACGAAAGAAATGCAAAGAGAAAGAATTAGTATTCTAAGTAGAATTTTGCAGTAAGTAAAATGTTAAAGACTTTACTAAAGAATGTCAAGAATCAAACCCAGAAATCTCAGATGAAGGTGTTTCTTCTTTAATGTAGAGATTTGACCCCTCCCATCAATGAGGGCTAGGCCTTAGGGTAGATTCACTGTTCTAAGGAATGAGGAGGATGGATTCGAGGAAAAGAAAGTCAGAAACTCTCCTAATAAAGCTGGGGGATTTTGAAAAGAATGAGAAAGGAGATAGGAAAAGCAGACAGTCAGACAAATGGGTCCTTATGTCTTTTCTCCAAGTCAAATAAGTCAGAGAGTCAATCTAGAAATGCCAAAGATGGGGGCTCTTGACTGAAATGGGGATTGGGACTCTGGGAGGGGTGTGTCACAGCAGGCTGCCCTGGGACAGCTTGAGGGTGGCACAAAAAGGCAAGCACAGTGGCCCAGTGTGGTTACGGAGGTGGCTGGCATTTAGCATGCTGAGTCACTCTTCCTTTCTGTGTAGCCTTATGTTCTAAGGGAGGACATAGATACTAAGTGAGGGAAGAGTGGGCAAGTCTGGACTGCCTAGCCCAGGGGCTCCATGAAGGATGTTACAGAAATGGAGAGAGGTCTGCAGTCAAAGTAGGAGTCAAGATGAGGTCAACTCAGCCATTGATCACTACTAGACCCTGACCGAGTCAGAGGAGGCCACCCTGTGAGTTCAACCCTCCTTCAGTTTAAGCCACCTCCTGACACGTTGGGGACGATGCAGAGGACAAGAGCACTGAGTGAAGACCAAAGGAGTGAGAGGATGCTATATGGATTCCAGAATGACTCCAATCTATGGGCATGAGGACATGCTAACCCAAGGTACCATGTGCGTATGAGAAAGAAGATTGAAGAAACCTGAAAATCTAACCAACTCTTAAGGATACTAGGAAAGACCTAATTGTTCAAACTAAGTTTTAAACTATATGAGTCAATTTTACATTTTTTCCCAAAATGGAGTTTAATTTGGGGGAGGGGGTAGAGGATCCTTGAAGATGATTTGATCAGTTATACAAAAAGAGAAGTCAGGTTCCTTTTGCACATCTAAGTAGCTGTGTGAGAAACTCTGCTACAAGTATTATTTGTGTCACAGTGGACAAGTCATTTCAAAACTGTTAGTATTAATTCACATTTTCATTTGGAAAAATAAATGAGTTAGACTACATGATTCTTAAGGTCTTTTCCAGTTGTGAGAGTCTATATGTTATGTGTAGTCTGTCCTTTTTATATAGAGGACAACAATGTCCCATTATTTTCATTTTTTTTTTTTATGTGATAGAATTAAACTGATGTATTGAGCTGGCCTCTTTCAGCCATGCTTGTGACCAGACTCATCAATTTTGAAGACAGCTAACCAAATCAAGGAATGTTGGGTTACAGCTGTAGAATAGAACAGAGGTGTCTACTCTGTAGAAACTGAACCTGTCACTTTGTGTTGATTGGTAAGATGCTCCAGCCAACTGTAAACAAATATTTTTCAGGGTCAGATTGCTGATCCCCTCATGTCCTTACCATGCCAGCCATGCCCAGCACAGCTCCAGCTGGGCCACAGAAAATTTTGTTTCTGAAACATGTCATTTCCCTATTGAAATCTATAACTTTCTTCATGCTGTTCCCATTTTTTTAATTTTTAAAAATTTCCTTCCTGACCATGCTACCTTCTTGGCTAACATTTGAAAATTTGATAAATTCCTAATTTTATTTCTAAATTTACCGTAAAAGCTACATTCTTTGTGATATCTGCTAAAACCCTGTTGGCCTAGCTATCTCCATAGCCAAGACTTTGGTTCTTCCTGACTTCTGGGATCTGTCTCTATTTCAGCATGTATGCATTCCACAGTGTTAAGGGTCCATCCACTCTTCTGGATGCTGGGGAACTTAACCCACATTGCATACTAACATATTATCAGATAATATCTGACACCAGCTCTGACAACAGACACAAATACTGCTCCATGAGCTCCTTGAAGGTCAGAAATGGTAACTTAGGCAGCCTTATCCCTGCTACGGTTCCTGGCCTCTTAAGGTGCTAGAGAAAATGTTGCACAGATAAATGGATAACTCCCATTTAATACCCAGACCTCCTCTTCCCATGTCTTGTTCTATTTGGTTCTCCTCATTTATGGCCCTTTTGTGTTTTCTTTTATTTACCCAGGCATCCCTTTAATTCCAGTTGCTCACTTTTAAACCAATCCTTCCCATTGGTTGAAAACAGTTTTGGCCAGTTTGTAGGTATGGCCAGTAATATGGGTTAACAGTTTATGTAAATGTTAGGCAGTTACATTTTAAATTACTTTTTGACCAAGCTTTTTTTTTTGCCCTAGGATAGTTATGCACAGATGAATATTACTTTCTTATTCAAAATACCAAAACTTAATTATTTCATCATGTTCACGATTATGATATGCTGTCATTTTAAATTTAATTATAAAAAGGGAGCAAGATACACAAAACTTGAATGTATAGAACTTTCCTTCCATAACTGAACCAGGGGTAGAACATAAGTCAGTTTTATTCCTCGCCTGAGAAAGCTAATATAACTTCCTCTATATCCACTCTTGTTATATGCAGTAGAATAAATAATAAGAAAGTAACTCTATTTGTAAAGGAGATGGTTCAGAAAACCTTGAATAGAAATTTCAAATAACATGGTAGTTACAAGCTGAGTGACTTGTTTGTCATGGAATCAATAAAGCTATATGTGAGAGGTGGTGGCAGAAAACTAGACAAAAAATTGTATAATACAGCAATAGAAATATACCTGGAAATGTTACGAAACGAATTTGAAACCTATTTCATTGCTTGAATGGAGTCTGAGTTCTGAATGATAAGAGAAAGCATTGTGTATTTTCTATCTGAATGATCTTTTGTAATTTAAACCACAAGAATATCATGTGACACTGCCCAGTGGGGATTATGCTGTGCACTCCGTGTGTTCTGAAACAGGCCCTGGGCTTGGAATTAGTGAAGTAATTGACAAATGTAAAGCTTCAGCGTGACACATAATTTAATTTGCAAATGTTGAAACAGAAACTCGGCATCTCAGAGGTGCACTGCTATCTTAGCTGGCATTTCTTCTTGCATCACAGTGCAATTGAGATGTGATTCTTTTCTTTCAAATTAAGTAACGTCCCAGTGCTGTTTTCTGAAAGATGCTGTTTTCTGACAAAGTTACTTTGTGCGTGGCCACTCTAGAAATGAGAATTGTGGTGAGGCCTCATATCCTCCCGACAGTTGGTTTACTTCCCAATTTATTCAGAGCAATAGTTTTGTTTTTAACCCCTGGGGTGAAATTTAGATTTCCACATGTGGAGAAGATCCAACAAGTTTGTAATGAGTAAAGGCACTTGAAAATTTTAAGAAGTCAGAGAGGGACAAAAGTTACTCCTTCATATTATAACTTTCCCAGTGAACTCTTTAGTTTGTCAGATGCAACTAGGAAAACCTGTTTCCGTATCCGAATTGCCTTTTTATGTTGTTTAAGGAATAAGAAATCTGACAGCATTCTCTACTCTCTGTCAGGGGAGAGACTTAAAGGAAGATGCAAGCAGTGTAATTACAATTGCATAATCTCAATATATAGTCATATACATATACGTGTATGTATGTGTACGTGTGTGTACACACACACAATTCTCAGGCTACTCCAATCTTCAGAGTCAAATGATTTTTGAGAGTTGGGAAAACAGCTATAGCAGTCAAAATTAGAACTTCAGAGAGAAAAAAAGCACAAATATAACATTAAAAGAGATTGTTCTATATTCTATTCCTTCTGCAGCATATTAGAAATAAGTTTTGCTAATTCAGTATATAATAACACATCTGGATATATATATATGTATATATAGAGAGAGACATGCATATATAACATACATATATATGTATATATCTTTATAAATTTCTTCATTACATGTTTGATCATTTTCAATATGGTAATGAAATGTGGTTTTGTAAGTAATTTTTTTCATATGAAATTAGTGACAATCAGGAAAATAAATGTCTATAATATGAGAAGGGAACATTACATTACAGGTATCATCATTAAAAATGCTTAGCTTAAATGATGGCTCTGACAACGAATGTGTGACAAATTAAAATCAACCATGAGTATGTGGGGTTATTCCGGTAATACTAAGTATAATTCAATATTGGTACCTTTATTAATGCAGTTAATCGCATCTCCAAGACAAAGATGAAAATTCATAATATCCCCTCCAAATTGGAGAGGGATTTGGTAAATTTCAACATCTATATCTTATATTATTTGTAGTTGGTTAAGTAGGAATAGAAAGACATTTCTTTAATTTGACAAGCCAGGAGTTGGCTCTTTTCCATACTGGGGCCTCCTTCTTCCCTATATGCTATTAGTTGTACATCCTACCGGTACTGACTCCTGAAAACCTCTCAAACCTTCATACCCCTCCAGTTCCACTGCTTATGCTCAGCTTTGTCTTTTATTATCTGTCACATAGACTATTAGAGTCACCTTCTAATTCTTTCTGCTATTTTTCTCACTCCCCTTCCATTGCTGTCAGAGTGATCTTTCCAAAGTGCAAACCTTATTTTATTTCCCTATTTACGAAAAAAGAATGGTTACTCAGCACCTGTTGAAGAAATTTCTAATTTCTGAACAGAACATACTAGACCTGGCATGTTTGGGTATCTGACCAACATCCCAACTTCTACCTTCTATCTTTGTCACATTACAGTGAAAGTTCCTACTAGATATTGATAATTTAATTTTTTGAGTGTCATCTCTCTTGTGACACTTTCCAGATGTCATCACTGTGGCTTAGAATGCTTTTCCTACTCTGTTTTTCCTCGAAGAGTCAAGATTTAATGCAAGCATCAACTCCTTTGAGAAATCTATGCAGATCCTAAGAAGTGAGAGAATTCTCTATGATTTCACAGTATCCTCATTTGGTCAGTAATACAGCAATTTCCATTATATGAGGCATGGTGGTTTATATCTCCTCGAGAGAAGGATTGTATTTCATTCAGTTTTGTATCCTTAGTACCAACACTGTGTCTGGGAAATAAAAGACACTGCTAAGTATATGTAGAAAGAATTGACTAATATTTCTCCTTGAATCGTGTTCATCATAAGGCTCCATGGAAATAAGAGCATCGTTCAGGAATACAGTAGTTGGCCCTCGGTGTCTACTGGTTCCTCATGTAGAGCTGAGGACCAGCTGTACTTTACCAGTTTATGTAAGGGACTTGAACATCTACAGATGTTGGTATCTGCACGGGTCCTAGAACCAATCCCCCTTGGATACCAAGGGACAACTGTGTGCTGTTTGGAGCTTCATAGTTCACATAAATTTTCTTTCTTTCCCTTTCTTTTTCTTTCTTTCTTTCTTCCTTCCTTCCTTCCTTCCTTCCTTCTTTCTTTCTTTCTTTCTTTCTTTCTTTCTTTCTTTCTTTCTTTCATAAGTCAGTTTATTTAAACTGAAAAACAACAACAAAAACAGAAACGGGGACTTCCCTGGTGGTCCAGTGGTTAAGACTCTGCACTTGCACTGCAGGGGGTGTAGTTCCATCCCTGGTCAGGGGAGTGAGATTCCCCCATGCCGTGTGGTGCGGTGCGGCCAAAAAAAAACCCAAACAGAAACAGTTCATCCATGTCCCCAGTCCCACCACCAGTCTGCTTTCTGTATGTATCTTGAGAATTTTGCCCAAATGGAATCACAAGCATTACAAAGTTTTTTTTCTTAAATATAAAAAACAAGGTAAGGAGCAGGTTGGGAGGGACCAACCTAGTAGTAGTGGTAGTTGAGAATAAATTAACAAAAAAATTTAGTATTACCATTTATTGGTGACAGAAGCTAAGTTTTACTTATGTCCCATGGGGAGAAAAAATTCCAGTGTAAACCATGAATCGAAGCAGTACTTAACTTGCAAGGCTATGAGCTTATGTATGTGTGTATGTATTTATTTATATTCCACATATATATAAGATCTTATGGTATTTGTGTTTCTCTATGTGACTTATTTCACTTTACCTAATGCCCTGGAGGTCCATCCATGTTGTTGCGTGGGGCAAGATTTCATTATTTTTTTATGGCTGAATAATCTTCATATATAATATCTTCTTTATTCATTCATCTGTCAAATGATACTTAGGTTGTTTCCATATCTTAGCTATTGTAAATAATGCTGCAATGATCATGGAGGTGGATATATCTTTTTGAATTAACATTTTCATTTTCTTTGTTAAATACCTAGAAGTGGGATTGCTGGATCATATGGTAGCTGTATTTTTCATTTTTGGGGGGCACCTCCATACTGTTTTCAGTAATATCTGCATCAGTTTACATTCCCACCAACAGTGCATGAGGATTCCCTTTTCTCCACATCTTTGCCAACATTTGTTATTTGTTGCCTTTTTAATAAATTGACAGGTGTGAGGTGATATCTCTTTGTGGTTTTGATTTGCATTTCCCTGATAATTAATGATGTAGAGCACCTTTTCATGTACCTTTTGGCCATCTTTATGTCTTCTTTGGAAAAATGTCTATTTAGATCTGCCCATTTGGGGGTCAGATTATTTGTTTTTTAGCTATTGAATTGTATGAGTTATTCATGTGTTTTGGATATTAGCCCCTTAATAGATATATAACTTGCAAATATTTATCCCATTTAGTAGGTTGCCTTTTCACCCTCTTAGTGGTTTCCTTTGCTGAGCAGAAAGAAGCCTTTTAATTTGATGTAGTCCCACATGTTGATTTTTGCTTTTGTTGCTTTTGCTTTTGGTATCAGATTAAAAAAATCATTGCCAAGACCTATGTCAAGGAGCTTACTGCCTATGTTTCCTTTTAAGAGTTTTATGGTGTCAGGTCTTATGTTCTAGTCGTTAATCAATTTTGGGTTGATTTTTGTGTATGGTGTAAGATAGTGGTCCAGTTTCATCCTTTTGCATGTGGCAGTTCAATTTTCCCAACACCATTTATTGAAGAGACCTTCCTTTCCACATTGTATATTCTTGGCTCTTTTGTTCTAAATTAATTGGCCATGTACATGTGGGTTTATTTCTGGGCTCTCTATTCTGTTCCATTGATCTATGTGTCTATGTCTATGCAAATACCATACTGTTTTAATTACTATAGTTTTGTAACATAGTTTGAAATCAAGGTAGCATGATGTTTCCAGCTTCGTTCTTCTTTCTCCAACTTGTTTTGACTATTTGAGGTCTTTTATGATTCCATACAGATTTTAAGATTGTTCTATTTCTGTGAAAAATGCCATTGGAATTCTGATAGGAATTAGACTGAATCTGTAGATTGCTTTGGGCACTGTGGACATTTTAACAATATTAATTCTAACAATCCGTGGGCACAGAAAGTCTTTCTATTTATTTGTGTCTTCTTCAATTTCTTTTATCAGTGTTTTATAATTTTCATTGTACAGGTGTTTCACCTTCTTGGTTAAATTTATTCCTAAGTATTTTATTCTTTTTGATGCAACTGTAAATGGGATTGTTTTCTTAATTTCTCTTTCTGATAGTTCATTGTTAGTGTATAGAAATGCAACCGATTTTTGTGTATTTACTTTGATCCTGCAACTTTACCAAATTTGTTTATTAGTTCTAACAATTGTTGATGGAGTTTTCAGGGTTTTCTCTATATAATATCATGGCATCTACAAAAAGTGACAGTTTTACTTCTTTCTTTCCAATTTGGATGCAGTTTATTTTTCTTGCCTCATTGCTCTGGCTAAGACTTTCAATATTGTGTTGAATAAAAATGGCAATAGTTGGCATTTGTCTTGTTTCTGGAACAACACAAGGATGTATTATCTCGGTACTGAAATCTATCTGGAATTCAGAATATTACCCTTTTGGATTCCCTAAAAGTATACTTTGAACCTATATAGGGAAATTTCTTACTGTTACTTTGTTCACTGGTTTATTTCAGCCAAGACGTGCCTTCAAGACAATCTGCCTGCCATATTCATAATCTCCACACAGATAGCACCCCAAAAAAGAGAAAGAGAACACCAGTGCCACTTATCTCTTCTATCCACATCCTCCTCAAACTTTACACTTTACTTGACTTTAATATCTTATCCTTCCCTGTAAAATACTCTTCTCTCTTCACCTCTATATCACTCTGCTCTCTGTTTTTCTTCTATTTCCCTGATTTATCCTACTTTAGGTCATCCTAATTTGCCCATGCTTTGATGTCTTTTATTCAACATTTTTTTAGCCATTATTTCTCTATAATCTCTATTTAAGAATAATTTTAGCTATTTATATGGTTTCAGCTTTTATTTCTGTGCTATTTCTTTTTACCCAATACATATTTCTAGATGTGACATCCCTCTTGTTTTCCAGTACAATCTACTTAGTTGATGGTATTTTCAAAAATATCCTAATAGCATCCCACACTAAACATGTACAAAAAAATTTGTCTTGTCCACAAATATGTTCCTATTTGTGGGTTTCCTAGTGTTGTTGGAGCATTATCCTCCAAATAACCATGGAAGAAAATTTCAGTGTTATTCATAATTTCTTATATTTCTCATCCATGTAATCAGAAAATAAATTACCATATTGTAAAGAACTCTGAAAGGTCTGAGATTGTTATCTTATTTATAAGCTAACAAGTTAGCCTACAATTTCACGGATGCTGGCAGAAGACATAGGACTCGAGGGTTAGAGACAAAAGGACTTTGTTACTCATGGGACAGCAGGCAGTATGATTTTTGTGTTCACATTCTTTCCCTTTGAGGACTCAGTCCCATGGGTGTGGTGCAGAGGAAACCCATGGATGCTGTACAAACAGTGGGTTTATTTCACAGCTGAGGACCACTGACCTTATGGAGAACAAATCTTCTATAAGGGATTTGCAAGCAAAACTACCGACTCTTTGGCCTGGTGAGAGACACCATCTCTGTCTTCCAAGAAGGTAGAAGTAAAATCCTCTTGAAAGATAGTCACAGACAAAAGGAGTAAGTGTCTCTGAGCTCAAAATATGCAGAAACACAAACCCATAAAGAATTGTCTCCCTATACGTATATCACCTCTCCTGTCTTCTATCCTTCATTCATTATTAGCTGCGTGAATTTAAACAAGTTACTTCTTTGTACCACGGTTTTCTCATGTTGTCAATGGGAATAATAATGGTACCTAAACTATAGTGTTATTGCAAAGAAATTTCATTGAGTTAACATATAAAGTTCCTGTAGCAGAGTCTAGCACATTAAAAGTGCTCTTTAAGTTTAGTAATTAGTATTATCATTATTGTCATCATTATTATATTTACTGCTACTTTTCCATTTCCATTGTCATTGGTTCTTAGCTTCTCCCCTTAGTCTACTATAGTATAATCTTACGATGATTCTGCCTCAAGGCTCTTACCTCCCCTGTTTACTCTTTCCTCTATTTCCAAAGCTTATTTCTTTAAATTATATGTGAGTGGTACTCATTCCATTCTTTCAGAAATTTGTGATGGTCCCAGGCTGTGTACAGAATTTGTCCTTCAGTATAGGATTTTGAGTCCCTTCTAATGACGTGATGCTAACTCTCTAACTTTTTTCTTTAATCTCCAGTACTTTTTATTTTGTGAACTGGTTATGCACATTTAGGCCTCCACACCTTTGCTCCCGCTGTTCCCTCAGCCTGAAATCCTTTAACTTTTTATCTTTACCTATGGAAATCCTTATAATATTACAAAGGTTCGTTCATGCCACTGATTCCTGAATACTCCCTTGCAAGCACACACTGCCTTGCTTATTTTCAGTACTTCTTTTGTCGTAAAATCATTTCTAGCTACGTGATCCGTATACTCATAATCCATCCCTGTCTTTATAGTCTTCCACTTTAACTTTCTACTCATCTAGTTACCTTGTTTCTGCTTGTCAGTATATTCCAATAATTCTTTTTAACCATATGAATTGATGTAGCAGGCTCACTTCCCGCAGCCTGGTAACTTCCTTTTGGATATTTGATTTAGATTGATTCAGCAACAGACTTTACCTTGCATTATTTTCCCTGAGCATTGCTGAGTCCTAGCTCTAGGATTGTGGCCTTACAAATCTAGAAGGAAATCATCAATGCATCACAACTCTACCCTCCACTGTTTTTGACCTAACACACATTTTTGTGTAGGTAGCTTGTCATCTTGATGATCAAATGAAAGGATAACCATCAAAAAGAAATCACTGGTAGTCAACACTACAAATACTAAGGCAGTGTTTTGATGAGCATAAAGAAGACATATAACTTTCTCAATGTAGCCTGTGTCAATTCAGAATGTAGGAGGAGATTTATTACAATTAAATCATTTACTATATATAATTATAGTTAATTAAGTAAAAGTGTAATAGAATTCAAGAGAAAAGACCAAAGGAAAAATCAGGGTAAAATTTAAAAATATGTCCTATGTGCTGATCTGAACTTTTAATGGAAATTAGATTACAACTCTAGATTTATTTCTTTTCTCAATTGCACAACTCTTCATTGTTTTTATGGAATGTGTTTAATCTCAGGGTGCAAGATTTCTTGAAAACCATAAGATGTATATTTCTTTGCATATCTTATAAAACCAAACTTATAGGGACTTCCCTGGTGGCACAGTGGTTAAGAATCCGCCTGCTAATGCAGGGGACACAGGTTCGATCCCTGGCCTGGGAAGATCCCACATGCCGCGGAGCAACTAAGCCCATGCACCACAACTACTGAGACTGCGCTCTAGTGCCCATGCGCCACAGTTACTGAAACCTGCGCGCCTAGAGCCCATGCTCCGCAACAAGAGAAGCCACTGCAATGAGAAGCCCACACACCACAACGAAGAGTAGCCCCAGCTCTCCACAGCTAGAGAAAGCCATGCGCAGCAACAAAGACCCAATGCAGCCATAAAGAAACAAACAAACAAACAAATAAATAAATAAAATAAAAAATGTATAGAAGGCAGTCAATGAATGGCCTTTGCTATATTGAAACAAAATAAATGAAAAAACAAAAAAATCAAAATCTGCCAACTTAAAATGCTACTGTTCATTAACACACACATCTAAATTTATAAAGGCAGTGATTGAAAGATTAGGTAAGATAAAATGTAAATTATTCTGTATATTAAAAAGCACTTGAAGCAAAATTTCACGTCAATCAACAAAATGAAAATAACATAAATGAGGACTAACATTAAGATAGAGGTTGTTAAAAATCAGAGCTAAGATGCATATGATCAAAGAGAATATTTGCTATAGAAAGAAAACAGGTAGAACATGAAAGAAAGAGTAAAAATAGTAAACATGTGAGTGTTGAAGGTCACAAAGTATCTTTCTAAAATTTGCCTCATACATATTTAGTACAACGAAAGGAAAGTATAGCACATGCCTTTTGAATATACGAGATGTCATGCCCGTCATGACCTGGGCCTTTGTAACCAGAGCAGTTGTCCTAGTTCCTGCCAAGATACTGGAGTGGGGTCTCAGCACAGGATACAGAGCGGTGGTAGGCTTCCTCTGGCTAGTCTGGCACTTGGATTAGCTATGTTACTACTACTCGTGAAGCATGAGATGTCAAACAAGCTTCTAACGGCTGTAGAGGATCTCAGATTATAGTCAATAGCTCATCTCATTTGCCAATGGACTAAGGAGGTTCATATGTTTGGATGAACCAATAATTAAGTGTCCAGGGCGGTCTTCTCTTCTAAACTCCTCTCTCCCAGATGCCACCAACTGTCCCCACCCTCCAGCACAGTTCTCCACAAATTATCACATTGGTCCACCCAGAAGAGCTGTTTGGAATAACTGGAATCACAAAAGAGATCCACTGAGGGCCTGGCGCCCATTGTCTCTTCAAGGCTATATTCACTTCAAGTAGTCTGTTCCTACTCCAGTCAAAGTTATCTCTCTTTCCTCCCCAAAGCCTTCCCCATAATAATTCATTTCTTTTAAAATCCAGATGGGTGGTCCACTAGATTTCTTTAAAATTGCAGACCCTGGAGTTTTCTTAGCCCTGTGAAGCCCAGGCAGGAAATAGGCACATTTGTTCAAAGAAAATGACATGTTCAAATTTTGATGAGAAAGAAAGCAGTGCTTCAATTTACAAACAAAATGCTAGACTTTTCCCCCTAAGTATTATTACTTTATTGATGTTTATTTGTAATGGCCTTATGTAAACTTTATAGTAAGACAAACACAGAGTGAGAAAATTTAATATTCCTACCCTATTGTCATTGGATAGAGATAATTGACTTTATTTCTAAGTCAAGATAATCAGATCTCAGAATAACAATGTGTAACTTAGCCTAAAAATATTCACTTAAAGAAGGTCTTTAATGAAAACCCATTTTAGTCCTTTATTTATTCTTATTTGTAGAACTTGATTATGTACATTTAATTGGATATTTTTGGTATTTTCCTGAGATTAATGCATGCCTGTGGGAAATTTTTCCTCTACTTAAGCTTTACTTATTCATTGTATTGATTATCTTTTAGAATCATTTTCATGCTTGATTTTGAAAACTATCAATTTACTCTGATTGGAATATTCCATTTCTATATGCTACATCAAACTGCTGGTGTAATTGAATTACTGTCCATGTAGTAACAGACCTTTAATAAATTGATAGATGAATTGAATAAATTGAAACAAACTAATCTTAACTCTATTCATGAATCTTTTCCCAAACCATTCTTTACATTATTTGGAATAAAATTTAGATAGGTTACTCAATGACTCTATAGACAGATGGCTAGACAAATAGCTCTCCATGCATTGTTCCAGCAAAAACTGTCCTATGCCACTAATTAAATATTCAATTTAGAAACAAAAAAGTGTATGAAGAGGTAACATTATTCTTGTCATTATGGAAGAAATTATGATAATATTCTTTGCTTTAATTACTGAAGTTTGATATAGCAGTTTGATAAAAATATTGAATTCTCTAGAAAATATATCAATATTTTAAATTACAATGTGCCATCATTTTATTGCTGATCTGAATGGCTACGGGGACCTCCCTAAGAAGGAAGTCCTCTTTTTCACACTATGCTTTTCTTTATTGGAAGCCTTGATTTCAAATCATGGGTAGTGGTAAGGCAGAGTTCCTAAATGTTACAGCCAATCCATAGTTTTTCTAAACACAAGGTTCTGAGAGGAAAACAAGCAAACAAACAAACTTGAAAGTTGTCCTTTGCCAGACGATCATTTCAGACAACGATTGTTAAGTGTCTACTATGTTAAAAGTTCCGTAAGAAGAGAGAAGACATGGCTTTAAGGAGTCTATGTTCAATGCTGATAGACTGAATATCCCATGTCCAAGTTCTGTACTTGACTCTAGGAATACAGAAATAAGTAAGCCAGACAATTTCTATGCTCTCATGAAGCCCACAATGCAGAGGAGGAGATGGATCCTAAACAAATAATTGTACAAAGTGTTATTTAATGGTGATTGTGGTAAGCATAGCATGTTGTGAGAAGGTAATATATGGACTGCACTCTAGTCTACAGGTATTGAAGTTTTACTGATGAAAGGACAATTTACCTGAGTTGGAACTGAAGGACGTAGAACTGACCAGGCAAGGCAGTGACCAAATTAGCCAGTATTAAATTTAAAGTGATTTTTATAGTATAGGTCATGTGTATTTTTAAAGAAAGCTTTACAAATTAGCTACCTCCAATCATTTGAAAATGTAGAATGGCATGACTACTTATGAACAAAGACTAGATGGCAAAGCAATCGAGTGATGAACATTGGAATAATCAGGAAGGGAAGAACTCGAGCTGACACTAAAGGTTGAGTAGTTTTGAGGTAGGCGAAAGAAGGGGAACAGCCTATCTCATTCCACTTGCTCAATATCCCCCCAGTGTTTGTGTAGAACCTAGTATGTTCCAGCGACTGTGTTGAGTGCTGAGAGTACAAAACACAATAAGCATCAATTCCCTGATTTGAGGGTCTCATAATATAGGAGGGTAGATGGATATATTTCAGAACATTTCAATAGAATGTAAGTAACCTTGACAGAGACAGGGTCACTGCCCTGAGAAGAGAGTAAATAACTATACAAAGAAATTGGAGAACCATTTACAGAGGGGATGCTGATAATAGTAACTAATTATTAGGCTAAGTGCTTACTATGTACCAGTAATTGCTCCAACTCAAAAATTAACTCTTTTCAACTTCATATCAACATTATGGGTAGAGATTACTAGTAGGCCCCATTAACAAATGAGAAAACTGAGGCACAAGGTTATACAGTCAGTAAATGGTAACGACAGGATTCCATTACAGGGAGTCTTTGACTCCAAAGTCCACCTTTTAACCACTACTCCTGGACAGTTAAAATCATCATTTTTGCACTGGGAGTGAAACAGGACACTACTGCATGTGTGGAAGCAGCTGGCATCCACCAGTCCCCAGTATGGTGTGAACATCTTTGAGATAAACAAGTTCCAGGATCTGTTTCTTAGCTTTTTAGACTTGGGAATTCAACATTATTTGTCCATACCAAGGTAATTTGGCGTCCGGACTAAATAATGCTGGTCAGTCATGCTAAAATAATTAGCCTGGAGCAGCCACTGAAGAACAGAGTTTGAAGTCAGACACAATGGTGGTTGAATCTTGGCTCCACCTTGTAGTAACTGCTTGCTCTTGACCAAAATATTTCATATCTCAGGGACTCAGTTTCCTCATCTGTAAAATGAAAATCATACTAACCTACTGGATTCTTGTGATGTGTTTGTGTGTGTGTACTGTTTAAAACTATTGCTCCAGTGCCTGGAGAAACCTGTAATCAGGATGGTAATGGTAGTGATTGTAGCTGTTGTAGTTGAAATATACCTGACATGAGCGTTGATCAGGATATAGTTTCTTCTGGATACTATAGGCAGAACACGGCCACTGTTACCCTCTGTTTTTCCCGTTTCTATGGGACAGATACCGTTGTTAGGCTCCATTTTCCAGATGGGAAAACTGTGGAATAGAGAAGTCAAGACACTTCTATCTCTTTCTTGACCAGTGCCACTCCTTTCTGAGTGACTCACTGTTTCTCAAAATATGTAAATACATATATCCAGTGACAGTCCGCTGAAACCGGGAGCTGGCCTGGCTCATTTATGTGACTTTGCAGATATCTACTTTGACCCATCGTAGGTTTGTTTGATAGTTCAGTGTTCATGGTTACTGACTGCATGTGGAGTGAAAGAGAAAGAGGGGAATTGAGAATATTACTAAGTTTTTTTATTTTTAGAAGCTGGTTCTATGGTGATGCCGGTAACCTAGAAAACATAGGGTGATGAGTGATTTGGTAAATTAAGTTTTAGATATACTGACTTGTTAATTAAAGCTAGCCTGATTGTTCCTACCTTTAGGCATCTGAATATGTAAAATATCATAATTGTCTTTTGCAAATGTAATTGTAAAAAACATCTTAAAAAGTAATTCAGCTCAAAATGGTCAATATATAAAGCAAGATGTGTTCCACCTTCTCTTTCCAAATCCATTCTCCTCCTTAGAGGTAAACACTGTTAAAAGTTGGGTGACCATGTTACCCCCAACATACATGTTAATGTATCAGAAAGATCTTGTGTGCCGTTATGGTCCCCTCAGCCTCATTTTCCCTTGGGCCATTGGCCACTGGTTTCCTGACTGAGACTTTGAGGAAACAGCCAGTTCTGTGTAGAGGACCACCGACTCATGCAGACATAACCCAGCAGTGTTAGCCTCCTGCCTACTGCAACCCTCTCACTTTCTACTTCGGGGCTTCCTTGTTAATGCCTCCATGGAAGCAGGTCTGTCTAGGGGCCCACACGCATATTTAAGGAAGGCAGAGGGATTGATGCCTGTGAGGCAAAACCTGGGCATGGGGAAAGTGAGCGTTCATGAATAAAACCTGCCTTTCTCCCCAGGATCTTGTTCTGAGAGATCTTATTCTGAGTTCTTTCTCTGGGAATAATGTCCCTAGAGACCCAGCAACTTTAACACCAAATGACATCCTGCATCCTGGGATGGGCCCTTCCTCCTTCCCACTCACTCCTGGTCCCTGGAATTGCACTCTTTAGTTTCATAGTAACGCGTAATCCTTAGCTTCAGAAATTATTTTCCATGGATATCATGGTTAGACAATTTAATTCTATACATGGGAATTATTGTATCTATACATCCTTATGTGGAAAGATTTCTCCCTCTCTCGCGCGTGCTCTCTCACTCTCTCCCTCTCCCTCCCTCCCTACCTCTAACTGGCTATGTATCATCATTTTTGTAGCTATTTTTCTTTTCGATCAACTTTCTTTGATCAACTTTTAGATTTTCTTCTACTTTGTTGAAATCACAAGTGATAGATTTCCTTGTAGGCTTATTTTTTAGCATTTTATATGTCATGTTATAAATAGACTTCTTTTCCCAGTATATTTTCTAATTGTAACACCTAATATTTCCGTAAAAATGTCATTGTAGATACATGTATTGCTTTAAGGTAGATTCTGGAGGTGAAATTCTGAGTTCAAATGGTGTCCAAGTTTTAGTTTTCATACTCTATTATGCTCCTATAAGAGCATGACTCATAAACTATATAAAACTAATACTATCAATATTTGTAAACAATTATTAATTCATGTCAATCAGCAGAAGGTGGATGCTAAATATGCTACTCTGGTTTTAATTAGATTTCCCTGATAAGCGGTGAGACAAAGCATCTTTTTGGATGTTCATTGACCATTTCCACTGGATTTTTTCCTTATTGCTGCTGTTTCCTTTTAGTTGAATTGTCCACTCACATCCTTTGCACTCTATTCTACTGGTTTCATATTTGGTTTTATTTTTCATGGTGGTTTGTAGAAAGTCTTTATATTAATATGAAATGTATCTTTATATGTGCTTCATAGATATTTGTCACTTATATTTTAACCTTGTTCATGGTAACTTCATGATCCAAATTCTACATTTGCTTATGCAAATGTTTTCCTTTGTTCTTTTGAATTTCATTCCTTTCTTCAAAAGACTTTTCCCATTCATATTTTATTAAAAATAAAATTATTTTATTAATTTAACGTGGCTTTGCTAACATTCTAATCCATATCTAATGTTTTTATATATGGTGTGAGGTAGGGATTAACCTTGCTTTTCCCTCTCAAATTGATAGATAGTTGATAAACATTATTTATTAAATATTACATTATTTATTAAATATTCCATTATTTTCTCATTGACTTGAAATTCCATATTTATCCTAAGCTTGCTTGACAGTCTGCTCTCTCTTTCTCTCTCTCTCTTCTCTCTTCTCAACCCGACCCTTTATTTTGAATTGACTTGTATTGGCATCATCATGTCAATATCACAGTCCTAGATTAGTAAAGAATTATTGTATATTTTTAAAACTAGCACGGAATATTCTATTCTTCTTTTTAAAAAGTGCTGGCTATTTGATTGTATTTATCTTCCAATATAAAACTTCAGACTCATTTTGTTATATTTTAAAAATTCAGTTAGACTTTTAATTGTGGTTTCATTTAATTTATAGCTTAATTTAAGAAGGGATGACATAGTCACTATATTGAGTATTTCAATCCACAAGTACAAAGTATTTCTTTAGTTGTAGAAGATCGTTTTTAATAGGATCCAGTCTTTTATCGATGGTTGTTCAGAGTTAGTTGTGATTTTGGTGTTCATGAGAGGAAGTGAGCTCAAGGTCCTTCTACTCTGCCACCTTGGCCTTCCTCCCATAAATACAAAGTATTTCTAAAATTGAGAACTAATACTGGCATAAGAATTTCCATCTTTTAGGAATGTTCTTCACCATTTCATTATTTTTGATATTTTGACTGAAAATTTCCAATACTTTTTTGGGATATGAGAGTTGATAATATTTGTATGTTGGTCTTGAATTTGGTAATTTGCTGACTTCTCTTGTTTCCTCTAGGTTTTCAATTGACACTTTCAATTTCATTCCTTCACACTCAAATTGTGCATTTTTTCTTTTTATTTTGGAATGTTTAGGATCTGTTAGGGACATTTAAAATTAACAATAATGGTATATACTCTTGGGACTTCCCTGGTGACACAGTGGTTAGGAATCCACCTGCCATTGCAGGGGACACGGGTTCGAGCCTTCGTCCGGGAGGATCCCACATGCTGCAGAGCAACTAAGCCCATGTGCCACAACTGCAGAGCCTGCACTCTAGAGCCCATGAACCACAACTACTGAGCCCGCGTGCCACAACTATGGAAGCCTGCGTGCCTAAAGCCTGTGCTCCACAACAAGAGAAGCCACCCCAATGAAAAGCCTGCACACTGCAATGAAGAGTAGCCCCCACACTCCACAACTAGAGAAAGCCCGTGGGCAGCAGCGAAGACCCAACGCAGCCAAAAATAAAAAAAATAAATAGATAGATAGATAGATAAATAAATAAATAAATTTATATTTAAAAAATTAACAATAATGGTATTTACTCTTGTTTTCTTTCCCTTGTGTTAATGGAAATATTCTGTTTCTCCATTAAGTTTGCTATGTTTATAGGATTGAATTTTATACAGAAGAAATTTCCTTATATTTATACTTTGATAAGAGTTATATTTGTTTTCTAAAAAATCAAGAATGATATGTTCCCTTTAAGGTGACTACAACAATCCAAGTGGTACTGTTAAATAACAGTTGTAAGTACATGTTTATCAGTCAACTGTGCTGAGAGGAAGACAAAAACATTAGTAAGCCTCGTAAAATAAATGAATATTGAAAATGTGAAAGTGAATGTTAGCATGAAAAGAAACTAGATATCATAAAGGAAACAGAAATTGATTCTTCCTTGCTTCCATGACCATTGTACATACTGCCTTTATAGCACTTATACCATTGTATTTTAATAACTTTATAGTTAGATTTTCACTTATGCTCTGAAACAGTTGGGACCATTCGTCACTCTATTCTTCTTTGGTGTCTAGTACAATGGACAGAGTATCCATTTAATAAATCTTTGTAGAATGAATGGAAAGAGAAGGAACAGCCAAAGCTATCCAGGAAATCCAGGAGAAAATTTTGGCTGAATGGTGGTATTATAAAGATTAGGCTGAAAACCAAAGAGTGGCCCTTGGATTTAAAAATCAGAGAACTTTTGTGACTTTAGCAAGATCAATTTCAGTGAAGTGATAAATACAGGAACTAGAAGGTAATAGGATGAGAAATGAATGAGAAGAGAGGAATCAAAGTTAGATAGGAGAGAGTACTATTTGGAAAAATTTGAGAGATACACCAGAAAGAAAGGAAGGATGTTTAGCTTTTGAGAGAGGCTGTTTTAATGCAACTCATTTCAAGAATAAGAGAAATGTTAAATTTGGGCTTACAGAGGAAGACTCTTGAAGGAATTTAAACTTAATGGCCTCTATCTTCTGTTTGAAGTGAAGATAATTGAGTTTCACATAAGATATCTGTTCTGATTTTTATTTTTAAGTCTCTAATAGCACTTTCAATGGATCCATTAGTTTACTTTTCTCATTTATAGAGCAAAAATATTTTGCCATCTTATTTTAGGGTGGTCAGAGAAATATAGACATAGTATAATAATTAATAAGTACCCTTGTGGACTTGATTTCTTGAGAAGAGAAACCTCTTCTCAAGAAAAAGAAAGAAACCTCTTCTCAAGGAAAGTAATGAAAAGTCATTTTCCATTTACTGATCATAGCAGATTTCAGGGCTGGGTCATCCAAAACAATTTGCTACATCTGGGAAAGAACATTCAATCTCCTGCTGCATAATGTTTGAAGTAAGCTTTTGTACATGATGAAATGTGAGTCTGTACAAAAGTTTTTATTATTCAAAACTGCCTTCCTTGCAGAATATGTCATCTGGATGTTTACATAAAGATTCAAAATTTGTATTTTATTTTCTTCATTTTGGGTTCAGCATAAGCTGATGAAAGAACAACCAGGTCAGCAGTTTTGTCACCAAAGAGCTGCAAAAAAGAGTGTTTAAATTGTACTTGGCCCCCTCCTTGATTGTATTTGAGAGCTGTAAAGAAGATGCTTTTCACTTAAAAATTTGATGCAATTAGGCAGCTTTGAATTTGCTCACATCAGCAAATCTTATATTTGCATGATCTAAATGATTGCTGACACAAACTCCCAACTAAGAATGAAGAGCTTATCTTAGTGGATAAAAGGTACATATGATTGCTGTTTCAATCCCAGAGACTAACTTACAAGTTACAACAGCTCCCAGTAAATTATTAAGTTGGTTGTCTGTCTCTACGAAAGAGCTGGAAGCTTAAGATAATCAAATCAGAGAGGAGGACTAGTGAAACAGTTTCCTTCAATCTTCCAGAATTGTTTTCTTTCCCTGAAAATGTGTATCATTGCCTTTGCTACCTACAGTTTGCCTGTGTCACACATAGTTTCACTCATTCAGTTTTCAATTTAACAGGAGAAATTCACTCCCTTTGAGATGATTGCATTCCTACTTCTGCGTGTATCATCGTGGCTATAGCTTGTCTGTTCACACAGGGGCCTGAGAGAAACAGAATCCACCCCGGGGTTGGGTGAACGTGGATATAAACACCCACTGCACCAGTTACTTGCAGTATATCCTTGATCTGGTTGCTGATTTTTCTGAGCCTCAATTTCTTTACCAGTGCCATAGAAACAAGACTAACCACCTTGTGGCATTGCTGAATTGAATAAAGCATGTGTAGGTAACTGCATGTGGTGATAATTAGTGCTAACAATCCTGGGGTGTTTGCACCTCGAAGGGCTTTACTTGTCCAGTTCCCAGTGTGGCGGGATCTCTCATGATCAGGTGAAGAAGTGACATAGTTAGGGATCTTAGGTTACCTTATTTCTCTCAACATTATACTTGACTTCTTCATGCTTTCACTGTATTTCTGAATTATTCTTAAAAAAACTATTTTCCATGTCTGTAAATGACATGTTAGGGAAACTGAATAGGGTCTGAGAAGAAACACATCCTTCTTAATTTCATCCTAACAGATCAGTTTACTTATTCACGGCTGTAGACAATGAGTCATTTCTGATTTATACACTGAATACTTTCATTCATATAATATGCTTTATTGTATGCTTGATGTGTTACTCTCACTTGGGGGAAACAACAGGAAACAAGGCAGTCATGATCTCTGCTCTCATGTAGCTTGCATTCTAGTGGGAAGACACAAAAGGATTCATAAGCAGACAATTACAGACAATTGCAATAAATGGGTAGGAGACCAGAAGAAGGACGACTAGGAAAAATTAAAAAGATTGCAAAGAAGCAGAGAGTCCAAAAGAGATTAGACACAACAAATTAGTTTTCTCCATAGTGGCTAGTTCCTAGGTGTTTTGGTTTTCTTTTTTTGACACAATTTTAAACAAGATTTGTTTACTTTCTCTTTCTGATATTTCATTGTTAGTGTAAAGAAATGCAGCAGATTTCTGCATATTCATCTGGTATCCTGCTACCTTGCTGAATTCATTTATTAGTGTGAATAGTTTTTGTGTGGAGCCTTTAGGGTTCTCTGTATATGAGTATCATACCATCTGCAAATAGTGACAGTTTTACTTCTTACCTTCCAATTTGCTTGTTTTTTAAATGTATTAAATATGAGCTTTCTACTATATAAAGGATTTGACAGTGACCCCCATCAGTCACTCAAAAAATTCAGTTTAAAAATATTTCTTGATCAGCAAATGGTGCTGAAACAACTGGACAAGCACATACAGAAAAGGAAAAAAAAAAAAAAGGAGTCTAGACAGACCTTATACACTTCACAAAATTAACTCAAAGTAAATAACAAACCTAAATGTAAAGTGCAAAACTATAAAGCTCCTAGAATATAACATAGGAGAAACTCAAGATGACTGTGGGTATGGCGATGACTTTTTACATGAAAGAAATCATTGATAAGCTAGACTTCATTAAACTTAACAAAATTCTGCTCTGTGAAAGGCAATGTCAAGAAAATGATGACAAGACACAGACTGAGAAAAAATATTTGCTAAGAACACAGCTGATAAAGGGCTGTCATCCGAAATATACAAAGAATGATTAAAACTCAACAATAAGAAAACAAATGATCCAACTGAAAAATAATATCTGCCTCACAAAAAATATATACAGATGGCAAATAAACATATGAGAAGATTCTCCACATCATATGTCATCAGGGAAATGCAAATTAGACCAACGATGAGATACCACTACACATCTATTAGAATGGCCAAAATCCATTCCAATGAATGAGTGACAATACCAAACGCTGGTGAGGAGTTGGAGCAACAGGAAGTTTCATTCCTGGCTGGTGAGATTGCAAAATGGTGCAAACAGTTTAGAAGACAGTTTGGTAGTTTCTTAGGAAACAAAACATACCCTTACCGTATGATCCAGCAATGATACTCCTCCTTGGTATTTACCCAAAAGAGGTGAAAGCTTATGTTCACGTAAAAACCTGCACACGGATGTTTATAGAAGCTTTATTCATAGTTGCCAACACTTGAAAGCAACAAAGATGCTCTTTAGTAGGTGAATGGATTAATAAAATGTGGTACATCCAGACACTGAGTTATTATTCAGTGCGAAAAAGAAATGAGCTCTCAAGCCATGAAAAGACATGGAGGAAACTCAAATGCATGTTCCAAAGGGAAAGAAGCCAGTCTGAAAAATATGCATCCTGTATAATTCCAACTATATGACATTCTAGAAAACGCAAAACCATGACAACAGTAAAAATGTCAGGTATTGTCAGGGGTTGGGCTGTGGGGGAGATATGAAAAGGTGGAGCACAGAGGATTTTTAGGGCAGTGAAACTATGATACTATAATGGTCGATACATGTCATTATACATTATTCCTCAACCCACAGCATGTACAACACCAAGAGTAAACTAGAGTGTAAATTGTGAACCTTGGGCGATTATGATACGTCAGTGGAGGTTCATTGATTGGAACAATTGTACCATCTGGTGAGGGATGTTGATAATGGGGGAGGCTGTGCATGAGTGGAGACAGGGTATGTATGGAAATCTCTGTACCTTCACCTCC